>NC_051324.1:8606317-9231317 GCF_015220235.1 Choloepus didactylus
AAGATAACCGAGACATGGACTAAAAATAATAGTAGGATTATCAAATACTGGGTCGGCAGAAGGGAGGCAGGAGGCAGAGGGAGTGGGGCCAGATCTTTTTGCCTAATATTGATAAACTAAGAAACAAAAGTAAAATGGAATCACATTATTTAGGGATATAACAGTTGCCACCGGAAGAACTCAAAGTTGGAAACGGTGGAAAGAGGTTTGCCTGGAGAGTCAAAGCAGGCGGGAGATGGCACTCTTCTTTTGAAAGTTCTTCTAGGCTTTAAAAAAAATTGTGCGTGTATTACATGAATTAAACGACAACAAAAAAAGAACTAAAAGGAAAATAAAGGAACCCCACGTTGGGGCGGGAAGTGGGGAATTAACTGCATTTCCTGGTACGATAGCAAGGGCTGCTTTTCAGACTAGCCCCCAGAGCTGAGCCCACTCACCTGCTGGGTGAGGGCAGGTCGTTCCGAACAGTCCTTCTGTTTTTGTTTTTGTTTTTCTTTCTGACCATAGACATGCCAGCCTGAATAATGTGAGGCGTGGCTCTGTCTCCTGGCTGGCTTGCCCAGCCAGACATGTCTGTGGCACGGGATAGGACAGTGTCACGGGAAGAGGAGAGGAAGGTATGGGTGTGTTGAGGCTAGCAGTGTGGACACTGGCCGGGAGTGCAGGGCACGGCCACACCTGGGGGCCTGCCCTCTGGGTCCCTGGAGATGTCCCTCCAAAGGCCAGCAGCCCTGGGCACCCCCTGCACACACACAATCACACACATACACCACCTCTCTGCTGGTGCTGGGGGCATCTCCCAGGAGGGCTGGAGGAGCTGCTCAGGCACCCCGGCCCGGAGGCCCTGGCTTGCCAGTCTCCTTCCTTTGCCTAGTAAGTGTGTCAAGAGCCATCTCCGTCCAGCCCTGAGCTGCTGGGGGGCTGAGAAATGAGGGGTTGGGGAGCTAGAGACAAGACTCACCAAAATGGCTGTGACATTAGACCAAGGGTACAGCCCCCGTCTTCCCTCCTCGGTCCCCATGCCCAGGACTCCTTAGGGCTGTGCTTTCCGAGGTGGGTCCTATGGAATCCTAGACCCATCAGGTGCTCTGCCAAAAATGGGTTTTTAATCAGATACTGGTGGGAGGCCCTGCCTGTCCTCCTCCCCTCTGGGAAGTCAGCATTCCCTTCGACATTCCAGAGACTCTCAGAAAACCTGAGATGAAGAAACCTGTTTAACTTCCTGTTTCCCAATCTTCTCCATTCCTTTTGTGTGTGTGCAACACACATGCATACCTGTTAAGCTTCTGTGGGCTAGTACGATGGTTCTCAACCCTGGGCTGATTTTGCACCACCACCATCCCACACCCCAAGATGTTTGGCAATGTCTGGAGACATATTTTGCTGTCACGACTGGGATGTGGGAGGATGTTCCAGGCATTTACTAGGTGGAGACCAGGGATGCTGCTAGAATGCACAGGACAGCCCCCGACGACAAAGAAGTATCAGCCCCAAATGTCAAGGGGGCTGAGGTTTGCAAACTGTACACTGGTGTGACCCCAACATCAGTTCATTTCAATGGGGTCACTTGTCTAGGGCCCATTGAAGCAAGAAGCAGCAAAAGAGTGTGAAGTCCCCTATTTCATTGATTCTAAGACCCTCTTTTTGTTTGTTTTTTTTCCCCCCACATTTTAATATCTTGAATATCTGATTTATCAGTCGATGGTGTGTCTTATTTAATTGGAAGCATCTGCTTATCTTCCTTAGTAGTCCTTAAAATAAGGGCACCTCTGTCAACTGATGACTTCTTAGATCCATGAAATTACAACTTGTTAAATAGTGGGATCTTGGGTGCATGGTTTTCCCCATTCATAAATCAAGGGCATGGAAGAAAATCATTCATTGCCGCGGCCCGTGCAGCCCTCCATGTTTTATGCTTCTTGAAGTTCTCTACCCTGGGGCATAAAAACATCTCAGCTCTCCATCCGTCTTCGGGATGGAAAGAAAGAGAACCAAACCAGTGAGGCTGTAGCAGGAGCCAGGGTCTTTTGACATCTGCTATTCCAGTTTTTAAAATAAGCCTCATAACTAAAGAATAAAATAACAGCCCTGTTGGAAGTATTAGGTCTTTTGCAACCATTCTTTCATGCAATTTTGCAAGCAATTTTCAGACCATTGAATTTTATTATGGGGAAAGGAACCAGCTCAATGAGCACATGAAGTTGCTTCAAAATTGGACATCCCCCATCCTCCTGGGGTTGCTGATTCCTCTTCTGGAGACCACTCAGGGCCTTGGATCTCAGCGCCTTTTATTTTTGCTGATGCTTCTGAGAAAGCAGCAGTGATGGGTGTCAAACTTTTTCATTAAAAAAAAAAAAAGAGCCAGATGTTGTTTCCAGTGCTGTGGATACAGCCATGAACCTGTAGACATGGGTGGTCCCTCCTATGATTGGGGGAGTTGAACAAATGAGCAGACACAAAATAGGTCACCTGTTCCTTGCAAGGAGTTAAATCAGATCATTGTGGTAGACTGTGCCTAGGGAATCACGGAAGGCCTCAGGGAGGGAGTGACAGTTAAGTCAAGATTTAACAATGAGGAGGAGCCAGCTATAGGAAGATAGGGGTCAGGATAAAGTGTTCCAGTCCAGGGAACAGCTTGTGCAAAGGCCCTGGGGCAGTACCGACCTTGGCGTGTTCCGAGAACCCAAAGCGGACCAGCGTGGCTGGAGGGTGGGTGCAAGGGGGAAGGAGCCTGCAGGAGTGGAGCTTATCCAGCAAGCCGGGGGAAGGTGTTGGGGTTTGCTTCTGAGTGTGGTGCTTGGGTGGGCGGTAAGAGCTCAACGCAGTGGAGGTGTGTGTTTTCGTGAGAAACCTCCTCCTTTCAAAGCAGCCAGAAAGCACGTGGTCCTATTAAGGCTGCTCTTAGCAAGCAGTAAGGAGGGAGTTACCTGCAAGGTGGGGGCAGTTTGGAAAATTCAACTCCATTTGTTGACCACAAACATCCCACATGGTTGCTCCTAAAGAAGAACATGGAAAAACAGATCAGGAAGAATGGCTGAGGGTGGGGGTGGGAGCCACAAATTAACTCAGCCAAGCACACTTAGGCAGAGGGAGGGATGAAGAAGGGCACGGAGCTGTCTTACTTTTGGGTTGCAGCTTCTTGAGCTTCCGGAAAGGGTTTGGAGGGCCATGTGTGAGCAGGGCTCATTCTTTCGTAGCACAGTTTTGTCGTAAGCACAACCCACCAGGTTGCCAGCTGGGCAGAGGGGTCTGGAAACAGGCCTGGTGTCCCCCACAAATTAGATCAGCCTTGGAACGTCAGATGCTTCTCAGGGTCAGCACCAGGCCAAGAACTTGCCCAGTATTGCTTCCTTTTTATCAGCAGAGAGAGGGGAGCTAGATTTATTCAGTTGCATTACAGGCATATTTAATGCCAGTTTTCTGGGTTAGGAGCACATAAGTAAGAAGTAGTTTAAACCCCAAACAGAACCTAAGGCATTATTCGATATTTTCTCTCTGGGCTGATTTAATATATGGTGCGGAAGTCATGATTTATATAGAGCAAAATAGTAACAGGCGGTGGGAGAGAAAATGGGTGGAAAAATGCGGTTCTGTGGGCCTTGGGCAGAACAAATGACAGAATAGAGCAGTGTTGTCCAGTAGAACTTTCCACAGTAATGAAAATGTTTTATGTGTTCACCGCCAACATGGTAGACACTGGCCACCTGTGTCCGCTGGGCCTAAGGAGCTGAATTTTTTATTTAATTTTTAAAATAAACTTTTAATCTTGGAATAATTTTAGATTTACAAAAACTTGCAAAGGTAGTCCAGAGATACTCCACCCAGTTTCCCCAAGGTTAGCATCTCCCATGACCATGGTACAAAAGTAAGAAATGAGCATTGTCCATGGCTGTTAACAAAATTCTGGACTTCATTCAGGTTTTACCAGTTTTTCGATTATCGTCCTTTTTCTGTTCTAGGATCCAGTCCTGGAGAGCGCACTGTGTTTAGACGACTTAAATTTAATTAACTTAAAATTAAATTGCCATATGTGGCCAGTGGCTTACTGTATGGGGCTGAACAGGTCTAGAGAGGGAATTATGTTCCGAGATGTGGGTGTGGGATGTGCATTGGAGCTTGTATTTGTGTTTTCCTTGAGGACGGAGGAAATGTATCTTTCATTGATGTAAACCTGGGCTTGGGTTCTGACCTTGCCTGGCCTTGGGGTTTGAGTCTGCTGGAGATCATGGAGAAAATGGGGTCGGGTAAACAGCCTGTGCCTTCAGCAGCCCTGAGAAAGACCGAGGAGGATCGGGGATCTTAGGTCAAAGGGGAGGGGGTGAATTCGTTGCAGAGGCTGCGGACCCAGGGGGACCTGCTTCTGAGCCTGGGGAGCCAGCAGGGGGTCATACAAGTGGACCCCTGAGCTTCACCTGAGCAGTCGCCCCTGGAAAAGGGCATTTGGCACCCAAGGCCTCACCCTCGCCATCTTCTCCAGGCCAGGAAGCCCTGAACAACCATCCTCTCCCATGTGGGAGCAAAGGGGGACCCTCCCTCATGTCAGATTCACAAATCCCCAGGCCCTCCCTAAATTAGACCTGACCATTGACCTCAGGGACGGCCACGGTGTCCATGGATGGAAGGAGCTTGCCTGTTCCCTCAGGGACAGGTTCTTGTCAAGGCCTGTTCAACCTTCAGCCATTGATGGTGACGTGGGAAAACGTTTCGTGAGTTCCAATCGGTGGACTTATTGTGCTATCTTTAGAGACCCAGTTTATACCTCAGACAACCCAGGGAGGCAGTGAGGACCAGAAGACCAGACAGAAATTTACAGAAGGCCTGCAGTGTAAAACTGCTCCCCTGAGCGGACCAGGTGGACGCGGAACGCTCCTGAGAGCAGGGAAGGGGGTGGTTCTAGAAGAGCAGTTCTCTGAGGCCCTACGGGATGGAGAAGGAGGTGGGGAGGCAGGGATTCTCTGCCTGGCTTTGAAGCCTGTGCTCCTGCACTCCTACGGCCACTGCCGTGACTCCTAAAGTGTCTTCTGCCACTGTTGTCCTGCCTCGTTGCCAGGAACGGGTTCTGTGTCTGTGCAGGTTGAGGAGCACCGCATACCGGTGCCTTGTTTGAGATTCACCAGCACATCTTCAAAGGCCTGCTCTGAGAACCCTGCTGTAAATAAACTGAAAACCTGACTAATAGGAACATCTCGCTCAAACTCTTTGGACCCTAAGACCCCACCCCTTACCCTCACTGCTTAACGCTCAACAGACATCCTCCACAGTTGGTGCTCTGCTCGATGTGCTCGGGGACACACGACGTTCTGCCATGTTTAATACCAGTGGATGGACCAGTGGATGGATGGATGGATGGATGGATGGATGGACACATGGAAGGGTTTCAGGAATGAGGGCCTCAGGGTCCCCAGGTTTCTTAACCTTGAGGAAGGAAGTCACTGCATTTATTTCAGAGAGGAGGGAGGTTAGGCCAGACCTAAAGGGGACAAAGTAGGGTAGGTGTCCAGGGCTGATTTTCATGTTTGGAAGGGGAGCCCCCTCTCTCAGGTTCCCAGGGATTAGGAGCCTGGAGAGTGAGCTGTACCTTTTCGTACTGGGGATCGGAGCTGAGAAGTGGAAGCAGAGCTACTGGGAGACAGTTCTGAGCAGTGCAGGTTGTTGGCTCTTCTCTCTCTCTCTCTCTCTCTCTCGATGACTTGTCTCATGCTCTTTCTTTTCCCTGTTTTCATCCCGTTTCCCCTCCAGACCTACTCCTTTCTACCCAAATATCATGGTTTTCAAGCCCTTCCTTTGTTTGGGACATGATTATTTCCCTTTTAAGTGTCCATAAGGTAGAACGAAACACATGTGTTTATAATTTGAAGTTGCTGAAGTTACCAGATAGAGGGTTGTGTTCCCTTTTTTTACCTTTCAAAACAACTGAATTTGGCCTTTTACATTTTTTTGCATCCCTGAACTGAATTATGTTCCCTATGGTTACGACTGATCCCTGACCAGATGACTTTATCTTGACCCCTGAGGCTGGCGGCTACAGAGGCACCCATGTTGGGCCTTATTTGTCTTGGATGTGACCCTCGGTGAGCCACGAGCCCAGAGGACTGGGAACTCGACAAAGAATGCTCGTGGGCCTTGCATATCCAGGCCCCCACTGATACCTCCCCATGTGTGTCTGAGGGCATTTGCATGAGATGCAGCAACAGTTGAGCATCATGGGCAAGCGGCTGTGTTGAAATGGTTGAGTGGAAAATTAGTTTTTCTTCCACCATAATTGTTGTGACAAGAGCAGCCACTAGCCAACAGCTGACAGACCAGAACTGAAGTGAGAACAAGGGATCGGATTAGGGGCAAAATACCCCTGCATTGGTTAGGGTCCTGGCTGTGAGCCCGGGGGAAGCTAGAAGCAGAAGAGAGCAGTGTATTGAGTGTGTGCTTTTGAGGTGCTGTGTGGGGAGTAGGTAGGGGTCAGAGGGGCAGCCTCTGCCCTTTTGGAGCCAGGAAACAAGCTTGGTTTGCAGACACCAGCATCTTCAAAGATGGGGGCTGACTGTCAGCTGAAACCTGCTTAGCTGAGAATGTATGTATTTCGTTTTTGCTGTCAGACTGAACGGTGATTTCAGTTTTCTGTTGTCTTTGTTCAGTTTTCATATCAGGGTAACGTTGGCTCTGTCAAATGGCCTGGGAAACTTGCCACATGTTTCAGGGCTCTGGGACAGTTTGTGCCTGGCTGTGTCTTTCTGGAGAGTTGGAATGAATTTGCCCGTAAAACCTTCAGGGTCCGGTGCCCTTTGGAGAGAGGTACTTTTTCAAAGGTTGGCGCTCAGTTTGGTCTTTCTGGGGCCCCTTGAAACCATTTTGATTATTTGAATCTCATGGAGATTTTTGTGTTTATGAGCATTGAGTTGTAAATTATATGCCCTTTCATTTTAAAAAGATCTCTGCTGTTATTTTTGTGCATGTTTTCTTCTAATTCCTAATTCTGAGCATTTGTGTTCTGTCTCTCAAATTAGACTGTCTGATCTGCCTTTTTTATTGTTGGATCCCCACCTCTTCCCCCCGTACACTTACACAGATGTGTGCACACGCATGCACACACACACACACACGAGAGTCCACTCTGGCTTGCTAAAGTTATTCTGTTTCCTAACTCAATAATTTCTACTGCCATTTTTATATTCCTCTTTCCTGTTTTCCTTTGGTTTATTTTATTGGCCTTTTTTGTTTTTTCTTAATTCTTAAGTCTAATGTTTAGTCCATTTGTTTTTATTCCTTTGAGTTGCTGATGAAATAATTAAGGCTAAGGATTTTCCTCCAAGTATAATTCAGACTTTATCCCATTTGTTTTGGTATACTCTGCCTCATTATTTTCTGAACGTCATGTAATTACAATTTTAAATTCTTCTTTGACCTAAGATTATTTAAGGGGGGTGATTTTCTTGAATTTCCAAGTGTTGGGAACTGGGGGGTTGGGGGACATGCTTGTTTGTTCTTTCATTATTAATATCTACCTTTATTGCTTTCCTGTCAGAAAGTGTGGCCTGCATTATTTGTGCCTTTTGCGGTTTATTAACAGTTTATCTGTGGCTTAAATCTGACCAACTTTAAAAAAAAATGTTTCACGGCTTCTCTGGGAAAGTTATTATCTTTGTAGGGTATGATGTTTAATACATCTATCTAGTTTAGTCATTCTTCTAATTTAAATCATTCAAATCCTCTGTAGCCTCCCTTTGGTTTATACAGTCAGCTATAGACTGAAAGCTGTATACCAAGGATATTACTATTGCATTTAGATTTTCCAGCATTGGTGGTCTATCCATTTCATAGCTGTTCCACTTGATGAAGTTTCTCGAGTGTGACCCCATCCTTGTGGGTTGTAATTATCATCATCCTAAATCCTCTCCTGGCACAGTTTATTCCCACATGAGCAGCTGCTTGTCCCCCGGTCTTTCTCCTTCTCTGTGATGCCGTTGAAACCCTGGCCTCTGTCTCCAGCTGAAGGGCTCCTTGGCGTGGATATTCTCCCCTGTGGGCAGCTGCCCGAGGGCTGTGGAGCGGGCACTACCCGTGGCTGGGCACACAGGGTTGGTTAGTTTCTTGTGGCTTCCCCGAGCCCCTGCGCTAGGGACCAGCATCCTTCTCGGTCTTCTGTTGTCTCGGTGTATCTGTACCCACCCTCCTTCTCCTTACGGACAGACCGTGCAGATCGGCGGGGCCTCGCGTGGAGTGTGGCTGTGTGTGCTTGCAAGTGGTCTTGTATTTTTTTTTTTTTATTGCAGTAAGGGTTGGAGAATGGGGTACATCCCCCAACATGAAAAAGGTTCTGTGTGGAGTGGCATTTATCACCCCACCGCCCGTTGCTTGCCTCCAGCCCTCGTCACTACAAATTAGTAGGTGTTGGTGACTTTCAGCATTTTCTCTTTGACTTCCTGCCATACTGCTGAGCTTTCTCCAGAAGCATGAGTTGGACATGAATTTGCATATCTTTTTCCAATCTGATCTGCAGTGTACATAAGTAGGGGTGGTTCTTCGAGCCTGGGGCCTGAGGCTGGCCTGCTTTCCTGGTCTCTCCAGAGAGGAGGCAGGCTTGTAGCTCAAGGGCACCAGATTTGGGAACTAAAGCAGTAACTCTCTCTCTCCATCCCTGCCTTCTTCTTTAATGAAGCACTTTGGAACCTCCCAATCCCTTTTGCAATTATTCTCCCATTTGGTTCCCGTATATCAGCAAAGTGTAGGTGTGGTGATCAGGTAAAATTAGAGACCCTCAGTTTCTGAGGGTCTCTAACCCCAGTCCATGAAACCAGGTCTGTGAGAGAGGGGCTCCACCTACCGAGCTGAGATGGTCTGATCCGCAGTATAAACTTGTGACATCAAAAGCATGCAGTGGTGTTGGGAACTTGAAATCAGCCCTGGTGGGAGTGCTTATGTCATAGAACTCTGCAAGCTTTGCAGATCTCCCTCTTGGAGGCAGGTTTTTCAGCACATCACTGGGACATGAGTGTCCCCTTTGAGACAAAAAGTCACTAGCATGGAATTTTTAATTTTAGGGAGACTGACTCAAAGATGATCTGCGTATGAAGATCTGGTTAATTATTGGCAGAGCCTCATGTCATGACAACCAGCTCATTCCCCTTTCCGTTATACCCACATCCCGCTGCTGTCGAGGTGAGGGTGTAGAAGTTCCTCAAAGAGCAGTGGAGGGATTGTAGGAAGGTGCTGGAGGAGCCACCTGATGTCACAGAAACTGGATCCTGGTCAGCAGCAGGGACTGCAACTGGAGGACACGGCGGCTGGACTATAATGACCTCATCCCTTATTACATACATGCCTCTTGCTATTGGGTTCAAGAAGAAACCCAGCCCCCTGAGAGTTCACTGTGGGGCCCTGGGGGTTAGAGAGATGCTTCCGGCCCATTTCCAGCTGTGCAAGTGCCAGTGAGATCCTGAGAGCCGAACCGGCCATGCCCAGCCTCTCGGGACCAGGGAACGAGGTGGGAGAAAGGGCTGCGGCTGCAGGGTCGGGGCTGCCCCCTCTGAGCAGTGTCTCTGTCCCCACAGTGAATGGATACCACGCGTCAGGGACCCCGGCACACCCTCCAGAGATTGCCCACATGAGTGTCCGAAAATCCACCGGTGACTCCCAGGTAAGCGGTCCTGGTAAGGGGCACAGGGCCCCAGGGAGGTTTCGTGAAAGGGGGTCAGTCATGAAGGGGCTGGTGTGTCTTGGTTGCACCATGTGGGGGGAGGGTGGAGGCACGTGGTGCGCTGGTTTTCTAGAAGTTGCGGGTGGGTTGGGGGGGACAGGGTGGGTTATGTAACCATTGTTAGGGTGTGATCCTGCCCAGCTGTCTGCAAGATTTCCCCACACTCTAAGAGTAGGGCTGGGGCTGGGCCATTTGCCTTTTCCCCACACTCCTCCTCCCACCCCCCAACTTTACCCAGAATGGGATTTCGTAAGTCATTTATCCAATCTGATAAACCAGCTGAGAGACAGAAACATGGGATGGAATGGAGCACTGGTATGTTGAGATTCCCAAACTGCCTTGACATTCGTCATCTCTGGTGACACTCGTGCACACATACGCGGTGGGTGTTGGTGCCGTTCCTGTGTCACAGACAAGGGGACTGAAGCTAAGACCAGTTAGGCGACTCGTGCAGGTTCACACGATTGCTGAGTGTTCGGGCTGGGCCTTTGTGCCAGGTTCCGTGGCTTCCAGTTGCATTGAGCTGTGTCCAAGAAACGGAGGATCGCTCTTGCTTAATTTATCCCCACGTTATCCAGAAGGTTTTCCTAATGAAGCCTCCCGACTCCACCAGCCTTTCCAGGAATTATCATGTCAGGCGCCAGAAATGATGATGATGATGATGGTGATATTGATAACATTGATGATAACAATAGCTACTTATATAGAGGCTGCTGTGTGCTAGTCACCGAGAGAAAGAGCTCGTGAGCTGTTATTGCAATGGGCTAAAACATGACACTTAGCTTTAAGACAGGCCAGAGTGCTAATTTTAGGAAAACATAATTGAATTGGTCTTCTTGGGAGAGGCTGAGCGTTGAGCTTGGATTCAGTGGATCTTTAACTCTGGGAGAGCCCTTGGACATCGCTGTAGACCATGGCTCTGTGGGTCTACCTTCAGTGGACCTACGGATCCCTAGGGCCTCTTGAGAAAATGCAGATTCTGTGTCAGGAGATCTGGGGCTGGGCCTGAGGTTCTGGATTTCTAACAAGCTCCCGGGGCTGCTGAAGCTGCAGGTCCGAGGTCCACACCCTGAGTGGAGATTCCTAGGCACGGACAATAAGTACCGAGCTGCGTGCATCCTCTCGTCATCCCTGCTTGTGGCACCATCGTGAATCAACCCTGGCTTTATTCAGTTCCTGCCGAGTCCCAAAATAGCCACCCCAACACAGCTGTTTGCCATGAAACGTACTTTCCACCTGCCTTTAGAGGGTTTTCTGAAGACACCAGCCTAAATTCTGCTGTGGTTTAACAAAGACCGAAAGAGCTGGTGCTACCCTGGACGTCATCAGGGAGAATATTGGAGACAGACATTCCCCCAAATCCTTCTTCCTTCCTTTGTAGAACGTGGCTTTAAAAAAAATGCAGAAATACTATGATTTGTTACTCCGCCATTTAAAAAAATGCATGTTGGTATAACCCTGTCAGAAGCTAACTTGACAGCAGGTGCTGTGAGCCTGTGACCCAGGAATTCCTCTTCTAGCGTCTGTTCTTGGAATGTTTTCAGGGATTCTGACTTATGTGCAAGGCTGTTGACAAGCATTTATAGCCCTACTGCATCGCACCTAACCTAGCTGCCCAACAACGGGGGATGATAAAATGGATTATGGTATTGGACATCCATCTACCCAATAGTATTGTGCAGCCATTAAAAAGCTTTTTCTGAAAAAAAAAAAAAAAAATCAGTGATTTAGGGAAAATGCTTACAACCTAATACTGAAAGGGAAGAGAGAACGCAAACTGCATGTACGTGCAGTCATTGCTATTTGGGAAGAAGAAATCTGTATTTATGTGATGAAAAATGACTGGCAGAAAAATAAATCAAGGCATTTAAGGTGGTTCTATCTGCATATAAGTCTGTGGTTCTCAATCAGTTGGGGGCGATTTTGTCCTCCAGGGGCATTGGGTAATGCCTGGAGACCTTTTTGAGTGTCACAACTTGGGGAGAGGATTCTACTGACATCCAGTGGGAAGAGAACGGGGATGTTGCTAAATATCCTACAGTGCACAGGCCAGCCCCCCACAACAAAGAAACATCCAGTCTCAAAATGTGAATAATGTTGAGGTTGAGGAACCTTGCTCTGAGATTATGGGTAATTTTCATTTTCTCCACACTTTTCAGTGTTTTCCAGATTTCCTAAAAGGAACATATTTTCCTTTTATGGAAGACAGAGATAATGAACATTATTAAGAAAAAAAAAAAAAAAAAAAGAGGAGGACACACTGGTGTTGGGGATCCTTGGAAGGACAGACAGCTCTGGAGCCCCGGTCCTGGGGGATGGCCTCTGCCGGAGGACAGATGGATTGAGAACCATTCTTTGTGGATGAGAACCTTGAGAGAGGTGTCATCAAAGGAAAAAAGTAATAGTAATAATAATAATCATCATCAGTACGTGGAGAGGGGCAAACACGCGTTTGTTCACCCATTTCCAGAACTGTAGGGAAGATTGCCATTCTTTTAGACTCTAAAAGGGTAATAATTAGATTTTTTTTAAAACTACTTTTTTTTAATCCTGGTTGGTAACTTCTGGAACTGGTTATATAAAATGATGCTCAAGGTAAACATGAATAGGTCAAGAAGGTTCGGTATTTATCGAGACCATCCTTCTGTATATATAGTATTTACTCATGCTATCCCAGGCTGTCAATTATAATTAATAACAACTGCGACTTAATTGAAAAATGAATGGATGAACGAATGAGCACGTGAACACATGCCCATTGGAGGGTCAGGGTCGGGGCACAGTGACAAAATCCAGGCCACAAACCTTGGTCGTGTCCTCTGTGTGCAACCTGCTTGGTGCCCCTCCTGGAGCAAGCTAAATAGGGCAAATCAGGAAAATCAGAATATTGTGGGGGTCCATGCCTGATCTTAATGGAAACCAAAAGCATGGCGCCTTGGTGCTCTGTCACCCTGCGGTGTCTGACTCTGCCTGCCCTCTCCTTCACCATCCCTGGAGCACCTGGGTGAACACAGGTACGGTGAGCTGGTGCCCCCCAATGGGGATTTTCAAGCCTGCAGCCCTGGGGCAGGCTGCATGGGTGCTGGATGAATCGGACCCTATTGATGAGAGGGTGGGGGGTTAAAGGCAGATAGTGTTCCCAGCCTTTGCAGTGGCAAGTCCTGACTTGGCTTGTCCCCTTCCCTGCTACCTGGGGCCGTGGTGTTGTGAGCCCTGGGGAGGTCCAAGGAGGGCCTGGACAAGAGAACCTACCCACCAGGGCCCTGGCCCTCTGGTGATCCTAGGTTGTGGCGAGCTAGCTGCCTTTCCACCCTTCAGTTGTGCTGGCTTCCCGTGGCCTTCCCCAGAACGACCCTCTTTAGAGACCAGAGGTAGGAGAAGGGGTTTGGGGATTTAAGGCACCCATTGGAGAATAGAATTTAAGATGGGGAGTGAGATGAAACACTGAGAGCTCATTTACTTAATTAAGATCTCCCCCACCCCCAATCAATTCAATCGATATACATCCTATTGAGCATCTACTTCTCTGCCAGACACTGAGACATAGTCTTGATGGAGGTTTATAGCTGGAGAGAGAAATGGCATTAGAGAAATCGTTATTTAATCAGCAGGAATAAAGGCTGGGAGAAGTGTATGCCAGGAAGGACCTAGCCTGGGACAACCACTTTAACCCTTTTTATACGTTGTATGATGTGTAATACTTTTTATTAGTTGCCACTTTCAGTTTGCTAGTATTCTGTTGAGGATTTTTGCATCTGTATTCCTGACAGAGATTGACCTGTGATGTTCTTTTCTTGAGATAGCTCTGCCTGGTTTTGATATCACAGTAATTCTGGCCTCAGAGGAGGAGTTGGGAAGTGTTTTTTTCTCTGTCTTTTGAAAGAGTTGTGAAGTTTTAATGTTAATTCTTTAAATGTTGGGTAGAATTCAGCAGTGAAGCTGCCTGGCTCTTCTTTGTGGGGGGGATTTTTTTTAAATTCAGTTTTATTGAGATGTATTCACTTACCATACAGTCATCCACGGTGTACAATCAGCTGTTCATAGTACCATCCTCTCGTTGTGCATTCATCACCCCAGTCCATCTTTGAACATTTTCCTTACGCCAGAAAGAATCAGAATCAGAATAAAAATAAAAATAAAAAAACACCCAAGACACACACACCCCCATCCCACCCTATTTTTCATTTAGGTTTTGTCCCCGTTTTTCTACTCATCCTTCCATACACTGGATAAAGGGAGTGTGATCCACAAGGTTTTCACAGTCACACTGTCACCCCTTGTAAACTACATTGTTATACAATCATCTTCAAGAGTGAAGACTACTGGGTTGGAGTTTGATAGTTTCAGGTATTTACTTCTAGCTATTCCAATACATTAAAACCTAAAGAGGGTTATCTCTATAGTGCATAAGAATGTCCACCAGAGTGTTCTCTCGACTCCGTTTGAAATCTTTCAGCCACTGAAACTTTATTTCGTTTCATTTTGCATCCCCCTTTTGGTCAAGAAGATGTTCTCAATCCCATGATGCCAGGTCCAGATTCATCCCTGGGAGTCATATCCTGCATTGCCAGGGAGATTTACACCCCTTGGAGTCAGGTCCCACATGGGGGAAGGCAGTGAGATCACCTACCGAGTTGGCTTAGCTAGAGAGAGGGCCATATCTGAGCAACAAAGAGGCACTCCGGGGGAGACTCTTAGGGACAATTATAAGCAGGTTTAGCCTCTCCTTGCAGCAACAAGCTTCACAGGGGCCAGCCCCAAGACAGAGAGAGGGCCCAGCACATCAAGCCGTTAGTCCCCAATGTTTGTGAGAACATCAGCAGCAATCCAGGTGAGGAAGTTGTGGGAGGGATTTTGATGACCGAGTCAGTCTCTAATTGTTCTAGATCTATTCGGATCTTCTACTTCTTCTCAAGTCAGTTTCCCTAGTTTGTGTCTTTTTTTAGGAATGTTTCCATTTCTTCTCAGTTAAGTCTTTAGTCTCTTTTAATTGGAGCTATTTCCTCCACAACGTTTTTCTTCTTCTTTCCTCACGTTGACCTTTTCTTGAAAGGTCCAGGAGAGTTGTCTTGTAGAACGACCTGCATTCCTGATCTAATTGTTTTGTTATGATTAGATTTAGGTCAAGCAGTTTTGGCAAGAATATTCCATAGGTCCTGCTGAGTATTTTTCATTGCCTCTTATCAGGAGGTATCTAATCACTGGTGACGCTACGTCCGATCTCTTAGATATTGTGACCTTCAGATGGTGCCTTTGCAAGGGCACATTTTCCCTTTGTAATTTGTAAGTCATCTTTGAGGCGATATCCTGGTTCCTTGTCAAGATCCTTCTCCCTAACAATCTTTTTACTTAGTGGCCTCAATCAGTTTTTACACTGCGATTTGCAAATGGTGATTTTCTAATTCCTTAAACATTTTTGTTTGCCTTCCCACCTTTTTGTTTGCCTCTTTGGAGTTAATCACTTGTAGTCATTACTCCTCTTCATTCTCAAATTGCCCCAAATTTGGGCCATGGCACCAACCCCTTATAGCTGGCTCCTGTCTCCATCTGTGATGTCTCCATCAATCTCTGAACATTTTCTTACTTCCCAGCAAAATAGTCCAGGTTCACCTTGTATTTTTTTCTGCCCCAGCTTTGGAATTAGCCATTTTTTCCCAAAGAAAATAAGATATTCCAGGCTCACCTTATATTTTTTCTGTCCTGATGTTGGAATTAACTGTTTCTCCAAGGAGCTGGCTTCTTTTAGTGGAAAGTAGCATTTAGAAACCAATTTCTAGCTGGTAGGTGCTCAAAGTGACTGCGTATCCTTCCCTCTGGGCCCATCCAGTGGCGTGGTGAGGTGTGTGGGGGTGAGGGTATGCGGCATATATAGGTTTATGGTGTGTGTGTATGTATATGAAGTTGTAATAACGGGCATGGGTTGGCAGCAGCAAACTTAGAGCTTGAGACTGCCTCTGAGGGCCTTTGAGCCACCCTGGTCAGCCCTGGCTGAAGTGATACACAGCTAGTGGGGCAGAGAGGATGGAAGTGCTGACACCCACACTTAGAAAGCCCAGCCCCCAGGGCTGTCCCTTGCCCTCCTCTCCTGGCCCAAACTATAGGGAGGGGATTTGACCTCTCTGTCCAGCCTCATTCCACAGAGCCTCGTACCCAGTGGTCCTGACATAAAAGGGGATGATGGAGATCTTTTTCATCTCCTGCAAAAACACCTGGAAAATAAGATATTGTCCTGGGTATCAAAATGGAGGGATGTAGAAGATAGAGGAAAGACTTTTGCAGGCTTAGGTTCTAATTTCTACTCCTCTATTTACTAACTTTATTAGTTTCCTTCTGCAGGCTTCAGTTTCATCATCTTTAAAACGGGGAGATGATGCCAGTTGACATAATGGGGTTGTAGGATTAAATGAGATTCAGCCTGTTAAATGGCTGGCCTGGTGCCTGCTCTTAATAAACAAGAACTCAGCAGACAATAGCTCTTAGCATATGTGGTTCCTCTTCTAATTCTTCTTCCCCCTCCTTGCCCTCCTCATCCCCCTCATCCTGCCAGGCTGGACTGGGGACATGGGTGGTGGTGGTTAGGTGTGTCCACAACACAGAGACTTTCTGCAAACTACAGAATCCTTGTCAAAAGCTGTGCTTCCTCCTTCCTGGGTATGTATCTCTGTGGCCACTGCTTCTACAAGGAGAACTTAGATTGCTCTGTTCCTGGATCTTCTCCTTGGGACTCTGTACCTGGGCCCCTGCTCTGTACCCTCTGTCTGCTGTTGAAGGCCCTGGAGCAGAATTGACAGCTTTGGCAGGTATAGTGTGGAGGAGCAGAATGAGTCGATTTGTGCAAGATGTCTAAGGAAGCTGTAGATGTTCGTGAGCTTGATGTTGCCTCGGAGCCCATTGGGGCTGCTGGAAGACTTGCCTTATCTAGAGGAGGCCTTGATAAAGTGATAGAATATATATTGATGTATCCCCAAGTGTTGTCCTCAGACTCTGCATCAGAGGTGCTGGGTTCTTTCCAAGACCTGCTAGATCAGAAGCTCTGGGAGGTGGGGCCGGGAATCTATTTCAGATGGGTCCTTCCGTGAATTCTGGTGCACACCAAAGCTTGAAGACCATTGGTAACAGTCCATTTTACAGATGGGAGAACCGAGGCTTAGAAAGTGAAATGACTTGGCTAGGATGACAAGGCTAGTGCATTCATCTTCTTGTCTGTGAAATGGATGATCTAGACAATCGGTACCTTGTAGCTTGACGTTCTGAGGATAACCATCTTCATTCATTGGCCTTATTGATCAGCCAAAAGAGGCCTATATGGGAGTCAGAGAATGAGGAAACCATAGCAGAGGATCAGTTGAGCATTTCCTGGTTAGCACTGGGTTCCAGAAACTCTAGCTGACCCTCCACTCCCAGGTAGATGCCCATCCTGACAGGTGGTCCAGGGTTGTGCTGGAGTCAGAAAAGTCCCTCCGTGCTTTTTCTGGGCCTTTATCTGTCAAGTCCTGGCAGCCACTTCCTCACGTTCCATTAGAAAAAGAATAGTGCCCTAGGGATTAGCCTGCTTCCCAGGGGAGGTATGGCCTGTCCCAGGCAAGAGTAGACATCATAGATCCGCCCAGGGAAGGGACTCTGATACTGAATCCTTAATGTAATTGTTAATTGTGGAAGAAAATGAGTCCCCAGACTTGTACGTCACCTTTAGGATAATGTTATGGCTCTTGTGGCAAAGGCGGTGTTTTCAGCTGGCAACCCTTTAATCTTCCTTCCCAGAGAAAATCCTAGGACTTCGGCAAGCTGCTGATGACCTCTGGGTTCAGAGGTACTAGAGACTCTGGTTTTCTTGCTGGCAACGGGAAGACATAAAAAGCCCATCCAAAGACTGAGTGAAAGCTGAAAAACGGCTTGGCTGAAAAATCCCTCCTGGCCCTCGGGGTGGGGGGAGCAGCAAGTCAACGGGCACCTGGGTGCCCCATGCCCGCTGCACTCGTGTGGGGTTGGATGTTTTGAACCCGGGGGTTTCGGAATAAGATGTCATGTGCTGCGTTCTCGGTGCCAGGAGGTGGTGGCCTGCCATCTGCCTTAACTCTGTGCTCCCCAGTGGATTCTGCCGGTGTAGATAGCAGGCAGCACGCCGAGTGGTTTTGCCGAGTGGTTTAGCAGCAAAGGGCAACTGAAGAGTTAACTTCCTAGACCCCAGACTGTGAGCAGAGGAGGGGGGACCTTGTTTGGAGCAATTATCTCAGCTCTCGTGCTGGAGGCTTCCCCCAGCTCCAGCCCGAGAGCAGGGCATGGACACAGGGTGGGGTCGGGGAGACTCGTGCTTGCCCTCTCCCAGAACATGGTGACTTAGGAGTTAATGGCGGGCTGAGCATCCCCAAACTTCCCCAGCATAGCACGGGGCTTTTAACCAATCCCTCCACCCTCTGGGTACCCGAATGAAAAAAAAAAAAAAATAGTCCAATATGGAGAACAGCATTGACGATGTTTCTTGCTTTTCTCCCCAGAATCTGGGATCCTTGTCACCGGGCAAAAAACAGAGCAAGGAAACCACCATCACGGTAAGTGGCTCAGGCAGGGTGTGCACCAGTTGGGCTGTGGGCTGGGGCATCCTGCTTCTGTTGCCATGGCGATGTGGACCACAGCAGGGAGCCCTGCCCAGCCTAGATGCGGGGAAGTTCTCCAGCTGGCATTTCGCTGAAGTTCCTCCTGCCTTCCGCTTCTAGTTCACGTTTCACTTCTTCCTCTCTCCGTGAGCGGATGGAAGGATGGCGGGTGGAATGAGGCAGAAGCCATTTTTGCAGGGCGGGCAGGGAAGGTACTTGTGCAGCAGTGGGCTGGAGGGGGTGGACCGTACTCTGTGCAAGTGACGTGATGTGAAAATTACAGCCACAGTGGAGTTGCTTTTGTGCAGGGTAACTTCTGGAAGATGGCAAAGTTAGAAGCTGGAGAAAGCACCCTAAGAATAGAGTTCCTGGGAGTTCTGGCTGGAAGCAGGCAGCTTCTGCCCGGGGGTCCAGCCCACCTCCTAGAGCTATTCCAAAAGCCCGCCAAATCCCCGTCTGGAGGCTGGGGGCTTTTAGACGAGCCCTCCACCTGCACCCCCACCCCCATCCCCATCAGCACTGTGCTCAGGGGAAGTGGGGGCTGGATGTCGGTGCCTCCTCAAAGTGAGGATACAAGATGTCCAGTCTCTCCAACAGCCCAGAACTTGGAAACTTGAAAAGGGTGGTTCTAGCTTTACTATTCTGACACAAGAGCTAGGGGATGGAGAATTCTTCTCTTAGGCTGTACCACCCACAGTTCCGGGCCATTCTGACCTCCCCAGGGAGATAAGACCAAGGGTGGGTGCACTTCCCTGCCTCACCCTGGCTGAAAATCCTGCTTCGGAGAACAGGGAGGGTTAGGCAAACAACAACAGTAATAATAAGGGCTCCCCCATCTGTGTGTATTTGCTAGGCAAAAATGGTGCTCTTAGTTGCTCATTTCCTTCTCCACAATTGCATGTGGTGTAGGTAATTGAATGAATAGAGTACAGCGAATAGAAACTTGGACTCAGAAGCCGCAGTATCAGCTCTATGCAAACTGGTGGTGAGGCAACTCTGGGCAAGGCTCTCAACCTCTTTGTAGCTCAGTGTTTGCATCTGTACAATGGGGACATCATGGGCATCCGTGACACGGGGATGGTGTAAAGACAAAGCGAGCCCATGAAGGCAAAGCACTTAGAACAGTGCCCAGCACATAGTGCACAGTCCCTACCTGCTGGTATTATCATCACCCCTGTGTTACAAATGAGGAAACTGAGGCCAGAGCAGTGACTCGCCCAATGTCACGCTGCTCAGAAGCCTCAGGATCCGGCACCTGTGCTCTTAGCCACTGGCAGTGCTGCCTCTAAAGCTGGTCTGGGCCGGTTCCTTCGGGCTGTTGATTCCCCTCAATCCCACCCCCACCCCCATGCCTACGGAAGTCCCCTCTGAGGGCTGGCTCAGCAGCAGCCGCTTTGTTACTGGCGGAGCTGTTGGAGCAGGGCGGACAGGGGCAGGTGCAGACTTCTAGAGGGCAGAGTCCCCATTTCATATTGCTGTAAAATACCCCAGAGTACTGGGGCAAAGTTCCCCCAAAAGTAGGGGAAAAGGAGGAGGAGGAGAAAGCAAAAGTCAGTGGCAGGGTGGGGGTGGGGGGGTGGATCTAGAATTGTGGAGGAAAAGTGAAAAAGAGAAGTTGAAAGTGAAGAGCAGAGTTAGATGTTGCACCTCCCAGAGTTGCCATAAAGGCCTTAGTGATGGTGGTGGGCCATGGTGGCCTGAATCGCCTTCCGGCTTTGTCAGAGTGGGCTGGGTGGAGCCCTGGGTGCTCCTTGGGCCAGTACCTATTCCTGCCCCATCGCCTCCCCTCACCTTCCTTCAGGCTGACCATCTCCATCAGGCATTTGAAGCCTCTGGGATACTTGTTTAAAATGCAGATTCCTGGGCAGTAGCCCAGACCTACAGTTAATCTCTCTGGAGCCAGGCTGGAAAATTGCCATTTTAACCAGCAGCCCTGGGGGTTTAGGTAAACCTCAAGCCTTGGAGAATTTTTGATGGGAAAACTGAAGGTCATGGGGCAAGCTAGGAACAGAGCCCAGGATTCGCACCCGGGTCTGCTGCCTGCCAGCCCATTCTGAGGGAAGGGAAGGGAAGAGGTCCCTGCTCCCGGGAGGCTGGGATACAAGCTTCCCTCTGCCTGGCTTGCTGGGATGGAGTGAGCAGCTTCTCAGGCCTTCTGATCCCCCAGAGCAGAAATTTCCAAGCTGGGGCGTGCTTAGGTCTGTCTGGGACTCAGTGGGGCCACACGGTGAGGACTGAGTTTGATTCTAATCTCCGGCAGGTTCCTCCCAGCCCACCCCCACCCCAGGCTGGGAGCTGGTTTGAGGTTGTGCCCCTGAAGGGGAGACCCATAGGCTCCCCGACAGCAGCCAGCCTTTGTTGGCTGTCTCTCCCGAGATCCCGAGTTCCAGGCTGGCAGTGGGGTGGGCTGCTTGTTTGGGAGTGACGGGTGCTGATGGCGGCTCACAGCCCTTGGCACCAACATGAGGTGTCCGAATCTAGAGGACTTCAGGAAACGTGACAAACTCTGCGTCCACACTCCCCTCCAGCATCCCAGAATAGCCCGTCTGGGGCTGCAGAACCCTGGGTAGGAGCTAGTGGGCTGGAGAGAAGCCCTTGCACCCCAGGGCCCCCACCTCTGGCTTTTTCCTCTCCCACGTTCTCCCAGGTTAACTTCACTCCAGGAGAAAGTTCAGGTCTGGTTGGCGTGAAAGCCCGCAGTGGCCAAACTGCCCTGCTCTCTGTGGGAAGCCCAGCAGTGAGGGGAGCTGGGGTAGCTCAGCCAGGAGCGGGGGTAGCTCATCTGCGGGTTGGAGAGAGCAGGCTCGGGGTGAGAGGGAGAGAGGCAGCCAGCTGTGATCTCACAGGGAAGTGAAGCTAGGAGTGGCTTTCAGGACCTCCTGGAGGGCTTTACCCCAAACAGCACAGTTGGGAGACACATCCTCTCTCCCACCCCCACTGAGCACCTCTTCCTGCTCATGCCCCTGTCATGGACAGGGCCTCAGTGTGAGGGAGAGATTGGGTGACATGAGTTAAGAGCCTGGACTCTGGAGCCAGACTGCCTGGGTTCAAACCCTGGCTCCCTCATTACAAGCTGTGTGACCTTGCAGCCGTTACTTAGCCTCTCTGGGCCTCAGTAGCCTTATCTATAAAATGAATATGATAATAATAGTACTGACATAACTTTAAGACCTGAAGGCCATGGTAAGAGAAGTGGCCCAGGAATTGGGAAACCACCATCTAGACCCCACTCGGCCACTTCCTAGCTGCGTGGTAGCGGGCAAGAGACTTGACCGCTCTGTGCCTCAGTTTCCTCGTTTGTACGCAGTCACTGTAGATAAGCAGCTGATCTCTGATTGCTTCCTGGGCATTAACACTCCGTATGGTACCCATCGTCCCCTGCACTGCCACCACCTCCTTCTCTCCAGAAATGACTGTTGCACCTCCCGTGCTTCCCGGCTCAGTGGAAGGAGACAGTCCTCTCCACCCCATCCGGTTAACTCAGGGTTTCCCAGCCTCGGCACTGTTGACATTTTAGATCGGATAAGTCTTTGACATGGGGGGCTGTCCTGTGCATTGTAGGATGTTCAGCAGTGTCCCCGGCTTCTACCCACTAATTGCCGATAGCACCCATCTGCTGAGTTGTGACATCCAAAAACATCTTCAGACTTTGCCCACTGTCTCCTGGGGGCGGGAGGGGAGATTGCCCCCATTTGAGAACCACTGAGCTAACTTCGTGGTGGGGTTAGGTCTGTGCAGAGCATCTCTCCGTTCTTCTACGTATCCCACCTTCCCTGCCTCTACACTGTCCGAATCACCGTCACAACTCCCCATGACCACCATGGTCAGTGCCTTCCCTCCATGCGCAAAGCCCAGTGCACGGGAGTGCTGACCCCAGAGAGTGTCCTCTCGTGTCCCTCTCCTGCCAAAATACTTCCGTGCCGCCCACTGCTTTCAGGACAAAGCACCCAGGCCTGGCCTGCAAGGTTCTCTCCACCTCTCTTTTCTCCACTGCCCATCTCCGCACCCCAGCCAAACAGAATGGGACGTTCCCCAACCATGGCGTGTGTTCTCAGACCCTGGGCTCTTTTTCTTCCCACAGCCCCCTTTTTACCCCCACCCCATCCCCTTTGCGATGTTCTGCTCATCTCACCTAACTACCACACCCTTTAAGTTCTTCCCCTGAGTCCCTTTGTCCACTCAGTTCTAGATGTTTCCCGGAGAACTGCAGTGGCTCATTTGGTTGTATGCCACCCTCACGCGCCTGTAAAATCTTCGAGGGCGTAAACTATACCTTATATCTCCAGCATCCAGTTATTGCACCAAGAAACATTGATTGAGCACCAAATATATGCCCAATGCTGTGCCGGGTTCTGGGGAAGCAGCAGAAAAGACAGTTTGCTTCTCCTCATGGAGCCCACAAGTAAGAGAAATGCTAAATGAACAATCGTGAGAAATTATATAATTACAAACAGACGTATGCAAAGTGCTGGAAAGGTCTAGCATCGTGTGCAGCACCAGGTGGCCATTCAACAGATGTTTGGATGGAGAGTGGATGAACAAATGGTCCGCTCAATAGCATCGTGTTTGCAGGCTTGAGCCTGTGGTCAGCCCGATCTGGATTCAAATACTTAACTCCTCTGGGCCTCGGTTTCCCTGGTATAAAATGAGGCCAGTGATGTTACCCAGCTCGTGGGGCTGCTGGGAAGATGAAATAAGGATGGAAGTGAAGCTCTTAGCTGACCAGCTGAGAAAGCCTCCCCCACTCCCCACCGCCCACCACTGGGGGTCTCTAAACCGCCTCCCACAGGGCGGGTGCTGCAGTTCCCAAGCCGCCCACCAGGGGGTGCAGGGCTCCTCGAGGATTCGGAGGATCCCCTGCTGCGGAGCTGAGATAGAGAAACCCCAAAACCGGAGTGGACAGGTGCTGTGGCAGACACCCTAGGACCCCAGCCAGGCCATCTGGGTCCTTCTGGCTTCACTGTGGGGCAGAAGCAGCAAAACGGACAACAGCTTTTCAGCCCCCCACTTTCCTACCTTAATTCCTTCCCCGAAGCCTGAGCACCCAGCCGGCTCCCCTTCAGGGGCGTTTGCAGGACCCCTCACCTTCTACACCCTGACCCCTCTAGTCCCTGAAGCCGGCATCTCCCTAGGAGGCAGAAACCGTGCCAGGTAGCGTCTGGAGGGGCAGGTGTGGCTTACTCACCTTTGCGTCTTCCATCACGGCAGGTGCCAGGCCTTCCACAGGGTGGGGGCGCCAGCCCCCATTGGTGACTCTTGAACGCTGGTTCTCAGAGTGTGGTCCCCAAACCACCCCCGCCTCCTGGGAACTTCTTAGATATGCCGATATCCCAGATCTAGTGATGGGCCCGGCAGTGTGCATTTTAACCCGCCCTGCAGGTGTCTCTGAGGCCCGCTCAGGTTTGAGAACACAGAGGAGGGGCTGAGGGGCACTTAGAAAGAGCCTTCACCTCCCTGGAGCCAGCCAGGAATCCTGGGGTTTGCTGGTGCTGCCCCTGGTCCCACCCCACCTCCTGGGTAGTGGGGTCTGAGTGTATGGGCAACCCCTGGGTGGGCAGCAGCGTCCTTTGTCCAAGGGCAGCTCATCTCCGGAAGGATCCTGGGCTGTGGCTGGTCCAGCCTCATTTGGCCAACCCTCTTCTCACTGTCAAGCTCGTCCTTTGCTGGGAAGATGTTTCCCCCAGTGGGAAGGAGAGGCTGAGGGCAGCATGGGGAAGCAAAGACAAAGAAGGAGGAGAGTAGAGGATGGGGCACGGGGAGACACTGGGCACACTTTGGGGAGTCAGCCCAGAGCGAGGCTTGGGGAGGCCATTGCCTGGTGCCCTCCCCTCCAAGCAGGCCGCAGGCCATCGTTTTCTTGGGGGACAGTGGACGGAGCACCCTCAGTCACCAAGTGCCTTTCCCCGGAGGCACCAATGCTGGCAGCTCCCAGCAATGTTCTACCCATCAACTCCCTGCACCCCAAGGAATCTTGGTAGAGCTTGCTGCTGCCACCTCTAGGGTTAGGTGGGTCATTCCTGCCCCCGCTGCTTTGGTGACATCTTCCTCCAAATCAAGGTGGGGTTCTCAGCCAGATGTCAGGATCCTAGTGGGCGCAGGGGGAGTGGGGTTTCTTTTCTTTGGCTGGAACTGCGCTCGTGGTTGTCCTCCTGGGACTGCAAGTGTGACCTGTGCCCCCGGAGGCTAGGAGGCCTAGATTTACTTCCAGCCACCATCAAACCCCTGAAATATGGAGGTCCTTGGACCTGACTCAGCTGGCCGATGAGTTTGTTTGGCTCACATAATGTACTGTTATTATTATTCTAAATGTTGAGTTAATTGCCGACATTTAAGAACTGAGACGCTTCACATAGAAGCCCCAGTTTTCCACTTCTCTTAAGCAATCATGTAATCGGGCAACGCTGGACCCCTCATTCTGGCATGAGTGACGTGGCCGCCTGGAGCTGGGAGGTGGCTGCCCCTTGGACCCAGCTCATCCCCTCCTGTTCACCAGACACCCCACTGCTCCCCTACCCAAGTGGAGGTGACCACCTTCCTGCCTGAGCTGTGGCTTATACGACCCGCAGGCATCTCACTCGTTTGTGTGACCTGCCTGGTGTGGAAGTCTGTGTCCTCAGCCCCAAACCTTAGGGCTTCCTGCCCTCTTCTTTCATTGAACGTCTGATGTCTCGCACTTCAGCAGGTGCTTGGGACTACTGCCAGGGGTTGAAGACTGATGGGGCTCAGGCCTTGTCTTCCTGCGTCTCCGTGGCTCCCACAAAGAAAGCAAAATGGCCAGCTCTGTAGGAGAGGGGCAGGGCTTGGGACTTAAAGCAGGAGCAGTGGCACAGCCACCCCCACAGGGTCTGGAAACCAGGGGTACCTGAATGTGCTTTTAGGGCAGAGAAGACTTGACAAAGAACCCAGGAATTTCTGCACCCTCCTCGTCTAGGGCTGGTTCCAAGCCTGCCCCAGGGGTGATAATTCCCAACCTGTATTTGTTCGTATAATGCAAATAACGATTCAAAGTTCCGGAGGTAACTTCTCACCCCTGACCCTCAGCTATCCAGTTCCTTTCTCTGGAGGCAACTGATGTCTCCAGCTTCCAGAATGTTCTTCACGTAAAATAACCAATTGTAGATATACCCCTCCCCCACAAAACACATTTTTTTCCTTTTCATAAATGGTAGCATATTGTAAACACTGTTCTCTACATTGCCCTTTTTTTTTTCCCACATAACAGTATATCCTGGCACACGTTCCTTATCAGTACATAAGAACTTTCTTGCTATGGTTTTCACCCTTGACACAATTCCCATAGATGCCCATCTGTCTCATAATTGTTAATCCGCTCCCTACTGATAGACGCTGGAGTTGTGTTCCAGCCTTTGGCTGCTGAAACGGCGCCATAGTGGAGAGCCTTGTGGGTCTTTCGCTGTGTACGAGTGCAAATATATCCGAAGGATAGAGTCTTAGAAGTGAAGTTGCTGGGTGGAAGGCTCTGAATGTTTGTCATTTGCATAGATCTTGTTAAAATGCCTTCCATAGTGGGTGTACTGATTTCCTGGAGCTGGTGTAAGGGCTCCTTGGCCCTCATTTGAAATGCCAGCCGTGGGAATGCCTGAAGGCCATTGTGCATGTTTTACCAGGCCAGCCCCAAAGGGCAGCCTCTTCAGTGCCGTGTCCCCTCGCGAATAGTCCATCCCAGCCCCTCCTAACCCTCTGGTGAAGTCATTCTCTCTCTCGTTCTCTGCACAACAGATAAACTGTGTGACATTCCCGCACCCAGACACGATGCCGGAGCAGCAGCTGCTGAAACCCACCGAGTGGAGCTACTGCGACTACTTCTGGGTAGGTGGTGCCTCAGTTTCCCCCCAGGCTGTGGCCACTGATGACCAGGAGTGGACACCTGCGAGGGACTGGGGGGCAAGGGTCTCCCCTGTTGAATCCTAAAGTGAAGGGGGTAGATTTAGCATCTGTTTGGTGTGCTAATGCTGCCTTTTTGCAAAACACCAGAAACGGACTGGCTTTTATAAAGGGGGTTTATTTGGTTACAAAGTCATAGTCTTAAGGCCATAAAGTGTCCAAGGTAACACATCAGCAATCGGGTACCTTCACTGGAGGATGGCCAATGGCGTCCGGAAAACCTCTCTTAGCTGGGAAGGCACGTGGCTGGCATCTGCTCCAGAGTTCTGGTTTCAAAATGGCTTTCTCCCAGGAAGTTCCTCTCTAGGCTTCTGGGATTGTTCTCTTAGTTTCTCCCAGTCAAACTCTGGACTAGCAAAAGTCTACTTTCAATGGCCTTCTCCAAATTGTCTCTCTAGGCTGCAGCACCGAGCTCCTTCTGTCTGAGCTCTTACAGTGATCTGGAGATTTAATTAAGACCCACGCTGAATGGGCAGCAGCTACGAGGGCTTCAGCATTGGAAAGCACCGCAGTTGCCGGGGCACCAGGAGGGGGCCAGGAAGTCGGGGCAGCCAGGACTGCTGATTCCCAGGCTGCCTTTGTTCCCCTCTGGGGTCTGTCCTCCTCACGCTCCCTTCTCCCCTGGCTCCAGACCCCGCAGGTCACCTCAACTCTCCTGCTTCTGCCTCCTTTCTAGGCAGATAAGAAGGACCCCCAGGGCAATGGCACGGTGGCCGGGTTTGAGCTGCTGCTTCAGAAACAACTGAAAGGCAAACAGATGCAGAAGGAGATGTCAGAGTTCATCCGGGAAAGGTGAGGCCTGGGAACCCAGCTCCGGGGACTGGGGGAGTGAGCAGTGGGTACGGGCCAGTGCTGGGATGTGGGGGTGACAGACACTGCACACCCAGCCCCAGGCCCAGCTAGTGCTAAGGGGGCATAAGCCTGGAGCCAGCAACTCGTGGCCCTGGGACAGATCTGGTCAGCACGTGTTGCTTTGACCTGTGTAGCATTTGTTGAGATTTGGACCACCATTCAGAGAAAGTGGTAGACTTCACATTGTCTACATCTCTTGAGAAAGCAGGTCTAGCAGTAGCAGCTCTGCATCTCTCATGCAACAACTGGCTGGAGCAGAGTTGCTCTCCATGAAGGGCAGGTATTCCTGTTTTGCCACAGTCTCCACCACTCCCTACTGTCTGCTTCATGAACTGTTTTGCTCCTTTACTTACCTACCTGGTACTCATTAGAAGCACTGTCCCTGACTATAACAAAAAAAGGGAATGTTACCTTTTAATTCAGCTTTGAGCCAAAACTGCTCCAGGCCTGGGGACACAGAGCCCTTCATCTTGCCTCCAGGAACCTCAAGTCTCATGGGGAGTCAGACAAGTAAATGATGATAAGTGTGTTGATGGGTTTGTCTGAGAGCGTGGGAAGATAGAAGAGAGAACAACAGACTCAGCCTGGTGGGGCTAGAGGAAGCTACAAAAAGAGGGAAAAGTTTTATCAGATTCTCCAAGGAAGGAAGGCATCTTTCTTCATCTCCCTCTGCCCCCTCAGACTTTGTTAAGCGCACGTATGCGCGCGCGCACACACACACACACACACACACACACAACTTTCCCTCTGAAGTTTCCAAGGCATACTGAAAATACTTCTAGCAAAGGGCAATATATTTTTCAAATATTATTTTTAAATTATAACGACAATCAAGGAATAATGCTTTGGCGTTTAAAAGCACCCCTTTCCCTTCAGAGGGCCTGTTTCCTCTTTGTGTAATTTAGTCTTTATTTTCGGACACATTAAACTGGTAGGAAATTGAGAGGTTGCCTAGCATGGATGTGAGAAAATAGTAGTAGAAAACAGGCGAATTGGAAAACGGCTATAAAAGCCCAAGCCTGATCACGCTTCTGGTTTATACTTTCATAAAAATGTCGTGTTGCCATATAAATAGGGTCTGCCGCTTCAGGAAGCTCTGGGCTCCCCTAGAAAGCGCGGACTCCTCTGTCTTTCTTCCCCCTGCTTGGAATGTTGCAGGGAGGGACTTTCGGGCTGCAAGCGGCCAGAGCTGAGGCCCAGAGGCCAGAAGGTGTCTGGCTTGTGGGTGGGCGTGGAGGAGTGGTGGGAGGTGACAAAGGCCAGGGAGATGGCACAGGCTTTGGAGGTGATGCAGATGGGGGAGGTGACACGGGATTGGGGGAGGTGATGTGGGACTGAGGGAGGTGACGCTGGTGGGGGAGGTGACACTGGACTGCAGGAGGTGACGCTGGTGGGGAGGTGACACAGGATTGGGGAATGTGATGCAGGAGGAGGAGGTGATGTGGGACTGGGGGAGGTGCCATTGGTGGGGGAGGTGACACTGGACTGGGGGAGGTGATGCAGGTGAGGTTCGGAGGCACCTTATATGCTTGGTACAGGTGTTTGGCTCCAGCGAGGTTGGCAGTGAGAAGCCCTCGGAGGATTTTAAGCCAGGAGTGTGACGTGGTTAGATCTACCCTCCAGCGAGATCCCTTGGCCATAGTGTGGAGGGAACGAGAGGCTACAGTTTGGGGTCTGTGCAGTCCCAAGAGGGACTGGAAAGGAAGCAACAGAGGCAGGAGATGAGCAGGATGTCAACTCAAGAGAACCCGGTGACTGACCGGAGTGGGAGAAAAAGTGGCAAGAGAAGGAATGAGACGGTGGGTCTCTCGGTGCCGAGTCGTGAAATAATTACTCCTCAAAATGTTGCCGTGGTGCTTTGCCAGGCGCCCCCCCTGCATCCTGGGGCTGCCTGGATGGGGAGGCCAGTGCAGGAGCCTGATGGGGCTCCTACGGCCCTGCTGGGTGACAGACCACTGGCCCTGGGTCTCCCCATCCCGCTCCTCCCACCCCCCATCGCAGCCCAGCCCAGCCGACCGCGCACACAGTGAAAATTGCCCCGCCAGCCCGCTTACCAGGGATGTGCCTGATAATCCAGAACAGTCCCCGGAGAGGGGGTCTGGGAAGTGTGTTGAGGGCCTGCCTGCCGGAAGCTAAATCCAAAGCGAGTGTCATCTCCAAGGAAATGGAATGAGCCGCTGCTGTGGGCACTGCCTGGTTTCCTTGGCAATGCGTGTGCCCCGCGGGCTTGAAACGGCTGGAGGCTTTGGGAGTGGGAGGCCGTGGGGAGACATGTTCCTATTTCAGGGGGCCTGAGGCCATCTTGGAGGGTCTCAACGCAGAATTCCGGGTGTGGAAGGGAGTGAGGGACAGCACACGGCCCTGGGCGTCCCCTTGTGCCCTGTCACAAGCTGCATTCATTCATTTAAGGGTCTCCATGGGTCCAGCCCTGGGCCAGGAGCTGTCAAAGGACAGCTCTTCCTTGCCACAGTCCTAGGAGACTGGTAGAAATATCCCATTTTTGCCGATGAAGAGACAGAGGTTCAGGCAGTCTCCTTGATCGTTCATTTCTTCAACAAATTTGAATTAAGCACCCATGTGTGTCAGGTGGACAGACGAGACTTGTGCACTCACGGAGCTTACAGACTAGTGGGTTCCTGCCCGCGGCTAACAAGTTACAGTTTAGACTCGTGACTTAGCCCCAGAGAGCTGATGTGTTGGGTTTTTCTTCCTTTGCAGGATAAAGATTGAGGAAGAATATGCAAAAAACTTAGCTAAGCTCTCTCAGAACTCCTTGGCGGCACAGGAGGAAGGGTGAGTTGGGAAGGGAGTGGGAAGGACGAGGGGATGCTTAGGAAGGAGGAACCCTTTTCACCCAGGGGCTGCTCCACTGACCACTAGTATCGGCCCACTTTGGACAAGGAACCCCATAGGCTGGGCTCAAACCGGGCACCCGTGGCTTAGGGTGGCTGCCTCCACAATGTCTTTCTTTAGTGGCCGAGGACCCTCCTCCCAGATGCCAGAGTGTTCCAGAACCCCTCTGCCCTGGCAGCTGGGCACTAGCCCCCCAACACCCACCCCAGCCACCCTTTAGGCTGGTAGGGGGCAAAAGGGCCCCCCTCTCCCGTGGCCAGCCCCCCAGCATCCCACCCGCAGTCAGGATGCTCCTCGTTGGATGGGCCCTGGGCTGGCGGGAGGCTGGGCCTTTCTCTCTTAGTGGGAGGGTTTCCGCCTTCTCTGCTCCTGTTAAAAAGACGCAGGAGGTTAGATTTGACAGGGTGCCCAGAAGTCGTCTCTTGATTCCCACCCCTTCCAGTACAGGCCCTGTTGGAATTGCTCCTCCAGTGGGGAGCAGACTCTCAACAAAGGAAGCCCTTTCCTGGGACAGTTGTGGTCGTCAAAGAGCTGTTAGGTTAAACAAGCCCAAATCTGCCTTTTTGGTTTGGAAGGCTTCAGGGGACAGAGGTTTGGCCAACCAAGTGTGGCTCCCCTTAGAGCTTTTGCAGGGCTGGCCATGCAGCGGAGCGGCCGCCTCTGATGGTTTTAAACCATCCCAGTGGCCACGAGTGGGCCAAGCAAGCCAGTGTCTCTTTCACAGACATGAATGAGGTTAGCTCCAGCCCCCTGCTGCTCAGGGCCCTGGGGGAGTCACCCTTCCTGCTTGCAAAGGGGCTTTCCTAATTATCTCCGTGCCGGGCGACCACCTTGCCACTCCGGAATCTTCCGGCTTCCACCTCCGCAGCTTGGGCTGTTTCCAAGGACACGCTATTCTGCCAGCACATTCAGCAAATGCTCCTAGCTGGAGCAGCCCAAGCTCTGCAGATCAGCCTGTACCACCGTGCTGTACACACATGTACAAACACAGGTAGGAAGGCTCTCCACACAAGCTCCCACACGCATCAGTGGTTCTCACCCACAGCCCATACACTCCCCCATCCGCCCCCACCATCGTCCATGCACGCTAACCCCGTGCACATGCTCCCACCAACAGGCCTTGGGGAGCAAACACATGGATCCCCCTTTGCACCCAGTGTACAGCTACACGATTTTGTGCATATACCCAGTTTCGGACATTTAACTCGGTCCAACTTGAAACATTCAAAGCACACTGCCAGAGCCTAGAAATTTGGGGCATCTAGGAAGATGCCAATTCCACGTAGAGACTTGAGCTGCCTTGGCAACTTGAGAGCCATGTCCAAATTAGATTTCATGGGACATGCGCCCATTGGTAAATAAACAGAATTAGATTGATTTATTCTGCCTTCAGTTTTTCTCTCCTATGTGGAAAGGAAATGGGATTTTGGCCTCTCCTGGTTGGCAGTTGTGACAGTAACATGCATTTTGATTTGGCGTGCCTCAACCTGTATGTTAGGACATATTAGAGATTTTTTTTTTTTCATTAACGTCTTATTAGTTGTAAAAGCTGTCTGCAAATGGGAGAATGTTCTGCTTTGTTCTAAATTGTGAAGTGGCTCCAAGGGGCCTGGAATGTTGGGGACGGGAAGGTTTGGGGGCTGGGGGTGAGGTGTGCATGGGGGAGTGTGGGGGTATGGGGAGAGTACTGGCGCCTGCGAGGCTGTCTCAGTGCTTGGAGGGGTGTCTTCCCCCCATGAATGCCCAGCGTGAGGTCAGGGTCAAAGTTCACTCTTTTCCCTATAAATACACTATGGTTGTTGTCTTGGCACCACTTGTTAAAAAGACCATCTAATCATTCCCCAGTGAATCACCCGGCCCGTGTGTGGCCGCCAAGTTGAGCGTGCATGTGTTAATCTGTTTCTGGACTTTCTCTTCTCTTCCATGATGTGTGTGACCACCAGGGCTTCTGCACCCCTCTTCCTGCCCACCTGCTGAATCGGGTGGGGAGCCTAGCCCCACCCCACCCCACCCCAGTTCAACTTCCGGGAGCTCAGGCCTTCCCACTAAGACAAATGGCACCGGCTGGGTTCCCCATTTTCACTCCAACTGTTCTCTGGTGGCCTCCCCAGCCGGGATCACCCAAGGGAACCTTTGTGTGCTTCTGGACTCACAGATAAAATCAGTCAGTTATTTCCCCATAAGCACCCACCCCGGCCTAAGCCAGAACCACAGCCAGTCAGCCCTGGGTGATGATCAAAGGGATCCGTTCTGTTGAGTCATTCTTGGTTACTGGCTGCTCTGCTGGAAACCCAGAAGCCTCACAACATCTCATCTTTTAATCAGCTTTTGCCACTCAAGTTTAATGAATTCCTTGGGGGAAGTGGCTTTTTGATGAAATTAAGTCCACTGGACATCCCGTCTGGATTTCCTGGCTGAGTTTAAGAGGTCTCCAAAAAGGAAATAGGGGTATCAGTGGAAGGTCAGTGAGGTTAAAGAGTCCACAATAATGAAGAAAGTAGCATCTCAGGGACTTCGGGAGATTGCTTCTGTTTGAAGCCTCCCCTAGGAGTGGAAAAATGATTTCGTTCCAAGAATTTGCCATCCTCTTGATAGACTTTGTCTGGGCCGACAACCCAGAGGAGAGGCAGCCAGGCTCCGAGGGTGGCGATGGAGCGGTCTCTCTGCAGTGTGGGCAGATCTAGGAGGTCCCAGGATCCAAACTGGTCCATCTTTGCCCCTCCTAAAATCAAGCATCCAGAGATTTGCCTGGAAGCAGAGCCATGTGGCACCTTCCTTTTGAGAAGGGCTTTTTCCTAAAAGGAATCTGTTCTCCTGCCTTGATTTACCAGCAGGTACTTGCACCCCTCATCCACAAACCAGGACGGGGTGATGGAAAGTCATGGAGATGGCTATCAGCCTCGGTCCCAGGCCCCTCGTTGCAGCTGAACCCCACCTTCCTGTCACACCTCCCCTGGTTCTTGTGGGCCTCTGGGTTCCCAATGTGGCCTCAGCCTTTCAACCACCTGCCCCCGTCTGTTTCCTGAGCCCCACAGGCCTTCCCGTTGGCTTGAGATGGTTCATCTGGCCTTTTGAGTTGGAGCGAGATGCTCCTGTTGTCCGTGCCCGGCCTCACCTCCAGCGAGTCTGAAGCCTCAGGTGCTCTAGGCCTCCCCGAGTCCAGGGCTGAGTTCCCCTCCCTGGCCCAAGTCCGGGGCCGCTCCCACTGGGCTCCGCTGGGCCTGACGTTCTCCTCCACATTGCAGCTCCCTTGGGGAAGCCTGGGCCCAGGTGAAGAAGAGCCTGTCAGACGAGGCGGAAGTGCACCTCAAGTTCTCCGCCAAGGTAACCCCACCCCCCGCAAACCTGCAGGATGGGCCCCTCAGAGGAGTGTGCCGGTAAACGCCCAACAATCGTATCTCCAGTGGGTGGCATTTGCCAGTTTCCGTAGCGTCGATTTCAAGCTACCAATATGGCGCCACCGAACGCAGAGTTGGGGAGAGGTGTCACCGGATACACATCTCTGCGTGGTGAGGATGGGTGCCCCTCAGTTCCTCGGGGGCACCCCTGGACGATGAAACCCCGGTGTCTTCTTGCCGGGCTTTCAAAGGAACATAGTGGTATTTTCCACCTCTTCCTGGTGTGGGGAGATACTTGTCCGTCCCAAAGGATGGGCTTGTTTGTTGTAAAATTTCAGAATAGACAGTGACCCTTCCTGTATTTGGTTCCAGTGGCTCTTAGCTTCATTACTTTCTTAAAGACATGGATGTCTCTGTCTTGTTCCTTCTGTCCCTGGTACTCAGGATGGTGCCTGGTGCCTGGTGGATGCTAGATTTGAGATCACCCAGAGCCCTTGGATTATCCCCTTCTCCCCCTATCTTTTCAGGCCTACTTTCTCTCAAGATTTCCCCGTGTTTCCAGATGACCCTCTCCTTCCCCACTGCTCAACTCATATTTCCAAATCCCCTCTTAAGTGCTCAACTACTTTTTAAGTGAAAAATAGGTGAGCTGTCTTAAGTGGAATAATTCGTACTAAAGTGAGCATGACTCCCAGGGCTACCCACAGCATGCTTGCCTTTTAAAGGAAGAGAGACACTTGAGCATGGGACCATCCCAGTGACCCTTGCCTCCTTGGGGTCCCCTCCCTTCCCTCTGCCCTCTGTCCATCTGGTCTCACAGCGCAGCCAGAGAGAGCGTTTGGGTAAAGGGCTTAAACCCTCCTTGGATTGGGGAGCATATTACCTCCTTTATGGCTTGAAGGTGGCTTCCCCCAAAGGTGGCTGCTCCTTTCCAGGGCTTCTTGGTTCCTGGCTGCTCTGCTTGCTGGTCCTGTCTCTTTCCTAAAACTGTTCTCACTGCAGCTGCAGTTCTGTGCCTTGGGGTCCCCATATGATGTGAACTCTTGAGGACAGAAATCTGTGTCTGCATTCATGTCTCCCCACTTCCATGCTCCACCTTCCACCCCCATTCCATGGGTTGAATGAGTAGCAAAGCTTTATAAATGGAAAGAGAAGGGAGAGGCAGCTCCCTGCTTCTGAAGGATGCTGGAGTGAGTTGACAACCAGATGTGAGTGAGAATCCCCTGGGCTAACAGCACACTAACCTCCTTACTCCAAGCACTTCACAAGGAAATAGCCACTCCAGCTCTGGGAGAGCAGGAAGCCCCAGGAATTGGTCTCTTTCCTGCCTTGCATACAAAGCAGCAAGTTATTTTTAAGCTGTGGATCATGGGTGGTGCCTCCCTGGGTCTCCCTTCTCCTCCCCTTGCCCCCGACGGCTCCATTCTCTGCCTGGTAGAAACCTCCATTGACTGCAGAGGTGCACGGGAGGAATGCCTAGTGAACGAGGTGGGGCGGAGAGCCAGCCGGGTCCCCGAGCATCTGAAATGCCACCTGCCAGATCCCCGGGAATCCTGGTGGGATTTACTCCCCATCAGCAGGACCCTTGGTACTTGATTGTTTGTAGAGCATTCAACATGTGACAAAACACCATCCGTGGTGACAGCGGCAATGTAAAATTCCTAGGTGGTTTTGTACTTGGTAGAACTCGTCTCCCTGGATTTTATCAACCACCACCCAAGGCACACATCTCTGTTTCACAAAGGAGAAGGGAGCAGGGAGATGAAATCACAGCCCAGGGCCACGCGGCTAAGTGGGCTCGGCTACTGTTATATACCCCGGAGAAAACATGCTTTTGATCAGTCCTTCCCCTGTGCGTGTGAACTCAAAGTAAATAGGAGCTCTTGAAGATGTTATTTTAGTAAGGTGCGGGCCATCTGAATGAGGAAAGGCCTTGGTCCTGTTACCGAAGGTCTTAGAAAGAGAGAAAGTAGCAGGGAGGAGCCAGAAGCCAGTCAACGGAACCTGCAAGAAAACAGAGAGGAAATTGCCCCGTGTTGGAGAAGTCAAGGAGCCCAAGGATCGCCGGGCAGCCAGAGAGCATCAGATCCCAGGAAGAAGTGAGCCTTCGCTAGCCTCTGAAACTGTGAGCCAAAAAATTCCCGCCATGAAGCCAACCTGTTGTGCGGCATTTGTCGTAGCAGCCAGAAGACTAAGACAGCTACTGAGGAAGCAAAGCAAGGACTGAGGGAATTAGAGACTGGGTCCCCATAAGCTTTCTTTAATCATTCAAAACACAGAACCCAGTTCTTGAGCTGTGACCTGCCCTCTCGTGACAGCCTCAGGGGCTTCAGCCTGCTCGGGGGGGCTCTGGCTGTCAGTATCGGTGGCCTCAGGTAGTTGTGATAGCAGCCCGTGATCTCGGGGCGTCTCCGTGAGATGAAAGGGGCTCCCAGGATTGATTAATCTGCCGTGGATGATATGACTCCATATGTGCAAAACCCATTTTGATGTCTGCTCCAAAAAGCTGATTGAGATTTGCTCCAAGTGTTCTGTGTCAAGGGTAAAAGCTCTTTTAAGAAATGCAATTTTGTTAAGGCAATCTTTCAGGTTTCTCTAGGCTCCTGGCTCAAGCCATCGTTAACAGCAGCAGGCTGTTAGAGAAATAAGATCGCTGTGAAAAAGGGAGTTACACCTGACGCCAGCTAAGGACGGGAGAAGAGAAAAACTCCTGCTGGTGGGGGAAAATCTAAGCATGCAGTAGAGGCTGTGCGTTCAGTCAGAAGATTTGAGGGAACTGTGAGAATCAGGAGAATCATGAGTTCTAGCTCAGTGCTGTCACTAACGAGCGTTGCGAACTTAGACGAGACACTTCGCGTCTCTGGGCCTCAACCTCTTCATGTGTGAAATGAAGAGTCTCGACCAAAACAGCATCCTTCAGACGTACTGGCTGGTGACCCATTGTAAGAAATACATTTTACGTGCAATTCAGAACACACATGCCCTGCACGCATATATAGCCAAGACAAGTGCTTTGCAAAATAGTATTTAATCTACTACCTAAAATGCACTCTCGCATGTTCTGTTCATCTAGTCTGTTCTCATCAAAAAGCTGGTCCAAACCCACTGTCTTGGTTTGCCGGGGCTGTGTAACAAATACCACAGGCTGCTTGGCTTAAACAATGGGAGTACATCATGTCACTGTTTTGGAGAGTAGAAGTCTGAAATTGATGTATCATCAGGATCAGGCTTTTCTCTGAAGCTTGTTGCATTCTGGTGGTGGCTTGCCGGCAATCTGTACCTGAGTCTGTCTCTGTCTCCTGACTGTCATCTCCTGTCTTGTACCACTGTGTTCAGAGCCCCTCTGTGTACTGGACAAGGGCCTCCTGATTCAATTTAGCCCCACCTTACCTTACAGAATCTTTGAAGACCCTGTTTACAGAGGGACTAGGGTTTAGGGGTTGCACGGGTCTTTGTGGGGACACAGTTCCATGCATCCTGCCCATTCAGTTGATTTCACAGCTCTGAGCAGCTCTCAGCAGCCCACCCTTTGGAAAACACTGAGCTGGATAATCTCTGAAATTCCTCCCAATATGAAAATTCTTAGTGTCTTCCAGATGAAAGAAAAAAGCCAAGAATGAAGGAGTTCTGAAAAAGCAAATGAGTGGCTCCAGGAGCCTTGTGCCTGAGATGGAAGGTTTGCGGGGGACATTTTGAACACAGGCCAGCCCGATGGTTCACAGAGACAAACTTTCCGGAAGGACTTTAGGCTCCTCATTAAACAAAGATGCCTAAAAGTTAAGAATGCTTCAAAAAAAAGTTGACACGGAGTCAGCTTTTACAAGTACTTAGAATATAGAGATGGGGAGTTTGTGGATCTTTATCGATGGAACTGAATCACCTCCAACAGCTAGGAATGTTGTGTTTCCGGAATGCCATTTGGAGTTTTGGGAAAACATTCTGGTGTTTGAACCTTCCCCATACCACTGAGCCTGGAGTGGGGCCCAGAAATCCTTAATTTTTAAGAGTCCCTCCAGGTCGCTTCTGGGCACATTAAAATCTGGCAATCACGTGCTCTCTGGGCACTCAGAGAGAGACCCCAAAGTTACGGAGTCAGTCCTCGTGGACCCCCAATCAGGAGGAGGCCCCCAGGATGCAGAGTGGCTACGACCTTCCTTCTCAGCAGATGTCTGGTCTACGTGGAAAGGGTTTGTTCTCTCTCAAGTCTGTAGCGTCTTTCAAACTGCCACCAGATGGGGGTGTCTTCCCATAAAAGGAAACTTCTAGGGGTTCGGCAGACAGTGCGAGGAATCCTGCAGCTGATGTCAGCATCTCCAGCGGTGATGAAGGAGGGGCATTTGGACAACCCACTACCGTTAGTCTGGGAGGGTCACTGACAGCAGAGCTGCTCCTTGTCCCCCAGGGGACTGGGCATTGCGGCTTTTGTCACCTTCGCAACGAGCCGTGAGCAGGGCGGCTGGCTGGCACCAGGCCCGGCCAGAGTGTTGCGTGCAGGCGGGAGCCAAGCGGATGCGGCCCCTGCCCCTTGGAGGGGAGCTTATGGTCATTTGTAAGGGGGTGGTTTAGAATGAAAGGCACCTCAGCCTTGGCCGACTCCAGAGAAAAAGGCAGGAAAGCGAGTCTGGAGAGGAGGAAGAGGAGGGAAATGACAGGTCAGAGGGGGGCACGCCGTCTGTCCCAGGGGCTCAGCTGTGCTCCCCTGAGGCACTTCTGGGACAGTTGGGGGCTGAATCAGGTGAACTGTAAGAGGCAGAGTGGAGAGCAAGGGGAGACCCTAAGAGGGAGCTGAGTCAGGGGACCCTGAGCGGCCAAGTCGGGGCTGGGGGGAGCCTGGAAGCTGAGTCAGTTGGGGGGCAGCTCTAGGACCAAGTCATGGAGGGCCCAAGGCTGTTTGCTGGCTGTGACCAAAGCAGACTCCCATTTATCTACTTTCTTATAAAAAATCTGATGTTCCTAACTGTTCTGGTTTGCTAGAGCTGCTGTTATGCAAAGGGGATTTATTAGGTTACAAATTTACAGTTCTAAGACCATAAAAATGTCCAAACTAAGGCATCAACAAGAGGACACCTTCACTGGAGAGTGGCCAGTGGCATCCGGAACACCTCTGTCAGCTGGGAAGGCACGTGGCTGGCGTCTGCTGGTCCTTTGCTCCTGGGTTGTATTTCAAAATGGCTTTTTCCAAAATGTCTCTGGGCTTCTGTCTTCTGTCTTCGCTCCTCTCTCTCAGCAACTGTGTGTCCTTGCTTCTTTTTCCCAGGGTGTTTCTCTCTAAGCATCTGGGGGTCCTCTTTAACTTCTCCAAGGCAAACTCTGGGCTCCATCTCTTAGCTTAGCATCTCCAGACATCCTTCTCTCTGCATCTCCAAGTGTCTCCAAGCATCAGCGTCTGTGTTAGCCCCTGAGCTCTCTTGAGGACTCCAGTGAACCAGTCAAGACCCACCCTGAATGGGCGGGGCCACACTCCATGGAAATAATTTAATCAAAGGTCTCACCCACGGTTGGGTGGGTCACATCTCCATGGAAACACTCAATCAAAAGGTTCCACCCTAATCAAAAGAGTAATAAGTCTGCCCCCACAAGAATGCATTAAAGAACATGGCTTTTGTGGGGGACATAATAGATTCAAACCAGCACACTAACAACAACAAAAAAAAAGGATATAGGGATATAGGATGGGAAAGAGAGGAAGGAAAGAACTAGAAGGACAAAGCTTGAAACCCCAGGATCACCCAACTCCTCTCCAAGCATAAAACTGTCTTCTGCCCTCACAGTAGGAGGCAGTGTCCTTTCGGGGGAGATGGGGGGGCCCCTGTCTCTCCATTTGGACCAGGGAAGTAAGAAAACTTGGCAGCCTGAGTGGTTCCAGCCAGGAATCCCCCGAGGTTTGGGGCACTGTTGTGTTCTCAGCACCTGGCACATAGTAGATGCTGAACAAATAGCCCTGTCCCGAGGTTGTGTGATCTCCTGGCATCCATCCTGCAGTTCCTTGTTGAGTTACAAGGAGCAGCCACTGTGCTGAGTGCTCAGGGATACAGTGGAGGGATGTGGTTTCCGCCTCGGAGAGCTCCCGGTTTGGACAGTCAGGGAGGCAGACCCCTGAGCAAATCCAAACCCAAAACCGGAAGCCCCGAGGAGGAAGGAGGTAGCCGGTGGGTCTCTGGGCGAGTTTCACAGGCTCCAGTAAAGCACGTCCCAGGAGCTAAGGTGATTTGTCTGAGCCGAGACCCAGTCAGGGGCCTCTTCTCTCCAATCTCCCTGTTGGACAAGCCGGGACCTCTGCCCCAGACGCCATCCTGACCCGTGGGGAGAGGAAGTGCCGCCCCCCCTCCCCACTCACTTGCTGCTGATTCTCTGGGGTCCTGAACTTGTGCCCCCCTCTCCTTGGCAGCTTCACAGTGAGGTGGAGAAGCCCCTAATGAACTTCCGAGAGAACTTCAAGAAAGACATGAAGAAGTGTGACCACCACATCGCTGACCTCCGCAAGCAGCTGGCCAGCCGCTACGCCTCGGTGGAGAAGGTGAGGGGCCCAGGCCGTGGCCGGGGTGGAAAGACGGGGCCCTGCTGGAGAAGAAGGGTCAGGGGAGTACTGGGAAAGCCAGCAGTGGCTCCGTGTGCCAAGGCCAAGCTTCTGTGTCCCCCATGGGCTGGGATCAAGAGGGAGGTACAAGCCTTAAACCCACGCCCAAGCATCCCCACCCAGCCAAAGGACAGGTGGGAGCTGCCTCCCGTCTGTGCTTGGGTGAATACCTGCAGGGGTGGAGAGGGTGAGGAGAGGCTGCAGCTGCAGGGGGAGATGGAGGGAGTCTGGGGGTGGGGGGGCCCCTGAGCTAGGTTGACCCAGGCTTTCGGGGGACACCAGGCCCTGGGCCTGGTGCCTTCCGCTGGTCCTCACCTGGCGCTTTCTCTCCTAAGTCCTTCTCTGAGCCCAGAGGCTCACCTTCCTACTTGGAGATGGGCAGAGCTGTGGGTGGTGGGACCCCTGGGGCTGACCCTGAGGGGCTGTGATTTTAGGACTGCCTGGGTCCCCCAGATCCAATGAAAATGTGATCTGAGAGTCTTGCTCTAAGCCAGGGCAAGATGCAGTTGAAAGGGTGGTGGGAAAGTTTTGGTAATGGGTGAGGGGGATGTAGCACAGCATTGTGGATGTAATTACACTGAGTTGCACATTTGAAAGTAGTTAAAATGGGAAATATTGCATTGTATATGTGTTACTACAATAAAAAGTAAATAATAATCATAATAATAAAAAGATGGCGTTCAGAGAGCACTGGGCAGGGATGAGACCCAAGCTGCAGTCCCTGCACTGTCATCAGCTAGCCTGGTGGTGCCAGGCCAGCTGCTTGCCCTCTCTGAGCCACTGTCCTCAGCCATAAAAAATGGGAAATTAGGGACTGGAAAAAGGAGGCCCCTCCTGGCTCTCAGCTCTATGGGCAGCTTCTCCGTGTGTCCCACCCCAGGCCCGGAAAGCCCTCACCGAGAGGCAGAGGGACCTGGAGATGAAGACCCAGCAGCTGGAGATCAAGCTCAGCAACAAGACAGAAGAGGACATCAAGAAGGCCCGGAGGAAGTCCACGCAGGCTGGTGAGCGCTGGGGCCGGCGTCCTGCCCGCCTGTGAGCGTCCTTAGCTGGTTGCAGAAGCAGGGGAAGGAGAGGGCTGGGGGTCTCCGGGAAGGCGTGTCCCCGCTTCGGAAGCATGCAGAAGGGAACACCTCATGCCCTCGTCTCCAAGGAGGTGCCCGGTTTCCTCTCCCAGCGAAGGAGGACTGGAGGTGACGGGGTGGACAGGGAGGCTGCTTCCAGGCCATGGTGGGGTGAGGGTGCTCCATGGGCTCCCCGGTGATGGCACTCACTTTCTTGCCCAAGCCCTGAATCTCTGACCAGGAGATGGACATATGCACCCAGAACTCTGGGGCTCCAGCCCTGCATGGAGCCCACGGGAGAAGCAGGAGCCCCCAGCTCCCTGCCCACCCAGGGTGTGGTGCTCCAGTGGTTCACTTCTGACGATGGCCCCTGCCCCAGAGAATAGAGACTAATCTTGTTTCATGAAATAATCCCATTCCCATCCTGCTCGTGGTTTCTGCTTCCACCTAGTGGCAAACATTAGCAACTGCACAAGGAAGAGGTAGAAGGCCAGATAGATTTTTGTGAAAAACAAAATCTTTTTACAAGAAGCTAACCTTCACTACGTGCAGGGACACTGCATATTGTCGTCCAAGGTTAAGATGTGTGCTGTAGAATTAGGGTTTGGATTAGATGGTTATTAGGTCTGTTTCACCTCAACTTCCGATGAACCTATTAATAATTCCATTATATAAAGAAGCATCCCACCTTACAGACGTTTTGAAATAAAGTGATATAGAAATAAGTCAGTAACAAAGTAATGTGGCGTAAGCACATTTAACATGCAGATCTCTTAACACATAATAATTAATTACTGAATCCAGAAGGAAAAGGCATAATATTCGTATTGGGAATGGGAAGAGGGAACCCAAGGAGGAGAAAGACTTATTTAAATTATTTCAGTTTATTAAGTTATTAAATAGAAAATTGTTGCAGAAACAATATCGATATGTGGAAAAAACTTTTAAGGCACACGTAAGAATGTAAAATCTTATTTGTCAGAAATAATCACCATCAATACTTCCTAGCGTTTAATTTTTTAACTAGTTGCATTTAAATATGTACAAATTAATTTGATTAAATATACAAATCAATTAGTTTAAATTTCAACTATTTGCGTTTAGATATATGCAAATTAATTCGATTAAATATGCAAATTTAGTTTAATTTAACTATTTGTGTTTAAATATATGGAAAAATAATATTTTAATTTAAATATATGCAAATTGATACTTGCATTGACATATATACAACTTAATTAGATCATATACTCTATGTTCTGAACTAATTTTAATTAATGTATCTTGGATATTGCTGTTCTGTCACCTCTAAATCTTTAACCCATCTGCATTCATGCACCTCAGGCTCTTTAATAGTTGACCGGTATCCAATTGCATGGATGTATCCAAATTTATTTCATCATTCCCCTAATTGATTTTTTTGGACTTTTGGATTGTCTCCATGTGTTTTCCAATGTCGGCAATGCTGTATTGTTGTAAATGTGTCTTTGTGTGTGTGTGACCAGGTCTGTATATGCAAAGAATAAGATGTGGAGTCCTGGGTCCAAGGGTTTTAGTAATTTTGATGGATATTTCCGAATGGCCTTCCAGAGAGACCGTGCCTACCAGTTACTTCTATGAGTGCCTGTTTTGCTAAACTCTTATCAACTCTGTGTGTTACCAGACTCTGAAATCATAGCTGCCTGGTGAGAAAGAATATTTTGTTTTTAATTTACATTGCTTTATGAGTAAGGTTGAGTGAGCATTTAAAAAATGTACTTATCAATCATTTGTGACTTGTTTCCTTAGGACTGATTAACTCATATCCTCTCCCCATTGTCTTGTTGGGTGGCTAGTCTTGTTCTTATGGATTGATTGATAAGCATTCTTTATACATTGGGGAAATTAGTCTTTTGTCATTTGAATTGCAAGTGATTTCCCTAGGTTGTTTTTTATCTTTTAATTTTGTTCTTGCTTTTTATTGTTGTTGATTGATTGATTTGATTTTTCCTTGTTTGTCTGTTTCTTGTTGCTTTTCTGTACCATGATCTTTTCTCTTATGGCTTCTAGGTCTTGTGTCTAACCATTCCAAGGTTATTTAAAAACAAAAAAAATCACCTACTTTTTTTTCCTTAATTAATTAATATATTTATTTATTTTTGGTTTCAAGTGGGATTTTTTTTTAAACAATTAAATATTTGATCCTTCAGACATTTATTTTCCCTCACTCCACTCCTTTAACCATATTCCACAAGTTCTGGTTTATATTATTTTCATTTCTGACATTTTCTAAGTATTTTCCTGTTTGGGTTTTGCTGTTGTGTTTGATCCCAGAGTTGTTTCAAAGGAAATCTTTAAATGTCCATGAGCAGGGGCTTTGTTGCTGTTTTCCAGTATTGTGATTCATTTCTAATTTTACTGCGTTGTCATCAGATAACGTAGTCTGTGCTGTTTCTACAGTTCAGAATTATTGTGTGAGGAAAGTGACTAGTTTTTAGACATAACTCTTAAAAACGTTCCCTTTTTTGAGCACTTAATGTGAGCCAGACACCAAGCTGGGTGCCTCAGGGCACTCTCCCCGTAACCTTCACCATCCCCTTGTGGGGAGAGATTTTATCCCTTTTTGCAGGTGAGGACACCGATGACAAAGCATTAGATGAGGAACTTTCCCAACACCTAGTTATGGAGCGGCAAAGCGAGAATTTAGCCCTCACTTATTCTGAAGACTGCAGATAGCCATTTTGCTGGACAGCCTATTGCTCAGAAAATGCCAGCTTTTCTCTCCTCTCTTTCCTTTTCCTTCCCCTCCCTTGAGAGGGTTTTATGAGGCCAAGACTTATGGAAGGGAGGACAGCTGTATCCTCAGGGGACTTTACATCAGTTCATCATTGTCGTCATCATTGTCATGCTCGTATTAATATGGTGCCAACTCTTGGCCCAGTCTGTGTGCCACATACTTGACATATATTATTTCATCTTCATAATGATGCTGTGAAGGTATAATTATTATGCCCATTTTACAGATGAAGAAACTGAGTCCCAGGCAGCTACTAAAATAGTGGAGCTAGAATAGCAACCAAGGCATTCTGGTTCCAGAATCCATGTTCTCAGCTGATACTGATCAAAAGGGTCCAATTTCAAACCCTTGGACTGCCAACAAGAGAAGACTCATTCTGCTTTGCCTCCTCTACTTTCTGCTGCTGCAGAAGTTCCTGAAGCATGTCCTCAAATCAGGATCACCCAGTCGGGCTGGGGAGTTGTATATCTTACATTTATAGGATGACATCTTGATCCATCCTCGGCTGGGCATGGGCTCTTGGTGGGAAGTCCAGTTCAGCCCCCCCTTGGAATCCATGGCCCAGTCAGTGGCCTTGGACCAAGAGCAAAGCAAACCAGATCCTTGGTTTGGGCTCAGCACTTGTGGTGTGGAGCCTGATCTTCCCGATATGTGGCATGGCGAGTGGTGCATCACGGGGTAGCACGAGGTGTACCGGGCAAGGTTTCCAGCCAAGCCTTGGCTTCTATGGAATTTCCACCCAACTCTCCCTTTTTTCTCGCAAATGCTTCTCCAGGCACACACACACTAATTACCGGAGGATCTCATTAAATTGCATTTCTGATTTGATAGGTCTAGGGTATGTCCTGACAATCTGCATTTCTGGCAAGCAGAGCTGTTCGTCCACAGACTGTGCTTTGTGTAGCACAAGGTTCTGGGACAGTGGTACACTTAGTGATTTTTGCAGTTACTTTACAGTTTTCTTTTTAATTAGAAAAATGTCTCAAATATTCATACAGTTTCAGAGAACAGTATACCAGCCATCAAGATTAGAGTTATGCTTGTATCAGATCTCTCTCTCTCTGTCTCTCTCATGAAATAAAATACCATAGAAACAGCTAATTCCCTCCCACCCATCCTCTCTCTCTTCCCCAAGGTAACACTAGCGTGAAGTTGGTGTGTGGAGTTCCGATGGGTGTTTTTACACTGTCACTGCCCACAAGTGAGCTAGAAACCATCAGAGATTTATTTCCTGTTCCAGAAAGACATCCTGTGGCATGCATGTGCACACACACATACACATACACAATTTGCAAGCTTCCTTCTTTAGTGAATTAGTAGCAAGTTGCTCATGACACGTTTTAACTAATCGGTAGTCTCCAACGTGCAGCAAAACCGCCATCTTTAGACAGAAGCATTTCTTGGGTTCGTGACAGGGTTGAGAGTCCTTGGACTGTAACTCCCCCTCCACCATTCTGAATTCTTGGTGTCTGGGTCAAGTTCAGCTGGACATGGAATGAAGCTGGTCTTGTGGTGCTGGGTGGTCTCCCCACCTTTGCTCTGCCCTCCCCCCTCCCCTCACCCCTCACGTTCCAATGGCCTCCATGACCCCAGGGAGAGGAGTGGGCCAGGCCCTGGGGTGCAGGCGGGAGAGGGCAGCCACAGCAAGCACCGGGATGGAGCATAATGGGGGCCATCGGCCTTTTTCAGGAGATGACCTGATGCGTTGTGTAGACCTCTACAACCAGGCCCAGTCCAAGTGGTTTGAAGAGATGGTGACAACCACACTGGTAAGTGATCAGAGACGTGTGAGCGTGTCAGTACCTGAGCCAGTGCCCAGGAAGCCCTGGGGGGATGGACAGTGGGCAGGGAGTGACGGAGTGGAGGTGACCATACAGATGGCCATTAGAACCTCTCTAGTGTCGGGGGCAAGACCTCCAGCTTGGGGCCAGTCTGTGTGGGTTCAAATTCCACTCTACCACTTCCTAACTGTGTAAACTTGGACAAGGATGAGTTTTACTGTAGCCTCCTTTGGCTGTCCTCTGAGAGGCCAGGGTCAACAGAGGTTGCCCCCAACCCAAAGGTGGCTGGACGGTGGTCCCTTTAGAATGGATAGCCAAGTTGTGGGTAAAGTAACACCCCAACCCCTAGCCCTGAAGATTTGCTGTTTTAGGAGTTCCTTGCGAGGTATACAAGTGGGTGCAGGAGGGGAGGTGGACTAGGGGAATGGGGAGGGCAGGACTTCATGACCCAAGAGGTTGAGGAGCAGGTGGCAGACCCTCTGACACCCTCTGAGTGTTTCTTGTAATGGGGCACTAGCTCCTTGAGAGTGAGCGCCCACGAGTGACAGTGAAGTGTGGATGGTCCTTGGGCCACTGGGCCAAATGGAGTTAAAGCATCACACCAGGTGCCCCGAAGCCACCCCCAGTACAGGGCTGGCCCGGCCACCTTCCCCAGGGGTCAGCCCACCAGAGCAGATGAGGCGTCATCATCACCAGAGACGGTGACCTAGTTAACCTCCTGGTTAATCTGCTAACTAAGCCCCCTGCTTTACCCGCCTCCCCAAGTAATCACTTGGGTAGTGACCTAGTTGTGCATTTAATAGCCTGATCCCCTAAATTCCAAAGACACGGAACCATCTAGAAGCCAAAGGACAAACCCTTCCCGCCTTTCCCTTTGACAGTGGGGCTCCACTCTCCTCTGGCCTGGTCTCTCTTCTTTCCGCAGCACTGGAGAGAAGCCTGGGGTGGGCAAAGGCGAGGAGGCTGCTCAGCAAAGATCCAGGGACAGAGCCCCAAGGGCTTGGGGCACGGAAGCTCCCATGGGTCCCCCACCCTCCACCCCATCGGGGTGCTGGAGCGGAGCTACACTGACCCAGAGTCATGATCGAGAGTATGGTCCCCAGCTCCTCCCTTAATTCCGTGTTGCTTCTAGAGAGTTACGTTACCTCTGTAGGTGTCATTCCCCTTGTTTGGAAAATGGGGATAATAACAGAACCTCTCTCTCAAGGTTTTTATGAGGACAGTTAAGTAATGTGTGTGAAGCTTTTAGCCCTGTGCCCAGAAGAACAGGCTTTTAGTAATAATAGCTGCTGCTGTCATTGTCATCATCATCATTCACCTCTAGATCCCAGGCGAGTTACTGACCCTTTTTGAGCTCAGGTTCTTCATCTGGTCCCAAAGGGTTAAATGGGATCAGGTATATCTGATGGTGGCCACAGCACCTGGCCGGGTGTAAGTGTAAGCAGCCCTGACTTGGGTCTCGTGTGTGTGGTGGTCTGGGACCTGCTCAGTGGGAAGGGACATGCTCAGGGGTCTCTGGTCTCTTACTCGGCAGGAGCTGGAGCGGCTGGAGGTGGAGAGGGTAGAGATGATCCGGCAGCATCTGTGCCAGTACACACAGCTGCGGCACGAGACAGATATGTTCAACCAAAGCGTGAGTTCCTTGCCCTGGGCTGAGGCCGGCCGGGCCCCTGGGGAGCCCCGGGTGGGGTGGGGTGGGGGGAGCCACCTGGCACTGTGACGTGGTGGCCTACAATAGCCAGCCCCAGATGGACCTGCCCTGAAGGTGGGAAGTGGGCAGGATGTTTGGGCCTGGAGCGACCTCTTGAGATCAACTGGTCCAGATTGTTCCGGAAGTCCCCGTGAGTCCATCCAAAGCACAAGGAAGAGATGCGCACAGGAGAAAGAGGCTTCCAGTAGTTAAAATGGCTGAAGATGTTATTACCTCTCCTGGCAAATTTCTGACCAAAGTACACTTCTAGACATTAAAAATATCTAAAGCTAAGGCTCCATTTATCCTACTCTCTGATGATGAGTGTGGGGACAGATGGAGGAAGAGATCAAAGACCATGAGCCTTTAAGGCCACCCCGCTCTCTCAATTCCTAGACAAGGGCCCCTGGAACTAGCGTGGTGAAGAACCCTCCTCAGATGACAAACACCGAGTATGGGAGTTCTGGTCTACCCGCTCTCATAGCCCTCTGTGTTCTGTCCCTTAAATGGGCCTCCCCTTGGGGCTCCAGGACCTTCTAGAGAGACTGCTCTACTAGGGGCAAAGGTGAGAGCAACAGGACCCGATGGAGACATGTCCTCTGATAGTGTCCTCTTCTCTGTCTCTTGCAGACAGTTGAGCCTGTGGACCAACTGCTTCGAAAAGTGGACCCAGCCAAAGACAGGGAGCTGTGGGTCAGAGAGCACAAAACCGGCAACATTCGCCCCGTGGACATGGAGATCTAGATGGGCATGTGTGGCCCCGGGGGGTGGGAGGGGGGGACTCCCACCGTGGGGCCAACTGCTTAGTGGAGCTGCCCTCCCACCCCGTGACCTGGTCCACGCTGAGAAGAGGCGAGAGTGTGGGCTGCAGCTGGTTGTTCCAGAAGGGCCACCTGGACAGCCCAGCTGTGAGCTCCCCAGAATTCCCAGGCCAAGAAGACAGATTCACAGCCCTGCCACTGTCTCCGAGGCTGAAGCCCCAACTCATGTGCTGTGCTCACCACTCTGAGAACAAACTGAGGCTGGAACTTTCTGATCTCTGTTGAGCTCAGTAGGTGTTTCCTCCTCACCCCTTGAGGAGCACACCTTCGGCCACCTGTTCAGGTTCTTGTGCCCCTGGAAGCCCCAAGGTCCATTCTCCAGCTTTAGAGTATCAAGGGGTAGGTCTCTGTCTCCAAGCCCAGTGTCAACATCCGGAGAGTGGACGGAAGGTACCAGTCAAGAGACCCCCCCCCCACACCTGGAAGTCTTTGCAGCCCACCCTCTTTAATATTTCTCTTGCATTCTGGGGGCCCATGTCCTGGCTTTCCATCCCCTGGGGTCTTGGGAAGAGGGCCTGGCTCCTGTCTTCACAGACTGACCCTCCCTGGAGAGATCAAGATGGAACTACCTCATTCGGCAAAGTAGCCCCAAGTCGGAGCATTGAGTTGCGTTTCCTATTATATCAGGCGTCCCTTGTGAAGTCTCCCTGGAAACCCTAAACCACACATCCCTCAGCTGCTGCCCCAGGGAAGCTTCCAGACCCTTTACTCCCCCTCTCTCCCAGTTTCATTAGAGGAAGCTTTCCAGAGTTCTCCGGTATCAAGAGCTTGTCCAGCTAAGGCTCTGGTGTTGGAAGTGAATCAGCTCATCTCAGTGGCCAGGAGAACAGGGAGGGCCACTGTGGTCCATCTTCCATCGCGTCCTCAGAGCCCTTTGCTGCCCTCAGCCCCTGCTCTCCTTGGTTAGTGGGACTCCATCTGTCCTGTGTGGGAAACAGGTCAGGGCAAGCCTTTGTCCTCTCCCCAGATGGCTGGGCCTGCTTGGGCATGCCCCGGTGGGGACTATGGTGTCTTATAAGGTTTTCTCCCCACAGGGGCTGGGGGATGGGGGGGGGACTTAGGTGTCTGAAGAGGGCAGGACCCACAAGCACTGCAAATTCTCTGGTGGCCTTGGCAGGCAGGATCTCGCCACCTTGGCCTCTGCTTCTTCTGCACGTCCCAGAGCCTGCCCCGGGCCCTCCCCTCATGCCGGCCCTGCCTCTCCTCTTTCTCCATGTTCTGATTCCTGGAAAGCTTGGTCCCAGTGTGACTTCACCAGCTTTCAGCCTTGCCAATGGCTCCTTGATCATCATTTTCTCCCTTTCTCTATCACAGCAAATGTGTTCTCCAGTGTATTAGTCCTGAGAATCAGCCCAAAGGGTCCTGGGAATAGTGAAGTGACCTGAAGGAGGTCACACAGTCAAGAGGCAGGTGTAAGCTGGAACCAAACTTCCAAGAATCCACTTTTTAAAATTAATCTCTCCTATTTGTTACTGTGGATTTATAGGACCTGTACTTCTCCCATGAGGGTAGATTCCTAAGAGAACAAACTCAATGGTCTATCAGTATGTGCTAATGACTTGTTTATTACTAATCTGGACTCTTTGGACTCCTCTTCCACTGAGTCAGAATTTCTCTCTGACTCAATGCAATGCATAAGAAAGATGCCTAATAGACAAAAGTAACCCAAAATTCATCACTTTCCTCCTCTTGTTGAAACATCCTAACCCAAAAAGGCTGATGTAAAGATAATGTTGGATCTTTCCATGGGATGGAGAACCAGACCTTGTGCCGTGACACCAGCTACTGTTTTCAGGAAATTATTTCTTGGTTTCCTCATTAAAAATGGGTGCTCATAGTAATTGCTTTGTGGCTTAGTAAACTAATTTGTGGATGATTTTCAAGTAGCAGAGCCAATAGCCCTGTCGTGAGCCCAGATATTTTGAGTGTGAGGTGGCTTCTTGACTTTGTCTTCTTTTTTCCCATCTGGGGATTCCAGAGACCTCTGCCCATTCCTGGGGCAGAGTGAGCCTTCTTGTGTCTCCCAGGATAACCAAAGTTGGGCTGGCATGGCTCCTCTCCATTTTCTGTAGTTGTCCTTCCCCCCTTACCCCCCTCACCTTGAGCCTCTTCTTTTTTCCTGTCTTTATTAATTCATCAGACATTTATTAGGGCCAAGCATCATACTGAGATATGGGGATAAGATACAGTTTCGTCCTCAGGGAAGCCCATGGTCTCTTGTTGTGGGAAGACTTCTTTTCCCCAGGGGTCTTACTCTCTGTAGAATTCATATGTTTCAGAGGTACTTTCCCTTGTGCTGATTGATCTGTCCATCTGTCCATCCATTCAGTCACACATTCATTCAGCAAATACTCAAGATGAGCCAGGCATTGTGCTATTGTAAATAGAGCTACATACAAGATGGAGTCGCCCCTGTTCTATTTTCCATGTGGAGAGGAGGGTGTTTAGATCTTTCTGGAGAATCGGATCATTGCACCCCTTCCACATTTAACCTTTAGTTATAAACTATGGCCATGAGGTACTGATTGACCTTGTGGATGGAAAGCAGACAGCAACACGTTCAACCTGACCCTCACAGTCCATATCCAATCCCAATTTCTGAAATTTTGTTTTGTTGTGTTTTAAATAACTTTACATGGGAAGAATGACATCCAAGCAATGCCACTGAGTGCTGCGAAATGACACAGTGAACTGGGCTCCTCCTCTGGGTGAAATCAAGATTAGCATGAAGTCTAGAAAATCTAAAAATGCCCTTGAGAGTAGCAAACGCACTCAACTCTCTGGGACGTGGCAGTGCTGGTTTTTGGTTTTGTTCTTAGGTTGTACAAGGATCTTGCTGGGGTTTATTCACAGAGTGGGTGATAGTTGAGAACATCCGTTGCTCCCATTTCTGGGAGCAGGTAGCCCCTTCTATCTGCTCCCACCAGAGAGATACAACTCAAGACTAATGGTGTTCAAAGTGAGTTCATTGCCATGACAACATCCAAGAAAACCCACATGTGACCTTGTGTAACAAGGGCTTTTGATCAGTATTGCAAGTTTTAGGCCAGTGGGAATAGCGTGGTCAGCTGCCCGGAGGTTCTGCAGATGAGATGACTTGGGGCCTCCTTCCCATCTCCACTCGAAAGCCTTGGCCTGTTTCTCCACCCATCAGGGCTGATTAATGACTGGGGAGCAAACAGAAACAGTGTGCAAATTCACCAACCAGGGGTTTGCTTCTATTCACTTGGTGCAAACCAGTCACTTACTAGATTAGTGGATGGCTGCATAAGCATCTTGGCTGAGCACAAGGTCTCTTCTAGGAAATATAAGCATAAAATGCCATGGACATCAAAGACCTTGGCTTGTTGAGGCAATTTTATTTCCCGCTGTGAGTAGCCCTGACAAGGAACATTTACATGGGATTATGAAGACCTGTTCCCTACTGTGGAGGTAGAAGAAGGGACTTTGCAAATGTTAAGTGGGACACACGTGAGCAGCATGCTCATTTAGCCAGAATGCCTTCTTAATCCAGTAGATCTTCCCCATCCCCACAAGGTCCACTACCTTTTTTCCCCTGGGTTTATTGAGCTTCCGTACAGTAAAATTCATTAAAAAAAAAAAAAAAAAAACTATACAGTTCTGTGGGTTTTGACAAACTTAAGCAGTTTTGTAATTGCCACCAAAATCAATGTAATGTTTCCATCACTCCAAAAAATTCCCATGCTTTTTGGTAGTCAAGCTCCTCCTCCCACCCAACCCCTGGCAACTGCTGATCCGCTCTCTGACCCCATAGATTTACCGTTTCTAGAGTGTTCCATAAATAGAATCATGTCGATGTAGCCTTTTGAGCATTGCTTCTTTCCCTCAGCATAAGGCTTTGGAGTCAACCGTGTTGTGTGTCAGGAGCCGGTTCCTTTTCATTGCTGAGTAGTATCCCCTTGCCTGGGCTTACCGCGCTGCTTCCTTGTTTTTAAAATGAGCCATCTGCCTTGGAAGTTTCCATCCCAGAGTCTTCAGCTTGTTTGCACAACCCTTCCAGCCTGCTGCTCCCTCCGACTCCCAAGTCTCCTCTAAATGCCAGCTGTGCTCACAGTGGTTCTGGGGCTCACTCAAAGTTTGCCTTTCAGGTTCATTTTAGGTTCTCAATAGTGCAGAAAGCTGCCAGGGCTTGGGGTGGGGTGCAGGGGGGCTCGGTTGCCAGCCACTGCTGCCGCCATCTGAAGCTTGCATCTCGATGAGCAGAGCCACTCGCTCCTGGGACCCTCACTTCTGCTAGCACAGACTTCGCCATTTAGTGAGTGTCAGGGGCTGGGATGGGGAGGCGAGGGGCTGGCCCATGGGCTCCCCACCACTCTTTCCTGCATCTCCATGGCTTCAACTGCAAACTGAGGGTATTTGTTCTAGACGGTCTCTCAGGCTGCTGTGTTCTATCTGCTCCCCATCTCATCTCCAATTTCGTACCTGTTCTCTTTGCCTTGCACGGAGTGCAGAGTTCCCTAAAATCCTTGTGAGAGGGATACCCTGGCACTTCTCCAGGTAGACTCAAATGGAGATAAAATTTAGAGTTTTGTGAGCTGTTAAAAATGAGGTAATTCCTCCTAGGAGACACCCAAGGAAAGTCTAAGTTGTTACCTGTCGGGCATCCTCCACCCATCTTTTGATAGGATGTCCTGAAGTTTCCTCCCAAGCCCAAGGAGCCAGGACATGCAGTCCTTAGGCAGATGGAGCTTCCTCCAGGAGCTTCTTGTCATTGCTGGAACTTGCTTGGCTGGCACCCAGCTATGCCTCCACCCCATCCGACAGTGGCACATAACTACTCTCCCGAGCCGTGTCTTGATCCCGCCCTGCTCAGTAAGAGGTGAGCCTGGAAGGCAGCTGAAGACATCCTTGAATCCAACCTTGGATCCTTTAGGGTGAAGTCAGGGTGCCACGGCGGGCAGCTGAGCAGCCGGCTGCTGGGACTTCATTGGTTTGAATTTTTCCAGGGAGGTCCCTCAGCATCTCAGAGAAGGATCATTTCTGGTTTGGATCTCCTGATGGGGAGGGTCCCACTCCTGTTGTAGCAGATTTGGATGAGAAGACGACACGTGGGGGACAAACCCCCAAGCTCTAATTTTTCTTAACCCTCCAGATGCTGGGAGAGTGGCTTTGTCGGGAGCCTTCGTTGGGAGGTATCTCTGGGGCAGGGGGAGTTTGTAATGACCTCTGGACTGTCTCTGGCCCTGGTGTGGAATCCAAGGATGTGGACACTCTGTGTTTGAGAGAAACCCCCAGTGAGATTGTAATGGTGGAATGTAAAGGGCTGGGACTTGTACGTGATTTAACGGAGGATGGTGTGACTTGGGGACGGAGAGGGGAGGTGTATGGGACCGTGGGAAGCTGAGTGTTCCAAGACCAGCTTCTGGCCCCCCTCTGCTGTCTCAATGGTCACGAAGCCTGAAATTAAGTCACGCACCCTCTTCACCCTCTTGGACCTTTGTGAATTCATGTGTCCGATGGAGACACCTCCCTTCCAGCACCCCAGGCTGCACCCTGGGTCCCGGGAGCTGTGGCCTCCAAGCAGCCATGTGGCCAGGAGACAGAAAGAAGACAGCTTTCCTCACAGGGGCACCAGCCAGGGGACCCCAAGTTGGCATCACTTCCCTCGGGAAGGGGATGTTCGGGGCTAGCCCGCTGTCAGACATGAGCACATCAGCAAACCTGATTAAAGTGGAATTTTCTAACAAAATAAACTTGCTTGTTTGGTCTGTCTTCTGTAACTTTTGCTAAATACTTTATACATTTTTAACATTAAAAAGCTGTCTCTCCTGCCAACATCCCCCAGCGCGGTATGAATGTGTTTACTCCACGTTGTATATCTTCCCATCCTCTGGCTGCCTAGATCAGTAAATAAAATCGATGTAATATAATTTATAAGTAACACTGTTGAAACTCTGATTCCTACCAATAGAGGCTGTAACCTCCCCTTCCCCACCCCCATCCCCACCCCGTAATAGCATTTTGTGTGTATTAATGCTGAAGAATTAAATGTTTAAAGGGGTTCAGTTTTAAAGGCGTTTGGTATATATAATTGTTCTGCAATATTATAAAGCATTTTCAGGAAGTTAAATGCTATCTTGGTGTTTTCCTCCGGCTCTGTGTGTACACTGGAGATGTGTAGGTTCATTCCATCTAAAATAAACTGGGTCCAGCTGGTCGACCCCCTTCCTGGAGGGCTGCCATGTTCTCCGTTGTCCGAACAGACCCAGCGTTCCTCCTCGTCTCTCAGGGTTGACATTGGCTTTAACCCTGCTGCCTTAGCACAAGGTCAAAGGGGGGATACTGAGCTGCCAGACCCAACCGGCTGGCTCTATGCCGGCCCCCCGGTGACTTCTGTCCCTGTGGGTCCCAGCCCTCTGTCTCCCCTCCCCTCCCTCACCCTCTGGGGCTTCTGGCTATCGTTCCTTCCTCTTCTCATTCATTCATTCAACAATTATTGAGCACCTACTACATACCGGACACTGTTCTAGGTACTGGGGACGCATCAGTGAATAAAACAGATTCCTGCCCTATAGAGCGTACCTTCTAGCAGGGAGAGATGGACAAAAACAATAGCTGTAAGAACTCGATTGTATCGTGTGGGTGTAGGAGGTGTTGAGAAAGAAGAACAGGGCAGGATGGGGAAGTTGGTAGTTCCAGAGTCTAGGGTAAAGGTGAGTATGTTGTGCTACTAAATATCAGGGTGGCCTCGTCGAGAAGGCGACATTGGACGTGACCGGACCCAGCTGACCCAGGCTGGGCCGTGGGCTCTGGCCTTGCCCCCCGCGTAACCACTCTCCTGAGCCGTGCCCTGATCCCACCCTGCCCGGTGAAAGGGGAGCCTGGAAGGCAGCTGGATACATCTTTGGATCCAGGCCACGTGAAGGTCTGTCCCCAGGCTGCTGGGACGTCACTGGTTTGAATTTTCCCAGGGAGGTCCCTCAACAACTCAGAGGAGGATCATTTCTGGTGGGGATTTCCTGACGGTGACTTGTGGCAGGTTTGGGTGAGAAGACACGTAGAGGACAAACCCTATGCGCTAATTTTCCTTAACCTTCTAGATGCTGGGAATGTGGCTTTGTCAGGAGCCTTCATTGGGAGGTATCTCTGGGGAGGGGTCTTTATGAGAAGCCCTGGGGCTGAGCCCAGCAGGGAGCTGGAGCCAGAATATTCTGGGCAGCAGGGATCACCAGGGTAAAAGCCCTGAGCCCGGAGCCTGCTTCCTTACCAGAGGAACATTGGGGGACCAGGGGGGCTGAAGCAGAGGGAGCAAGGAGGAGAGATGTGGCCAATGGGGTCAAAGAGAAAATGGCAGGAAAGGGGCAGATTCTGCACGGGGTTGACCATCAAAGGGCTCTGAAGGAAGTGGGCCACCGTTGTGTGAAGAGTGCTTGCTCTGCCTCTTTTTATGGGGTCACTGTGACTGCAGGGACAGGGGCCAGAGCTGGGGGACCTGCTAGGAGGTGAGTGCAGGAAAGCCGAGGACAGAGCCTGGGGCCTGCACAAGTCTGGGGACAAAGTGGTCAGATCCTGGGTGCAATCCTTTGACCTCCTGTCCCAGCTCCGTCTCCCACCCAACTTCGGCACATCCCCTTCCCGCTCGGGACGGACCTCCATATGGGCACCAGCACCAGGCCATGGAGTGGAAGGTCGTTTTGTCTTTCTGCTTGTAGCAGGGCGAGGTAGATGGGGGAGAGGGGTAGGAGCTGGGTCCGGCTGACGGCAAGGGTGGAGCTTCTGGCGTGGGGTGCAACAGGGATGTCTGTGGCTTTCAGGCAAAGAAAGGCCCGGAGCGGGGGACACAAATGGAGACTCGAGGCCTTCACCCCAACCACGGCAATCGGTGCCCTCTGGGGCTCAGGGAGAGTTTACGGCCCCAGCTCAGACTTAAATCCATTCACGATCTATCATCCCTAACAACTTGTTTGTCTAAGGAGCATAAACTCTCCCTCTGACAGAAGATGTTTATGCAGGTTTTCAAACAAACCTCCAGGTCACGACCCCCCACCCACTCACCCCTACTTTGGGAAGCATCAACACAGCTGCGTGAGGGCCCCTGGTGTGGTCCAGCCCCGCCTGGGCACAGCAAACCCGAGGAACTTGGATGGTGCCAGGCAGCTTCTGAGCTGGTTCTGGCTCTTTCCTCCTTGCCCCAGGAGAGACTGAAAAGATGTGGGCTCTGCTGCCTTCTGGAAACCGGTGTGAACCAGGGCCACCTCTTCCTGCCCACTGCCACCTCAGCTCTCACCTGCAGAAATAGAGACTCTTACCCCCCTTGGCTCTGGCCACCTTAAGAAAGGAGGCAGCTGTAGGATTGCAGAAAGAGCTGTGAACTTGGGGCTTGGAGATCTGGGTTTTCCTCCTGGCTTTGCCACTGAGCGGCTGTGGGACCGAGGGCAGGCACTCGGCGGCCGGAGCCTCCGTACTGTCCCTCTATCATCAGCCTCCCTCATTTGCAGCTTCGTGGGCACGCAGGGGCACTGCTAACAGCCTCTCTGCCCCACTCGGGCTTTGGGGGCAAAGAGCAAAGGCTCTGCCTCCCTGTCCTTCCATCCTGCAAGGCTGTGTCAGGGCTGCGAGGAAACTCCAGCCATGCACAAGATGCCAGTCCACAGCTTGGGTTTATTCTTTGTCTCCAAGTTTGGCGATTGCCCTATTTCTCACTGCTCTTGAGAACAAATGCCTTGCTACGGGATAGTGAAAACGTCTACAAGAAGAGAAAGGGCTCCTATTAAGGAAAGAGAGGCAACAGAATAGGGTTTAAAAAATACACATTTTCTTACAGACTGATGGAAACATTTAGTAAATATGCACACACACACTTAACATTAAGATCCCTTGAGAAATACCCTCTGGTGGGTGGGAAAGAGGGGTCAGAGTGTCAGGTCTGAACTTCTCAAGCCTTCCTGGGCAACATCAGGGTGGACCGGGGAATTTTACCCAGCACTGGGGTCCAACTTTCTCCTGCCACTAGTCTGTTATGAAATAGGATACAAAGCCCAACTTACCTGCCTGAAGATCGTGGGGTTCTTTCTTCATCGTTAATGGCCTATGGACAAAGAGGGGACATCTCTCCCATCTAAGAAGGCACATCTGGGGTTCTGTGTGCACACACCCCACCCCTTCCAGCACCAGCTAGAATCCATGGCTAAGCCAGTGGTGTATCTGGCCTTTCCATTGGGTGATGAGAATTCAGGTATGTAAAGTACACATTGGATTTCTTCTGGAGCCCTATACTCAGGGCTCCCCAACTTGGCCCGCTCAGTTTTAGGGATCCACTTGCTCAGCAAGCGTTTAGTATTGGTACAAGCTCCAAGCCCCAGCTTGGCTGTGGGCTGAAACTGAGTCGAGCCCCAGACATATGGTGTTTGGCCCACATGGTGTTTTTAAGAATTTGGGGAGTACGTATAAAAATATGATTTCTGGATAGCTTTTGGATGATCAAAAAGCCCAGCAAAATAGGCCACAATCCCATAGGGCCCTAGTCAAATGGAGATGAAGGAGGGCAGCCCCTTCCCTCCGTGACACAGGCCTCACCACTCCCTATTGCCTCCCCAGTCCACCTGCTTCACTCACTCGTTCTACCTACAGGTTCCTGTTACAGATGAACAATGATAAAACATAACATGCATTTAGCATCTACTATGCACCCTAATCTGAGTATCTCACACATAGTAGCTCACGTCAGATCCTCAGTAACAATGAAGCAGGCACTACGATTATGCCCATTCATTCAAGAAACATTTCCTGCGGGTCCAAATCTGCCAGGCAACATTCCAGCAATGGAGATACAGCTGGGGACAAAACACACAAAATCCCTGCCTTCGCGGAGCTTCCATTCTGGGAAGGACAGACAACAACATAATAAATACCTAGTAAGTCAGAAGGTCTGAGTGCTAAGGGAAGATACGAAGCAGGATAAACAGTTTGGGGGTGCTGGTGGTTGGGGGAGAGGAGGTGCGTGCTTTTGTAAATTGAGTGGTCAGTGGAGGTCTTGCTGAGAAGGTGACATTTCAGCAAAAGCATGAAGGGGGCAAAGGAGAAGAGCATTTCAGGCACAGAGAGGTTAAGAAACATGCCTGGGGTGGCACAGCTGATGGGGGGCAAAGCTGGGATTTGAACTCAGGCTGACTCCAGAGCCGGGTGTCCAAACATCCCACCATGGGGCTCCATCTGAGATGTCATCCCCGCCCTTGATAAGCTTGGTTAATGCAGAATTCCGGCAGGGAACACCACTCTTAGCGAGTAGGGTGAGCATGGGGGTGCCAGAGGGATGGAGGAGCTGTGGAGAGGCCTTGGCCTGAGGTTTCTGTTCGGAAGGTTGGGACGTCTGTCCTGTCGTGTCCTCCCAGGCACCCAGATGGAATCGGCCGCCTGCTCTCAGCTCTTGCAATCTCAGAAGGGTTCTGGGAGGCTTCTGCCGTCCTCCCCAAGCTCCTAAGCCCCTCCTCCCTCCGAGGACTGAGATAACCGGCCACAAATCCTCCTAAGCCCCCTGCGCCTTTGTCCCCGGTCTCCCGGCCGCACCCCAGCCCCGGCAGCCAGGAGAGCGTGCACCCACCCACCCAGGCACCAGCGGGCGCCCACCTTCCCGCACCCATGGGGAACAGCAGGAGCGGGGCTCTGTCCAAGGAGCTCCTGGAGGAGCTGCAGCTCAGCACCAAGTTCACGGAGGACGAGCTCTGCGCCTGGTACCAGGCCTTCCTGCAGGAGTGCCCCCGCGGCCGCATCACGCGCCGGGAGTTCGAGAGCATCTACGCCAAGGTCTTCCCCGACGCCGACCCCCAGGCCTACGCCCAGCACGTGTTCCGCAGCTTCGACGCCAACAGCGACGGCACCCTGGACTTCAAGGAGTACGTGGTGGCCCTGCACATGACGGCGGCGGGCAGGCCCGAGCAGAAGCTGGAGTGGGCCTTCGCGCTCTACGACGTCGACGGCAACGGCGCCATCAGCAAGAACGAGGTGCTGGAGATCGTCAGGGTCAGTGGCGGCGTCGCCCGTCCCGGCGGGGCCGGAGGGGTCCCAGGGGGCCGGGGCGCTGCAGCTGCTGCAGAAGGGGCTGGGGCATGGCTGGGGGGCGCCTGCAGGGGGCGGGGGTGACTGGGGCTTTGTGCTTCTGCACTCGGAGAGCAGGGGGGCTGTCTCCAGCACACTGTAGGGGGGGGTGGGCTGTTCTTCGAAAGAAGGATCCGGTAGTTCTCAGTACCTTCAGTTTCCCTCACTTCCTCCCTTCTTCCTTCCTTCCCTTTTTCCTTCCTTCCTTCCTTCCTTCCCTCCTTCCTTCCTTGTTTCCTCCTCTCTGTCCTTCCTTTCTTCCTTCCTTCCTTCCTTCCCTCCTTCCTTCCTTGTTTCCTCCTCTCTGTCCTTCCTTTCTTCCTTCCTTCCTTTCTTCCCTTTTTCCCCATTTCCTCTCCTTTCCTAATTTCCTCTCCTTTCCTAATTTCTTCTCCTTTTCTAATTTCCTCTCTTCTGTCTTCCCTCTTCCTTCCTTCCTCACTTCCCTCTTCCTTCCTTATTTTCTCTCCTCTGTCCTCCCTCCTTCTTCTGTACTTCCCACTTCCTTCCTTCCCTCTTCCTTCCTTCCTTTCTTCCTTCTTTCCTTCCCTCCTTCCTTCCCACCTTCCTTTCTTATCTCCTCCTGTCTCTGTACTTTCCTCTTCCTTATCACCTCCCTTCTATTCTTCCTTCCTTCCTTTCTTCCCTTCTTCCCCATTTCCTCTCCTTTCCTAATTTCCTCTCCTCTGTACTTTTCCTTCCTTCCTCACTTCCCTCTTCCTTCCTTATTTACTCTGTCCTCCCTCCTTCTTCTGTACTTCCCACTTCCTTCCTTCCCTCTTCCTTCCTTCCTTTCTTCCTTCTTTCCTTCCCTCCTTCCTTCCCACCTTCCTTTCTTATCTCCTCCTGTCTCTGTACTTTCCTCTTCCTTATCACCTCTCTTCTATTCTTCCTTCCTTCCTTTCTTCCCTTCTTCCCCATTTCCTCTCCTTTCCTAATTTCCTCTCCTCTGTACTTTTCCTTCCTTCCTCACTTCCCTCTTCCTTCCTTATTTACTCTCCTCTGTCCTCCCTCCTTCCTTCTGTACTTCCTTCTTCCTTCCTTCCTTCTTTCCTTCTCTCCCTCCCCCTTCCTCTCTCCCTTCCTTCTTTCCTTCCTTAAAATGTCTTTCAAATTTTTCAATAGTATACATTTAAATTCTATCACAATTAATTTTAAACATAATTCAAATATACAGTAGAAAGAGGCCAGAGTTGGAGGATGTGAAATCCGGGTTTCAGTCCTAATTTTCTTCCTGACGTTGGACGGCCACGTCCCCCCCAAGCTTCCTCACCTGCCACACGTTCTAGATTTAACTTCTGGACCCCCAGGCTGACACTTCCTGCCCCCACATACCCCCAGCACGCAGTCTCCTCTCTGCGCAGATCGTCCTTGTGCCATATCATGTGTTGTTAACATTTTAGGGACCTTTAAAATAGTTTTCCTTTGTTATGTAAATAATAAGGGAAATTTGAGAACAAAAACAAAAGAAAATAAAAATTGTCTTTAATTCCATCATACAGAGAAAATTGCTATTACTATATTGGTATATATATATGTTTTCAATCTTTATGCATTTTAAAACAATTTTAGAATTATGAAATATCCATCTATGATTTTTATCATAACTTTTATCATGAGGGTTTTCCATATCATTAAATATTCCTTTAAAAATATTTTAATAGCTGATTAGAAGTCCATCTTATGAAAATACCAAAACATTGTTTAGCCATTCCTATATTTTTGGACAATGGGATGTTTTGATTTTTTCCCTATTATACCAGTTATATTTCCCCTCATCTAGTATCTTTTTATTTGTTCTTTTTTTATTGCTGTCCTCCCATGGCACTTAGCTATTTTTCTAATTCCATTCCTATCAGGACAGAAATGGTTTTCCTGTTTTATGTCATTTTTTGTGCATTTGTAGTGAATCTTTCATTTGCACAATTCTCCTACCCTTTTTAGGAGTAGCCGTAAGTAAGAGGAAAGAACAAAGCTTGTGGTAGGTGGCCCAGCTTCAGAGCTAGTTGTTTGTGAGCCCCCTTGTCTTCTGGGCACAGCCTGGCGAGCAAGCCCCCTGCCCCGAATCGGCCAGATTTGAGGGATGTGGCCAGCCCTCAGAGCCACTCAGGGAGGCTCTCCCAGCTCCTTGAATAAAAGGTGGAGGAAGTGCAGGAGGGGAGAGAAGGGAGGGGAAGTCAACATTGGAGTCTGTAGCAAGGTGTTGCCAAGGCACCAGATCAATGGACCGAGCCCTGGCCTGGGAATCAGGAGTCATAGGACCAGCCCCAGCTTTCCACCAACTGAGCTGTGTGGCCTCAGGACACTGATAGAACCTCTCTGGGCCACATGCAAGGATTTGATGACTTCTGCGGCCCTAGCCAAATCTCTGACAGTCTGTGCTTCAGTGTCATTGGCTGGGGGCAGGCAGCCAGTCGTTCTCCAGGGTTTAGCATCACACCTGTACCTGCTCTGCCATTGGTAGGGACTGAGAGAGGAGATCTGGGAGCCACCTGTGCTTCAGGTACAGCTGCTTCCCTGAGCTGCTGGGCTGGATTTTCCTTGTTCCTCTTGTTTTCACCTCTAGGAGGCTGAGAGGCAACTTCTCAAGGTTTGATCTTGCCTCCAGCCTAATTTCACAGGCGGTAGTGCTCCTGTCTGACTGCACTCCCTGGTGAATCCAGGGGAGGCAGAGGGCTCTAAGAGCCAGGAGTGTCCTTCCCATGCCCAATCGACACACCTGCCTACCCCTGCACCTGCCCCGAGACTGAGGGCAGAGGTTACGACCGCCAGAGGAGCTGCTACCATGAGGGTCCATGTGTTCCCGAGCTGGTGGAATCCTAGAAATCTAGGGAACAACGAGACCACCTGTTTCCTTTCACCTGCCCTTCCAGGTCGGGAGGCCCTGCATGCCTTGCCCCAGCTCGCACATCTGGATCCTTTATTAGAGGGTCGAAGGTAAAAGTAGAGGGAGGTGAGAAGGATCTGGGACCAAAGCTCACCTTCCCCGGATCCCTCCCTGAGTGGAAGGATATATGAGGGGCTTCTTGTGTCCTGAGAAGACCCTTTGGGAAGTTCTTGTAGACCCTTCCCCTCTCCCTTCTCCAGCATTGCCCAGTGTGCTCTCCAAGGCCTTCTGGAAATAAGGAGGTGAGCAGGCTGTGGCGTGATGCAAGCACACAGGCTCCAGAACCAAACCGCCCAGGGTTAGACTCTCCACTCCTCTACGTCCAGCTGGGCAACTTTGGACAAGTCGGTTGTCTCATTTTCTTCATCTGTAAAATGGGACCAATAATATCGACCTCATAAATGCTTAAAAGACTGACATGTATTATGTGCTCAATCCATATTAGCCCTCATTACCATGAGCCAATCTGCTGGACAGCCAGGTACCACGTAGAGCCAGAAGAATCTATCTGATATCATAACCCTCTGGGCAGTGGGGTTTTGAAGGATGGTTCCCAAACTCCAGCCTCGGGTCTGCCATGGGATTATCATAGGGAAGCTTCTTCTTTCATTTATTCATTTTATTTAAAAAATGGAAAAATAGGACTACATGGTCTGAAAATTCAAACAGTATGGAAGGATCCAAAATACGAAGGGTCCCCACATCTCTTGTCCTTATGAGGCTCTCATAAAATTACAGATACCCAGGGCCCACCCCCCAGGGATTTTGATTCAATGGGTCAGGCTGGGGCCCGGGCACCTGCATTTTAACCACACCTTGGAGGATGTTTGCCTGGTCTTGGAGGCTATTTGGGTGCTGGGAGAGGCAAGCTGTGCCCCAAAGCCCCACCATGGATTCTCTCAGAGTGGCAAGAACCCCCCCCCCAACTTCTAACAAGTTCTTCCTCTTGATTGCATGCAGGCTATTTTCAAAATGACCAGTCCTGAGGATGTGAAGCATCTTCCAGATGACGAAAACACACCAGAAAAGCGAGCTGAGAAGATCTGGGGGTTCTTTGGAAAGAAAGATGATGGTGAATTCCTTTCCCTTCACAGCCTCTGATTCTATAGCCATGAGCTCTTTCCTTGAGACCCCAACAAGATTTCTCCTTCTGAGAACTAGTTACAGAGGTGAAACTGGGGATGCCTTGTCTCGTCACTGCTTGCTGTCTGAAGGGGATTCTACAGGGTGGGAGGTGACAAGTAGGGTCAGCAGGGGGACAGCTCTGCCACCATTCTAAAGCCGAAGCAGCTGTGTGGTGATGGTGCCACATCCTCTTGTAAAACTTGTTCACTGCCTAGGATTTTCCTGGCAAGGAGAAAAGTTCAAAATTCCGGAGTGCTTTAGAAGGAAAACTACTTTTGTTATTACCATAGAGTTAACCACGTTTAGTTTAAAGAATAGCAATAGTAAATAGTAAAGGCAAACAGTGAAAAAGTAAAGCCAATAAGCTCGTTAGCAGTTTGAATGCAAATGGCAAGCTTAAAGGGACTGCAAACTGCTTTCTCTTCAAATGAAGCATCGGTGTTTCTAAAAATGCTTTCTGCACAGTCAGGATGGGACAAACTTCAGCTTGGCCTAGGTCTGAATTAGCATCAAGTCCCAAGTAAATGGGATCTAAATTTACATGGTTTTACTTTCAGAAGTTATTATGGGTCCTCCGAGAAGCACCACAAGGATGGGCTGAGATGTGCAAAAGATTTAAAGGAGACAATGCCTATAAGGGAAGGGCCATCAGACCACAATGCAGTTCTGACCCCTGTGAAGGAGAAAGGGAAAGAAAGTTCGGGTAGGAGAAACCTTAGACTGCGATGCAATTCTAAGAAAGTTCCAGCAAAGTTGAGCCCCCTTATTCCAGGAGTGGGCCTTAGTAGCCCCGTCCTGCTCATTTGCTGACTTGGGAAGCCCATGGGATGTGTGGTCTTAGCATGAAAGCAGTGACAGGGTCCAGAACTCGGCAGCTGGGACTGTTGGTCAGTGGTGCCCATGGCCAACATGGGAAGGATAGGTGGAGGGGGGGTGTCAGGCAGGAGCTGAAATCTAAATGGCCCCAGGGGCCAGAATGATGAAAATGTACAAAGTGGATAGTGACCCTACTAACAGTTGGGGAGGGGTGGGTGGATAGCTGCCCTGTTGGCTTCTGGCTGATGTTTGCCATGTGGGAACATGGAGCCATTGGTGCCATGTCATCTGATTTATTATTTTTTTAAAAGAAAAGCCAGCAATTGAGATTTTGAAAGACTGGAGGGTCTGAATGGATAAAACACTGCATGACTCACCTAGGACACATCTGAGGGGGTCAGTATTGGCTCCTTTGTGACCCCTGGGGCAGTCTCTTACCAGGACTCCAGAGGACGGTCCTGAGCAGCGTGTGAGATTAGGGCCAGGAGGGATCGTTCTGTGCCTGCTAATCTGCAGCAAAGGATGAAGTTGGAGAAATGAGAAGGTCATTGGCACCAGTGTGGAAACTAGGGTACGGCAAGCAAGGTGCCCAGTTTCCAGCCCCGAGCTGAAAGCGGGCTCCGTCTTAAATCTTGCATGGTGGATGGCTTGCTTGCCTCACCCTAAGCCCTGCCCTGTTGGGCACCTCCCCTTTGAGCACCTAATTCTCTTCCTCATTTGCCCCCTCTCCAGGGACTAAGTGCCCTCCATGTGGCACTTCACCCCTCCTGATCTTTAGCCCCCGTGGACGCCTACCTGTGGATCTGCCCCTGTCCTGCTACTTGCTAATCTGAAAACTGACCCAGGTGGATGTCACAGGAGGGGGCGGTGTTGAAGGGCTGGTGTATCACTCCGGCCAGGTGACACGTGTGTGTGTGGGTTTTATGTGGGCCATCGGGAGACACGCCCTCACCCTAGAATTCTGACTCTGATGGTGGAGTTCCAAGCACTGGGTGAAGCTAGGGGAAGCTTGGAATTTAAAGCCCCAAGTTCCACCACCCAGACCAGTACAGGATCCCAACCCAGGAGGGGCTAAGGATGCTCAAAAGGCCCAGAACACAAGCCAGTGGGAATCCAATTCAGTTCAGTCAAGCCTTGCTGAGCACTTACTATGTGCTCATACAACCACAAGCATAGAGAAGCATCTTTCTCATTCTGGGGTTATTTCTGCCTGTGACTTGTCTTCCCCATGAGACCTAGAGTTTCTTGGGGCAAGGACTTTATCTCACTGCCTGTGTGTCACCCCGCTCTACCCCCAATAACAGCTGCAGACCAGGCAAGCACAGTGGGTCTGGCACACATAACTTGTGTTTATGTGGACTGAGCTGAATACAGTTGTTTCACTGGTAGAGACACCTCGCAAACAGAGCCTGGTGGGGGCAAGGCTCTCTCTTGGTCCTGATCCCAAATAGGGTGGTGGATGGGGGAGGTGGAGATCACAGAGGAGCTGTCAGCTGGGAATCCCAGGGCTCTATAGCAAGGACCCCTCTGGCATCCTCCTGGACCCCTCACCTCTCACCTCCTCCTCCTTGGGTGGACATCATTCCCTGCTTCTCAGCTGAGACTATGGGCTTGACATCCAGGTTGGTTTACTCTTCTCACTCCCTCAGAACTGGAGGCTTGAGAGCTGGCATAATATTAAAAAAATTAATTTTCTAAATATCAAAGCAAGTCAGGGGCACCCATCAGTCACAGAAATGCATAACCCTAGAACGGCAGCCTGGAGCCTGTCTGCAAAGCCCTTTGGTTGCTGGTTCATAGGGACGTCCAGGGGTCCTGGGGGGAAGTTGAGTATTTAGGGTGGGGGCAGGTCAGTACCCCCAGGGGCAGTGAGTATTCAACGTTTTAATAATAGGTACAGTCGTGTTGGGGACTTGGCTGGATGCCATCCTGCTTACAGCTTGAAAAAAGCCACTACTGGCCGTTCTCTGTATTTTTTCCCATCCACAGATAAACTTACGGAGGAAGAGTTCATTGAGGGGACCCTGGCCAATAAGGAAATTCTTCGACTGATCCAGTTTGAGCCCCAAAAAGTGAAGGAAAAGTTAAAGGAAAAGAAAACCTGATTGCAACTGCTCAGCTCTCCTCGCTGCCCCCGCCACACACTTAACACACACACCAGAGGCACAGCAAACCCACAGCACAGCTCCAAACTGAAGCATCTTTAGCAATTCACCTGTTCCCCCCTTCTCACTGGCTTCTGGGTCCCTCATGTCCTACTCCGCCTGCCCCCTACTCCCTGCCCTGCCAACCCATGCCCCCCACATAATCCCCGGATTAGAGGAAGCCTAAATGTCACCCCGCTGTAAGCTTCTTTGTGGATTGCCGAGTAAGCAAGTTCCAATAAATGCAGAGGAGATGGACCCATCGCTGCCCTGGTCGTTCTTGAACCGGAAAAGGAGACGATTTCCGTCTGCTTGACCGGAAGGGCAGTGTGTGTCGCAAGTGCAAGGCCAGGCCGCGGGGCTGGGGCGATGGAGGTGGAGGACGCACACGGGGCTCCGAGGGGAGCGGGGACTTTGAAGAAGCCGTGTGCCAAGTGGCCGGGGGTTCCCATGGAGACATGCAAAGCGCTGTGGGCAGGTGTGGAGGGTGGGACTCAGCTGGTCTAGGGGATCAGAGGAAACTTTCCCAGGAAGAGAGCTGGAAACTCAGATGAGTGACCGCCCAGTGCCAAGGGGGTCGCAGGGGAAAGGGTGGAGGTCAAAGCCGGTCCTTCCTGCACCGGGGGAAGCATTGGGGATTTTGCTGTGGGGGGCACTACCTTGGGGTTGGAAGCAGGAGGGATTTGTGTTTGGAAAAGTTCCCTCTGGGAGTGTAGAAGAATAAAGCAGAGGGGCGAGACTGCAGCGGGGAGTGGGTTAGCCAGGTGGCTGGGGCCAGGTGAAAGGGCAGTGGGATGGTGGTGTTCCAGTTTGCTAATGCTGTCAGAATGCGAAACACCAGAGATGGATTGCCTTTTATAAAAGGGGTTTATCTGGTTACAAAGTTACAGACTTAAGGCCATAACATGTCCATCAACAAAGGGTACCTTCACTGGAGAATGGTCCAATGGTGTCTGGAAAATCTCTGTTAGCTGGGAAGGCACGTGGCTCCAAAGTTCTGGTTTCAAAATGGCTTTCTCCCAGGACGTTCCTCTCTAGGCTGCAGTTCCTCAAAAATGTCACTCTCAGTTGCTCTTGGGGTGTTTGTCCTCTCTTAGCTTCTCGGGAGCAAGAGTTTGCTTTCAACGGCCGTCTTCAAACTGTCTCTCATCTGCAGCTACTCTCTCAGCTCCTGTGCGTTCTTCAAAGTGTCCCTCTTGGCTGTAGCAAGCTTGCTCCTTCTGTCTGAACTTATGTAGTGCTCCAGTGAATAATCAAGGCCCATGCTGAATGGGCGGGGCCACACCGCCATGGAAATTATCCAATGAAAGACCTTGCCCACAGTTGAGTGATCACGTCTCCAAGGAAACTATCCAATCAGAGTTATCACCCACAGTTGGGTGGGTCACATCTCCATGGAAACACTCAAAGAATTACAGTCTAATCAACACTGCTACAGCTGCCCACACAAGGTTACATCAAATATAATGGTGTTTTGGGGACATAATACATTCACACTGGCACAGATGGCGAGGCCCGGCCCCAACTGGGAGCCCTGTGGGGATAGACTCCAGCTGCCTGGCTGCAGGCCATGGGGGCAGGAAGAGGGAGGAGCAGGGGCAGCAGGGCTCTGGCTTCTAGGGTGAACAGCAGTGCCATTTCCTGGGAAGCCCAAGGGAAGTCACTGGTTTCAGTGGATGGCGAGGAGCTCTGCTGTGATGCGGTGGGTGCCAAAGGCAGAGCTGGGGCCCTCACTGACATCCCTCGTTTGAGAGATGGGGAAAGGGAGGCCCAGAAGCAGGAAGCAGCTCGCCTCAAGGTCAGGCAGAGCAACGGCCAGGGCTGCTGCAGGGCCTGGGACACCTGAGTCGCCACCAGTGGGATCTCCAAGAACACTGAACTCATTGGGGTTTTTGAAGGCCTATTGATTCTCCAGCCTCAAGTTCCAAAATGAGGTCAGAGAACTATCCAGAAGCCCTGGACTCTTGACCAGTTTACATGCAAGCCCCTGAGGCTGGGAAGTCCCCATTTGCTGGTGTTGTGGGGTGACCCCCGCCTTACGCCCAGCTTTAGCTGCAACAGTGACACCAGCGAACTATTCTTTGTAGAGGGAGAACTTCAGAATTTCGTAACATTGTGGAACATTTCTTAGGAGCCAGGCGTCCTGCTAGAGGCTCCACAGGCATTACTTCATTGATGTAGCCCCACTGTCTGCATGGGGTCACTGAGGCCAGGAAGTGAGAGCGGGATTTGGTACTTGAACCTGCCAGACTCCCTTCCAGTACACCAGGCCGCCTCGATTAGTTTTGATCTGGATTTCTGGAGATTTCTGGAAACGCACAGTGTCAGAGGGGGAAGGGGAGCTGAAACAGCCTCTAGCTCAGTGGTTCCGGGAGGAGACGGTTATTACTAGAGTCACCTGGGGAAGTTTTTCTACACGTACACACCTGCCCGCGCCAGCCCTCCAGCGTGAAGACACCTGCTCAAGGGGAAGAACGGGGCCTTGGGTCCGGTGCTCCTGTGCTCTTTCTACTGCCCTACACAAATGGATCTGGTTGGCTGGGGTGGGAGATGGGGAGGTGGGCATTGCACCTCTCTGAGCACAGGTACCCAGGCCTTGAATCTAAAAGGATGGATGCTACAGGAGAAGGCCCTTGTTAGCCTGTGGTTCAACAAGAGATGTAAGGAGGTCACTAGATCCTCTCAGCCGGTGGAGAGACTAGTTAGCATGTGTCTTGTTAGCTTGGGGTGCCAGGGTCACTTGGGCTGGGTGCTGCATTGCTCTCTGGCACTCTCGGGGGCTCTGCCAGAGAACCAGGGAGCAGCGTAAAGTCCAGCTTGGCCAAAGGAAGAGAGGGAGGTAGAGGTGATGACGAGCCAGGCCAACCACACCGACCGATTACCACTCACGGTTGTGAGAATCAGTTGCGCCTGTTCTTATAGAAGAGTTCCTAAGCTCTGAACGCTACACAGGTGGAAGGTGTGGTTATCTGGGCTTCAGCAAGGCATCGTCAGTTTCTAGGGGCTGCTTCACCTCCTTCCGCTCTGCCCTGTTTGGCGATCTCAATCTTGGTCGTGTATTAAAATCACTCAGGAACTTATAAAATTATCAATGGCCAAACCACCCAACCAGCACAGTCAGAATCGCTGGACTCAGGCCCAGTCATCTGGGTTTTTAAAAAGCTTCCCCGGAGAGTGTGTTGGTGCTTCCCAGATGAGTGTGATGGGTAGATACAGCTGAGAACCTCTAGCCTGGATCGTCAAGAAAACAAGCAAATTGAATGAAGGAGGGGGTGGTCTAGAAAAGGGAAGACATGGGCCGTCTTCCCTTTTGACCCCTGACCTCTGCTCCTGGCCCTTCCTCCTTTGCCCCTAAGACAATGGGCTACCTGGGTCCCAGGCTAAATGCCACAGCCCTAACTCCCACCCCAGACCTGGAACAGGACCGTCCAAGGGCAGGAGAGATGTACAGCTTCAATGAGAAACAAATGTAAGAGAATTGACAAAGTGCAAACCAAATTAAATAAACTCATTATTTTAATAATTAGCAGGACAGAATCGAGCAGTGCGTGTGTGCCCCTCCATTTGTGGAGCGAGGGAAGGAGGACATGTTCACAGATGCTTTGGAAAAATCCCTTCTCCCCGTGGGTCCTGGATAACTTAACTCCCAGCAGCATTTGATAGCAAAGTCCATCCCGTCTCATCTGACAAATATGCTTTGAGCACCTACTTGCTCTGAAGCTTCGTTGTGCTGGGTAAAGGCTGGGAATTCAAATGGTCCCAGCCTTCTATGAGTTTTTAGGCTGACGAGAAGAAGCAGGGAGATTTGCAGGACAGGGAAATATTAGAAGGGCGTATGCTTTAATGATCGAGCTATGGATAAATCTGGACACCAAAAAATACACTTTTGCTTCAACACATAATTGCCTAATGCGCTTGCTTCGGTTTCCCCTCCTGCAAAGCGTGGATGCGGGTGAGGAGACTGAGCATCAGCCAAATGCAAAATTTAAGGGAGCACCCAGAAATTCAGTAGTCAAGATACGTTCTCTCTTAATGCAATAGTTTTAAAAATCAAAATTAATGCCAAAAAAATCCATTATGAACAAAATATCAACATTGTAAGTAAGTCATGATCTGAGCCTGCACTTTCATGAAACTGCCTTACTTACCCTAATCCCAGCCTCAGTTCCCATAAAACTTTATTTATAAAAACAGGTGACTGGCTCAAGGACTGCAGTCGTTGATTTTTTTTTTTAACAATTGCATTAAAATAGCATGTCTTGATAACTGGGATTTTTGGCATGCCCTTAAACTTTGCACAGGAGAAAAGTGCCCCACTTGCCTCACCCTCGTCCGGCCCTGCTGCTAAGTATCCTTGGGCAAAGAGTTTCCAGCTACAATTAATTAAATTTTAATTTCAGATAAAGTATGTTCCATGGGATGTGCATATACAAAAGGATTACTTACAGTTTATCTGAAATTCAATTTAGAAAACTTTTGAAAATGTTTATTGTGGTAACATATATACAACCTAAAATCTCCTATTGAAATTCAAATTTAATTGGGTGTCATGTATTATTATTTTTTTTTTTTTTTTGCAGATTAAGAACATGTATTTTTGGGGGGTACATAATTCAACCTGCCACACACATCTTGTGTTTCTGTTTATGTAAATGGCATCAGACTAATCAGTTTTACTACTAGCTCCTTGTACTATACTAGACATAATACCTGTCTACTATCTCTATCCTATATAGTTGGGTGCCCTTAGATATTAATGTAGTACAGGGATTGAAGTTTGGGTTCTAATTCCAATATTTCCTTTGCCACTGCCTGTCCTTGGGCAAGTTAATCTTTGATATCCATTTTTTTCTCATAAAATGGGGAAAAGAAATAGTACCTACTTTGTAGGGTTGCTATGTGTGTTAGTTTCCTAGGCTGCTGTAACAAATTAGCACAAACTGGGTGGCTAAAAGCAACAGATTTTCTCTCTCTCTGTTCCAGAGGCTAGAAAACCAAAACGAAGGTATTGGCAAAACCATTCACGCTCCAGTGGCTTCAGAGGAAGAATCTTTCTTTGCCTCTTCTGGTTTCTGGTGGTGGGCAGCACTCCTTGGGGCTCCAGAGCTTGTAGCTGCATAAGTACCGTCTCTGCCTCTGTCTTCACGTGGCCTTCTCCCCGTATGTCCCCATTTCTGTGTCCTCTCTTATAAGGACATGAGTCCTATTGGGTTGAGTCTAGCCTACTCCAGCATGACCTCATCTAAACTTATTAATTCCATCCACAACGACCCTATTTCTAAATAAAGTCACATTCTGATGAACTGGAGGGTAGGACTTCTACATATATTTTGGGGGGACACAACTCAACCAATAACATGATTATAGAAGTTGTGAATATTACAGAAACCAAATGCATGGGAAGGACCTAGAAGTGTCTAGCAGTGTATTAGCCATTTAATGGTCTCCTCAATTTTCAAACTATTTTTTTAATGTTTTATTTTGAAATAGCTTCCAATTTACAGAGAAGTTGCAAGGATATTACAAAGAACTCTTTTATGCCCATTACCCAAATTCACCAATGTTTAACATGTACACATTATTTTTGCCTTGAACCTTTTAAGAATAGTTTGCATACATCATGTCCCTTTATCTCCTTTTTTATAGCAATGTTACAAATTACTCAGTTAACACAAGACAATAACTGCAATAATCATAAATCCGCTGTTGTCAGCAGTTACAATTCCCCCTTATTTTTGTTCATTCCTCAATCTCGAGGGATTTGGGACAATGACCACTCTGGCTGCTTCAGGCTGAGGAGGGACGTAGATATGATGGAGTAGAGGAATGGAATTGTTTTGCTTGCAGTTGAAAATGCTCCTTGCTTTCAGGCTGGGTGTGATCCATCATCATCATTTTGTTAGTTGTCCATGGCAGACCTGAAGAACTGGAGAGTGGAAAGTGACCACATCCCTGCAGGGTCTCAGGGCTTAACCGGTACAGGAAAAACCTGGAGGCTTTAAGTCTCTGAGAAATAAACTTAACAAGTAAATTGAAAATGATGGTTTCAAATAAAATAAGTAGAAGAATCATGATTAGGGGATTTATAAGTGAATATAACTAGGTTATATTGGAGAAATAGCTTTTCATGGATTCCCAGATAGAGCCTGCCGAGGAGGTGTTGATTTCACATGCCCATATGGCTTGCCTGTGGAGTGTGGATGTCCCCAGGGCCCTCAGGAGCACTTTTGATGAGGCTTTGCACACTGTGGCAGTTTGTGAAAATCTGGTGACACCTGCTTAAGAGTAACCTGCAGAATGACCTCCCGACTCTCTTTGAAATCTCTTAGCTACAAAAAGTCTGTATTATTTAATATTTCCCCCTTTTGATCTGAATGCATTGCTGATTAATACTTGGTAATAATCCCTGGAAGCCATGTCCCACTTAGAGAGGGAAGGTAGTGAGTTTATTTGCAGAGTTTGGCTTAGAGAGAGGCCACACTTGAGCAACAAGGAGGTTTTCACTGGGAGATTCTTAGGCATTAATTATAATTAGGCTTGGCGTTATTATTATAGAAATAAGTTTCATAGGTGCAAGCTTTAAGATCAAAGGCTTGGCTTATCAGCAGATCAATTTTATTAAGCAAAGCTTATATACTCCAGAGCATTTGGCCATATTACTTGTGGAAGTAGCAGGAATTCCCTGGGTTGGGAGGTTTAACAGATATTTAGCTACTATGAAGGCAGTAGCCTTGTGACAAGGAAAAGCCTCTATCCAGAAAACAAACTTATGACAACAAGGACACTTTTAAATCCCATAGACGTATGTAGCTATAAAAAGTTCATGATGTCCAAAAGGGCCCTGTCAATCAAAACACCTGACCTTGTCCCTTCTTTACATTTTTACCAGGGTTATGTTAATTGATAGGTAGAACATAATTTATATACTTGCCTCACTTCTGACAAAAAGTTTTGTTTTGTTTTGGTGAAGATGAAGCTTTGAACTGCAGCTAACTGCATGCAATTTCAGAGAAGCACTTTCACAGTAAAATAGTGTAACTGATAAGGAATTTGGTTGTTTCTGTTACATGTAACATTTTTCTAAGAATAAAAAATACAACATTCTCATAAGCCACCCTATTGCTGATACTTAGCATTGGTGTGGTATCTTTGTTACAAGTGATGCAAAAATATTAAAATATTACTGTTAGCTATAGTCCATATTTTGCTTTAGGTGTATTTTTCTCATATACCTATTATTAACACTCGTAATGGTGATGTACTTTTGTTATAGTCCTGAAAGAACATTCTTATATTTGTACTATTAACCACAATCATTGTCCACAACAGGGTTCACTGTTTTATCCTCTAGCCTTCCTTCTCATAACATACACAACCCAAAACTTCCCCTTTCATCCACATTCACACAATACAGCACTGTCAATTACACTCACAATAATGTATTACCATCACCTCTGTCCATTTTCAAACATTAACAATCAACCTAATTAGAAATTCTGCACAAATTAAGCGTCAGTTCCCCATTCTCTACCTCATTCTATCTCCTGGTAACCTATTTTCTAGATTCTAATTCTATGAGTATGCTTATTATAATTTGTTCATTTCAGTGAGATCATAGAGTATTTGTCCTCTTGTGTCTAGCTTATTTTTCTCAATATTGTGTCCTCATAAGATTCATCCATGTCACATGCAACAGGACTTCATTCCTTCTTATGATTGAATAATATTCCATCATATGTATTTTGTTTATCCATTCATCGGTTGATGGACACTTGGGTTGCTTCCATCTTTTGGAAATCGTGCATAATGCTGCGATGAACATTGGTGTTCAAATATCTGTTTGCATCCCTGCTTTCAGTTCTTCTGGGTATATACCTAGTAATGGGATTGCTGGATCATATGGCAAGTCTATACTTAGCTTTCTGAGGAACCACCAAACTGTTCTCTACAGTGGCTGCACCACTTTACATTCCCACCAGCAGTGAATAATGTGTGTTCCTATTTCTCCACATCCTCTCCAACACTTGTAGTTTTCTATTTTTTTAATACTAGCCATTCTACTAGGTGTGAAATGATATCTCATTGTGGTTTTGATTTGCACTTCCCTAATAACTAGTGATGTTGAGCATCTTTTCATGTGCTTGTTAGCCATTTGCATTTTCTCTTTGGAAAAATGTCTGTTCAAGTCTTTTGCCCATTTTTAAATTGGATTATTTGTCTTTTTACTTTTGAGTTGTAGGATTTATTTATATATAGTAGATATTAAGCCCTTATTGGATATGTGATTTCCAAATCTTTTCTCCCGTTGAGTAGGCTGCCTTTTCACTTTCTTGATAAAGTCCTTTCAAGTACAGAAGTTTTTAATTTTGAGGAGGTCCCATTTATCTATTTCTTTTACTGTTTGTGCTTTGGGTGTAAAGTCTATGAAACCATTGCCTAATACAAGATCTTGAAGATGCTCCCTACATCTTCTTCTAGGAGTTTTATGGTCCTGGCTCTTACATTTAGGTCTTTGATGCATTTTGAGTTAATTTTTGTATAAGGTGTGAGATATGGGTCCTCTTTCATTCTTTTGCATATGGATATCCAGTTCTCCTGGCACCATTTGTTGAAGAGACTATTCTACCCCAGTTGAGTGGACTTGGCAGCCTTGTCAAATATCAGTTGGCCATGGATGTGAGGGTCTATTTCCGAACTCTCAATTCTATTCTGTTGGTCAATATATCTATCTTTATGCCAGTACCATGCTGTTTTGACCTCTGTACCTTTGTAATATTCTTTAAAGTCAGGAAGTGTGAGTCCCCCAACTTCTTCTTTTTCAAGAGGTTTTTTGGCTGTTTGGGGCCCCTTGCCCTTCCGAATAAATTTGATAATTGACTTTTTCATTTCTGCAAAGTAGGTTGCTGGAATTTTGATTGGGATTGCATTGAATCTGTAAATCAAGTTGGGTAGAATTGACGTCTTAACGCTATTTTTAGTCTTCCAATCCATGAACATGGAATGTCCTTCCATTTATTTATGTCTTCCTTGATTTCCTTTAGCAATGTTTTGTAGTTTTCTGTGTACAGATCCTTTACATCCTTGGTTAAATTTATTCCTAGATTATTTGATTCTTTTAGATGCTATTGTAAATACATTTTTTCTTGATTTCCTTGATTTCCTCCTCAGATTGCTCCTTACTAGTGTACAGAAACATTGATTTTTGTGTGTTGATCTTGTATCTCACCCCTTTGCTGAAATCATTTATTAGCTCTAGTAGCTTTATTGTAGATTCTTCAGGACTTTCTAAGTATAGGATTGTGCCATCTGCAAATAGCGAAAAGTTTTACTTCTCCCTTTCCAATTTGGATGCCTTTTATTTCTTTTTCTTGCCTAACTGCTCTAGCTAGGACTTCTAGCGTGATGTTGAATAAGAGTGGTGACATTGGGCATCCCTGTCTTGTTCTTGGTCTTAATGGGAAAGTTTTCAGTCATTCACTATTGAGTGCAATGCTATGGGTTTTTCATATATGCCCTTTGTGGTAGTTTGAAGCTGTTATGTACCCAAGAAAAGGCCATGTTCTTTTAATCCATTCCTGTGGGTGCAGACCTACTGTGGGTGGGATCTTTTGATTAGGTTATTTAAGTTGAGATGTGACCCACCTCATTCAAGGTGGGTCTTAATCCTCTTACTGGAGTCCTCTATAAGTCTCCACCTATAGAAGCTAAGAAGAAATTCAGAGAAACTCATGGAAAAAGCCTAGAGAGCCCAGAGAAGCCCCCAGAGAGGCTAAGAGATAAGGACACACCCACAGAAGCTGAGAGAGGAAGGAAGCCAGAAGCTGGAAGCAAAAACACTTGGGAAAAAAGGACAAGCAGACGCTGCCATGTGTCTTCATCTGACTGTGTGACAGAGGAGATCCAGATGCCACAGCCTGTCTTTAGAGTCCAGGTATCATCCTGTTGATGCCGAGTTGAACATTTTCATGGCCCAAGAACTGTAAATTGTAAGTTAATAAATCCCCATTGTAAACGCCAACCCATTTCTGGTATATTGCGTTTGGACAGTGTTTGCAAACCAAAACACCCTTTATCATGTTGAGGAAGTTTCCTTCTATTCCTATCTTTTGAAGTGTTTTTATCAAGAGAGGATGCTGGATTTTATCAAATGCCTTTTCTCACATCAATCTAGATGATCATGTGGCTTTTCCCCTTCAATTTGTTAATGTGGTATATTACATTGATTGCTTTTCTTGTGTTGAACCATCCTTGCATTCCTAGGATAAAATCCATTTGACCATGGTGTAGAGTTCTTTTATGTGCTGTTGGATTCAATTTGCAAGTATTTTGTTGAGGGGAGATTAGTCTGTAGTTTTCTTTTCTTGTAGTATCATTTTCTGGCTTTGGTATTAAAGTGATGTTAGCTTCATAAAATGAGTTAGGTACTGTTCCCTCCTCTTCAATTTTTTGAGAGTTTGAGCAGGATTAGTATTAATTCTTCTTGGAATGACTGGTAGAATTCATCTGTGAAACCATTTGGTCCTGGGCTTCTCTTTGTTGGGATGTTTTTGATGACCAATTTAATCTCTTTACTTGTAATTGGTCTGTTGAGGTCTTCTATTTTTTCTAGGGTCAGTGTAGGCTGTGTGTGTGTTTCTAGGAATTTGTCTATTTCATCTAGGTTGTCTAATTTGTTGGCATACAGTTGCTCACAGTGTCCCCTTATGATCCTTTTTATTTTTGTGGCATCAGTGGTAGCGTCCCTCCTCTCATTTCTCATTTTGTTTATTTGCACCTTCTCTTTTTTTCTTTGTCATCCCAGCTAAAGGTTTGTCAGTTTGATCTTTTCAAAGCATCAGCTTTTGGTTTAATTCTATTGTTTTTTATTCTCAATTTCATTTATTTCTGCTCTAATCTTTGTTGTTTCTTTCCTTCTGCTTGCTTTGGGATTAGTTTGCTATTCTTTACTAGCTCCTCCAGGTGTGCAGTTAGGATTTGGATTTTAGCTCATTCTTCTTTTTTAATGTGGGCATTTAGGGCTATAAATTTCCTTCTCAGAACTGCCTTCACGGTGTCCCATAAGTTTTGATATATTGTGTTCTCATTTCCATTCATCTCAAGACATTTCCTGATTTCTCTTGCAAGTTCTTCTTTGACCCACTGATTGTTTGAGTGTTGTTTAACCTCCACATATTTGTGAATTTCTTACGTCTCTGCCTGTTGTTGATTTCCAGCTTTATTCCATATGGTCAGAGAAAGTTCCTTGTATAATTTCAGTCTTTTTAAATTTATCGAGACTTCTTTTGTGATCCAACATGGGGTCTATATCAGAGAATGATCCATGAGCACTTGAGAAGAATGTATATCATGCTGTTCTGGGGTGCAATGTTCTGTTTATGTCTGTTAGGTCTAGTTTTTTTATCATAATTATTCAAATTCTCTGTTTCCTTATTGATCTTCTGTCTAGATGTTCTATCTATTGAGGAGAGTGGTGTATTGAAGTCTCCCACTATTATTGTAGGGATGTCTATTCCTCCCTCCAGTTTTGCCAGTGTTTGCCTCATGTATTTTAGGGCACTACGGTTGGGTGCATAAATATTTATGATTGTTATTTCTTCTTCGTGGGTTGCCCCTTTTATTAATATATAGTGTCCTTCTTTGTCTCTTATAACAGTTTTGCATTTAAAGTCTATTTTGTCTGATATTAGTATAGCTACCTCAGCTCTTTCTCGGTTACTGTTCACATGGAACATCTTTTTCCAACCTTTCACTTTCAACCTATTTGTGTCCTTGGGTCTAAAGTGAGTCTCTTGTAGACAGCATACAGATGGATCATATTTTTTAATCCATTCTTCCAATCTGTGTCTCTTGATTGGCAAGTTTAGGCCATTAACATTCAATGTTATTAAAATAAAAGCAGTACTTACTTCAACCATTTTATCCTTTGGCTTTTATATGTCATAGCTTATTTTTGTCTCTCTTTTTTACCCTTTTAGTTACCCTTACTGATATTCTCCGTTTCTATTCCTCCAAGCCTCTCTCTTCTGTCTTTTCCTTTCAGCCTTCAGAACTCCCTTTAGTATTCTCTAGGGCAGGTGTCTTGTTGATGAACTCTTTCAGTTTAATCTCTCACTCATTTTTGAAGGACAGTTTTGCCAGATAAAGAATTCTTGGCTGGCAGTTGTTCTCTTTCAGTACCTTAAATGGGTCATACCAGCGCCTTCTTGCCTCTGTCGTTTCTGATGAGAAATCAGCACTTAGTCTTATTGAGTATCCCTTGTATGTGATAGATTGCTTTTATTTTGCTGCTTAGTCTTATTGAGTATCCCTTGTATGTGATAGATTGCTTTTATTTTGCTGCTTTTGTATTCTTTCTCTTTGGCATTTGACATTCTGATTTGTATGTATCTTTGAGGAGGTTTATTAGGATTTATTCTGTTTGGAGTATGTTATGCTTCTTGGACATGTATATTTATGTCTTTCATGAGGGTTGGGAAATTGCTGGCCATTAGTTCCTCAAATATTCTTTCTGCCCCTTTTCCATTCTCTTCTCCTTCTGGGACACCCATGATGTGTATATTTGTGCATTTTGTGCTGTCATTTAATTCCCTGGGACCCTGCTCCATTTTTTCCTTTCTTTTCTCTATCTGTTCTTATGCCTGTACAATTTCAGATATCCTATCTTCTAGTTCACTGATCCTTTCTTTTGCCTCTTCAATCTGCTGTTGTACACCTCTAGTGTATCTTTAATCTCTTCTATTATGCCTTTCATTCTTGTAAGTTTTTTTTCTTTGCATGTTTTCAAATTCATCTTTATGCTCACCCAGTGTCTTCTTACTACCCTTTATGTCTTTAGCCATATTTTCCTTCATCTCCTTGAATAGATTTAGAAGATTTGTTTGAACATCTTTGAATAGTTGTTCCAAATTCTGTGTCCTCCAACTTTTTTATTTGTTCCTATGACTGGACCATATCTTCTTGTTTCTCAGGATGGCTTAAATTTTTGCTGATGTCTAGGCATCTGATTATCAGATAGTGCTCTTCAGCCAACTGTTCTCTGCAGCCTTATGAAGGGAGTGTGTGTTTTCTGTTTTGTTTTTTCCAACCTCCACAGTCTCCATACCTATTGGGGGCAGTGTTGAAACACGGCTGTGTGGTGCTCTGTCCAGGGTGGCTAGAACTTCAATTCAGAGTCAGGACTCAGTGATCCAATTTCTTCATTCAGGAGCCATGCTTGGCCCTTGTTCACATCCCTCCCTGTTCTTGGAAAGGAAGTCCTACACATCCCCCTCTGTCCTGCAGCACCCAGCCACAGTCCAGACCTAAAACAAGGCTACTTGCCTCAAGGGTGAGGGACAGGCACCAGGTGTTGCCACCAGGAAATTCACTCACAGTTTTTTTACTGCAGCTTCTCAATCTCCCTGTCCTGCTGTTTCCTGGATGCTGTACCATCTCCCCTGGCCTCCAGAGCCCCAGAACCATTGTTTAAGACAGTTTCTGCCTGTCCACTGGCTGTTTTTGGAGGACTGTATTCTATAACTCTCTACATCGCCATCTTCCCTGGAAGTTGAGAAAGCATTGGGTGTCATGTATTTATTTGCTAAATCTGGCAACCCTACCTGAGAAGTACCACATCACCCCTAATATAAGGCAGCATTTAGTCCCCCAGCAACATACCCCACCCATGTACACATACATTTTCACACTATAAAAGCAACACTCCCAGGCATTAAAACAGTTTCCATTGGGGTTTCCTCCCTTGATCTTCCTTCAGCCTTTTGCCTTACGGTTTCAGTTACTGAATTTGATGCTAAGGGCCAGGCCCTCTCAGTCTCCCTAAAGACCCTCCAGTCAAGGTCAACCCAGAACCCCCCACAGCAGAGTGGAGACCTGCCCTCCCAATGCCACCCTTGGGATGGCCAGGATCGACCATGGTCACAGAACCCATGCCCAGGTGGGGAGTGGAATTCTCACCAGCAGGAACTCACATCAGGGAGAGCAGAGGATAGATATCCCAGAGCAGGAGGTGTGGCCATAAAGGTAGCAGCAGCAAACGAGAAATGGCAGGAGCATTCCTTGCCTTGAGGGAACAGTAGGGCTTGCAGATACTGAGCCAGGACAAGAGGAGAAGAACAATGAGGAGATTGAGAGGCTCCAGGGGCTGGGGCCAAATCATAGAGGGGGGATGGGGAAGTTTCAGATCAAACAGAACTTTCGCTTACCATGGACAAAGAATTAAGCCCAAGAGAAGGAAGGAAAGCTTGACAGAAGAGAAGGAAAGGAGTGAGGCTCAGTGGGGGTGTGGGGCTGCACATCATTAGAAGAAGGCAGCCTGAACTGCCGACTGCAGGACCCCTCACTTCATGCTGCCAATGGCAGGTCAGAGAGGCTTTGAGCTCCACCATGCTCCTGCCCACATTTTCAAAGTGTGGACTTGCATCTGAAGTACCTGGGGTGCTTGTCAAACAATTCTGATTCCTGGCCATCCTCCCAGACTCACTCTCCTGGACTCTGTGGCATGAGCCAAAGGCTCAGCACTTATCAAACTTCCCAGGCAGTTCGCAGACACCCCAAACCCAACCTCAGATGGAAACTGTGTTCCTGGTTGAACTCTATATAAAAGGACACATCTCTTTTATAATGGGGCTCCATTCACTTAAATTTAAGGCCAGGCACCGAGGGCTGGTAGTCATTATGGAAAACACAGCAGAGGAAGTTACCAGGAGGGCGAGAGCAGGTAGAAGCCTTGAGTGTTAACACAGCCTCTATCATATGCAGCATGAAGGACCCAGAGATAGACTCCGTGTTGAACTGGGCATGGGGGTATAGGAAGAGTAAAGATTCTGTGCTTGGCAACATCTGTCCTGCTTTGCCTCTTCCTTCCTTGGCTTTCCCTGTCCTAAAACTTTGGGGTCCCTGTGCACGGGGTGGGCCTCCTGCCCTAGATCTCACTCTCCTCCAGAATCTCCTCCATGGTGTTCGCCAGTGTGAAGTCACCTTCACTGCTCTCAGACAGGCTGCTGCCCCTGGGCCAGGCTGCATGGCCTCGGTACGGCCGGGCACCGAGCTCTCCCTGGCCCTGCGAGGACAGGTATGGGAGAGACCCGCTGCCAGACGAGGACTGCAGCCTCTGCAGCGTCCCGGAGCTTCCCTCCTCAGAGAGCTTCTTGGGATACTTCCCCAGGAGCCTGAACTTCTCCAGGACCCAGGCTATGCAGCCGGAGCGGTGGGCGAGCAAGTAGCGGAGCCAGTGTCGCCGTAGCTCAGCCTTCACCTGCAGGGGAGACAAGACATATTTCTCGAGTGTCCACCTGTGCCGGTTTGTATGTATTATGTCCCCCAGAAAAAGCCATATTCTTTAATGCAATGTTGTGGGGTCAGATTGATTAATCTTTTTGATTAGGGTGTGACTTCTTGATTGGATATTTCCATGGAGATGTGATCCACCCAACTGTGCGTAATACCTTTGATTAGATTATTTCCATGGAGGTGTTACCCCACCCATTCAATGTGGGTCTTAATTAAATCACCGGAGTCCCATAAGAACTCAGACAGAAGGAGCTCAGTGCTGCAGCCAAGAGATACATTTGGAAGATGACCATAGAAAGTAGACTTTTGCTACTCCAGAGTTTACCTGGGGGGAACTAAGAGAATACCCCCAGATGCCTAGAAAGAAATGTCCTGAGAGAAAGTCATTTTGAAATGCAACCTGGGAGCAAGCAGATGCCAGCCTCTTGCCTTCCCAGTTAACAGAGGTTTTCTGGATGCCAATGACCTTTCTCCAGTGAAGGTACACTACTGTTGATGCCTTACCTGGGACACTTTATGGCCTTACAACTGTAACTTTGTGACCAAATAAACCCCCTTAATAAAAGCCAATCTATTTTTTATGTTTTGCAAAACAGCAGCACTAGCAAACCGCAACACCTCCCTTAGGAAATGTACTTTCTAATTAGGGGAGACAAAGAGAAGCAAAAAAATTCACATGAGTATATCAGATGGTGACACTGCAAGGCCAGTAAGCAGGACAATGGGTAAGGAGACAGACTCCACATCTGGTGCTCAGGAAAGGATTCTGCTGGGACCTGCCTGGTGAAACAGAGCCCCATATGAAGACACGGAAGTAGCAGCACTGAGCAAGATGGATGATGGTTTTGCAGTCAAGAAGCTTACATTCTAATGGGCGGAGATAGAAATCAATACATAAACCTGGGGTGGAGACGGGAAGGAAACGGGGCTGGAAAAGCTGCCAGCTCCTAAAGACTGATGAGAATACCTGGTCTAGCCACTTCCCCTGCTCTTTTCAAGCCTCTTCCCACAGGAGCAGAGAGCTATTGGGGCCATGCAATAATATTATGAATACAAATAATCATAGTTACCACATACTGAGCCTTTACTATGTGTTCAGCATGCCCAGAGCCTCATCATAAGGCAAGGAGAGTTTTTATACCCATTTCACAGATGAGGAAACCGAGGTTCAAAGAGGTGCAGTCACTACTAACCGACAGAGCACCTAAGTGGGTTAGCCAAGGCTTGATTGCAGCTTTTTGGACTCCAGAGTTCATGCTCCACAAGCCCCAGCCTGTCTCCAGCAGGGCTGGCGCGGGGATCTGGGTTTCTTCACACGCTTCCTGTCTCCTTTTCTCAACCGTCTAAGCTGCCTCCTGTTCTCTCCATGGGGTGCTCATACTCAAATTTCTCAGAACTGGTGCACCTTCCCCCACAGCACCAATACATGAAAAGGAATCCCCCACCCCAGAACAGTGGAATTCCAGCCCCAGTCTCCCACGAAGCTGGGATGGCAGCATAGAAAACTCACCTCTCCATTGGCAAAGCAATACTGGAAGGCCACGAGCAATCCCTGGAACGAGAAGAGGCGGCATGAAATTCTGTTCAGGGAAAGATGGGTCTGAGAGCTACTGGGAAAATCCAAAGGCCTGCCCCAGACCCAGGAGCCCCCAGGAGAGGTGTGCAGCTGCGTTGCCTACGCTAAGCAGAAATCATTCATACTGGTTACTTTCACTCAGACTTGCACAGGGTCTCCTCTTCTTAATGACACCCACACCCATATTCACACAGGTGTTTGCTTAGGTGCTCATAGGCCAATGACGGTTAAACCCCAAAGACCCTGTGGGATTCATTCTATTACAGAAAATACTGTGCACAGACTCTGTGCAAGGCCACTACCCCATTTCTACTGGGTCTTACTGGGCACTGGCTAATTTTTTGTTTGTCCTGCATCCTTTCCTGTTGGAAACTGACCCTCCCTATTCTCTGGTCTTCTGGTCGAACGGTCAACCATGTGTTTCCCCCATGTTCTAGGATGGCCATCACCACAATTATCAGTCCCAGTGGGCTCAGAACCCAAGTAGGGCCAGCCAGAGGTCTTTTCACTGTGAAAGAAGAGATGGTTGCATTCTCTTCTTTGGGTTTGCCAACTTTGTAGATAACATAAGTCTGGAGGTACTTACAGGCTTATTCCCAGTTATGTGGAAGAGCCTTCTGAGGATGAAGCCAACAGAGAGAGAAGCAGAAGAGGTAGGAGATGGTTAAAGACTGCTTTCTGAAGATATTGTTTGATTACCTGGATCCAGCTATACCTGATCCTGGAATTTTCAGTTATGTGGGATAAAAATACTTTTTTCTCTTAAGTCAGAATATTTCTTTTAAAAAGATAGATCATTTCACTCCAGTGGTTTCCTACCACACATAATAAAATGAAAACTAACAATAGAAGGCCCTAGGTGATCTAGGCTCTGTCTACTTCTCTGACTTTACCTTGTACCAAGTGATTAGGCTCTGTCTACTTCTCTGACTTCACCCTGTACCATGTGATCTAGGCTCTGTCTACTTCTCTGACTTCACCTTGTACCATGTGATTTAGGTTCTGTCTACTTCTCTGACTTCACTTTGCACCATGCTTCCCCTCAGTCGCAATATTTTAGCCTCACAGGTCTTCTGGCTTCCTCCCAAATGTCAAGCAATGGCTATTGATGTATAACAAATTACCCCAAAACCTAGTGGATCAAAACAATAAATATGTATCACCTCACACACTTTCTATGTTGAGAATCTGGCAGCAGCATGGCTGGGTGTTCTGACTTAGGGTCTCTCATGAAGTTTTAGCCGAGATGTTGGCAGGGCTGCCATCCTCTGAAGGCTTGACCAGGGCCAGAGGTTCCACTTCCAAGATGGTGCCTTCACATGCCTTGCAAGTTGGTGCTGGTTGTTGGTGGGAGGCCTCAGTCCCTCTCCACAGAGCTGCTTGGGTGTCCTCATGACATGGCAGCCAGCTTCCCCCAGACGGGGGGATCCAAGAGAGCAAGGAAGAAGCTGCAACACCTTTTATGCCCTAGCTCGGAAGTCATGTCTCATCATTTCCACAATATCCTAATGGTCACACAAGTCAACCCTAGTTAGTGTGGGAGAAGACTACACAAGAGCATGAATCCAGGAGGAGGCCATATAGGAGGCTGATACCACAACTCACTTCTTCATCAGGTCCCTTCACACTTGCTGTTTTCTGGACCACTCTTCCATCAAATCTCTGCATAACTGGCTTCTCAAAATTCAGGCCTATGTAACAGGCCTATAAATAGCCCCTAAAAGAGACGTCTTCTCTGACCATCCAATTTTTGGCAGCCACTTAAGTCACTATCAGAGTTCTTACTCTATTTTATATTCTCCCCAGCACCAGAAATACATTATTTGTTATTCTCTGTACCCACCTCCAACCAGATCCCCAGCACCTAGAATTACGCCTCGCACAAAATAGTTCAACAAATATCTGTTGAATGGAAGAGAGAGTGAATGAATGAATGAATTGGTAGAAGAGTCTCGCCTTGTACAATGCCAGACCACTTCTAAAATATGACATAGACCTTCCATTCTTATTTTCTTCCCAGTTCTTTAGAACTGTGGACCTAAGGATTACAATGAAAACCATAGACTGCCTTTATAAGGTATTTTCGTTTACAGAGCACTTTTGTCAGGGAGGTTTCCATAAAGGGATAATCTCCTGGAGCTGGAAAATTTTCCAGATTCTCTACTTAATTGCCAGAAGCCTGGACTCTAAGATGCTTCAATTACTGTTTCTTCCCCCATTGTTTTCCCAGACTCCTGCTCCTCCTGGTTTGGTAAACAGCCACTTCTTTGCCACTGCTTCCCCTAACTGATGTGAGGGTCTGTGGAATTTGGGCTGTGTCTGAATTTCAGAGCTGGACATGTTTGCGGGACCCAATTACTTGAGTATTTGTAGGAAGGATCTCATAAAACACCAGGAACTTACAAGGAAAGGGCACACTTCCAACTAAAGGTGAAGGTACAGTGGTAGGCTGACTCCTAACCATCTCTCCTGAAAATATTTCCCTCACCCTCTGTCATTGGAAAGGGAGGTCTGGTGTTGGAAGGAGCTGAAGTTGGAAAGAATCCTTAAATACTGCTCTGGGGGAAGGGCTTTCTGCTCTTTCATATATAAGCTTTGTTCTGCCTGCTCATTCTGAAACCAGGCCATAGACCTCCACGCTATCATGGCATCAATAAAATGCTTGGATTCTGCCCAGTGCTATGGAAGTTTTCTTCTCTTATATACCTGGATGTTCCACGGCTGGAGCTTCTAAATGGGGACACGGTAGTTCCTGTCAATAACTTTCACACACCTAATCTCATTGGAAGTCAGTGCTGCCCTGGGTGGTTGGCAGGAATTCTGGCTTTCAGTGTGCTAGAATTCTCACCGAGCTGTCTGAAAATAGCATTCCACATCACTTCCTCAGGTCCTTGCTAGACTGTTTTTAAGAACATCCTGGAGTCTGGTTAACTCTCATTCCAGATAAAGCAAGTGTGAAGGAAGCAGTTCCCACAGAACATAAGGCTCTGCCTTCCTGTGTCACCACCACTTGGCAGTCTCTCCAAATATCCCTCGATAGCAAGGGGCTGGTGAGACTCTCTCAGCCAAACACCCTCAGAAGAGTGAAGGACCCTCCAAAGCAGCAAGGAAAGGAAACTGCCAGGCCCTATGCTGATTCTACTGATCTTTACAGTGGAATCACTAAGATATGAATCCACCAAATGGGGCTCAGTTTGGTTTTCTCAATCTGTGAGAGTTTCTAGCTCAAGCTGGGTACCCACACACCTGCACATACCCATCCTCTCACCTCCCAGCCATCACTCCCACCCACAGGATTATTCCAGCCACGTGAGGACTGTGCCATCATTCATCAGAAACCATATGAAAGCTGTACCTGTGATTCAAGAAGCTGGCTAAGAAGCAAAGTTCTAAGAGAGAGCGCTCTCAGAAAAAGGTTCCATGGTCAACTAAGTTTGAGAACCCTCTAGCCCCTCTTGGACATCTGTCCCAGATGGCTCCACCTGAGGGTCTGATCCTCAGCTGGCCATGGGTATGTAAGATCAGGTGATTAAGGGCTCACATGACTGCCTGTACCCTCAGGGGAAAAAAGGCCACCAAATACTTCTGACATGACAGCTGCAGATTTTTGCTTTTGTTTTTTTTTTGTTTTTCTCTAATTTTGGATTATCTTTCAAAGAAGATTAAAGCCAAGTAATATAAAACACCCAAATTACTAAGCTTTAGTCTTTAAATCCCACAGAAGACTGAAATAAATTAAACATGTTTTCATAATGAAAAGAAAGTTATCAAAGGGTCCTCTGTCTCAGTTCAGAGCCACACACGATTCAGGTCTAAAAGGAAAAAAAAAGAAACCTTGACCGACTGCCCAGACCCATGCCTCAGACCATCTCCTTGGCCTCTGGTGAGGGTGCAGAGGTCAGGCACATTCTCTCTGCTCTGTGCACAGAATCTCAGAGCCTGACCCTGCGTGGAGGCATAGGATTTAAGACTCTAAAAGAGGGAACATGGCATCTCCTGCTTCTCATCCTCAAAGAACACCTGAGGGGCACCACGACATCATGATTAAGAGCAGGGGCTTAACCTGTGGGTGCAATTTTCATCTCTGCCACTCATTAGCATGTGCAAATTCTTTTCTGAGCCTCAGTACTCTCATCTTTAAAATGGGCATAATTCCTTCCTCACAGAGGAGATATTATGTGGATCCAGTGAGACTGGAAGTGTCTTGTGCTAAATAGATACTTTCTAGTGTACCATTTTAGGTCCTTTGCTGGTGATTTAACTATATATTTTTAAAGTTTTCTTGGTGTTTGTTCCAGGGATTAAAATATGCATTTTAATTCATCACAATCTATTTCAGGTTAATACTAAATTGATTCTAGGTGTGGATCTCTTTCTTTTATCCTACTTGGAGTTTGTTGAGATACCTAAATGTGTAGATTAAGGTCTTTCATCAAATGTGGGAAGTTTTCAACCATTATTTCTTTAGGTAATTTTCTCTGCTCCTTTTTCCCTTCTCCTCCTGGGACTCCCATTTTGTGTGGGATGACATTCCACAGGTCTCTGAAACCATCCATTTTTCATCCTTTTTTCTTTCTGCTCCTCAGACTGGATATCTTAATTGAACTCTCTTCCGCTTCATTGGTTCTTTCTTCTGCCATCTCAAATCTGACACTGAACCTCTATAGAGAAATTTTCATTTCAGTTGTTGTACTTTTCACCTCCAGAATTTCCATTTGGTTCTTACCTTAAAATTTCTATTTTTATATGGCAGTTCTCTAATTGATGAATCATTGTCATCATATGTCCCTTTAATTCTTTAAACACAGTTTCCTTTAATTCTTTGAATATATTTATAATAGCTTCTTGAAGTCATTGTCTCCTAAGTCAAACATCTAGCACCCCAGAAAAAGTTTGTATTGACTGCTTTTTCCTGAGTATGGATCACACTTTTCTGTTTCTTTCCATGTTTTATAAATTTTTGTTCAAAACTGGAAGTTTTAGATAATACAGTATAACAACTCTGGATTCTGATTTCCCCACTCCCCACCCCTGTGGATTGTTGTTGCTGTTTATTTAGCAACTTGTGTGGACCAGTTCTCTGGATTCTGTCTCCTTTTTTGGTACATAGCCACTGATGTCTCTGCTCACTTTTTAAATTTTGATTTTTATTTTTAAGCTCATTTCCTTCCCTTGAGTAGCATAGCTTAGTGGTCAGCCAACAAATGGTCAGAAGTTGTGCTCAAACACCTTGAGTCATTCAGGCTCCCTGCCGATGGATCTGTGTGTGGCTTGAGGAACACGTTTAAAATTCAGATTGTTTACGCCCTCTCACATTTCCTCTGTGTGTGTGCATGGTCCCATGTCCAACCAGGGATGTGTGAAAATCCTCTCGTCTTTCCTGAGTATGCATGCAACATTGCACATGTGCACAGAGAGATATGTGGGAGCTTAGAAGGCCCATGATGGCTATCTCATTCCTCAATTATCCCTATTAATTTCTGGTGAGCCTGCCAAATTGTTGCTTGCCATGACTATGAGCACATCTTCAGACTAACTTCTCCATTCCTTTGCCACCAAGATCACTACCATTTCTGACAATGCCGGGGTTTGGGCTTTTTCTGCTCTTTGATTCAAATGAAGTCAGCCCCTTCTGCAGTAAAGCTGCTAGTTTTTCCACCAGAACTTCCTCACTATTGGAGAGCAGGTTGGGGGACAAGAGCAGCTCCAAGAAAAAAAATAAAGAAACCTGCACTGTTCTTACTCAAGTTCAATAATTTTTCCATCAATAAATTCTTCTCAATTTTCTGAATGCCTTTCATTGATTTCTAGGGTCCTGAAATCATTCTTATTGATGGTTTTGTCCAGTTTTATCATTGCTTTTGAGGGGAGAGGATTTTCCAAGCTCCTCTCTCCTCCATTCCAAAAGCCCTGCCACTGGCATTTGAAGATGATTAATTCCAAGATTACTCCTGTACAGGGCGTTTGCTGTGTCCAGGCTGTCTGCTGCAGTCTTCTATGTTACTGGCCCTCAATGAGCCACATCTGCCAGGATTAACGCTCCGTGTAGCCCCCTCCCCTTCAATCTGGTTTGGGCCCATGACTTGCTTTTCACAGAAGAATGTAGCAAAAGTGTCACTGTGCCAGTTCCAGGTCTAGACATTTAGAAGATGTGGCACCTTCTGCTTCTGTGCTCTTGGAAGTCCTGAACTGCCATGTAAGACATTCACTAACCCTATTGGAGGGACCACATGGAGAGACCATGTGGCACGTGAGAGTCCCTAAGACTGGATGGAACTGAGGAACATAGTCAGCGGTGAGAAACGAGACCAGAAATCTGACCTACACAGAGCCACTCCAGGCAGTCCCAGCCATCGAACCATCAAGCCACCCTAGCTAAGGCACCAGACATCCTGGAAATCCCAGCCCCAACATGACATGGAGCAGAGATAAGACATTCCTACTGTATCCTACCCAAATTCCTATGTCCTACACAGAACCACGAGAAATAATAAAAATGGTTATTATTTTAAGCTACTAATTTTGGGGGTCATTTGTTACACAGCAATAGATAACCAAAATACCGAGGTAACGTAACCCATAGCCGGCCCCCGCCCATATCTGCCATGGTTCAGGGGCCCCCGGTGTGGACTCACTGATCCGTAAGCAAGTTGTCTGATATTCTGAATACATGTCACCTGAAGTGCAGACAATGTTAATTTTGCACAATGTTCTGCAGAGAATCCAGCAAAAATAGGCACTTAATGAGAGGCTTTGTGTTGACATTCCCAGTTAATATGATCATGAGTCACCCCATGATCTGCCTTTCCGTTCTTAGCCACTGAGTCACATGGGTGCTGTCAAGGCAACACGTGCCCCTCTTCTGCCAGACCCTCACTGAGAAAGCCCCCCAATGCTAGAACCCTATTTTCATCCCTGGGCTTTCTCAACTCCTAAGCAGTTTGAGCCGCATGCAATTTGTTTCCTCCAAAACCAAGGTTCCGTGACTCAGACCCCTACTTACATGGAAAGAGCTCAGGGTCAGCTGAATGAAGAGTCGCACGAGCTTTGGGAATCCTTGAACTTGTTCATCAGTGATGAAGAGGAAGAGGATCTCGTGAACACCCAGCAAAGGAATGAGAACCAGCGTCGACTTTGCCAGTCTGTAAAGGACAACAAACAACTATTATGCGGGCCACACTGTGACGAGGAACACTTCATGCATTTGCTGTAGCTCTTATTTTACTGCTGCATGGTTGATTTTCTCGTTTGTCTCCTTAACTACACATCTAATGACTACGGGCCGGTGTGGTCTTTCACTGTTGCATCCTTATACCTAACTCATGGTAGATGCTCAGGGAACACTAATTGAATGGGTGAATATGTCCCCATCTCTATTATGATACACCTATACCCTTAATGTTTCCCTAATGGACAAATTTCCACGCAAGTGGCTGACTCTCCATAACACTCCACCCCTATGGCGTTTGAAAAATGTCGTATTGTCTGACCAGCAGGTGCCTTTATCTCTTTCTCTATTCAGGGTTTTTAAGTCAGTGCTTTGCTGAGCCTGACTTGCCCAGGGTCTCCTGGTCATTTAGAGGCAAACCCCAGGCTGGAAACACAGCTTCTGACTTTACACTTGGGCCCTTGCACACTCCAGGCAGGGCTTTGTCCTCAACTCCCACACTGCCCCTCAACCCTGGTGACAGCGAGGGCTGCAGGAAATGAAATACTGATCTTCCTTGCAAAAAGTGTGGAGTGGAGGTCCCTTGTTGGAGACAGAGACAAACATTCCTTTGTACCACCACATGGCCAAAGTGCACAGCTGGAGCCCAAATATTCCAAACCAGAGGTTCCCAAATGAAGCCGACTATTAGAATTCCTTCCAGAACTTTAAAAATATATAGATAGATTCCTGAGTCCCAGTGTCCACTCCTTGAATCAAAATCTCTGGAGGTTGGGTCCTGGGAATCTGCATATTTCAGCGTTCTGAAAGCATCCAGGTTTCAGAACTACTGTTCTTTACTATCAAGCTGCTTCTTGATTTAAAATTACACTAGCAAAGGTGACTCATATTCAGGGCACAAACAAAATTGCTGTCTTGTACACATTGGATAAAAAGAGCTTAATTGTAATGACACTTTAGCCCAAGTCACTTTTCTTAAAGGGCTAGACTAGGAGGAGATTTACCCTCCAAACCTCTTGGAGGAGAGGTAGACATGAGTAGTGTGTGGGTAGTTTCTTCTGGAAGTTTTAACTCTATCCAAGAGAGAAACAGCTTTCTAAGAATCATGTGTCTGCAAGAGTCACTCCAATGCAACGTTATCAATGAAAAAAAAAAAAACTGCATTTTTTTATGCCCTAAAAGGATCAAAATCCAGCAGGAGGTACAGTTCTCACCAGGAAGGGGGGAGCCCACCCTGGCCCATGGGCTGTGGGCTGTGGGCAGCAGAGCCTTGACCGTCCACAAGGCTTGGGAGTGGGGAGACAGAACTGCAGAGCCTAGTTATGTGTTTCTCCCGGGCTGAGCTGCACGTCAACTCTCACCCCCTCCCCAACCCATGTGGGAGCCACTTAGCTAAACAGCTTTAAGGTGCTCCCAAGGGGAATAGATTTCAAGGGTCTTTTATTTCCATGAGAAGTTTTCAAACTCTCTGGTTCAGAGGTTGCAAAGGGGCAACCATGGATTGTGTCTGATTTGCATATATGGTTTTTGTTTATGCCATATAGCGATTTTGGTTGGGGGAGCCATTTTTTCATAATTTGGAGGTTTCAAGCAAAAATGTCTAGATTTCTAGCTTCTTTGGAAAAATGATAAGATCTGGCAATATGGCCCCAAATTCCTTGGCAATCCTTAGCTATAGCTGGGTGGTGGCTGTCCCATCAGGGGGAGCATGTGGTTTTCAGTCCCACCCATCCTGAGCTACTGACTTGGGTGGCTTGCTTGGCCCTTGCAAGTGTTCGCATTTCCAAACCTTGCTCTGGCTTCTCTGGGTTTTAAAGATCTAGACCAACACACCTGCAGGCCTCTGTCTTACTACCAACTTGTTCGTGGGGCCATGCTAGAGCAACATTTAAAAAAAAAATTTAATAAGCTTTTTATTTTGGAATAATTTTAGATGCACAAAAAAGTAGCCAAGATAGTATAGTGGTTTGAAACTATGTACCCCAGAAAAACATGTTCTTAAATTTAATCCATCCTTGTAGGACCTTTGGATGAGGCTACTTCAGTTAAGGTGTGACTCACCTCAATCACTATGGGTCTTAATCCTATTCGTGGAGTCCTTTATAAGCAGAATGAAACTCAGACACAGAGAGGGAAAGCCACAGGAAGTAAGGAGCTGGAACGGAACCCAGAGGAGAAGGCAGAGACCAGGAGACACCACCATGAGCCTTGCCATGTGACAGAGGGACGGAGGATCTCCAGCAGCCAGCCCCAGAACACCACAGTCTTCGGGGAGAAAACATCGCCTTGATGATGCCTTGATTTGGACATTTTCTCAGCCTCAAAACCATGAGCAAATAAATTCCCACGGTTTAACCTGACCCATTCCATGGTATTTTCTTATGCAGCCTGGGAAACTAAAGCAATAGAACAGAGAGTTCCCATATACCCTTCACTCAGTTTCCCCTAATAGGAGCCCCTGCATTATGGTGGTCCATTTGTCAGAACTGAGAAACCCACGTGGATGCATTTCTAATAACTTAAACTCCAGACTTTATTTGGATTTCACCAGTATTACCACTAATGTCCTTTATAATGTTCCAGGATCCCACGTTGCATTTATAGGGGATTATCATTAATGAATCACCATCTTTTTATGAAGTTTGGGTCGATTTTAGTAGCAGCCATCCCTCTGGATGGACATGAAGGGTTTCCCCAATCCTCAACTTATTCTAAGCTTCTACCTTAGACAAAGTACTATTTGTATGTCTGTTCAGATTAAAATCCACAAATAATTATAACAGTGTACTCTTGTGGACTGTGTTTACACTGGTTTTTCATCTATAATTATTTGTTTATTTAAATAGTTTTGTTTATTGCAGTCATTTAGCCGTTCCACAAATATTTATTAACATCTGCTCTGGACACATAATCAAGTGCAATGTGAAGAAAAGTTGAGCTCGAAGACAGCAGAGAACAAAGACAGGTCTTGGGGCCCGGGTTCAAATCCCAGTGTCGCCAATTACTAGTGATGTGACCTCGGACAAATCATTTAACCTCTCTGTTAGTTTCCTCATCTGTAAATGACGATTTTGCTAATAATAGCACCTTCTTGTCAGTGTCATTGTGAGGATTACATATATAACATGTGGGAACACTCAGATCTATAGTACATGACACGTTAATGATCAATAAACTTTAGCTACGGCATATTAAAGAAGTAGTCCCTGACATCACGTTGCTTGATGACTTTGATCCATTTTGCCACAGTCTATGACACTGCCAGTCTTTGGTTTCCCACTACAGGCTACCCTCGGTCAGTATTTTCACAGAGAGCAACTTTCGGAAAGGACCGTGGATTTAGTAAAGTGAAGAAATGATTCTCCTCTACAACAGAATGACTCGTAAATTCACCGCGAGTCTGCCCTGCCCTTCATGTGGAAAGTCACAACCATCTATCCAAGGGAAGAGCACAGCGTCCGTGCTGGGAACCACGCAGAGCAGAGAACTGGCCCAGCTGAGGGTCTGCGTGTCTCCGGACTCATTCCAAGGCCATTACTCTCGCTGTTTACAGCCCTGAAGTTCCTCCTTCACACTTGGCTCAGCTCTCCCTCTCCAGGCCAGACAGACGGGGCCATTTACAACTTCCTTTGATTGAACAGTAAAACCCCTGGGATGAGGGCTCGAGCTACAGAGGGCTCTCTGGCTCCCAGCAACTTGCCTCTTTGGCAGGGCCTAAATGTGTTTAATTTAAACTTTCCTAAAATACACTTCTGGTGGGGGGCCAAATCTCAAGAGCCACATTCTGAAAGTTCTCAAAATCGGGGAGAGCTGGAGGCAGGGCTGTCCCTCTCAGAATTCGGACAAAATGTGCTGGGCTCCACTGCCCCTCATCCTCACCCCAGGAGAGGGTTTTAAGGGGAGACAAGGAGGGAGAGCAAGATGGAAGAGGAGAGACCTTCCAACGTGGAAGATGGCAGCATGAGCTGGGGGTGCTGATGACCCTGGGGTGACAGTAAGCAGCCCTCCCAGAACCTGGAAATGAGAGAATTAGCACTGCTTCCTAAGAGTAAAAGGGGCAAGTGCACTCATAGATGCCATAGGACACAGCAGCCAAAGTGAGTAAAAACAGGTGGCTTGGGTTATCCAGAGAGATGGTGTGCCCGTTTGAATGTATTATGTCCCCCAGAAAAAGCCATATTCTTTGATGCAATCTTGTGGGGCGATGTTTTAGTGCTGATTAGATTGGAATCCTTTGAGTGTTTCCATGGAGATGTGACCCACCCAACTGCAGGTTTTAACTCTGATGAGATAATTTCCATGGAGGTGTGGCCCCGCCCATTCAGCATGGGCCTTGATTAGTCTACTGGAGCACTATATAAGCTCAGACAGAAGGAGCGAGCTTGCTACAGCCAAGAGGGACTCGTTGAGGAATGCACAGGAGCTGAGAGAGGAGCTTCAGCTTACAGAGACATTTTGGAGACGGCCTTTGAAAGCAGACTTTTACTCCGGAGAAGCTAAGAGAGGACAAACGCCCCAAGAGCAACTAAGAATGACATTTTTGAGGAGCTGAAGCCTAGAGAGAAACATCCTGGGAGAAAGCCATTTTGAAAGCAGAACTCCAGAGCAGACACTGGCCACGTGCCTTCCCAGCTAACAGGTTTTCCGGACGCCACTGGCCATCCTCCAGTGAAGCATTAGCAAACTAGAACAGATGGGTCCTGGACTTTTTGGTAACTGTTACAGATTGAATCATGTCCCCTACAAAGACATATTCAAGCCCTAAACCCTGGTCCTGTGGGTGTGACCTTCAAAGGTGTTATTAAGGTGAGGCCAAACTGAATCAGGGTGGACTTTAATCAAATAGGACTGCAGTCTTCATAAGTAGAGGAAATTTGGACACAGTCAGTTGTAGGAAGCAGAAGGAGACAGATGGCCATGTGATGGGGTGGAGATTGAGTTCTGTATTGCTGGAGAGCCACCAACAGAACACTGCAGACTCCAGAGAAAACACAATCCTGCCAACACCTTGATTTTGGACATTAAGCCTCCAAAACTGTGAGACAGTAACTTCCTATTGTTTAAGCCAACTAATCTGTGGTACTTTTTTATAGCAACCCCAGCAAACTAAGACAAACTTTATCTGAACAGATAAAGAGTAAGCAGACAGAAGGAAGATGGGCAACCAAAATGGTGGTGAAAGGCACAAAGAAGCAGGAAGTTCCAAGTATTTATGCTGCTCTACCTTGTGGCAGGGTCAATGGCTCTGCAGAATGAAACGTCCTGTTGCCAGGTAGAGGCAACATTGGGCCAAGGTGGTTTGTCAGGTCACCATCAGCCATCCTGCAGTGCCAACCACTCTGCTTTGGCAACATGATCACCAAGCAGTATTCTGGTGACTGCTTTGGATTTCCATGTCTTCTGGTGTCAAGAATGCAAAACTTCATGAGAAAGGAACCCCCTCCCCTTTCCCCCAAGCCATTAAAAATTAATTACTACACAGCACTACACAGTCTGATTTAGATATATTAGTCTCTTATGACTTCAGTTGGTATCAGTTGGCCCTCCAAAGTCTCAGCCCACTTGGGAACACTGATAGGTCCCAGTACAGACCCCAGGCAGTGGAAGTCACCAGATAGACATGCACCCCAGCCTTGAATGAGGGGGAGAGTAGGAGAAAAGAAAAGGAATTTCTAGACAGATCAAACACACCAGGCAAGGTTGCTCCTTCTCCAAAGTAACCTCTCTGAATCATCACTCAGCCACAAGGGTCTCTCCAGTATCTTGATTTACCCTCTGCTAGATCAATGGCTCCAAGAGGGCATGGACACTCTAGGGCTATGCAGGCAATCCATTTGGTTTTGGAAGAAAAAATAAATAACAAATAAAAGTTCTATGTATATTATATATATTAATTTTTATCTGTCCTTTACATGTCTATTTTCAGTTTATCTTGTAATAGAAAAAGCAATGTGTTATTTGACTGGACCATCAGTTCCAGCAGTCCTCTACCCTGACAATGTGGCAGAATCTCCTGGGGAGCTCTGTAAGAAGTACACTTGGTAGGTTCCTTCCCAAACTTACTAAGTCAGAATATCCAGTGGTGGACTCAAGAATCTGTCGTGGCAGTCATAAAAAACCTCCAATGAAGAAAAGCACAGGACCAGATGGTTTTACAGGTAAATTCTACCAAGCATTCCAAGAAAAATTAATACCAATGCTGCTCAAACTCTTTCAAAAGACTTGAAAAGGAGGAAACACTACCTAACTCAATCTATGAAGCAAACATCACCCCATTACCAAAGCCAGACAAGGATACTACAAGAAAAGAAACTTACAGACCAATTTCTCTAATGAATATAGATGCAAAAATCTTCAACAAAATACTAGCGAATCAAACCCAACAGCACATTAGAAGAATTAAACACTATGATCAAATGGGTTTTATCCCAGGTGTGAAAGGGTGGCTCAACACAAGAAAATCAATTAGTGTACTACACCACATTAACAAATCAAAGGGGGGAAAACCACATGATCATCTCGATTGATGCAGAAAAGGCATTTGACAAAATCCAGCATCCTTTCTTGATAAAAAACATTTTAAAAGATAGGAATAGAAGGAAACTTCCTCAACATGATAAAGGGAAGATATGCAAAAGCCATAGCTAACATCACACTCATCGTGTGTACTTCTTTCCTTCTAGTACTGTATGATGGTTAGGTTCATGTGTCAACTTGGCCAGGTGACCCAGCTGTCTGGTCAAGCAAACATTGGCCTAACAATTGCTGTGAGGATGTTTCAGGCTGGTTAATAAACCAACAGGCTGGTTTATTAAATCATCAGTCAATTGACTGCAGCTGTGACTGATGACTCACCAAAGGGCATGTCTTCCACAATGAGAGAATGCAATTGGCTGGATTTAATCCAATTAATCAGCTGAAGACTTATAAGCGAGATGGTTAGAGGACCTTCACTTCTTCTTCGGCTGCTCAGCGAAGCGTTTCCTGAGGAGTTTGTCAAAGTTGCCAGTTCGTTTCCTGAGGAGTTCATTGGACATCTTCCTTGGAGCTGACAGTTTGCTGACTGCTCTACAGAATTTGTACTCATGCATACCCACAGTTGCATGAGTCATTTTTACAAATTTGATAGTCAGAGACACCTCTCATTGATTCTGTTTCCCTAGAGAACCCTAACTAATATACACTGGAACAAGACAAGGATGCCCACCATCACCATTGTTATTTAACACTGTGCTGAAAGTTCTAGCTAGAACAATTAGGCAAGAAAAAGAAATAAGAGGCATCCAAATTGGAAAGAAAGAAGTAAAACTTTCACTATTTACAGATGACATGATCCTATATTTAGAAAGTCCCCAAAAATCTACAATGCTACTAGAGCTAAAAAATGAGTTCAGTAAAGTGGCAGGATACAAGATCAATATGCAAAAATCAGTAGTGTTTCCATACATTATTAATAAGCAGTCTGAGGAGGAACTCAGGAAAAAAAAATCCCATTTACAACAGCAACTAAAAGAATCAAATATCTAGGAATAAATGTAACAAGGATATAAAGGACGTGTACATAGAAAACTACAAAACATCGCTAAAAGAAATCAAGGAAGACCTAAAAAAATGGAAGGGCATTCCATGTTTATGGATTGGAAGAGTAAGTATACTTAAGATGTCAATTCTACCCAAATTGATTTACAGATTAAATGCAATCCCAGTCAAAATTCCAACAGCCTACGTTGCAGAAATGGAAAAGTCAATTATCAAATTTATTTGGAAGGGCAAGGGACCCCAAACAGCCAAAAACATTTTGAGAAAGAAAAACAAAGTTGGAGGACTCACACTTCCTGACTTTAAAGCATGTTACAAAGCTACAGTGGTCAAAACAGCATGGTACTTGCATAAGGATACATATATTGACCAATGGAATTGAACTGAAAGTTCAGGAATAGACCCTCACATCTATGACCAATTGATTTTTGTTACAGCAGCCAAGTCCACTCAACTGGGACAGAAAAGTCTCTTCAACAAATGGGGCCAGGAGAACGGGATAGCCACATCCAAAAGAATGAAAGAGGATTCATATCTTACATTGTATATAAAGAGTAACTTAAAATGGATCAAAGACCTAAACATTGGAGCATAAAACTTATAGAAGAAAACATAGGGAAGCGTCTTCAAGATCCCATGGTCAGAGGTAGTTTCTTAGACCTTACATCCAAAGCACAAGCAACGAAAGAAGAAATAGATAAACGGGACCTCCTCAAAACTGAACACTTTTGTGCTTCAAAAGACTTTGTCAAGAAAGTGAAAAGGCAGCCTACTCAATGGGAGAAAATATTTGGAAAACGCATATCTGATAAGGACTTAATATCCAGAATATATAAAGAAATCCTACAACCCAGTAATAAAAAGACAACCCAATTAAAAAATGGGCAAAACAAAGTCAGTGGGAACTAGGAAGAGAAAGGAGAGTTTATTGCCATGTGAAAGAAAAGCCAAGAAACCCAAGCATTACTGGCTAGCCAGAATACAACCCATGCTGGGAGGAAGCAAGCCTTCTACCTCTGAAACCGCACTCTGTGGGGGCTTTCTGAGGATGAACTGGGTGGACTTGGATCATCAGTGGTTCTGATCTGGAATCACATCTGGCTAGTCCACAGGACTCCAGCACTCAGCTCAGGGCCTGCTGCAGAGTGGGTGCTCAGATCAGGTGATGAGAAAATAATTGTGCCTTAAATGACTCATCCCAATGGATTACGAGTCAGAAAATCTGGACCCTCAGACTTCTGAGGGATACTGGCGCTGGTCATTCATCCCAAAGAGCCTCAACTCATCGTCAGGTTTCTAAAGTCCTATCCTACTCCTCCTCAAATTGGTAATTTACTTCTTTTAAGCCACTACACATGTAAGCATCATTAGTGAGAAGCAAACAGAAGTAAGAAGCTAGAAGGCACAGCAAGGGAACCCACCACTTGCACACTTTAATTCTTCATTGAGGTAAATAAAACCAAATATTTTCCCAGCAAGTCAGAGCAGGATCTGAAGTAATTACATTGTCAAATTCATCAAAAATTCTCTCATTAAAATAAAAACCTTGATGTCATTTAATAATTTATAATACAAATACACAGAAATTGTAAAATACTATAAATAGAAAATGGCAGGGCAGGTGAATGTGAGTTAGTTAGGGGTTATTTCTAGAAAGAGGTTGTCATGAGCTGCATAAATTTTTAATCAAATATTTTTGAGGCCAAAATCTGTTCTAGTTTGCTAATGCTTCCAGAATGCAAAACATCAGAAATGGATTGGCTTTTATAAAAAAAGGGGTTTATTTGGTTATTCAGTTACAGTCTTAAGGCCATAAAGTGTCCAAGGTAATGCATCAACAATCAAGTACCTTCACTGAAAGATGGCCAATGGTGTCCGGAAAATCTCTGTTAGCTGGGAAGGCACGTGGCTGGTGTCTGCTCCAAAGTTCTGGTTTCAAAATGGCTTTCTCCCAGGACATTCCTCTCTAGGCTGCAGTTCCTTAAAAATGTCACTCTTAGTTGCACTTGGGATATTTTTCCTTTCTCAGCTTCTCTAATGTAGAATATGTGATACATCAAGAACTTTCAAATACAAAGAATGCAACGAAACAAGGACAAAACCTGGATGCCTGGAGATTTGTAAAGAATGCTAGTCAAGAAAAACTGAGGACTCAAGGTGATTTCAGAAGGAAGGAATTATGTTCCCAGCCACCTGTGAACTGTGTGTATTTACCCTTCTGGACCTCCTGAAGGGAGGGTTTCAGGAAGGCAGGATTTGGGGTTGGGATCCTAGGCCAGTACCACTCACCAAGTCTGATTAGATGAGGACGTTAATGTCCCTGACCTTCCTTTAACTTCTCAGCAAGCAGGAGATGGGGCGACACTCCCATGTGCACACGAGAAAGCAGGTCCAGGGAGGCCAAGGAACTGGCCTAAAGTGAATGGGCAAGTCTGGGGTCATGGCCACCCCACATTGATGCCCTGATCCTTAGCTCCCTTGAACAGGATCCACATCGTATTTAACTTTGTGTTCCAAGCACAGTATCAGGCGCAAGGCAGGCATAAAGTGCTTGCCCCACAAATGGGATAAACTACCTTCCCAGCACCCAAATCTAGACCAGATTCTGACCATCGAAAGAGAAACAGAGCTAAATCATCCGCACGCGCACAGTCCTCTCCCAGGCTACGTAGGCTCAAATGCCTACCTCCGAGCTACACAAACCACTCTCTCCCCAAGCGCCCTGCTGAAATTCACACGTCACATCAAAGATAAGGATCATCAATTTTTACAATAAAGACAGCAAACTAAGACGGCAAGTCGCAAAGAGAGAGTGACTGTAGGAAGAATGTATTTCCTTGGACTTCAAATGTTCACGGTCTTATTTCTTAAGAACCAAATAGTCTTTGCTGAGTTATGAATGCATCTTCTCTGCTGTTGCCTTAAACCCTTCCCCAGGAGGTGACCATCAAACCTCCCTCACATGACTCTTCTCTTCCCCATAAAACACTCATCATTAGAGGCATTTTGACATTTTCTGCTGGAGGAACTATGTGTCATTTCCATGGGGTCAGGAGGTCTCCATCTTTGGGAAAAGTCCTCCGTGATCCCGTGATACCTTTTTCATCGGGGCTCTCCCCAATACCCTCACCTTGGGAGATACACATACTAACGCCACATATTCCCTCATTTCTGGGACATTAGATGAAACAGCCAGAAGGGGTCAGAAAAACCACTCACCTGTATTTGTAATCTCTGAAGCACATTTGATGAGCTTTGAGCTTAGAAATGAGAAGCTTGAGGATTTTCAGGAAGATGAAGAAATTGACCTTGAAAATAAAAGCAGATGTGGGTAAGTGCATGATGGGCTCCATATGGCTGTGAATATCAAGGTCACCTTGGACTTGTCCTTGTAAAGCAGGGTAGTCAGCTGGTCAGGTAAGTGCTTATGATAATTCACACAGTCTCCAGGGCCATCTGAATTGAAAGCCTGTAAGAGACCTTAAAAAGTCAGCTAGTTTATCCTTCTGCCTTCGGGAGGCCCACCACTAGAGCCATCTGGGGAAGGCAGCCGGATATTTTCATTATTATTATTATTAACTACTTACCATGCCAGGGATTGGGTTAAGGATTTTCCATACATTATTTTATTTAATCCTCCTAACAACCCTCAGAGGTAGCCATGACTATTTTTTGTCACCATAATATAACAAGGAAACAGAGGCACAGAAAGGTGAAGCACAATTCCCAAGGTTTCATGGCTAATAAGTGGCTGAGCCAGTATTTAAATTCGGATTTTTCTGATTTACAATCCTCCCTTCCCTTAAACAGAATGCCACACTGCCTCTCTTCTGTAATCACCTCCAGCCCTATTGGTTTCCACCTTGGGGTCTGGTTGCTGCCATGTGATTCATTGGAAGCACATGTTCTCCATTCTCTAAATTTCTTTCCACAGCTGTCACAGGCTGGGAAAATTCAGTCCTTCCTTGCAAGCCTTGGTAGAAGTTTTGAAATATGCCCATGAATTGTTTGACCCTTCTACCTTCAAAAGGCAGAGCTTAATTTCCCTCCCCCTAAATGTGAGCTTGATTAAGTTAGTTACTTGCATATAATGAAAATAATGTGGTAGTAGTGATGCTATGTGACTTCTGAGGCTGGGTCCCCCCAAAAGATGGCTTCCACTCAGCATTTTCTCTCTCTCTCTCCATCTTTCTAGGGGAAGCCGTCTGCCATGTTGAAAGGACACTCAAGCAGCCTTGGAGTGGCTCTCAGGAGCCCTCCTGCCAACAACCACACCAGCCTGCTAGTTGTGTGTGACCTTCTTTGGAAGCTGGTCCTCCAGCTCCAGTTTACCTGCAGATGGCTGCAGCCCTGGCTGACATTTCGACTGCAACTCCCTGAGAATTCATGAGCCAGAAAACTGCCCAGCTAAACCACCCCCAAATTCCTTACCCCCAGAAACTGTGAGATAATATATATTTATTGTTGTTTCAGGTCATATGTTTTGGGGTACTTTGTTATAAGCAATAGATAAAGAATTCAGCTAGGACGGTGGAAATGGAGCATCATATTGGAAGGGAGTATGGAGCTCAAATTCAGCATCTTAGGAGAAATGATCTCTAGGGGTGGAAGGAGGCTACAAACTCATGGGAGAAAGAAAGAAGAGAACACAGCAGCAGCAGCAGCAGCAGAAGGAAGCAGATGGAAAGGAGGAAACAGAACATTCTTAAAGGGAGATAAGGATGAGGGGAGGTCCCTCTCTCCCTGGATCTTTATTCTCCTGAAAAAAAAAGCAAAAGAAGTGGCAGTTGAGACAAAAGGGTGAAACCCATGAGAAAAGAGGGCAATTGTGGAAAGCAAACTGTGCATGTTTTATCCATTCAGCCAACAACCCCCGAGCATCTACTACATGCTGGGCTCTGCTAGGCCCTGGGAGCTGAAAGACCAGAACCTGCTCTGAATGAGCTCACAGCCTACGGGAGCATCTGCTAAGTCCTACAGTGTGAAATGACGGAGGAGTGGCCAGGGGACCATCACCACACACCAGAGGGGTCCATCCCAGACATGATGGCCAGCAAAGTCTTCCAGAGGGGCTGACTTCTGAGCTGAGGCTTGAGGTGAAGACAAGAGGGAGAGCCTGCCAGGCAAGGGGGCAACCAAAGGTGAGGGCCTGGAGACAGAGAACAACAAGTGGTAGGGTGTAGGCAGGGCTTGGAGAATGAGAATGTGGCTTGTGGGGAGTGAGGCTGGAGAGGGAGATAGGTCTCGCTCCTGCAGAGCCTTTCGGGCTCACACCGGGGAGTCTGGGTTTTCTTCTGAAACCATGAAACGAGCCAGAGAGGATAGGAGACCAGTTGGGAAGCAGTTTCGGTGTTCCTGGGGGAGGTGAGATAAGATACTTCAGTGATGGAGAAGAGGTGACGGATTTGATATTGCTGAGGAGTTTGAGCCAAGTTACCTTTGTGACTTCAAAGTTTCGTGGTAGACCCCAAACGTGTGGTCACGCCATTTACAAAGAGAGGGACCACGTGGGGTTGGGGAACCCAATTTTGGACCCAAGAGATGTCCCAAGGCAGTTAGGTGTTTATGTCTGGACATCAGCACGGCGATCCCACCAGAGCATGAAGCTATTGGGTTGGCAAGATGGCCTTGGGGAGATGGTATAGACTGAGGGAAAAAGAGGGTGACGAGAAATACCTTGTCATGAAGGGAAAGGTGAAGGAAGAGGAGACAGTGAAGGAGAGTGGGCAACTGGAATCACGGAGAGAGAATGGTAACCTGGAAGCTCACAGAGGGGAGAGCTCAAGAAGGTTTAAATACTAGATTTTAAGCAAAGTAAGACTGCACTTAGCGACGAGCTGCTCGCTCAGAGATGTGAGCACAAGCCAGTTCAACCCTACGTTTTGTGTATGAAATATGGAGAGAGAGAGGAAGTGTAGACAACGTTTAAGAGGCTTGTCCGTGATGGGAAACAGTGATAGGGCAGCCGTCGAGGGGGGCAGGATAAGGATGGCTTCTCCTTTTATTTGCAGGGCTGGAGGGAGGTTTCTTGTTAACAGTTGTTTTAACATTGGAAAGATTTAAGAATACCTCTGCACAAGCAATAGCAGATACTACAAAGGAAAAACAAACCGATTGTAAAATAGAATATGTAAATGTCTAAAGGTCAAAAAAAAAAGATAAGGCCTGCAGAATTTGCACTAAAATAATAAAAATATTACTGTTAGCATATAAAAACAGATACAAATTGATAACAGAATCAATAAGGCTCTAAAACAGGAGTTGGCAAGCTTTCTTCTACAGTTTAGCCATTATAGGTCACAAACAGTCTCTGTCACCATTTCTTTTTAAATTTTTTTTACAACTCTTCAAAAATGTAAAAACCTTTCTTACCCTACAGGCCATACAAAAATAGGCCATGGGCCAGATTTGGTCCACAAGCTATAGTTTTCTGATCTTTGCTCTTAAAGGTAAATGAATAAATGGCAAAGAATTTTCTTTTTAGGAACTACAAATAGCATACAAGGGCAAATATCCAAATTAACTTGACACCCCAAGAAGATGCAGGTTCAAATTATAGTCTGATATGCTTTCCACTGAGTACATTAGTAGTTTTTTTTTTCTTTTCATTTCTGTAAAGTATAAAATGAAATGGACATTGTCACACTCTGCTAGATGAAGTATAACTTGCCATATTTACATGATATTTCTATATGTGATATACTAGGTAACACATGCCTTAAAAATGTTCTTACCCACTGACAAAGCATTTTCATTTTGGAGAAAATTCCAACAATTTATTAAAAAAAACAAAATCTCTGTACAATGGTGAGAGAGCCGAGAGAGGGGGGTAATGGAGAGACAATGGAGCAAAGTCCCTTCAGACATTGAGCCAACAGAATACTGATGTCCCTGTCTAGAAATAATATCCTTTAACTGCATATTGAAACACGAGCTGCAGAATCTACAAGTACCTTTTATGACTTGCTTTTTCAGCTTCGGGAGAATCAATGCACAAGATGCTGAAAGGCTGGAGTTCCAGGCAAGAAACGATTTGTCCAGTCACAAGCCAACAGAGATGATGGAGGGTCACAGCCAAAGGATATTTAGTAACAGAACATTTTAAATACAAACTAAATGTAACCAAGTAATTTATCCCTTCTAATGGGATATCTGTTTTTCATCATAAAGAGAAAACGTGTCCCTAGCTTAGTTATTTGTTGAACACAGACATATATATATATATATATATATATATATATATTTTTTTTTTTTTTTTTTTTTAAAAAGTAACCTTAGCCAGGGAAAGGTGCATATTTCAGCAAATTAATTTCAATCAGGATTATCTCCTAGGAAATGAAAGGTTGTGACAAGGGGCATGTTGACTCACTGTCCTTTGGATCGTCCAGAGACCAGACAAGAGAGAAAACGGGTACCACCAACTGGCTGCACACAGGAAGCCCTTCCTCACTGACACGGAAGGGACACCAGCGTGCCCGAGTCCGAATAGGTTTCCAAGGAAAGAGTCAGCAAACACATCTGGGAAGCACTGTTCTTCACTTGTAGCAAGCAGGAAGGAGTCTGGATGAGGAAGCTTTTCAAGAACCGAGCCAGCTCTAGGATTCTGTGACCAGTTGGGGGTACTTAGGACCCCCCAATACCTAAGGCCCCCTTTCTAGGTCCTGACACGAATACATTCTCAGCTGAACGTTCCTGTTGACACTGCTTTGGCATCCCAGCTGCTGTGTGCAGACCTGGGCTCACAGGTTGGCAGAGGTGTGCACCAGCAGGTTGGGAGCTCAGGGGTAGGTCTCATCTACCCCCAAACCCTTCCACCTACCCCCCAAGTCCCTCCTCCTTTGGCTTGCTATGTGGACTGAAATGCCTGCCGCTGGAGCTACTCTCTCCCCCAGAGCCCTGCTGAAATGCACATGTCACGTAGAAGTTAAGGAATGACTGGGAGAGGAGACGTGGGTCCTTTCTCTATCACTCCTTTCTTCCATCATTCATTCATTCATTTCTACAACAATGAAGAACTCAATAAATACTTCAGATCTGACTTACTTTCACCACGGAAAGCAAAATTTGGGATACAGCAAAAGTAAGTTTAATGGGGTGGGAAAAGTCTAGAGAATGGAGAGATTCCTACTATAACTCTTTAGGGGAGTGAGCAGGTATCTTAAGAAACCCAGAGCAGCAGAAAGCCCCTGGGTTCCTGGTCAGACCAGGGACCCAAACACCGTGCAGGGTGTAATCATTTTGTAAGACTGTTGTGAAAGGGTTGGACTAATTGAGGCTTGACTGATTATCTACTGGGGGCAGGGGAGACTAGGATAAAAGAAAACCCCACGTCCCAATATTGTTCAGCTATAAATGTACAGCCAAGGGTAAGAGGTTCATTGGAGTGCTGATGTCTTGTATCTTATAGGAGGTGGGAATTCCCCTATTTCTGGGTCTGCTAAAAAAAATTCCAAAGAACTTCTGCTTCCTTGGGACGTTACATAATGGCCATTTCTGAAACATAAGAATATTTTGTACAGAGCAGCAGATGAAACCTGCAGATAGATAGGTCTGGAAATCCAGCATGACGTACACTCACACCAACCCAGACACATCCTACCACTGGGGGATGGTGGCAGAGCCCTGGCTGTGATAGCTGGGGATGCTCAGGGAGCCTGTGTCGGGAGAGACTCTACTTGGTTCCACTGTTCTTTTCACCATATTTAGTTGGCTCTTCCCCAGAAATCTCTGCTCCAAACTCCAGAAAATAGAACCCAGGCTCAAATTTGGCAGGATGAGAGAAGATTGTGCCCTGAAATGCCAAATGCTACCAGCTCAGTCTTAATTATGAAGTTACTTTCTGGTACTTCTGTTTAACTAGAAAATATGCAGGATTGAGAAATTATGTTTTGGAGTTAAAGTTATATTTCCTCAGATTTGGTGGAAAACTGCAACATGTGGTCAACTGACCAAACAAGAAGGCACATGTTGGCTCAGTCACGGTTTGACAAGTCTCAGAATGATAACTACTAGATTTTTTTAATTCCCTTGAGGGAAGAAACTATGGGGATGTTCATCACTGTGTTCCCCAAATAACCAGCACCAGGCTAAGTACAGAGAAGATTCTCCATAAATGTTAAACAAATGCAATTCCAAAGCTAAGAAAGTTCTAGGTGGCAGGAGGTTCTGATTCAATCAGTCTGGGGCGACATCCAGACTGGATAATTTATTTTAATTTCCCCAGGTTTTTCTAATGTGCATCTACTCTCTAGCCCACAGTTTCTCAATCTCAGCGCTGCTGACATTTACAGCTGCATAATTCTTTGTTGTGGAGGGCTGTCCTGTAAATTGTGGGATGTTTAACATCGTTTCTGGTCTCTACATACTAGCTGCCCTCCTTGTTGCGACAACCAACAATGTCTCCAGACGTTTTCAAATGCCCCACCAAGATGAAGTCACTCCTAGTTGAGAAATACTGGTCTATTCCAACTCTGGTTTTGCAGACGAGGAAACAGAAGCCCAGAGAGGTCAACTAACTTGACTCAAATAGGGCACACCATGAGTTAGCCTGGACTCCTAACTCCCAGGCTAGTTCCTTCCACTAACCCGATAGTCTTTCTTTTCCCTCTCGTGTCTGGTAGGACACACACATCCACTCCCCAGAAGCCCTGAAGCCAGCGTACAGCATCACAGAATCCTAGAGCTGAATGGATTGGGAAGGCATCAGGTTCAGCTCCCTTCTCTTCTTGGAAATCGAGAGAGGTGCAGAAATAAGAACCTTTCTCTGCAGTCCATGTCAACGTTTTATCAGTCCAAGGTCAAACGTTCTCCCTCATAACCAAGGGGAATATTTCCCATTTCTGTTCAAGCCCATTTCCTCCTGTCCAAGCCCATGCAGATGCAGATAACAACATTTTAGCAATTCCCTCTCTAGCACCTTCGTGATGAAACTGTCCTTCACTGGCTGGCCTGTTGACATCCCTTAATTTGGGGCACAGAGAGATTAATAAAGGGCTCAGTTTTGGAGGAGGAGGTATGGGTCAGTAGATGGGCAACCCAGCATTCCAGGCACAGGAAGGGCATGTGCAAAGGAAGGGAGGGCAAGTCACCATCACGGATCTGGGGAACTGTGAGTTTCTCCATCTAACGAGAGCATGGGGTGCCCGTGGTTGGATGGGTGGGCAGGAAAATGACAGTGCTTCCCACACTGAGGAGTTTGAAATCAAGCCTGAGGGCAAGAGTGAGGTATTAAAGAGTTATAAGCAGAAGGGAGACATAAATTTCTTTCAAGAAAAATCACTCTGCCTGCAATGCAAAGGATGGCTTGGCAGGGGCAAGGATGAAGGAAGGGAGATCAAATGGGATGGACAAGGAACGACAACAAGATTAAGGAAAAGGAGACAGCTTGGAGAGATCTTTAGAGGCAGAATCAACAAGATTTGATGTCTGCGTGGATATTGTGGGGAGGAAGAGGGCAGAAGCTGGGAGGACACACTGGTCTCTGCCTTGGGTGAGTGGGTAGATGGTGGTGTCGTTCACCAGGCAGGGAAAGCAGGAGGAGGAAGTGGCTTGGATGGAACAACGAGGAGCTAAGGGGTCTGTGGTGCTTTCTGCAGAGCTGTCCACAGCTGGAGTTGTAGCAACAATAGCACATAAAGGACATTTTATCCAAAGTGAGAAGATAGAGCATATTCTCTTGTCCTGGTAAGAGAGAATGTCATTTGAGGAACTGGGAAGTAGCAGAACTTGGTGAGCCAGGCGAAACCAGCCTGCAAGTCAGTCAGCAAGGCCCAGAACACTGGAGCTCAGCCCTGGACCTACATTAGAATCACCTGAGACCCTTCAAAACTACAACTGCCTGGGCCCCACCTCCAGAATCCCTGATGCAATTGATCTGGGGTACGAGCCAGGCATCGGTATATATCTAAAGCTCACCAGATGTTTCTGCTGCACAGCCAGTTTTGAGAACCACTGGTGTAGACAAAGTGCTTTGTGAAGTACAACATACATCCAAAGCCTGGGATCCTGTTACAATGTGGATTCTGATTCAGTAGGTCTAGAGTGGGGCCTAAGAATCTAAATTTATAACAAGCTCTCAAAAGATGCTGATGCTACTGGCCCAAGGACCAGGCTTTAGTAGCAAGGAGATAGAGAAATGCTTTTCAACCCTGACTGCACATCACAATCCCCAGGCCACACCCCTGATCAATTCAACAAAAATCGCCAAGGGTAGGACTCAGGCAAAAGGCATTTTTAGAGACATCTAGTTGACTCCATGAACAAGTAAGTCTGAGAACTACCAATGTCACCTCCTGAGGATTGTAGGGTCAACACTGGGGATCCAGCTACACCAAGCCCCTAGGGAGGGGCCATGGCCCCCACCCCGCTTTACTCTACCCTGCCAGCACGAACATTCACAGGGGTCAAAAGTAGTCCTTGAATCAGCAATTGAGGGCCTGCTATGTTTGGGCTGGGGGCCAGGATGATTAGAACCCAGGGCTCACAGTGGCGGGAAACAGTTTTTAAACAGATACTTGTGATGACACATCACTGGGGCTGTAGGAGAATCTGCACAGGATGGAGGAAGGAATGAAGGAAGGGGGTGACAGTTTCTACCTTGCAGGGAGTGGGGGGGGATTGCCGCTGGGCCCGAGTCTTCAAAGATGAACACTGGGTCACCAGGTAGATTAGATGGTCAAGGGGGGAGTTTGAACCCGAGAAAGGTCTGAACTAAGACACTAAAGCACATAAGAGCCTGCAGCAACCCATACCCAGGCACATGGGCTGGAGGCCATAAATCTTTTCCAAGCAGTAGCACAGTGGTGAGTGCGAGATGCCACCCAGTCAGACCCCTTGGGCTGAGATCCAATCCCCCCCCCCAGCCCCCCACTTACTGGCTCCACAGCTTTAGCCAAGTCACGTCTCATTTCCTCAGTGTCCTCACCCATAAAATAAACAATGCTAGCAGCTACTTCCTGGGTTTGTTGGGATGATGAATGAATGGATACACACAAAGCACATGCGAAGGATCTGGTATACAGCAGGTGCTTAATCCATGTTGCTCGGCAGGAGTGGGGGAGCCCAGCTGGGAGGTGGGTGCTGGAATGCCAGCGTGGCTGGGGAGGACGTATGGAGCAGGGAGAGCCAGGGCAGGTGAGTCAGGGCTTCGGGAGGTATTGCATGTCCAGTGACTGTGGGGCGTGGACTGGGGTCAGCAAGGGACGCTCGCTACTCTGCTTTCCCACCATTTCTATGAACATTTTTCACTCCAGGTCTCACGCAGATCTGAGCAGAGAGTTGCCTCCTATTACGGACAAACATTGGCATTTTTCTAGAAAAATGAGCCTTTTCTTTCATGAAATCACATGCACCAGTTCGTTTACATAAAAGCACAGAACCGGAAAGCCCAGCTGCCCCTTGGGGAAGAGGGCAGGCAGGGCCTCGAGCACAGCACCTGCACCTGGTGGCACCCAGAGAGGCTGGCCGTGCGACCAGGCAGGAGGACTTTCTGCTCCCACCACACAATTTGCTGTTCCCTCAAAATATTTATTCCCAGCCCCTTCCCCAAGCTTCTTTGAGGATTTCATTGTCACACTGTGGTAGGTTGAATTAGGTACCCCAACAGAAGATGTTCAGTCTCAATCTGTGTTCCCGTGGGTATGAACTCAGGTGTAATTAAGACCTTCTGAAGACGTTATCTTAGGCTGTGGCCCAACTGAATCAGGGTGGACCTTAATGTGGATGACTGGATGTGGTGACTGAACTGTGTTCCCCAGTTGGGTCGTGTTCTTGGTCTTGGCTGCATCCTGGTGGGTGTGGATGTGTTGTAACTAGGAGCTCTTCAAGACGGGACCTCAGTTAAGGGGCAGCCCTACTGAGTCAGGATGTGCTTTGATCTCGGTGACTGGAGGCCTTTATAAACAGAAAGAAATTCAGATGCAGACAGAGAAGGCTACAGGAAGAAGCTGAAACCCAGAGGAGAAAGGAGAAGATGCCGCCACGTGCATTGCCTTGTGGCAGAAGAGCCGAGCATCCAAGGATCGCTGGCAGCCAGCTCCAGAACACCACAGTCTTCCAGGAGAAAGCATCAGCTGGCTGGCGCCTCAAATTGGGACTTCTCCCAGCTTCAAAACCGTGAGCCAATAAATTTCTGTAGTTTAAGCCAGCCCATTGTATAGTATTTATTCTAGCAACCAGGAAACTAAGACACTGGAATCCTTTATAAGCAGAAGAAACTCTGACACAGTCAGATAAAAGCTACAGGGAGGATCCAGAAGCCAGCACTTTGCACACACCAGGAGAGGAAACACAAGGTGAGAGAGCTCACCGTGTGACAGGCAGCAGAGATACAAGCCAAGGAACCCAGGATTGTGGCAAGCCAGTGCCTGAACACTACAGACTCTGGAAAAAAGAATAGCCTTTTGAGACCTTGGACTTCTAGCCTTCAAAACCACAAGACAATAAATGACTGTGGTTTAAACCAACCCATCATGTGGTGCTTGTCATAGCAGCTCTGGCAAACTAAGATGCTCACTATCCTTTAAGGGAACAGTATGACTCTGGACCAGGCAATCCCTCCCATCCCAAATTTTCTGTGCCACAATGAATAAAGGCCCTTCCTCCTTAAGATCGCAAAGTAACTTCCATCTCCTGAGCCTAACCCTCATCACAGCTTTGGGTTAATATTGTTTGTCTGTTTTCCTCCTCTAAAAGAGGTCTCCTTAGTTTCTTCCCCGCTCCTGCTAAGGGTGCTGAGCTACAAACCTACAGCCCTGCTACTGTCCCTGGGCTCCTCCATCGCTGAGACCACCTGTGTCCCCAGGGGCTTGCAGACATCACAGCCACTCAACACAGGATCCCTGAGCTGAACCAATCACAGGTTTCTTTACGCAGTTTGAACAACCAGAGAGAAGGAGGTTTAAGGTGTGACTCTGAACTTAGTTCCTGAAGCAGAACAAGGAGAAAAGCCTATTCACAGCTCAGCTTGTCCTTAAGGGATCTGGCCCAGGCTCCTTCTGAGCTGGGGATTTGGGGGTGCCGTGCCCCATACATGCTGAGCTCAGAGAGGAAAGTGGGGGGGTGGGGGTGGGATGGTCCTCACCGTTACACAAAGCAGCATGGGCCCCCGGATGATCCACCAGATGTTCTTGTTTCCATTGATTCCCCAGCACCTAAGGGGAGCAAGCAAGCAGGACATGACTTAAAAACAAGACAAGGTTGACTGTCAATGTCCCATGCCCTCTGGAGGAAGGATGCCCACACTCCAGCCTTACTTTCCACCAATCATTCTCCTGAGGGTTGGGAGATGGGGAAGAGAGGGATAAAATCACTTCCTCTCATTACTAGTACTGTTGACTTTTCTAACCATTAAATTGTTCTTCGACGTCAACAGCCTGGCGTATATCCTTCTACATTTTTCTCCACATTTACATAGACAAACAAATAGAAATACTTAAGTATATAGGTTGGGGGGGGTATTATTTGAAGGGAAAAAAATGGCATCAGTGATTATTCAGCAAAAGGCTTAACAACATGCTGTTGAGATTCAGCCCCTATAAGTCAAAAGATATAGAACTAACTAATTTTTTTAACAGCTTCATAAATATGCCACAATTTGTTCAATGACTTGCATATTGATGGGCACTCAGAGTTGTTGTGTTTTTGCTTCCCTCACCCCCACCATGACCGATGCTACAACCACCATTTGTGCATGTAACTAAATTAATAAGCCAATTACTATAAGTAGACCTTTGCTTATTTTGTCTACATTCCTAAAGTTTGTAAATAGCCAAAATGGGAAGGGTGGATATTTTCTTTGGGATGATGGTGTTTTCCTTATATTCGAACATATCTGGGAAGTGCCAGCTCATGGAGGTATAAAACCAGGTGAATTACCTACCCAGTGTTCTCCAGCTGTGCACGGGCAACACACCAGGGTACAACAAATAGCACAGGGTAACCTGGGGAGGAAACACAAGAAAAAGTAGTTAGGAGCTGCTTGGCCAAACCTGCCAGACTCCCACCCTAGCCCTTTAAAACTTAAAAAAAACTCAAACATCTAGAATCATGGACTGTGACAACTGGAGAGCCCTAGGGCTGCACAGAGCTCAGCCATTATTTTAATGTCAGAGAAACCAGGAGGCAGACACAAGAGAGGACTTGCCATATGTCACAGAGCATCTAAGAGGTAAATCCAAGGATATCAACCGAAGTCTCCTGAATCACAAGCCAAGGTTATTTCCTCTACAGATTCAAATTCTCCAAAGGTTTATGGAAAAAGAGGTTCCAGACCTGGACATTCTTGATCATTTTCTTTTTTAATTAAAAAAAAAAACAAACCTCATCTTGAAGACTTAATTGGGGACAGAGTGGGAGAAATGGTGTCTGATTCTGCCAAAAATCATCTCAATTCTTGACCATGTGCACTGGGTATATGGCATGTATATGTGTGCACATATGTACACACACTCTCTTTGGAGCCTCTTGTCCTTGGGGAATTATCTGTCCCAGAAGCTTTCCTCCAGCTCTCTCGGGCCCCCAGGGGGGAAGGCTGGGGGTGCAGGTCACTCACCCCAACCCACCAGCATGTACGTGGGCCACAGGCGCCTTTCAAAAAGCAAGGTGGGCCCCAGCAGAGTGTGGAGGTAGAGGCCTTCAACCAGCAGCCACGAGTAGTTGGCACCCACAAAGTAGTGCAGGAGGACCTGGGCCGAGCGGCAGGACACGGACACCTGCAGGAGAGCACCTCAGGGTGAGCCCAGGCTTTCCCAGCCTCTGGCCCCTGGGTGGGAGGAGAGGGGCCGCCCTGGGTAAACCCCCACCCGCTTTATCCCCTCTTTTCTGGACCCTCGCTGTCCATCTCGGGGAGATTAGATAAACAAAATGGAGAGAATTCCTTACTAGCAACTTCTCCAGAGGCAACACTAAGGAATAAGTCTCTGACCTCAGTGTAATTACACTAGATAAAACCAATAACTAAAAGTAACCAAAAAAAATTGCTTTGATTGGAATTTAGGAAATATACTTCTAAATAGCCCATGGATCAAAGAAGAAATTATAATGGAACTTGGAAATTATTGTTGAAGCAAATGTAATAAAATTATTAACACGTAGAAATGTGTTCTGTAGCTAATGCCACACCCAGTGTGAAACTTACAGCCTTAAGTCCATTTATTAGAAAAGAATAAGGCTGAACATCAATTATCTTAAGCATTCCAGGTCAAAAAGTTTTTTAATAGACATCAAATTAAATCCAAAGAAAGTAGGTAGAAGGAAATGGTAAAGATAAAAGCAGAAAAAATTAGAAAACATTCAATAAAGAGGTTCAACAATGCCAAAAATCTGTCCTTGAAAAGTCCAATAATATTGAGAAACCTCCATCAAGGACAGACAAGGGTAAAAAAGAGAGCAAAGGTTCAAATAATTAGTATCAGTAATGACCAAGAGAACATCATGGATCCAACAGACCTTAAAAAGATCATAAGAGAAGATCATAAACAATATTATGCCAATAATTTTGAAGCGTTAGATGAAATAGACAAATTCCTAGAAAAACACGTTATTATAGCTGTCACAAGAAAAATTATGAATCTAAGATTAATAATGAATCCACAATTAAAAGCCTTCTGATGAAAACTCTAGGCCCAAATGGCTTCCCTGGTGTAATCTACTAAGCATTTAAGGAAGAATTATTGCCAATCTTACATAAATTCTTCCATAGATTAGAAAAACAGTTTTCTATTTGCTTTTCTGAATTCAGCATAAACATGATACTCAAACCTAAGACATTTCAAAAAAAGAAAATCCTGTCTTGTGAATACAGATAAGAAAATGCTAAACAAAAGATGTATTAGTTAACTGGGTGCAGTGATACAGGAAAAAAGAATACTATATCTTAATGCAGTTGGATTTATTCCAGGAATGCAAGGTTAGTTTAACATTTGAAAATCAGTCTATGCCACTTTAACAGAATAAAGGAAACACCATTTCAATAGGCACAGATTTCAAAGGGAAAAAGATTTGCTGCTTTAAAAAACAGTGATAATAAAAAACATTGATCTGGTCCAACCCCTTCATTTTCGGAAGAGGAAATTTCCTATCTGTTCAAGGGCAAAGCAGTTTCAGTGACCTCTTCCACCTCTGATTTCCTTCACATGAAGCCACACACACATTTTTTGTTTTGTTTTCCATGTGGTGACATAGATACTAACACAAAATTCCCCATTTTAACCTCTTTTCATTGTACTCTGAACTGTATAATATCACATTCACAATGTTAGTTACCATCACCACCATCTTCTTTGTGACTCCAAAGAGAAACGCTTTACTTACTAAGCAATAACTCCCCCTTCCCCCATTCTCCCGCTCCCCCGCCCCTGGTAAAACGTCAAATCTGTTCTCTCCCTCTATGAATTGTTGCTTTTTTAAGTCCCATGCTGCCCTTATATCCAGGAGGTCTTTACCACCCTCCATCTCCCTCTTCCACCCCCAGCCCTGCCCACCTGCCCTCCGAGGCTGTGCTGAGCCACCAGGTGGGATTGCCAGTGGCAGGGAAGGGGTTACCTCCGACAGGTAGGATATCCACCCGTTCTCGTCGTCGGGCCTCCTGGAGTAAGAGTTGGAGACGACGACGTCCTTCACCAGCACAGCCAGGGCTCTCAGGATGAACGAAGCAAACACGTTCATGTGGATATAGTTGCGTGTGCAGTGGAGTTTTCTGTGCAGGGCAAAAACCAAGCACCTTTCCTCAGGTGAGAACGGCTGAGACCAAAAGGTCTGCCCAATGCACCTGCACATCCACCATCAAGGACAGAGCTTCATGGCGTGCGCTCCAGAGCCAGAACAACAGACAGTGTCGTCTTACTCCTCTGTGCCTCCATTTTCCTCATCAGTAAATGGGATGACAGCTAACTCGCCCCCCAGGCCCCCTTCCAAGCCAATTACACGTGAATGTCTTTAGGGGTGGCCTTACTCCTTACAACTACTGCACGAGTCGGTGATATTACCATCCTGATTTTACAAATGGCAGAGTTGGGGCAGAAGGGTTAACTCTCTAACTCCTATAGAGACCAAGTGGTAGAGCTGAGATTCAGACCCAGAAACGGAAGCCAAAGTATCTCTCTCACAGACTCCACCACCTCTGAGAGCAAGAGAGCACTCAGCTCAGAGGCTGTGGGCAAATTAGATCAGTTAATGCATGCAAGCTGCTCACACCGTTCCTTGCACATCGCAAGTGCCCAGCACACGCCAGCTCTCCTGACCTCTTCCTCTTTATCCCACTGGCTGACGTGAAACTGTGTGTCCTTCACCTCCAGCTGGAAGGAATCTTTCTCACTGTTAAAGCCCCACCTAAACCTTTAAGCAGCACCTATCCAGCCCTGCCTTTAGAGTTATCATTATTTTTTCATTTCCAAAAATACCTTGAGGCAGCTCCTTGTGTTTTATGATTTATGATTTATGTGTCCTTCTCCCTAACTAGACTAGGGACTATTCAAGGGCAGGAACTGGTTTCCCACTTCCCAGCACCTGAGGCAAAATGGATACTTGGCCAACTCTGGCTGAGCTGAAGTTAGTTTCTGCAGTTATTTTCTCCTGGCTTGGTTCTGGGGGGTTGGAAAGGTGACTGGAGGCATGGACCGCTAAAGGGGGACACCTGCTGTGGAATTCTCCTGAGCCCATGAATTCTTCTTCAGATGGGGTCGATGATCAGGACTGCTCCAGGAGCTGGGAGCTTCCTGGGCCTGAGGTTCAGACGAGGCCAGCAGGTAGGAGATGCGCTGGATCCAGCACCCAAGTGACCAGCATCCCATCCCCACCTCCTGCATCCATGCCGGCCAGTCTCCACCACGCCATGCTCACCCATGTTACTGGAGGAGCCAAAACCAAGAGACAGCCGTAGGGGGCTCCTCAGTGGATCCATAAGTATCTCATTTGGGTGATTTCTAAAAACATGAGTTAGAATGCACTGAGGCTTTGGGTTCTGAAAGGCAGTAAATCACAATGCAAATGCCCTAGCTGTGGACCAGCTGGTTGTAATCTGAATCCATCGCTTACCAGCTGTGTGATCTTCGGCAGGTTACTTCACCTCTCTGAATTTCTGTTAACTCACCTATAACATGGGGGTAATGGCTATGCTCACCTCCTAGGAGTCTTCTGAGAATCAAATGACTAAATGCATGGAAAGTGCTTTGAGTACCGACTGGCATGGAGGAAGCACTCAAATAATTGATAGCTAATCAGAGTCAGAAGGGACCTGGAATAAAAGCCCAGTGCTGCTGCTCACTAACTTGTCTGGAGGAAGTTTCTTAATCTCTTCTGTCAAAGTAATACCTCTGCTAGGGTTATGGTGAGAAGGGGTGTGATGTGGGATTTAGACCAGGGCAGGAACCCCAGAGGCTGTCTAACCTGAGAGGCAGAGACAGAGTAAGACACCCAGACTCAAGTCCTAGCCGTACTGCCAGCTGGCTCTGTGACCAGGGCAATTTGACATCTCTCCCTGGACCCTCCACACCCTTTTATCTCCCCTTCATCCGGGCTCCAGACTCTCTCAGATCCCTTCCGGCTCTGATGAGCCACGATGTCGTCCAGCCCAATCTTCCACTGCCTTCTAAGGGTGGCCGATGAGCACATTACATGGTTTGTGCAGAAGCCCGTGCTGGCAGAAGTTCCACTCACCGAAGACACAGGAGGAGGCTAAGAGCCAGGAGGAGCGAGACGAGGGACAGGGAGTAGCCCACGGTGTACATCAGCTGCAACGTCGACAGCCAGGCTTGATGCTTCATCTGAACAGAGAGGAAAAGGAGACTGTGACCACCAGGCCAGGCTGGTACCACCCCCAGAGCTCCATGCCCAAGACCACCAGGGGTCTAGGCATGAACCGGACCAAGCGCTGGTCCCTCAACGTGTCTTGAACCCTCTCCTTGCCTGTCCCTGTAGATACCCAAGTAGGACAGCCCAGGCTGTGCTCTGCTGTATCTCAGTGGCCAAGGAGCCTCAATGAACAAAGGGCCCACAGCGGGCCCCACCCCAGGAGTCATAATATCACACAGGAGTTGTGCCCAGGGAAAGGGGTGCCTTGGGAATGAGGACGGGGTCTTAGCTCCTGGGAGTGCTGCCCTGGAGTCCAGGGCTCCTCTTCTCTGGAGGATGGGACCAGAACATCTCCTTCCTAAACTAACTTTTCAGAGATGACCTCTTGAAGAAGACCCAATGGAACATACTGGGGTATTTTCTCTGAGTCCCAGGATAACTTGACTGTGAATAGAGGATAATTTCCTGGAAATTCTGCATTATTTTATGTGGTTCTCCAACGGAGTCCAATATTCCCACTCAACCCATATGTGTCTCTGCCAAGATTATGTTTCTAAACAACTTTTGTTCAAAGAATGCACAGTAAATCCTTATCACCTGCTAAATTATGTGTCCAACATCTTTGCATAACTCTTGTCCCAGCTTTATGGAACTTATGTACACTATGCTGCATATAAAGTTTAAAATGTGATGAGTTTCGATATATGAATATACCTGTGGTGATTCATCACCACAATGAAGGTAAGGAACATTTCCATCACCTCCCAAAGATTTCCTCTTGACCCTTTGTAATACATCTCCCCTTCCCCATGATCCCCCACCCCCACCCAGAAAACCACTGGACTGTTTCCTGTCATTGGAGATTAGTTTGAATTTTCTAAAATTTTATATAAATGGAATCTTATAATATGTACTCTTTTTTCGTCTGGCTTATAACAGAATAATTATCTTGAACTTCATCTATGTTGTAGCACATATTAATAGTTTATTCCTTTTTATTGTTGAGCAGTATTCACCATATGGAACATACCACAATTTCTTTATCCATTCACCTGTTGATGGACATTTGGGTTGTCTCCAGTCTATCACTGTAAGACAAGCACACACCCCAACTCTTACAAGAAATCCCTCATGGATACCTCTCTGTTTCCTTCACCTCTGAACCCCCAAAGCGCTCGTAATTTGTTTTACAAACTGGGGCATTCATTATATTATTCATTAAAGACTTGTTTGCAATGGCCTTGTCTTTCCAGATGGACTATAAACATCTCAAAAGCAGGAAATGGTTTTGGGTTTGTACACACAGAGTGTTCTGATGTTTTAAAACTGATGATTCAGGTGGCATATCAGGATCTTACTGAATCGTTTTAACATCATGTACTTTTTTGGAGGTATGAGATCAACTCATTTAATTATATAACCTAATCAAATGTTTCTGAATTCATATTTTTAAAAAACATCTGTGCATGGTTTTACACTCTCTAGAAACTAATTGGAGAAAATGCTTGTTTTTTATCTGCCTGTGTCTGAGGTTGGGTTTCCATGGAAGCAGATCCTGAGACAAAGATGGGACCGCAGGCAGTTTACAGGGAAAGTGAAAAACCCATCAGTAGGGGATGGGAGACATTAGGCAGATAAAGATCAAGTCAGTTACCGCTGTGGGCAGCGTTCCTCCTCCCTTCCCAGAAGGAGGGAGCTGGGGTATTTATACACCAATTCCTTGCTAGTCACTGGGGACATGAATTCCTGGGGACATGAATTCCCTGGCACGTCTGTCCTGCCTTTCCGCAAGTAACACGAGCTCCAGAAACCAGAGAACTGGCAAAGAAATGCATATACTAGTGGTGAGAAGTTAGACAGTTGGTACAGAATTGGTTGGGGCAAGGAGATGTGGGTGGGGCACCAATGGCATCTACCATTGTTAAATTGCACTTCTTTAGAAGAGTTCCTACAACTGTCCTCTAATCGGGTCTCTACTAAAATCGGATACTTCTGTAGAGGTTCACGACCACCAGACAGTCTCCAGCTTGCTCCCAGTACCAACTGGGGACTCTGATGTCACTCGGACCCTTTACGAAATGCTTCATAACGAGGGTCCCATATGCACCCAGTGAGGAACAGGCTCACTCATACATTTCTGAAGGGAGGAGGGTGGGGTCTCAGGTTCAAATCCTAACCACCGGTCCTGTGGGTGTGAACTTACTTGTAAAGAGAACCTTTGAAGATGATATTACTAGTTAAAGTGTGGGCTCATTTGTGAATAGGATCTCTGAAGATCCTATTTAGATGAAGCCAAATTAAATCCGGGTAGACCACAGTCCATATGGCTCGAGGCCTTAGAAACAGGAAATTCAGATGCATTCGGTTTGTGGAAGTCAGAAGTCCATGAAAGCCAGAAGAGCAGAGACACAGAGGGGAGAGAAATTAGCATGGGATGGAGGACAGCCAGAAAACTACAGACTCCAAGTAAAAATGGGTCCTGTCAGTATTTTGATGTTGGACTTCTAGCTGCAAAACCAGAGACAATAAATTCCTGTTGTTTAAGCCAATCAGTGTGTGGTGTTTGACATAACAGCCCCGGCAAACTGAGGCAGAGGGCAAATTGTTACAACCTTTTTGGAGGGGAATGTGGCAATATCTAACAAAATTACATGTGCATCTACCTGGAACCCAGCGAACCCATTCTAGGAATCTTCCAAAAGACCCATCTCCACGAATATGATCCAGCACACAAACACAAGGTTATTCACTGTGACATGATCAGTAATAACAATATATTAGAAATGACCCAAATGACTAGAGCAGAGTGGCTGAAAAGCTATGACACAACACACAAGGTAAACTACTAGGCAGGTGCAAACACAAATGAGGAATATCTCTAGGAACCAATAGGGAGTGATTTCCAGGATACCCTGCACAAGAGGGTATATGGTAACTACCTGTTACATTAGAAAAATGGGGAAATAATGCATTTACATATTTGCTTGGTTTTGCAAAAAGAAACAGGATGCATCTTGTAATTCAATAAAAAGTGGGAAAAGAATGAAAAAAGAAACAGAGGATGAACCCAAAACTAATAAAAAATGGTTATTTAAAGGGGATGGGCAGAAATCGAGTGGGGAAATAGGGGAGCAAGACCTCTCTGGGTATACCTTTTGTATAATTTTACCTTTCAAATGCTGCCAATATTTAATGTATTAAAAATAAAATTTTAAAGGATGAAAAAGGCAATTCCTAAAGATTAACACTAACAAACAAATGAACCAAACTGTATTTTAAACTGATTAACATAACTACATAGAGAAGATCATTTTGAAAAAAAAATTTTTGAATAGTTTTACAGTATTAATGGGATATATTCTAAGGACCAAAAGAGCTGGAAAGAAATTTTAAACTTTACCAAGCAGGTTATATGGTTAGTGGTAATTTTAATGTTGTAATTTTAAAACTATTTGATATGTATTGTAGGCAAAGGTAAATAAGTAAATATGGTCATGTTATTTGGAAGCAAGATTGCCACTAAAAGAAAAAAGAGATAAAAATACAAAGTAATGGAAGATAAGCAAAAATCCTATAATGGTACCTATGAATCAGAATGAGGGCTTAATTAAAAATAATTTTTTCCTTAACTCTGTGCATGGAAAGATCCCAATGGCACCAGCACCAGTAGCCATGAGCACACTTAGTACTTAGATTTTGGTTTCTAATGCCCCTTAAAGAACCCAGAGCTCCTTAAAGAAATAGTCATTTCCAGGCCTGAAGAAGAAAAGTACAACATGATTCTTGACCATCTTCTTGTGCACAAAACTAAGGAAGTACTCAAAGACCAATGCAGCTGTAACAAAAAGACACAATAACTGAATATAAAATATGGAATACATGGACTAAAACAATCTATAGGTCCATAGTGATAAGCTGCCAAAAGCTGGGGGGAGGGGGCAGGTCTTTAACAGAAGAATGTCAACTAATACATGTAAAAGGAATGATGGAGTTTGAAAATTCCCATTATATATTGATTTGAGGAGAATCATCAATGAATGTTTGCTGGTGAAGGTTAGGGAACAAGATGAACAAATGGTACCAAAGTATCACCCTTCCCATTACTTACCACATGAAAAAGGAGAAACATACCTTACCATGGCGAACTCTAGCTGTCATTACCAAATCAAGAAGAGATCAAACTTTACCAGATCAAGTGATCAAACTTAATGTCATCATTGTGCAACACCTGACATTTTGGTCTCCTGGAGTGATGCTTACAATGAAAAAAGTATCCAGGAGGATTGACCTGAAAAGTCCATCAAGCCTCAAAACCTAACTTCCAGTTTACAGGAAATATAGAGGACCATGGAACAAGTTTAATGACAACCAAAGGAAAACTCAGATAAATCCAGATTGCAGGACATTCTGCAAAAAATTACTCTTCTGGCCTCTTCAAAAAATCAATGCCATGTTCTACACCAATGCAAGGTGTCAATAATAGGGTGGTATATAGGAAGCCTGTATTCCATGCATGATTGTTCTATAAATCCACAACTTCCCTAATAAACAAAAAAAAACCAAATGGGTTGCATGTATTTTGCAGTTAAGCTCACATTCACTTTACAGCATGTTCTTTTTACTTTCTATCAATGATATGGAAAAATAAATGTTGCACCCATTTCAAAATTTATTTTATAAAATATTTTGAATACTGTTGACACTTCAGAATACTGTTCATATGTATTAGGGGGTGAGGTGTGTTTCAAATATAATTTTTCATCAAAAAAAAGTCAACATCAAGGGGGAAAGAAGTGTGTATGGAAGGGGACTGTTTTCAATAGAAAGACACTAAAATGATATAAAACTAAATGCAATATTTGAGCCTGTATTAGATCCTAGTTCCTGGAAGAAAAACTATAAAAATTCTGGGGGAAAACTGGAAAAAAAGTGAGACTGGACGAAAATTAATGATAGGGTGGAATTATTGTTTATTTTACTTAGTTGGGATAATGGTATTGTGGTTATATGAAATAATGCCCTTAAACTCAGGAGGGACCTAATGAATATTTAGGGGTGAAACCTCATGGTGTCTGTACTTTATTTTCAGAATATTTCAGAAAGAGAGAGACAGAGAGAAAGCAAATGTGGCAACAAAAATATTTCAGAAAGAGAGAAAGAGGAGGGATACAAGACGTCGAATTAGAAGAGACAGCAAAATTCTCCTCCATGAAAAACACTAGATAAAAGACAGAAAGTGCCCCAGAACAGCAGATCCAAGATTCTACTGGCTGGACAAGGTCCACTACAGCCACAGTGACTGTGCACTTGGTGAAACCGAGAAACTACATTCGAAATTGAGTGAGTGCTTGAGCTGCTGGGGAAATGGCACTCGGCAGCCTCAGTTGGGAGAAATCTAGGGTCAGCGCTTGGAAGCGGGTTAGTTTAAAAACCCAGAAAGCGGCTGCAGATCCGGCAGTGAGAGCCGTGCAGTCAGTGCGGTGGGGAGTGCTTCCAGGCCCCGGGCACCTGCCTCAGTATCTGGTGTGGTTGATAGACTTTCACACACCTGCAGCTAATTGTCCCAGACACAGGAATGACCCGCTGCAGCAGGTGGAGAACCACAGAAGCGGGGAGTTACCAAGCCCCATACAGCCATCTTTTCAGCAGGCTGGGAGATGCCCCTTCGCAGCTCCACGGCTGAGAGCTCCCCTTGGGGATTCTGCTCATCTGTGATGTTGCACAGTCTTCCTCTGTGGAGGCCTGCAGAGTTCATAGCTGAGAGGCAGGGTCCCATACAGAAGGCTGAAGAGCCCAACACCAATCCCAGGGACCTGTGGGCCCATGGCAGAATGGACTGTGGGGAATCTGAGCTGAAGGGTTGGACTCATGCAACAACCCTAGTGTATTACAGTTGCAGCCCCGGGAATGGCTGGGAGTTCTGGGTCTTAAAGCTGTCTTCCCTGACTAACTGCCCAGGGCACAGCCCCCACCCTCAGGACCAGTGGTCCCAAAAGCACACAGAAAATTGGTGCACTTGTTGGACCTCCACAAAGTTTGGACCCCCACTGACTGCACAGACGAAGCTGGGGAGAACTGACTTGAGGTGGCCAGGGGGTGCCATCTGTTGGTAGGTCAGGGAAAGTGCACTCCACCAAGCTGTAGCTCTGTAAATTATAGATAATTGTTTAAATAAGTCTGCATATCCTAAAAGAAGCCTATCCAGATAAGCAAATGCCAAAAACAACAGAAAATTTTAAAGCACATAAAGAAACTAGAAGATGTGTGTAATGCAAACACCAAGTCAAAAAACCAGAGGAGACATATAACTTGGAGCAATTAATCAAAGAAGTAATCACAAACAACAAGATCATGGCTCAGGATATAAAGGACATGAAGAAGACCCTAGAAGAGAATAAAGAAGAATTTGCAAGAGTAAATAAAAAAATATATGGGCTTATGGAAATAAAAGAAACCATTGATCAAATTAAAAAGATCTTGGAAACACATAGCAGCAGATTAGATGAACTCAAAGAATGAGTAAGTGAAATGTAAGAAAATGTTCTGGAGAGTGAAAGTACAAAAGAACAAATGGAGAAAAAAAATCGGAAAATTTGAAATGGATCTCAGGGATATGATGGACAACACGAAGCACACAAATATAAGAATCATCAGTGTTCCAAAAGGGGAAGAGAAGGGTAAAGGTCTAGGAAGAGTATTCAAAGAAATTGTTGGGGAAAACTTCCAAACCCTTCTAAACAACATAAACACGCATATCATAGATGCTCAACGTACTCCAAACAGAAAAATCCAAATAAACCCACTCTGAGACATATTCTGTCAGATTGTCACATGCTGAAGAGAAGGAGCAAGTTTTGAAAGCAGCAAGAGAGAAGCAATTCACCACATACAAGGAAACAACATAAAACTAAGTAGTGATTACTCAGCAGCCACCATGGAGGCAAGAAGGCAATGGTATGACATTTAAAATTCTGAAAGAGAAAAATTGCCAACCAAGAATTCTTTATCCAGCAAAGCTCTCCTTCAAATTTGAAGGAGAGCTTAAAATCTTCAAAGACAAACAAATGCTGAGAGAATTTGCTAACAAGAGACCTGCCCTACATGAGATAATAAAGGGAGCCCTACCAGCAGAGAAAAAAATAAAGGAAAGAAGGATATGGAGAAAGGGCTCAGAACTAAAGAGTATTAGTAAAGGTGCATGTTCTAGTTTGCTAATACTGCCAGAATGCAAACCACCAGAGACGGATTGGTGTTTATAAAAGGGGGGTTATTTGGTTACACAGTTACAGTCTTAAGGCCATAAAGTGTCCAAGGTAACACATCAACAATCGGGTACCTTCACTGGAGGATGGCCAATGGCATCCAGAAAACCTCTGTTAGCTGGGAAGGCATGCGGCTGGCATCTGCTCCAAGTTCTGGTTTCAAAATGGCTTTCTCCCAGGATGTTCCTCTCTAAGCTGCAGTTCCTCAAAAATGTCACTCTTAGTAGCTCTTGGGGCATTTGTCCTCTCTTAGCTTCTCCAGAGCAAAAGTCTGCTTTCAAAGGCCATCTCCAAAATGTCTCTGTAAGCTGCAGCTGTTGTTCTTTCTTAGCATCTCCAGAGCAAGAGTCTGCTTTCAACGGCCATCTTCAAACTGTCTCTCATCTGCAGTTCCTCTCTCAGCTCCTGGACATTCTTCAAAGTGTCCCTCTTGGCTGTAGCAAGCTTGCTCCTTCTGTCTGAGCTTATATAGTGCTCCAGTAATTTAATTCAGACCCACCCTGAATGGGTTGGGCAACATCTCCATGGAAATTATCCAACCAAAGGTCTTGTCCACACCTGATGGAATCACACCTCCAAGGAAACACTCAAAGGATTCCAAAATCTAATCAACACTAATATGTCTGCCCACACAAGATTGCATCAAAGATAATGGCATTTTGGGGGACATAATATATCGAACTGGCACAGTACATTAAAAGAAACAAAGAGAGAAAGGGAAAAATTATATCAGACAAATAAAAACCAGAGGATATGATGGCTGATTCAAGAAATGCCTTCACAGTAATAACATTGAAAGTGAATGGATTGAACTCCCCAATTAAAAGATATAGATTGGTAGAATGGATTTAAAAATATGAACCATCAGTATGTTGCTTAAAAGAGACTCATCTTAGACCCAGAGACAAAGAAAGTGAAAGTGAAAGGATGGAAAAAAATATTCCATGCAAGCTATAGCCAAAAGAAAGCAGAAGTAGCAATAGTAATCTCAGATAAAATAGACTTTAAATGCAAGGATGTCATAAGAAACAAAGAAGGTCTCCATATACTAATAAAAGGGACAATTCAACAAGAAGAAATAACAATCAGAAATGTCTATGCACCCAATCAAGGTGCACCAAAGTACATAAGACAAACATTGATAAAACTGAAGGAAGCAATAGATGTTTCCACAATAATTACAGGACACTTCAATACATCACTGTTTCCTACAGACAGATCAATCAGACAGAGGACCAATAAGGAAAACCTAAACAATGTGATAAATGAATTAGATTTAACAGACATATATAGAACATTACATCCCAAATCACCAGGATACACATTCTTCTCTAGTGCTCATGGAACTTTCTCCAGGATAGATCATATTCTGGGGCATAAAAAAAAGCCTCAATAAATTTAAAAAGGCTGAAATTATTCAAAGCACATTCTCTGACCACAATGGAATGCAATTAGAAGTCAACAACCATCAAAGATTTAGAACATTTACAAATATCAGAAGGTTAAACAACACTCTCCTAAACAATCAGTGGGTTAAAGAAGAAATAGCAAGAGAAATTGCTAAATATCTAGAGATGAATGAAAACGAGAGCACAACATATCAAAACTTATGGGATGCAGCAAGGGCGGTATTGAGGGGGAAATTTATAGCTCTAAATGCATACATTAAAAAGAAAGCAAGAGCTAAAATCAAAGAACTAATGGAACAACTGAGGAAGCTAGAAATTGAACAGCAAACTAATCCTAAACCAAGCAGAAGAAAAGAAATAACAAAGATTAAAGCAGAAATAAATGACATAGAGAACAAAAAACAATAGAGAGAATAAATAAAACCAAAAGTCGGTTCTTTGAGAAGACCAATAAGATTGACAAGCCCCTAGCTAGACTGACAAAATCAAAAAGAGAGAAGACCCAAATAAACAAAATAATAAATGAGAGAGGTGACACTACTGTGGATCCCAAAGAAATTAAAAAATTATAAGAGGATACTATGAACAACTGTATGCCAACAAACTGGACAATGTAGAGGAAATGGACAATTTCCTGGAAGCACAAGAACAACCTAGACTGACCAGAGAAGAAACAGAAGACCTCAACAAACCAATCACAAGCAAAGAGATCCAATCAGTCATCAGAAAGTTTCCCACAAATAAAAGCCAAGGGCCAGACGGCTTCACAGGGGAATTCTACCAAACCTTCCAAAAAGAACTGATACAAATCTTACTTAAACTCTTTCAAAACATTGAAGAAAATGGAACACTACCTAACACATTTTATGAAGCTAATGTTACTCTAATACCAAAACCAGGAAAAGATGCTACAAGAAAGGAAAACTACAGGCCAATCTCCCTCATGAATATAGATGCAAAAATTCTCAACAAAATACTTGCAAATCTAATTCAAAGACACATTAAAAAATCATACACCATGACCAAGTGGGGTTCATTCCAGGCATGCAAGGATGGCTCAACGTAAGAAAATCGATCAATATAACACAACACATAAACAAATCAAAAGGGAAAAATCAAATGATCATCTCAATAGATGCTGAAAAAGCCTTCAACAAAATCCAGCATCATTTTTTGACAAAAACATTTCAAAAGGTAGGAATTGAAGGAAACATCCTCAAAATAATAAAGGGCATATACAAAAAACCCACAGCCAACATAGTACTCAATGGCAAGAGACTGAAAGCCTTCCCTCTAAGATCAGGAATGAGACAAGGATGCCCACTGTCACCACTGTTATTCAACATTGTGTTAGAAGTGCTAACCAGGGCAATCCAGCAAGACAAAGAAATAAAAGGCATCCAAATTGGAAAGGAAGAAGTAAAACTGTCCTTATCTGTAGATGATATGATCTTATATCTGGAAAACCCTTAGAAATCGACGACACAGCTACTTGAGCTAATAGGCAAATTTAGCAAAGTAGCGGGATACAAGATTAATGCACATAAGTCAGTAATGTTCCTATACACTAGAAATGACCTAACTGAAGAGACACTCAAGAAAAAGATTCCATTCTCAGTAGCAACTAAAAAAATCAAGTACCTAGGAATAAACTTAAGCAAGGATGTAAAAGACCTATACATAGAAAACTACATAACTTTTCTAAAAGAAATAGAAGGGGACCTAAAAAGATGGAGAAATATTCTGTGTTCACGGACAGGAAAGCTAAATGTCATTAAGATGTCAATTCTACCCAAACTCATTTACAGATTCAATGCAATTCCAATCAAAATTCCATCAACCTAATTTGCAGACTTGGAAAAACTAGTTATCAAATTTATTTGGAAAGGAAATAATGCCACAAATTGCTAAAAACATTCTAAAAAAGAAAAATGAAGTGGGAGGACTTACACTCCATGACTTGGAAGCTTATGGTAAAGCAACAGTAGTCAAAACAGCATGGTACTGGCACAAAGACAGACATATTGATCAATGGAATCAAGTTGAGAATTTGGAGATAGACCCCCAGATCTACAGTCAACTGATCTTTGATAAGGCCCCCAAAACCACTGAACTGGGACATAACAGTCTATTCAACAAATGGGTCTGGGAGAGCTGGATGTCCACATCCAAAAGAATAAAGGAGAACCCCTACCTTGCATCCTACACAAAAATTAACTCAAAATGGATTAAAGACCTCAGTATAAGAGACAGTACCATAAAACTCCTAGAAGATAATGAAGGGAAACATCTTCAAGACCTTGTATTAGGAGGTCTTTTCTTAGACCTTACACCCAAGGCACAAGCAACAGAAGAAAAAATAAATAAATGGGAACTCCTCAAAATTAAAAGCTTCTGTACCTCAAAGGAATTTGTCAAAAAGGTGAAGAGGCAGCCAACTCAATGGGAAAAAATATTTGGAAACCATGTACCTGACAAAAGACCGATATCTTGCATATATAAAGAAATCCTACAACTCAACAACAATAGAGTACAGATAGCCCAGTTATAAAATGGGCAAAAGATATGAAAAGACAGTTCTCTGAAGAGGAAATACAAATGGCCAAAAAACACATGAAAAAACGTTCAGCTTCACTAGCTATTAGGGAGATGCAAATTAAGACCACAATGAGGTATCATTTCTTACCAATTAGATTGGCTGCCATTAAACAAACAGGAACTACAAATGCTGAAGAGGATATGGAGAGATTCATTGTTGGTGTGACTGTATAAAGGTACAGCCACTCTGGAAGACAGTCTGGAAGTTCTTTAGAAAACTAGATATAGAGTTACCCTTTGGTCCAGCAATTTCGCTTCTTGGTGTACACCCAGAAGATGTGAAAGCAGTGACAGGAACAGATATCTGCATGCCAATGTTCATAGCAGCATTATTCCTAATTGCCAAGAGATAGAAACAACCCAAATGTGCTTCAACAGATGAGCAGATAGACAAAATGTGGTATACACACACAATGGAATATTACACGGCAGTAAGAAATAACGATGTCGTGAACATATGACAACATGGATGAACCTTGAAGACATAATGCCAAGTGAAATAAGCCAGGCACAAAAAGAGAGATATTGTATGTTACCACTAACGTGAACTCTGTGAAAAATGTGAAATAAATGGTTTATATTGTAGAACGTAAGGGATCTAGAGATAGACAGCAGCTAGTGAAGGAGGAATGATAATCTAATAAGAACAGGTAAGTTAAGGATGGTAAACTTAATGTTATGGGAATGCTCAGGAACGACTATGGTTTCTTAATTTTTGGGGGGGTATGGTAGGAACAAGTTGGCAGCAATGTAGTTATTTTAGGTTAGGTTAATTGGTTTTCTTATTCCTTGTTTGGTTATAGTTTGTTTATTTTCTTGGGGTAGGATAGGAACATGTTGGAAGCAAAGTAATTATTTTAGGTTACTTGTTTTTTCTTATTCCTTTGTACTGGTTTTGTTTGAAATGTTTTTTATTGTTTTTTTAATATAAAGTTAAAAAATAAAACAATTTAAAAAAAGGAAAAAAGAAAGCAAATATGGCAAAATGTTAAATTCTGAATCTAAATAAACACTATATGGGTGTCTATTTTATTACTTACAAATTTTCTGTAGGTATGAAAACTTCAAAATAAAATGTTGGAAAAAAATATATATGTACCAATTGATATATATTAGAAATTGTGTTTAAAATTGAAACATTAAAAATTATATATATTAAACTTATATATTATATATATATATCCATTGCTATATATGTTGATTAAATTCTGGATTTGAGAAGACACTTTCTTTAAGAGCAAAGAAAACGGCTTGAAGTAAGGCAAGATAGTTTATTTCTATACCACTAAACACAATTCCAAACCAAGGAATCTAAACATACTTGCTAATGCTTATTATGTGTACACACACACACAACCTACTCAAAAAGTGCCATGTAGCATGCATAAGGACCCCCCGTATCTTGTTTGGAAGAACATAACATACTGTGTTTGCCAAAACTCTGAAGGGCAAAGATTTACTAACACTGGCCTTTTTTGGGCAAAATTTCAACCCTCTACTAGAAACACAGGTAAACATGGTCAGAAGTGGTTTTTGGTATTTGTTTCTGGTTTTTGTTTTTTTTTTTTTTAAGTATTTGAATTCTTGTAAATATGGCCATTTGCAGAGGAGAGGGGGTAATACCCGTGTCCTCACTTTTCAGAAGAAAGTCTTGAACTTCCTGTCTTGGAAAGTGCTGTTTTCCTGTCTTGTTGAGCTGCTCCAACTGCTGACTTCGGAGGGGCTGCTGCAGGCCTAACCCCAGAGGAAGCAACCCAGGGTTTCACACGCTGGTAAATCCCTATGTAACTCCTCAGTGCTCAACCTTGGCCCTCGGCTGTGTATTAGGATCACCTGCGAAACTTCAAAACCAGAACTGATGCCCAGACCCCACCACAGACCAGGTGAATCAGAATTTGCAAAACCAAGCCACTAACATTTATTAAGTGCCCCACTGTATGGCAAGGTCACGGTGCATCCCAGTGCTGGACCAGCGCTGGGGTCAAGGGGTATTCAAACGTGACTACCATGTGGTCATTGTCATCAAGCAGCTCACAGTCCAGAAAGGAAGATAAGAAACAGGTCCAATTTGCCTAATTCAAGGCATGCAATTAGAATGAGTCAACATCAGATTCCTGAGATAGGCCAAACCCACCCCAGCCACGAATATCATTTTGATGCTTTTACGAGGTGTGACTTGTCACACAGTAAAATTTTATAAGGAACACAGAATCCTGCAAATCCCACAAACTCCCATTGACAAGGCGATGTGATCCTGGTCCTACAGTCGGCCAGATCGAGGCCCGGGAGTTGGTCCAAGGAGGGAAAGAAGAATTTCTTTTAGGGAGCCAGAGAAGACATTCTGAGCAGACAAAATGCAGTAATAGTCCCTGAAGAGTGCCCAGTGGGGGTCAGAATGGGAATTCACTGCCAATCTCAAGCCTCGTATTGACTGGGCAATATTGGCATTATCAACCCCAATTCCTGGGTGCTGGGCATCAGTGCTGGTTCTGAAGTTTCACAGACGAGGGTGTAAGTCACACCAATAGTGTTTTTAGAGCTGAATACTTTGCCTTCCCTTGTCCCCAAACTTTAAACTACCAAAATACCTTTAGTGCTTGATGGAAAATATTACAACGGCTGAAGAAAGCTAAAGACATGAAAAATCCAACTGAACTATGAAAGAAGGTAGACACAACTTGAAGGGATGGGGTGATTTGCAGGCCCCAGTTAGGACAGAGAATTAGCTAAGGAGATACTAAGAAGCTGGGACGGATCAAAGGGCATCTCGGATCTACTCAGCAGCCCAAGCCGGAAACCGGAGATTTTGATACCCTTTCCTTCACCTCCAGCTCCTGGTCCTATTGTTTTCCTCTTCGGTGACCTGTAAGTCCATCCTCCCTCTTCTAGCCTTCTCCTCTTACCTGGGCTGGGTTCCTGCAGGGCTCCTTCCTGGTCCCCCACCTCCAGCCTCCAGCCCCTGGCTCTCCACCTTGCCAGCGTGGTCCTTTCAAAGCCTACTCTGAGTTATGTCACTCCGCTACCTGAAGGTGCAAAGGACTGGGGACATCATCCTTACACCCGCTCATCTGCCTGTCCTCTCCCTAAACCTGCACCAGCCTGGTCCTCCTCCCATGGCGGCACTTAAAGCCGCCCGGAGCCCCACGCCCTCCTGATTCTGACATGTGGTTTTCCTTCCACCGGGAATGTTTTTGCTCTCCCTCTTCCCACGGCTGTCTCCATCTCCCCCTTCCAGGCTTGGCAGCAGTGCTGCTTCCCTCGAGAAGCCTTCCTGACCCCCAATATAGGTCCATCTCCCCTCTTTGTGTCCCCCCCCCCCCCCGAGCACCCTATACATCTACTGACATAGCGGTTTCCACACTGCTCTGTGCACCTGTCTCTACGCCTGTGAGACACTAAGCACCTTGGAAGGAAGCATCTGTATCTCGTGAGTGTCCTGGTGCAAAATCTAGCACACAGTAAGTGCTCCATTAATGCCTGTGGCTTGACTGCCTGAATGAAAGCCACCACGATTTGGCCCTAGATTTTGGTCTGATTCCCAAAAGCCTCTTCCTCTGTTCCATGCAGCTTCCTGCTCTGCAAATTGAGGGAAAGTAGGCAGGATTGGGACAAACAGGAGGTCTTCAGGGAGGAGAGCAACAGACAACAAGAAAGTGGGGAAGAGCAGGCTGTGGCCAGGCAGGGGCTGCAGAAGAGGATTCTGGAAAGGAAATTCTCGGAGAGAAGTCCAAGGCATCAAAGGATTTATTCATCCAATCAACTGACTGAGTAGCTGTGATGTGCCAGGTAGCAAGCGAGATCCAGGTGAGGGCACAGAAAGGCAAATTTGCAGCATGCTTACCACGTGTCAGGTTTTGTCCTGATCATTTTATATCTATCTGCCATTTAAATCTTTGCAACATTCACACATAGCAAATACGATCCCCACTTGGCAGATGAGGAAACCGAGGCACAGAGACGTGCAGTGGCTTGTTCTGGGCCTGGGTGTGAAGTTACACTGTCTGTCCCTAGAGCCTGGGCTGGTGACCCCTGTGCCACGCAGCCTCCCCCAAGGCAAATTCCCTGCTCTCCCTGAATCTACTTGCTAGTGAGCAGGACAGGTGACAAATAAGCAAACACATGAGAATTTCAGAGGACAGCATGTGCTTTAGAGGGACTAAATGGGTGGTGGTGGTGGTGGTGTGGGGGTGAGACAGCGACCAGGAGGCTAGAATGTGACTGGTGGCCGCGGGACAGCTCTCTGATGAGGAGCCATCGGAGCTGTAACCTGAATGACGAGAAGGACCCAACAACCATGGGGCAACGTGGAAGGGCATCCAGGTAGAAGGAACAGCAAGCATGAAGGCCAGAACCGAGGCCGAGAGGCTGACTCCCCTTGGGATTTCATATTCCCCTCGTGAGAGAAGATATGCAGGGGCCATCTCAGAGGCTGCTGCTTCGTGTGATCCTGGACCTTCTCTTGCTCCTGCCGGCCCCTCGGTGCCCTGATGGAGGGCGGTTTGAGCCCCGGGCACCTCAGGGCCGAGCTCAGCAGACTCACGTTTTGTTTGAAGCTGTGGTTTTCAGAGCATTCAGAGTCATCCTGCCAGATTCCCGTGGAGTTCTCCCGCATCTGCCAAGTCCCCTGAGCCAAGCAGCGTCTGTGGGCCCTTTCCGAGCTCTCTGAAAGTAAACAGGGTTTTGGAGGAAAGATCGACACACATGGCCCTGCAGTCCTCACCCTCCCCACCAAGCTGTGGAAAATCCCAGGGAGAAAGGTTTTCATTTCCCTTTGGGGGCTCATTAGAATTTCTACTGTTTATTTGGGATGGAGAGAAAAACACGGAGGCCTCTCGATTTCTTTAACAAACCATGATCCGCTAATGTCTGCTGTGTTTACCCAAAGTCTTGGAGTTGGAACATCCCCGGTGACTCAGGGATGTTTTAAGGGCTCCGGGGTGCAGCGCAGCTGGGGGACGCGGACTCTGGTCCCAACACTTGCTCAGAGGGCCCCTCTCTCTGATGCCCAAATGCCAACGTGATGAAGGAAAAACCCCGCTCTGCTTTGGGGCCTTGGGCCTGGCACACCTACTCTTAGCCTTCCAGATTCTTCTTTGGGGGGGATAACAATGGGTTTTATGAACCCTATTTATTTATTAGACCCTCCGTGGTTGTGGGGAGGATGAAATGAGAGGTATGAGTGATGGGTAAAGCCTCTGTCCACGTCTGCACCAGGGGTCCCTCCCCAAGGTCCTTCCATCTAGAGGTCCAGGGATGGACTTGCCAATGAGAAATGGAAACTTGCTGGAACTTCTCGGTCCTGCCCTTGCACAGAGTGTGCCAACGGTAACGATCTTGGTGAATTCAGGTGATGAATGGCCATATTGCGCCTTCACTGCCCACCTGCCAGACAGCTAGCTCTGCTGGGACGTCTCACCGACATCCAAACAACACGCCCCCAAACCAACTCGTCATCTTCTCCTCCGATCTGCTCCCCCACAGATTTCTACCACCTCCACCGCCCATGCCTCCAGTTCCTCAGGCCCCAAGCCTTGGCAACGTCCTTGCTTCCGTCTCTCCTGTCCCTCATCTGGTCCATCAGCCAATCCTGTCATTTCTTCCTCCAAATATATCCAGAATCCGACCACTGCGAGTCACCTCCTGCTGCCACCATCAAACCACCATCATCTCTCACCTGGATCCCTGCAAATGCCTCCAACACTCCTGCCCCTCGGTCTCTGGTTGAACCAGCAGTCAGAGTGACCTGAATAAAATGCCAGGCACATCAGCCACTCCTCCACTCAAAATCTTCCCGGGTTCCCTGGGAATAAGTCAGAGCCCACCTGTGGCCTCCCGCAGAACCCTATGAGATCTGGCCCCCAGCCCACTCGGACCCAGCCTCCTGCAGCTTCTCTCCCACTTTCTCACCTTGCTCCAGCCACACTCACATCCTGGCTCTCCATGGAACACTCCAGGCGTGGGGCTGCCCATGAGGGGCCTCCGCTCTGATGACCCCTTCCCTCCTCCACACTATTCCTCTGCTGGCCAAATCCTCCACCTCCTGAGAGTCTTTACTAAAATGTCATCTCACCATGGAGGTCTACTCTGACCACCCCGTTTAAAACTGCAACTCACTCCCCCACCCCACTCCAAAACTCACATCTCCTTACCACACTTTATTTTTTAAATATATCACTTTCATACTCTATACTTGACTTATTTATGATGTTTATGGATTATTATCTGCCTCCTCTACTAGAATATAAGCCCTACAAGGAGAAGGATTTCACCCTGTTTTTGGTCACTGATATATCCCAAGCACTTAAAACAAAGCCTGGCTCCTGGCAGGTACTAAGTAAATATTTGTTGAACGAGTGACTGTCGGTAATGCCACGGGAAAATGGCGGAGCACCTTGCTCTCCAGGTCCCCAAAATGCTCTGTGTTGGGGCTGCAAAGATGAAGGAGACGCCACTCAAAGTGTAGCAGGGGAAGGAGACGTGCAAATTAAAGAGTGCCATTAAGTGTTGTAAATGCAAAGACAGAAAACTGTGCAGATACACATGAGGCCAAAGAAAGGTCAGGTCCCCTGTACACGTGGGAAAAGCCAAGAGGGATTCTCCAGAGAGACGGAAGGTCCAAGCTAAGAACTGAAGTTGCATTCACAGGCAGAACGGGAGGACAGAGCCTCTGAGGCATGGCGGGGACAGGGAGGTGTGAGCCAAGGCACCGGGTGGTGGGCTGTGGGGACGTGCATGGACTCGGGCGTTGTTCTTTGGGCTGCAATGGAAGGAAAAGAGGAGGTGGGAGAGGGCACCGAGAGAGCTGCAGGGCCAGGTCCCAGAGGCCAGTGATGGGGGCCTGCCACCACCCATGTGCATTCTCGGAAGCTCCCTGGAGCATGGGTGGGAAGGAGGGCCAGTGGGGAGAGCAGGAAAGCAGCGATGGAGGGGGATGAGGACCCCCCTGAGGCAGCACCTGTGGGGTGGAGGGAAGCAGGCACCAAAAACTGGGCCATCACCCAGCTGAGGGTGTGTTTGAGTGGAACCAGGGGGAGGTGAGACTGTTAGCGAGATGGGGAATGTAAGTGGAGGCGTTTCTTTGCCTCTCTTCTCCGTTTTCCACTCCTCTCTTTGTCCCTCAATTCTCAATCCAACTGATGAGGAGTCACCATTCTACCACTGATTTTTCTTTGATCTTTTCCCTTTCCCCCAGCCCCTCACCTCCGCCAAGTCAGGCCCTCCTCCTCTCTTTTTGGACACTGCAGTAGCTCCCAAACTCGCCTCCCTGAGCCCCCTCCAACCCTCTGGTCCTCCAGGCACATGCTGTCAACAACAAATCCCATCATGTCCTTCACGTCTTCGCCTTTTCAGCAGCTCCACATCATTTTTGTCTACAGGGGAAGGTTTGAAATCCTTAGTGTAATGCACAGTTTCCTTCACAGGCTCCAGCCTCATCAACCAGTCCCGTATCCCATCACACCTTGTTCTCAGTGGTACATTCTCTCCCTTCTCAGACTGTAATGCTCATTCCTCTCTCATTTCACAAGACCTCTTCTTCAACCCTTTGTGTCTATAGACAAGCTTCTCTAACCCTGTGCATTGTCATGACGATCTATTTGCACCACAGGGACCCATTTGGAGTCACTTACTTTCCTACCCAGAAATATATTTTCCTTCAAAACTCTTTCTCTGCACTAGAATTCTCAAAAAAATTGAAACCAAAGTTTCACCAATGTGACAATTTATTGGGCTGAAATGAAATACATTTCATTTATCATCTTACCTCCGTGGAAACCCACTCTCACTTTGCTGGGTCTGGAACTTGGCAAATTGCTTATGTCCTGAGAATGATTTTACTTGTTCTTAGATCTGCCATGGGTTTTGGCCAAAGGCAACAGTGTTCTCACCAGTGACTGCTTCTCTCCCCTTCCAGAATAAAACAGGAAGGAGGTCTAGTTGGTGGGGTAGGGCAGGGTGGGGTGGGGTATTCTCCTGGGTTCCCAACTAGCATTTGCTTCCTTAAGCAGGAGCTGGGTAAGTTAGGTGGCTAAATTCTCCACCCAAGTCCCACAGGGCTTAAAAGCACCAATCCAATGGCTCTTCCTTCCAATATTTAAGCAAGAGTAGTTTTAAAGTCCTCCTTCTTCATCTAACAAACCCAAACTCATGTGGATGTGAGCATCCCAATCTTTCTCCTCTACCTCCTGCCCCTCTGATAATTCTCACCCTTATTGCAGCCAAATCTATGGTAGAGGGGACTGGGATCTACAATCTTCAGAGCAAAGACAATTATTGCATAGGGAACATCCAGGAACAAGAGAATTTTGGAAAGCCAAGAGGAGAAACAGAGCAAAGAACGTGGATGTATTATTGAGAGATGAGAAGGGGACATGAGAAAAGCACCTGGCGGAAGCCCTCTCTCTAACCACTCCCTGCTGATCTCCCCAAGAGGGACCAGCCTTTAAAGAAACAGTTGGGAATTGGTAAAATAAGACCTGTTACCTTCACGCCACCAAGGCAAGTAGGAGGGGCAGGGTACGGAGACATTTCCCGGAGAGGAATGAGGCCAGCAGACATATTTATCAAACGTCCCGTTACAAAATATACCTACGGAGAGAAGAGGGGCCCAATCAACCATTGTGTCTGAGCACAGAGCCCACCGATGGGCCACAGGGCCTGCCGCCCTGGTGTCAGAAGCTGGTGCCAACTGTGCAGGGGCCAGCACGGCGACCCCTGTGTCACAAGGGACGATGCAGAGCGCACAGGAATACTTAAGGCAACCCCAAACATTGTGGCTTCACGGCCCAACTTGACCTCTGGCCGTGGCCCAGTTTATTATGTCAAAGGATACGTCATACTGATTTTGGTTTATTTTACATGAACTGGAATGCACAGAAACTCAGGGTCAGGAGGACATGTGAAGGTTCAGCCGGTTGCCTTATGTTCCACAGTTAACTAAATTATTATAAAACCTTCACCAATTAGATCCTAGAAAAACCTGACCCTGTGAGATGTACAAACTATTTAACCAGTGGATACAAGGCGGTCAGTGGAATTGGGGTTCTTGGTCAAGTAAATCCAACCCAAGCTGTACCTGGTTATATTTCTCCATTTGAAGACAGAGCCAATGGTTGCTGTGAAATATTCAGAACAGCTCATGCTCAGGGGATGTTTTACACCCCAGAGATTGGCATGAGGAAGCTACAGACACAAGACCCAGTCAGGTGGGGTGCCGTCCTTCCATATTGTAAACTCCTAACTTTTGGGAACCAACATCATTCCCCACCATCTGCTCCCTATTATCTAGAACTCAGGGCCCACCCCAATGAACAGCCAGGTTATCAGCATCCAAACTCCTACAAATGCAGATCTGCTGGGTTATGAGCTGGCAAGGGACACCCATTCTGTGAGGCCACTACTCAGCCAGCTGAGCTGCTAACTCCATGTCTCCAGATATAGGATCTGCCCTACTTTGGCCTCAGGAAACAGTTCTCCCCAAATTGGGAAGAGGTTTTCACATCTGATATCAGCCTTGAGTGTCACCTCCCTGGGAAGAAGGGATCTTTAGAAGGAAAGGGATATGGCTTGAGGCCTGGGGATGCCTTCAGGTCACCCTTCAAGCCCCTAATGAAAGAATCTGAAAGAATCTGGGAGAAAAAGGAGGAGGTGGCTTTTATCCAGCTCCCCAGTGCTTAGAGGCAATGGGGCAAGGCTGCTTTTCTTCCCAGTGTCAACTTGGACAAGATAAATATTCTTATGTCCTGGGAGACTGGAGACCCCTCCCCAACCCAACAGATTCCCAGGTTAATCCATGACAGTTACTCGTGTCATATAATTAGGCAGTGCATTTGCTGTGATGGATTGACTTTATCAAAGATGGCGGCACCAATGTATGTCCCATCTCACATGCTCTTTTTACAGTGAGAGGTGGGGAGTCTATTCCCTCCTCTTGAACCTAAGTGGACCTTTGTGACTTCTCACCCAATTGAACATGGCAGAAGTGACACTGTGTGATGTCCAGGGCTAGGTCATAAAAGGGGATATGGTGTCCAGTAGAGCTGGCCCATGGAACCCAGCCACCATGCTGTGTGGAAGCAACAGACCACATGGAGAAGCTGTGTGGCCACGTTCTGGAACAGTCCCTGCTGGATTCTCAGCTGACAGCCAGCACGGACCTGCAGACATGTGAGTGAACGAGCCCCCGGGCTTCAAGTCTCCCAGCTGAAGCCCCGGATGCTGAAGAGCAGAAACAAGCCATTCCCAACCTGTCGTCTCAATTCCCGACCCACAGAAACAGAGAGATAATAAATGGTCATTATTGTTTTAAGTCCCTACGTTTTGAGGTAATTTGTAACACAGCCATAAATAACAAATGCATGTGCTTACCAGAAGGTTCCTTGAGTAAGTCTCTGAGACATGTCTCTTTGTACTGAGCCCACTTCCGAGTTGTCTCCTTAAGGAGAGATCCTGTAACCTGAGCAGACAAAAGCACGGTGACCCACAGATGGCTGCAAACACAGATGTGACCTTATTATCCTCTCACGCTAGCACACTCAAACCTTCCCACTAGAGTACCTCTAGGGGCCTGCACCGAGAATAAACTTTCTTTGGCATCTTATGTTCTTTCTTAAAAATACATATGAATTTTACATTCACTCCACAATCTAATCACATCGGTTTTAATTCAAATATCAAAGATTTTCTTCAAAAATTTTCAGCTGAGGTTGACATTTCAAGAGGACATGATATGTTTATCCTAAAGTTTCACACCCTTTCGGACAAATAGTAGCACACTCCCAAGGCTACGTGGATCCCAGAGAGAGAAGAAGCATCGCATCAGAGGGTCAATATAATGTGTCAAAGAAGAGTGGGCAGACCTCCCCCCTACGTGGGACCCGACTCCCAGGGGTGTAAATCTCCCTGGCAAAGCAGAATATGACTCCCAGGGATGAATGTGGACCCGGCATCGTGGGACTGAAAGTATCTTCTTGACCAAAAGGGGGATGCAAAATGAGACGAAATAGTTTCAGTGGCTGAGAGATTCCAAATGGAGTCGAGAGGTCACTCTGGTGGACATTCTTATGCACTATGTAGATAACACCTCTTAGGCTTTAATGTATTGGAATACCTAGAAGTAAATACCTGAAACTACCAAACTCCAACCCAGCAGTCTGGACTCCTGAAGACAATTATATAATAATGTAGATTACAAGGCGTGACAGTGTGATTGTGAAGACCTTGTGGATCACACCCCCTTTATCTAGTGTATGGATGAGTGGAGGAATGGGGATAAAAACTAAAGGACAAATGGGGTGGGTTGGGGGAATGATTTGGGTGTTCTTTTTTCACTTTCATGTTTTATTCTTGTTCTGGTTCTTTCTGATGTAAGGAAAATGTTCAGAGATAGATTGTGGTGATGAACGCATAACTATGTTATCATACTGTGGACAGTGGCTTGTATACCATGGATGATTGTATGGTGTGTGAATGTATTGCAATAAAACTGAATTTAATTTAAAGAAAAAAAAAAAAAAGAGGAGTAGGCAGAAATTACAGGGGCTTGTGCCATCTGGCCCCGAGCCCTATGGGCACAGAGTCAAAGACAATGGGTAGATGTTACTTTGCTGCTGTATTGTGGCTTCATGAATTTTTCCTTTCTCACATTAACCATCTTGCCCCATAGATTCCTTGGGAATATAGTGCAGGCTTTTTTGAGATAATTGAGTTGTCTAACAACTTCTAATTGTTCATTTATATCTCTTTTTTGTTTGTTTAAAGTATCAAAAAGAGCTCTCTCTTCTACTGTTCAAATTACTCATCTTAATAGAGTGCCTATCGTGCACCAGGCCGTGTGTTAAGGAGGAACAAAAGGGGATCCAAAGATGCACAAAGATGCCCTAAAGGACTTGGGATCTGTAAGAGAAGATACGACGATTCCATAATCCATTGGAAGACTAAGTCAAGTGACATTCTTGCCCTGCCATCCTCTTTTCCAGACACGCTCCATCCTCAGCACCACTGGCCCCTGAATCACAAACCAGAAGCTGGGAGTTGTCCTCAACTCCTCACTCACTCCACCCCCACGCGGAATCCCACCTCCTAAATTTCTCTCCTGCCCAACCCTGCCTCCCCTCTCCTCCACCTCTGCACCATCCACGCTCCACACTGTGAAGGTCCAGAGGGAAGACCTGAGCACAGGACCCTCCTGCTGAGCCTTCCTCTCGTGGCCTGAGGACCCAAGATTTAACTTCTCGGCCATCGTCCCTCTCCACCAGCCGTGCTCATTCACGACTTCACATCTTGGCACTTCCCACTGGCCCTCCCTTCAGCCCTCTTTTTCACCTGGCTAACTCCTATTCATCCCTCAAGGCCCACCTCAACCCCACCTCTCTCCCTGAAGTCTCAAGCTAGTGACTCTCCTTCTCTGTGCCCCACACATGATGGACCCCAGATCCTGGATTCCAGATTCCCAGGGCCCATCACCCAGGAGTGTCCTCAGTACTTTACTCATCCATCTCCCTCACCATCCTGTAACTCCCCTGAGGACTGAGATATGCCCTTCTCTCTGAATCAAGCCCCTAGCACAGGGAAGGAGTTGTTTCCCTCATTCTACAACTAAAGAAGCAGAAGTGTCGTTATGGGGTGAAGGATGGGGACTGAGTGGAGAATGAAGGGAGGAGGGGTTCAACATGTAATCTGGGCTAAGAACATTCAATTAATCTGTTGACTCTGAGGCTTTGTCTCCTGTCAAATGCCGTCTCGGGCCAGGCAGACAGCCCAAAAGAGTGAAGGAGGCCAGGTGGAGAATAGGGAGTGGAGAAGCCTGCGGCAAACTGGGAGATGTTCTGTCTAAAGGCACTCAAATTTAATTAAACACACCCACACATACATGTCATCGGTCAAATATAACCCAACTACGAGCCCAAGGGACGGCCAGTTTTCAATTCCTGAGTAATTTAGTCTGATCTATCCTCTCTCTCCTCTTCCTAGAACCCTCTTCCCCCCAAAATTATGGCATCAGGATGGGGTCTATGGGTGAATTCTTTGCACCTTTTCCATGAGACTCACACGGCCAACTTTTGGAAGAAGAGCTAGTTGGGATCATTTAGGCCATAAGTTTCTAAACTTTCTTAGTTGATGGAGCTCTTATTGTGTCTGTAATTTTTTCATCACCCCGACCCAGGCCAAAAGAAATCTTGAAAGTCCCATTTATTAAGTAGGTAAAGCAAACAACTTAAGTATTTGTCTTAACAAGTTAGTGCCTACTGGGCACTCTCAAACCTTAGAATCACATTGGGCACACCACCTTCGTTCCCTGTTCCATACTGATTTTCCAGGGGTACTTGCTTTTTTTCACAGCGACTGCAGAGAACCCAGGTTTGCAAGAATATGACATCATCAAGAGGCCTGTAGTGCCATCTAATGCTGAAACTGTGAAGTTCCTCAAGCTAGCAGTTTGCACAGTCTGGCGGATGTTACATATTGCTGTGCTTCCCTTGAAAAATTAAACCACCTCTCAGCACCGTCGTAGGGCACCTTGGCACACAGTTTGGGAACCATGAAGACAAGGATGATGAAATCATTGCTATTTATTCCTCAGTCTGTTTCCAAAGAGTTTCAAATCTCTATCCATCATTTCTCTCTCTGCGTTATAGCCCAAGAGGTAAGATGTACATTTATTAACACAATTGTTTAAAGAAATAAACATTCTAATGCAACCATAACTGACTATATTCTTTTTACAAATTCAGCAGAAAAGTTGACAAGCTTCTAGAGTCCTCCAAGACTAAGGTCCTTTGTGGGATAAGGTGTGATTTATGACCACAGGAGAAGAACCTCCATGGGACCTGGGAGAGACGATAAAGTCAGCATCTATGTAGCTATTCTAGGGCTAACAGCCCCTGCCCCCTGCTGTGGCTAATGGCCATGGTCAAAAGCAGAGAAAAGAAACCAAACACACTGAATGTGGGCTATCTTCCCAGGTACTTGTCCTGAAGACACCAAAAACACAAGAGGAACCCCCAGATTCGATCGCTGCTGGTTTCCCAAACAAAGCAAGGGAGAAGGGAAATACGTGAGTGAAATTCTTTCTACCTGGAAAACCCAGTTTGATCTCGACTCTCCTTCCCGTATGTCGGCAACCAGCATAAAGCCCACCCTGGCCAAGAAGGGATTAAGGAAAAGGAAAAATAAAATCCTTATGACCCTTAAGATAACATCTCTTTCCAGACTCTTTTCTCTGCACACAAACACCCCCTTTCTCCCTCCCTCCCTTCCTTTCTTCTCTCCCTTCCCTCTGTCTTTCTTCTCTCCTCCCTCCCTCCCTCCCTCCCTTCCTTCCTTTTTCTCTATCTCTCAGGCTATTTTGTAGCCTGCTTTCACCAGAAAACATATTATGGACTCTTGCCATGTCAAGAAAGATATTTCTAAAACACCCTTTTAATGGTCACATGGTATTCTATGAGTGAATATAACACAATTCATTTTTTAAATGCTCTAGCATTGTTGTTTTCAGAGGTTTGCTGATATAAATGATGTGATGAAAATTCTCCTAGTTAAATTTGTAAGCACATCTTCGTTTTCTCAGGAGAAATTCTTACAACTGGAATTTCTGGGTCATACAGTATACGCATTTTTAAAGATTTTTGATCACATACTGCCAAACTATCCTTGCCAAATTTTTTTAAATTTTTAAAATATGCACCATTTTACACTTTGTCCAACAATATTTGAGAGGTTGAAGGCTTCCTGCCAGAAAACACGCCATGGTCATTTATATTCCATGTAGGGATAGCGTCTATAAGCAAAATTTATCATGAAAGTCTACGCAAAGCCTTATAAAATAAATATCTGGAGAAAGAAATGAGGTTTCAGATGGAGAACCAAGAGGAAGGTCATCAGAATTATGCAGCCACACAATGGAGGACAGACAGAGAGAAGAGGGTCTGGAAACACAGAAAGTAGGGGTGCAGGGCTGGAGGCGGGTGAGGATGCTGTCAGTGAGCACGCCATCGCTTACGAAAATACCAGCGCAGAAAGGCCAAAGGTGGCTTTGTTGGCCTGGTAAGCCGCCTTGAGGCTGTGCAGAGCCTGCTGTGTGATATACAAATATTCACGTCAGCAGCTCCCACGGAGAGCTTTGGAAGAAAGAACTCAGAATTCAAGCACCCTGTGTAGACGGACCCACTCCACTGCTCAGGAGCTCCATGGCGGTGGACAATCAATTAACCCCTCTGAAACTCAGTCTCTCCATCTGTAAAATGGGTTCGGTAATAACACTTTTCTCAGAGGCTAGCTGTGGAGTTTAAGCAGCATGATATATGAGGAAGCCTTTTGCAATACAACGAAAAGCGTTGCAGCAGTGCTTCATGTCTGTGGATGGATGGCCAACAAAACTAGACAAGTGGGTCCTTAACATGAAATATTCAGAGAATCGAAGCAAGGATGAGAGTTCTGTGTCAACCTCCCAACAGTGGCTGCAGCCAGTACCCGATTGGAGCCCTGGGGGCGGCAGGCAGGCTGGGGTCACCTGCCCCTTGGGCTCACACTGACCATCCATGAAGCCTGAAGGCAGCCTCAGGGAGGATTTGCTGCAGAGTTTTCTGCCTAATCCCAGCTAGCACCAAAGAAAGCCCATTAGGGTGAGATTGGGTGAGATCTGGCTCCCGGGCTCTCCTTATAGGAGGGCTGGAGGGGATTTGGAATCCTGAGGCAAGAAAGAAAATGGGGGTCGCTGCAAACAGTGGATAATCCTGCATAAGCACCAAAGAAGGAACCCAGACATTCCTCAGGGCACCTTCTGTTTTCAGAGGCGTGTGACTTCAACTCATGGCCCAGAATAAATAGGGAACCCTGAAAAGAGAAGTGGCAAAAGCTCTAGTCTCCTAGGAGAAAAATAAGGCAACCAAGCCCAACTGTAGGGGTTAAATACATTACAATACATCCTTGAAGCTCTTGAGCATCAGGCAATGGATCTCCATTTTCTGACATAGAAAAACGTAACTCAACAACCCCCCACCGAGACTCAGTTTCCTCACCTGTAAAATGGGACTAACGAGACAAACCCCCTCACAGGGTGACTGAGAGCATGAAACGAGGTAATATAAGGGAGGTGCCTGGCACCAGACATAGTGCATAAGTGCTCCATAAAAATATACTAGGCTGCGTTATTAGTGTATCTGGTTAAGAAAAAAAATTACAAAATAATATTTATAGTAAGATTCCACAATTTTAAAAATTATGTGTAAATAAATCATAGAAGAATGTGCAGAAGTGTAAGTCCTGAACTGTGAATCAAGATGATCTCTGAAGAATGGAATTAGAGAGTTTGTAGTTTATATGTATACTTTTTTGTATAATTTTTTAAAACAATGAGCATTCTATACTTTTATAATAAGGAAGGAAGGAAAGGAAAGAAGAAGGAAGGAAAGAAAGAAAGAAGGGTAAGAAAAGAAAAAGTAAAAAGAACTAGCTGTTCTACCTAAATGTTCAAACCTGAGAGAATGACAAAGGCATAGAGGAGAATATACACAACAATTTCAAATGATATTTACAGAATCTAGGCTGACACGCAAAAATGCTTATAATATGATGTAAAGCAGAAACCAGGAGACAAAATATTTGTTGCACCGTAATTTCAGCTGTGTAAAAAAAATGCGTAGAAAAAGGATTTGAGGAAAATATGCCAAAATGAGGATGACCTCTAAATGCTAGATTATGCTTGACCATTATTTACTGAATACTTCATATTTTCCAGATTGCCTGCAAGAGGCCTCAATTGCTTCCATAATCAGAAAATAAGCACAACTGATGTTAATAATAATAACAATTGCTCTTACTTGCTGGATGGAAAACAGCAGCACCAGGGCCAGCACGCACCTCCCGGGGGCCTGCAGGGAGCGCTTCCTGGGGCAGGGGGCCGGGCGGGTGCCCCGGGGCGTGGGGATGCCCTCCAGCTGCCCACGAGCTCCGGGCAGGGACCCCGCCGGGCGTGCCCCAGACCCTGTCCTGCTCGCCTCCAGCCTCATCTTCCTGGCTGCCCCCTCACGAGTGCCGACACATGTCCCTAACCGTCCAGGGGGCGCCCCGGGCTGCCTCGTCTTGCATTCCTCTTCTTGGGGCAGGGAAATGTCTGCACGCACCCTCTCCACGCCGCGCGGAGCGCGTCCCAGCCCGTCTGGGGAGATCCACAGACTCTCCCAGTTTTCTCCGCAGCAGCGTCTCGGCCCCGCTGCGGGGGCCCCCGAAAGCAGGAAGATGTTCCCCAGACTTTCCCCCACGTCGGCTGCGCTTTTGGGGACTTCCGAGGAGAATAAGGACAGTGGTCAGGGAACCCCCAGCTCAAGGTCCCGATCGGTGCAAAAGGCCCGGGGTGGGACGGTCTGCGGGTCCGCGCTGCTCAGGAGCGGCTGGGAGGAGAGGGTGGGCCCCGAGCCAGTTCCGGGGCGGGCGGCTTGCGAGGGGTGGGGGTGGGGGGTATTTCTTACTAAGGCATTAAGCTCCTCCATCCACAAAGCTGGACCTCCTCTCGGCCCTGTTTATGCCCAGATTACAGGAGTCAGTCTACGGACCCAGGAGAGAGCGGTTCCCGACCCAGAGGCCACCTTTCAGCCCCGATCAGGGTTTGTCTACGAAACAAGGGACTCGGAAAGTCAAATGTTCTCTCGTTTTGACTGCCAGCTTGTTCTGATCACCCACCGCGCAGCCCACATGGCAGATCCTTTTATGGGATCCAGGATCCATCACTTATTAACTAACATGTCAGTACATTCTCACCACAATTCACATTTACAAAATCCTTTCAGCCATCATTCTATTTCAGCCATTCTCAAAACAACCCTACAAGCCTCTGATTAATTACCCCACTTGACAGCTGAGAAACATCGTGGTTCAGAGAGGTTAGGCTGCTTGCCCGAGGCTGCACAGCAAGAAAATGGCAAAGGCAGGATGTTCAGGTCTTCTGAATAGAATCACCTGACCACAGCTGTATGCTCCCCCTACCCTCTCTGGGTGGGTTCCTTTACTCCAGGGGCCTCCTTGCTGTACCTCCGAAGGGCTCTGCTCCACCACCCCCACCCTGTCCCACCCCACCTGCACCATCTTCCTATTCCACTCCCAACTTCTCCATCCAACTTTCCCAGCCTCCCCAATTAGAGGCCCAAGCAGAAGCTCTGATTCGATGAAATATCACGTGAGCAAGAGGTAAGCAGCACATGTTTTCAGTTAGTTTTGTTTTCCATTCAAATTAACCACAGAAGCTCATTTTGGTTAACTTACCTGACTGAGTAAATTCTGAACAACTGGGAAAAACAGGTGAGCATTCCTTAATAGATCAGCTTGGAAATCTTAGAAACCCCAGTGCAAGATTTTAAACCTTAGCTGTAAAGTGCCAAATCTGAAGAGGTGATCTCTGGAATCGATGTGGTCCTCTCTTTGGGGCAGCAGAGGGAAGGATGAGAAGATGCAGAAAGAGAAAAATGCCTGTCACGGCTTCTGATCCGTTTGAGATGTCTGCAAAGGAATTCTGTGATTGCACATTTAAAACTAGCCACCAAGTTGCATGCTTGCAAAGAAAATACCTGCTCTGTGAGAACAGTCTATCTAATCTCTTTGAACTTTTTTTCATAAACATCCTTTTTCTAAAGGGACAAGGGTTGAGTCTACACGTGGCTTCCCACCTGCTGGAGGGATGCCCTCTAGTGGCAGAACATGGGAACTCCTCTTCCCACAAGACGGGGAAACCAAACAAGGCACAGCTGCACAGGTTTGTAAGACCATTGAGAACGTGCAACACAGCTCTCCGGGCTTTGCCAGCAGGAAAGTACAGGTGGAGTGATATTAACCCACCTGCTTACTCATGCAGGTGAATTCTCTGTTATATGGGGTGGAGTTGGGGAGGGGGTGGTGGGGCTTCAGAGGATGTTTAGCACATGATCAAAAACCCAATTGTTGTTTCAGATGCCACATGGCATCATCTGTTATTCTTCTCTGCCTGGCTCCTTCATCAGTGTCCTCCGCCAAGAAGCTTCTTAGGGGTCCCCAGCATGATCGCCGCTGTCAGTGCCCACAGTAGTAAGGAAATCAGTGATGGGCCAAGGGCTCTGTCTGCCACTGCTGAATTCTGCCCTCCCCACTCAGCACAGCACTGCCTCTGCCGGGCCCTGGAAACAGCCCTGCCTGTAGCTCGCATCTCCCAGAGGCCCTGGACAAGCAACTTCCCATCTGCAGTCCCTGTCTGCATAGGGCTGGGCAGGAACAGACCCCGGGCAGTCCCTGGGAGGCCCCCCTCCCGGAATCCAACTGAGGCCCAGCTCGATGCAAAAGACAGGGATGGGGCATCTCACCCAGACACCCACCCAAACCTCCCCCAGTCTTCAGTCAAAGACCAGCGCCTCCTGCTACCACAGGGAGGGACCTTGAAGACAGCGTGTTGACGGAAATAAGCCAGACACAAAAGACCAAATATTTTATGATCTCACTGATATGAGATAATTAGAATATGCAAATTCATAGTGTCAGAAACTAGAATATAGGTTTCAGGGGGGCAGAGGGAATGGGGAGTTAAGGGTTAAAGGGTACAGAGTTCCAGTTGGGGTGATGGAAAAGTTTTGGTCATGGACGGTGGTGATGGGAGCGCGACATTGTGAATGCAACTGTACACCTGAAAGTAGTTAAAATGGGAACTCTCATATTGTATATGTTACTATAATAAAAATCTTGAAAAACTCATAAAACTGTACAACACAAAGCAAACCCTAATGTAAACTGTGGACTTTGGTTAATATAATTGTTATAATATTGGTTCATCAGTTGTAACAAATGTACACACGAATGCAAATTGTTAACAATAAAATAATAAAAATTGTGTGTGTGGTTGGGGGGGTTATGTGGGAGCTCTGTACTGTCTGCATGATTTTTCTGTAAATCTACAAGTGTTCTAAAAATAAATAATTTTTTTTATAAACAAGGGGCACACTCAGATTCCTGGGAGTGGGTGGGATGAGAGGAAACTCTGGAGGAGGTCAGATGGCAGGAAGAGGGGTGTGCCAGCCACCAGCGGGGAGGAGTGCGCCCCCCCACTCACCCCCTGCACCCCGTCATTCGGTCATGCCTGGGCCACGCGGCAGCGGACGCCCATCGTCCTCTCGGTCAGCCTGGCCATCGCCTTCTCCCTCGGCAGCGTCGGGAGGGACAATGGGAGCTGGAACATCCAGTACCTATGGGAGACGGGACCACAAGGTCACCCAGCGCAGGTTCCCACGTGGGGCTCTGGCAGTCCTGAGAGGAGAGCCTGGATGGCACAGGTGAGTGCAGCCCGGACAGGTGAACTCAGCCAGGACAGGTGAGCACAGACGGGACAGGTGAGCGCAGCCCAGACAGGTGAACGAAGCTTGCAGGCCCTGGTGGGAAAGGAGGGAGTGGCCATGGGTTTGCCTGGGTTTGCCCCCTGGCTCTGCTTTCCGGAACAATTCCCTTCACCTCTGCGAGCCTCAGTTTTCTCATCTGTAAAATAGGAACCACAGCTCCCAGGTTTATTGTGAAGACTAAATGAGTGGTTTCACCTAAAGCACTTGTGGCAGTGCCTGAAACATTGTGTTTATTAAATATTAGCTTGTTATTAAAATTAATATTTATATTTTACATAAATATTAGAATTGACAGTGGCTCCCACCCAACTCTGAGTTGTATCCCTGGTCCTGCTCCCACATTTTAAGGAGGTCTTAGAGAGTAGACTTATCGTCATTGGCGGGAAGGGAGTCACCTTAATAAGTCAGACCCTTACCTCAGTCCATCTTGGAAATACCCCTGCGAGGTGGATACTATTTCCTTAGCTCCCAAGGGGAGAAACTGAGGCTCAGAGAGTTCCAAGTTGCAAAGCCTGCTCCCTTTCCCACCAAATTCCAGAGCCCCAATTCATCCACATCCTTTGAACGTTTGTGGGTTTGGGGTGGAGGAAGGAAAAGAGAAGGAATAGTATTTGGAGGCACATATTTCAGAAAAGAGTGTTTTTACCACATAATGAACTGAGGCCTGAGGAATTTGACCCTCAAGATTAGGCAGCCTGGCTCCCAGCCAGGGTACGCTTTCCCTCCTGTGGGGAAGGCACAGCCCCCCAAGGTGGAGAGGAGAGGTCCCCTCACCTGTGCCCTGCTTCTCCCCTGACTCAGGCTTATGTTTAAGCAAAAGCCCTCTGAGATGCTGTGTCTTCCCCATCCCTCCCCAGGGGTGGCTGCCCAGGGACAGAGCCCTGCCCTGCCCTCCTCACCTGCCCAGGTGAGCAGTGGTACCTGTGGCCTTTGCTGAGGCTCCTGGAGGCGCCTCCCCTTGCCTCTCTCCCCCCGGAGTGCCGCTTTCCTGGAAGTCCACTCTCGGGAGTCACGTGACTGTGGCATCCTGGAGGGTCCCCGAGACCGTCCCAGTTGTGCTGTTTGCAAAATATGGCCACTGTACCCACAGGTAAATTGCTTGGGGACTTCTGCTCCTTTCCAAAGTCCCCATCTGAGGACAGCCTACTTCCACCTCCACAGCTACAGGTAAGCTTCACACCAGGTAGCAAATGTTGGTTGAATCAGAATCAAGCACCAAGTCCTGGGGATTCCAACTCAGTAGGTCTGGGATGGGGTCTAGAAAACTGCATTCTTTTTTTTTTCAAAAAATTTTATCAGGTAATATTTATATATAGATTAAATATCAATATCACTTTGAAAGACGTGTAAGAAAAACCAGCACGCCCCTGCCCCTCCCCTTTCCAGAACCCAGCCCCACCCTTCAGGAGAAACCACTTTTAACTTAGTTGGTTCTTCTGGTTTTTGCCTTCACATTTCCAAACAAATATGCTGACATTGCTCTGTCTTTGTCTTAGAAGTTCTGTATCAAATTATTGCTATAATAAATAGGATTTAACTCTCTCACACCACCACATCCCATATCCACTCTGCCATCTTCCTCATATATATATTGCTATTTGATTTAAAGCAATGAACCAGTAATTTATTTCTGATACATAAATATCGTTCATTGCAGAATCAAGGAGGGGACTCCAATTGCGTGTATTTTCTGTTACAACTTCTTCCTTTTCCTGGAGTTTCTAATTGCCTCTTCTTTTCCCATACTCATGGCATTAATTTTTATTCCCCTCAACTCTCCATGCTATCGGGTGGTACCCACATTTCTAACAAGCTCCCCTGGTGGTTAAGACACACACCAAAGTCAGAAAGGAAGGCGTCAAAGTCAGAGAGGGGTGCTGGGGTAGGGCAAAGCTCTCTGGGAAGGGGAGCTGGGAACAGCATGGAGCAAATCCCCAAGCATTCACTTGGCCACTTCCACGTCAGGCAACAGGGCCAGGTGAGTACAAAGGTGAGCGAGCCACAGTGCTGAGAGGTAATCCATCAAGAGAGACCTGAGTTTAAAAATAAAACCAGGAAAAATATGATAGTGGTTATAATGAAGACTCAAGCACAATATGGTAATACAAAGAGGGAGAGGTTATTTACAGCTCTGGGGATGGGGAGGTTTTCATAAAGGATGTGGCAAACCTGCCAAGGCTCAAAGTAGGATTCTGATTTTTTTTTCTTTTTTTTTTTTACTGTAGTAACATATACATAACCTAAAATGTGCCCATTTTAATCATTTCTAACTATACAATTCAGTGACATTAATTATATTTGCAATGTTGTGCTACCATCGTCGCCATCCATTACCAAAACTTTTCCATCACCCCAAAGGAAACTCTGTATCCATGAAAGACTAACTCCCCAGCCCCCCCACCCATTACCCCAACAGCCCCTGGTAATCTCTAATCTACTTTTTGTTTCTATGAATTTGCCTATTTTAGATACTTCATGTAAGTGGAAGCATATGATATGTGTCCTTTTATGTCTGGCTTATTTCACTAAGCATGAATGTCTTCAAGGTTCATCCATGTTGTAGCGTGTCTCAGCACTTCGTTCTTTCTCATGGCTGGAGGACTGGGATTTTAATAGACGGAGACCGGAGGAAACGACGTTCCAGGCAGAAAGAAGGGAATGAACCAGTATCTGTGGTGGGACAGTCCAGGTATTTGCAACACAAGGCAGGAAAGGAAGAGAACACTTCATTATAGAACACACACCAAATTCCAAGGAGCGTTGACATTCTCAATGAGTCTTGGGCAAAGTCAAGAAAGAATAATGGATTTTCTTTGTCCCTTTCCAATATTATGTACTTGATGTCAGGACAGAAAGAGACCTGACAAAGTGGAATCGGGACTTTTTCTGTCTTTCTTTTTTTTTACTGTAGTACCTAGCCAGGTTTTCTCAAAGATTATTCCACAAAGATGCCTTTTTGAGATACTCTTTGTAAAAATAAAAAGTTTCAATAGTCAAATACATTTGGAAGATGCTCCATACTTCATTTTCTTCGAAATTCGCAATGCACATTCACATATTAAAATCTCTGAGAAGTCCCACAATAAAAAACTGAGATGACATATCCAAGTGTTTCCCAAAATTAGTTGACCATAGAAAAAATATTTTGTGTATAATATAGGTTAATGTTCTATGAGGCTGGTGGTTGCTGGAACACATTTTGAAAAAGACTGTCCTAGAATAATAGACTCATTTTACAGAAGGGAAAACTGAGTTCTAGAGGTTTAAGTGTTTTAGTAAAGCTAGAAACTGATGGCACTGGACATGGAACTCAAATTTATTTACTCTTAGCCCAAAACTTTCCCTGCTATCTCACAAGGCCAAAAACATTAACTGACAATAAATCTTACATTGGTCAATGAATAATTTTGTGTCCATCAATCCAAGAAACTACTGGTCACATTTTTATATATTTCTAAATATAATAAGGTCATCCAGGTAAAATAGGGTCTCTAAATATTGTCATCGCTTTATTAAAAAGGAGTAATGGGGGATATTTTCCTAGCACACTTTTTTCCCCGAAAAGAAACTTTGTAACCTCCATGTTTTTCAGGATGCTCCTAAAAAAATAGTTTAGAATTAATTTTTACAAAATATAGACTAAAATAATATCATACGTATTAGAGAGTAAAAGAAAAACTACGCATCAGGGGTTACAAACTCAAACGCGTACAAGAGGAGGTAACAAAAATGAGTGAAGCAAGGCTAACTGGGAATTCCAAAGACCTCGAAATCTCATGTCTCAGCTCAACTTTGTGGTCCTGTGGGCTTGGGGACCCAATATTGTCAGACCCTATGGTTTTTCAAGGGAAGTAAGATATCCGGATTGTGTGTGTGTGTGAAAATTCCCAGTATTTAAATATCCTTAAAACATTGCATAGGTCAATGTTTGCAGCAGAACATGTAGCCTGTGGTCCCCGGCTGGAGAGCTCTGCGTCATATAAACATCTATTATTTAGTCTAATTTATCATGAGTGCCTGGGAGACTTGGGGAATAAGGGGGAAAAAAAGGATTAGGAACTGGAGGTGAATAAGAAAGAACCCAACTATGCTTTAAAAAGAGGACCAGGATGGTTTGATGGGTTGGGCCCTCTACCACAGGTTTTACCCTTGGGAAGACGGTTGCTGCAAAGGAGAGGCTAGGCCTCCCTATGGTTGTGCCTAAGAGCCTCCTCCCGAATGCCTCTTTGTTGCTCAGATGTGGCCCTGTCTCTCTGGCTAAGCCAGCTTGAAAGGTGAAATCACTGCCCTCCCCCCTACGTGGGATCAGACACCCAGGGGAGTGAATCTCCCTGGCAACATGGAATATGACTCCCGGGGAGGAATGTAGACCCGGCATCGTGGGACGGAGAACATCTTCTTGACCAAAAGGGGGATGTGAAAGGAAATGAAATAAGCTTCAGTGGCAGAGAGATTCCAAAAGGAGCCGAGAGGTCACTCTGGTGGGCACTCTTACACACAATTTAGACAACCCTTTTTAGGTTCTAAAGAATTGGGGTAGCTGGTGGTGGATACCTGAAACTATCAAACTACAACCCAGAACCCATGAATCTCGAAGACAGTTGTATAAAAATGTAGCTTATGAGGGGTGACAATGGGATTGGGAGAGCCATAAGGTCCACACTCCACTTCGTCTAGTTTATGGATGGATCAGTAGAAAAATAGGGGAAGGAAACAAACAGACAAAGGTACCCAGTGTTCTTTTTTACTTCAATTGCTCTTTTTCACTCTAATTATTATTCTTGTTATTCTAGTGTGTGTGCTAATGAAGGTGTCAGGGATTGATTTGGGTGATGAATGTACAACTATGTAATGGTACTGTAAACAATCGAAAGTACAATTTGTTTTGTATGACTGCGTGGTATGTGAATATATCTCAATGAAATGAAGATTAAAAAAAAAAAAAAAAAAAAAAAAAAGACATAATGCTGAGCAAAATAAGCCAGGCACAAAAAGAGAGATATTGTATGTTACCACTAATGTGAATTCTGTGAAAAATGTACAATGTTTTATACTGTAGAATGTAGGGGACCTAGAGATACCAATTAGTGGAGGGGGAATGATAATCTAATAAGAACAGATAAACTATGGAGGGTAATCTCAATGTTATGGGAATGCTCAGGAATGATTATGGTTTGTAAACTTTCTTGGATATAGTAAGATCATGTTGAAAGCAATAGAGTTATTTTAGGTTTTTTTTTTTTTTTTTCTCTTATTCCTTTGTTTTCTTAGGGGTTGTTAATTTTCTTGGGGTATGGTAGGAACATGTTGGAAGCAATGTAGTTATTTTAGATTATTTGTTTTTCTTACTCCTCTGTTTGGACATGGTTTATTAATTTTCTTGGGGTATGGTAGGAACATATTGGAAGCAAAGTAGTTATTTTAGGTTATTTGTTTTCCTTAATCCATTGCTTTGTTTGAAATGTTGTGGGGTTTTTTTGGTTGTTGTTTACCTGTTTGTTTTTAATTTTTTGATAAACAAAGTTAAAAAATTGAAAAAAAATCAGTAGAAAAATGGGAGTAAAAACTAAATGACAAATAGGGTGGGATGGGGGGATGGTTTGGGTATTCTCTTTTCACTTTTATTTTTTATTCTTATTCTGATTCTTTCTGATGTAAGGAAAATGTTCAGAAATAGATTGTGGTGACGAACGCATAACTATATGATCATACTGTGAACAGTTGATTGTATACCATGGATGACTGTATGGTTTGTGAATATATTTCAATAAAACTGAATTTAAAAAAAAAAAAAAAAAAAAAAAGAGGACCAGGAGGGGCACGAGGCGCACAACCAACCTGGCAGGGAGGGCTCCAGTCTGAGCTCCACAACCAACCCGGCAGGGAGGGCTCCAGTCTGAGCAGGATGCTCCCGGGCTCCAAACGAATGTAGCACAGAGCCTCTCTGTGCCACAGGGATCTTGATGGATATTTTCCTTCCAAATCAGCGCGATCTCCATCTGCCACTGGTCCCCTTAAAATTGACCATCCAGGGAATCTCTTATCTAGATGTTCTTGCAGGACATCCTCTGCACATGCAGCCTCAAATCATTCTTCACTTTCTCACCAATGCCTAAAATGCCTTCCAAAGAGGCAATGCCTTTAATCCCATGCTCTGAAAGGAAGGTTTGAAATGAAAATTCCTAGTCAAGGCAATGCTCAGATTCTACAGCCAGATTCTACGGCCACCATTTTGCTAAACCCAGAAAGTTCAAAGGCAGAGAGACCCAGGCACCCCAGGAGGGGCGTGTTTGAGGGGGGAGTGGGGAGACAAGCAGGCAGGGGTGGAGGGCACCAGCGCCAAGCACAGACAACATGGACAGCATTTCCTAGAGTTGGCAAGCCACAGCGCCTGGCCGGAGAGGCATCCTCCAGCTATGTAACACCTGCCGCTGTGGCTTCATGAGATTTATAAAGATTTTTCCTTTTAATCCTGTTGGCCTTATTCAAAAGGCAAACCATTTTCTGAGGATTCACATTAATCAAGGGGTCACTGTGGGCTGACTCTTTGGGCCTGAGCTAAGCTCACCCTTCTAAACTAAGGCGAAGTCAACTAATCTCCTTGGCTGGCTGTGTACCTGGCCACCTCTTTATTCCAGTTAGCAAAGGCAGTGCTTTTTAGAAGACAAGACAGGCCCTCTTCCTTCTGTGCATTATGCAGAAAGACAGCACGCAATGATGTATAAAAAGAAACTGGGTCTCAGGTGGAAAAATCTCGTTTCAATTCCTGACTCCAACCTGTTTGAGCCTGGCCTCAAAATACATACTTGCCTTATCAATAATTAAATGCACAGAAATGCATAAGGCAGTTTTCAAAATGCTTTCACAACTTTCTCATTGGAAGGCTTTTATTATACCCATTGAACAGATGAAGAAAGCAAGACTCAGGGAGGTCAAAAAACGTCCTGTGATTACTGACTGTGGCAGAAGCAGGCATAGAAGCCAAACTCTTTGGATTTATGTGTCACACACTGTCCACAGCATCCATTTGCTGTCTCCCTGCCGGCCTGACCTGATGAAGGGATATGTAAGAGATGCCACACCAGCCTCAAACTGCTCTGCAAGAGCAGGGCCTGAGTGTCAAGATTTCCCCAATGCTGTGGGGACTTCCCTAGTAGATTTGGGGGAACTCAAGAGTAATTTTTGCTGCTGTGGCTGTTTTAGTTTCCCAGGCTGCATAAAGCAAATAACATGAAATGGCTCAACTTGAACAATGGGAATTTATTCGCTTACAGTTTTGAGGCCAAGAACATGTCCAAATCAAAGCATCATCATGGCGATGCTTTCTTTCCAAAGACCAGCTGATGGCGATCCTTGGCTCCTCTGCCACATGGCAAGGCACATGGCAGCATCTGCTGGTCTCCCCCTTCTCTTCCGAGTTTCATCAATTTCAGCTTCCTTCTTCTGTGGCTTCTCTCTCTGTATTCATTCCATTTATAAAGCACTCCAGTAACAGGATTAAGACCCATCCAGTTGAGGTGGGCCACACTTTAACTGAAGTAACCTCATTACAAGTCCCATTTATAATGGGTCTGCACCCACAGGAATGAATTCACTTTAAGAACATGTTTTCTGGGGTCCTTACGCTTTAAACCACCACTGTGACTGGGATACTGTTGCCACTGCCCAAACCAGAAGCTACACCAGGGAAAATTTCCAATTGCATAACTCCAAAGTTGACTTAATTAAAAAAGCTGCAGGGGCCACTGCAACTGAAAATTGACAGGTGGAGCCCAGATTCCGTTGCTCTCAGCCCCCTGCGGGGTAAATACCCTCCCTTAGGCTGCCTGTGCAGACAGTTACGTGATGGATGAATCCCTGGTGACTCGTTCAGCCTGAAAGCATCCCAGCAGCAAAGCAAAACCAAATGGTTGTACCGTAAACCCACCCTGCATTTCTTGCTCTCTTATAGCCGAGCAGAAGGCAAGGCAGGGGTGTGAAGAAATGAGAACTGTGGGCACTGAGGTTTTATGAGGATGTACATGGCAGATCGAAAGCTTTCTGACCTTTAGACGTGAACTGCCAAATTGTGTGCCTGCTGACACATAGGATCCTTCCCAAGTGGTCCTGAATGAGATGGAAGGGGGGTGCTGTGTTGTGCTAAGGGAGCAAAGAAATGGCTCAGTGTTGGGGGGTCAGGTTGATGGAAGGAGGACTTAAAAACCAGAAGAAGGAATTTTAGACTTAATGCTGGATGAAACAGGGAGCCACTGCAAGTTCTTGAATAGGAATGTTACCGGGAATTTTCTCTTCTATAAAAGAAAAATATTTTCTGAGGCCTAAAGGTCCTGTTCCTGAAAACTTCCAGAAAAAGCAGGTGACATGATCCTTGCCCCTGAGGCTTTTACAATCTAGGAATAAACGAAGATTCATGTCAGCCACGTGCAAAAAAAAGCCCAATAGAATTAGTTTTATTCCAATAAGATTTAAGTGCTTATTAGCTGGGATAGAAGCTTTCCCGTCTGTTTTCCCATTTAATCATCACAGCAAGGCTAAAGTGGGGACCACTGAGCCTATTTTAGAGACAAGGAGGACATTCTATTGAAGAGCCAATGATATACGCTCCATGGCTTTTGCACCTTGCTCTGTTTTAGCTCCTCCCAGACCAGGCAGGAAGCACCTCTCTGTGTCTTGGTCTTTGTGTTCTCTGACACCTTCTCTTCTGCCCCAGATTCTAAGTGGTCGGTAGTGAAGTGGCACAGCACTGGTTGAGCTTCAGACACCTGAGTTCCAAGACTGAGAATGCCACTACCTTGTTGTCTTGTACAAGTCACCTCCCCCTGGGGGTCCCTGGACCCCCTCCTCTAAACTGTGGGGATGGACAAGGTGATTTCCATGGTTCCTCAATTCTGCAGTCTATGATTCTATTTGGGGCTGAAGCGTTATTGGAGAGTGAGTGGGGGGCACTCACCCGGGACAGGACCCATCTGTCACTCACCCCCAGACCAGGATTCAGTTACATCTGTACACCAAGTGGGAATATTCAGGGATTTAACTCTTTCAATGGCATCTCATGTCTAAGGCAGTGACTCAAACTTTTTCACCCAAGGTGTGCAACACGACAGATAACACTTACAAGCAAAGCACACCCCCAGGACCACATAAATAGTCTGGTTCCAGGTTCTGACCAATCCCTGGTGCACAAACAGTAAATCCTCCCTTTTCTTTGACACTCAAGAAAGCATGATGGAAGGCAAGTGATTCGGTCCTAGTATCAGAGATCATTTAGAATCTGCTCTAATTCATTAGAGAAAAAACTTACAATCTTTGTTACTTTGCCTCTAACCAGTGAAAAATTATTTGAGATTCATACCCCAATGGATGCTGTTCCAGAAGCTGAGAACCACGGGTCTAAGTTTCGCAGTATCAGTGCAGATGGGCTGGGTTATGCCGTGTAACAAACAACCCTCCAATCCCAAGGGTTTAAACCAACAAATTTATTTCTAGCTCCTGCTCTGTGTACTTCTCAGGTTGGCAAAGGGTCTCTCCTCATTGTAGCCATGCAGGGACTCAGGCTGACAGAGACCCCGTAATAACCTGTGCTCCCATGATCACAGAAGTAAGGGAAAGTGGACAGTGCATTGGTTCATAACACTTCTGACCAGAAGTGACCCACCTCTCTCCCTCTCATGGTTCATCAGCTGAGAAACTCACATGGCCAAGACTGGGTTCATTAGGGCAGATTGTACCCCACTCCCCTGGGGGAGGGCACCACATGCCCGTGAACGACGAAGGACCCTGCCACACTCCCCATTCTTTGTCCAAAATGACCTGGGATACAGTTATGCAGCCAGAAAGACAGTTTGCCCCTAATTGTCAAGCTTAACCCTACTTACAGATACACTTTTCATATCTTTTAGGTGAGACATGTAGGAGCTTCCAGAGTCTAATAACAGCTGAGGAACAAGGTAAACACCTTATTTATGCTTCTGTCCACCAGCACATCTCACCATTGAGACCATTTTTATTGCTTTTTGTTGGGGTTAGGGACAAGATGAGGGAGTTATGTATCATTTTTCCATGAAGTCAAGTCCAAGACATAGATCCGCAGGCCCCATGTGCCCCACAGCCAGTTTGCTAAACAACCAGCTTTCTAGCAGGGTAAGGGGAGGGAGATCCCTGACAGCGTTTGCTGATCTCCGTGGTGTAAATATTCACACCGTGGCCAATTTCAAGTTACCAAATTGAGGCGAATGCGGAGTTGAGAGGAAATGTGCTCTGGCAAACCACTGCCTATAGGGCTTTTACTTCTCTATAATGCTTATCAAATTTGTAACTACTTTCATAGCATCTGTTTTCCCAGCTGCAGTACAGTTTCTGTGGTGGCACAGGTCACATCTGCTTCACTCACTGCTCTATCCCCGGTGCCTAACTTGACTTAGAGTAGGGCTTTCACAAACATTAGTTTCCCTTCCTGTCCCTTTATCCACTCCCCTCTGCATCCAACAAAGTTCCTTGGATCTGTGGGCCAGATCCTCTCTGGAGGGCAAACCCACAAAGGAACAAATGAAGTTTGGGTACCTCTAGAAGAACTCTTCAACTCTCAAATTCCTCTGCCTCCTGTTTAAGTTTGTGTATCTTTTTCGGTCTTTAAAAAAGCAAAGAACATCTCCTGGTAGAACCAAAACATGTTAACTTTCTGAACTGGAGAGCAGAGACCCCCAGTATCTCATGTCCTTACATCAGGGTTCAGATGATTTTTTCCTCCCTAGCTGTGGACAATCTTTACAGACTCTTCTTCTAGGCTTTAGAAACTTCCTTTCAAGGCCAACTTTCCAAGAGTCAGTGGAGGCATTTGTGATTTTGATTCCATTTTGTTTATTTCAGAACCTAAAGGTACACTAAATCAAAGATTGAACACTCCCATACTGCTGAATTCTAAATACCCAGCATTTCTGTCGTGCCTCCATTTTGCAGGTGTTTTGTGGCTGTCCATAGGGGCAAAGGTCCTGAATTTCCCCTGATGCTGACAAGCACCATCCTCCTGGGCTCCCGAGTGAGCTTTCCTGGCTCTGGGCTTGACTGGCTCAAGGTGGAAGCCTCTGTGGTTACCCTCATGGTCCTCACAGGTACGTCCCAACTGCATCATTAGAACGGTACACCCACTGCCAGAGAACAGGCTGGCTCTTTCCTGTCAATGACCAGTTCAGTGGCACATCTTGTCTACCAGATAACCACTGGATTAATACCATTGGGTGGGAGAACTGATGCTTTGAGTGACTGATGAAAAGAAAGGTGGTGGGGGTAGATGGACAGTGAGATTTATCAGTGTGTCTTTAGCACTACTCTTGGGAGAGAGTACATTGGCTCTGAGAAGAGAAATTGCCTAATTTAGTACAGTGGTTAAGCATGAGTATGCAGAAAATTTCTCCTTGGATTCAGATTTCTACTTAATGGCTGTGTGAAATCGGGTAAGTTACTTACCTTCTCTAAGCTAGATGTCTCAGAAGGTGTGATGGTTAGGTTCACGTGTCAACCTGGCCAGGTGATGGTCAAGCAAGCACTGGCCTAACTGTTATTGTAAGGACATTTGTGGCTGGTTAGTAAACCAGAAGGCTGGTTTATTAAATCATCAGTCAATTGGCTGCAGCTGTGACTGATGACATCAACTAAGGGCGTGTCTTCCACGATGAGAGAATGCAATCAGCTGGATTTAATCCAATCAGTTGAAGACTTCTAAGCAAGACAGATAAAGGACCTTCACTTCTTCTTCAGCTAGCCAGCGAAGCATTTCCTGAGGAGTTCTTCGAACTTGCATTTTCACTGCCTGTGGAGTTCATCAAACATCTTCATCAGAGTTCCCAGTTTGCTGCCTGAGGAGCTCATCGAACACCTTCATTGGAGTTGCCACTCTGCTGCCTGCCCTACAGAATTTGGACTCGTGCATACCCCCACAGTTGCATGAGACACTTTTATAAAATCTTATATTTATGGATATCTCTTGTTGATTCTGTTTCCCTAGAGAACCCTAACTAATACAGAAGACTTTGGTGGTGACTACATGAGAATGTACCTAGTATGTAATAAGTAGCTTTTTAAAACTTATCAAGTTTGGTATATTTGTTTCATAAGAATGAAGAACAATTTTGTTTATTCTACCTCTCCAAGCAAATTTTAGAGCAATTTAGTTTGATCTGCTAAGAGAAAACTTTCCTTCAAGAAAAGGACCCTGAACAAATGACTTCCTTCCGTTCTCCCAGCTGGATACCCCCAACTCTAAGTCAATAGGATACCAGTCTAGTTTGCAAATCATTTCTGCATTTCATAAGTGTAACTAATCTTTTCCAAGTCTTGTCATCAGTTAATAGGATGATAAAATCCAATTTCTGAATGCACAACTATATGATGAAACTGTGAACTATTGATTGACACTTTGGATGATTATCTGGTATGTGAATATATCCCAATAAAATTGCATTTTTTAAAAAATCCAATTTCTGGAACTTCACAACAGAGAACCAGGCCATGGACAAGTGCTGACTCGTCTTCAGCCCCTAATAGTCCCTGATGTCCTCCCTGGTCATGAATAGGCCTCTTTCTGGATGTCTCCTCAGATTCAACCATATGAGTGAGATGTCAGGTGGCCTGTCTAAGGAATCATAAGTGCAGATACATCACAAGGACTTTAGACATTCCCATGAATATATAAATAATTCCCCACCAATTAAAACTAATTTACATTTGGACCATTGAAGCAGGCTCTAAAGTGACTGCTACTTGTCATCCATTTATTAAATCTTAGTTATTTAAAATACAATAAAAATAATTTTTAAGTGGATTTTTTATTTACATTTTATAACAGACTTTTTGCTACTTCAAAAATGGCCTTCTCTCCTCTCTTAGTCTGCCAGGTCTGCTATAACAAATACCACAAACTGGCTGGTTTAAACAACAATTTACTGTCTCACAGTTTTGGAGGCTAGAAGTTCAAAATCCATACTTTTTCCAAAGTCCATGGGGTTCTGGTGCTGGCTCACCAGCAATCAACCTCTGCCTCCATCACCTGGTGATGTCTCCTTAGGTTTCCTCCAAAGGCTTACCAGGAGATAGAAAGTGGGCAGAAATTGGGCAAACAATGATTAAGGAGCACAGAATGTTCAGTAAGTTTCATTGTAAAGGTTCAGAAATGAATAGCAGAATACCGTGTGATGGTAGCACAATACTGTAAATGTAATTAACAAAGCAGAGTGTAGGTGTTCTAGTTTGCTAATGCTGCCTTTTCACAAAACACCGGAAATGGATCGGCTTTTATAAAGAGCGTTTATTTGGTTACACAGTTACAGTCTTCGAGGCCATAAAGTGTCCAAGATAATCGGGTACCTTCACTGGAGGATGGCCAATGGTGTCTGGAAAACCTCTGTTAGCTGGGAAGGTACGGGGCTGGCATCTGCTTGCTCCTAGGTTGCATTTCAAAATGGCGTTCTCCAAAATGTCAGTCAGCTTCCAACGGCCGTCTTCAAAATGTGTCTCCCAGCTGCAGCTAGCTTGCTCCTTCTGTCTGAGCTTATATAGTGCTTTAGTGAACTAATCAAGGCCCATACTGAATGGGTGTGGCCACGCTTCTGTGGAAATTATCCAATCAGAGTTATCACCTACAGTTGGGTGGGTCACATCTCCATGGAAACACTCAATCAAAGAATTACAATCTAATCAACACTAATACATCTGCCCACACAAGATTCCATCAAAGATAATGGCATTTTGGAGGACATAATACATTCAAACTGGCATAGTAGGCATGGTTGAAAGAGGAAGGCTAGAGTCGTGTATGTCACCAGAAGGAAAGCTAGAGGATAAAAACTAGGACTGTATAACTTAGCAAAACCAGAGTGGACAATCATGGTGGTTAATTGCATAAATATAAGAAAGTTCTCACATGAACTAGAACAAACATACATCACTCTTACAAGGTGTTAATAATAGGGTGTTATGTGGGAAAAAATACAATTAATGCAAACTAAGATCTGTAGTTAACAGTAACATTGTAATATTCATTCATTAATTGTAACACAGGCACTATACCAAAGCTAAATGTCAATAATAGGGGAATATAAGGGATATGGGATTTTTCTTCTTCAGAAGAAATGAGAATGTTCTCAAATTGATTGTTGTGGTGAATGCATAATGATGTGATTATGCAAAAAGCCATGATTGTACACTTAGGAAGGATTATATGGTGTGTGAATAAAACTTAAAAAAATAGTAAAATTCAAGGAAACCTTCTTGAACAAAAGAAGACCAAAATCTACATCTAGAAAAGTCCTTCCAAGTACCTGGGGAAATAGACATGGTACATTCAATATACTTGTACTTTCAGTGCACTGAATGTACATTCAATAGCTACATATTATTAAAACTATTAAATAAATTTTTAAAAACCCACTGGGTTTCCAGGCAAAAAGACCAAGTTGTTTACAAAGAAAAGAAAATCTCCTTGGCAAACGACTTCACATTACACTGATTACTGCCATGTGGGTCTAGTATAGCCAGAAGATACTCATATTTTTATGTGAAGTGTCCCAGTTTTTAAATGTTAACAGCCAATTAAAATTTAAAAAAATAATTTGACACCGTACCGTAAAGCATGACTCAGGCAACATGTAGCCCAAGGATTGCTCATTGATGCCAGGAAACATTGTCACATTGGTGCCTCTGAGAATAGGGACACAGGGGCGTGATAAAATGGAAAGAGGCAGTCATGGGAGGAATGAAATGGGACACACACCATGTGGATACCTCATTGTAAGATGCCAGTGTTCACCTGAGACATGAAAGTCTGCTTGGAAGGGCTAAAGGAGGATGCTAGACTGCAGCCTACATCCACCTCATGCAAGCTGGACAAGCTCTTCCACTGTGTTGTGTTTTTATCTGGGGCTCATAAAGCTTTCTTTGTGCAGGGCTCCCAGGCATGGCTGCCCGCTTGGTGTACACAACCATTTTTCAAATTACTGTGATCCTTGGACCAGAAGACTGGAGGCCTCAGAAATGGGACTCTGGCTGGTGATACCAGTAAGTTACTGGCCCTGATGCTCAGACCCTACACACATTGGTATTGCAGGACAACCAACCATGGTTAATACCTCTGTCACCTGCTACTCTTGTGATTTTGAGTTAGTTTCTTAATCTTTCTACAGCTCAGTTTCCTAACAGGCAAAGTGATGATGCCTGCCTCAGTGTTTTTATAGAAATTTAAAGAGATGTTGTTTATAAAATGCTTGACGTATTCTATGTCCTCAAAAAATGGAGATGTTGTTGCACCCTTCAAAACAGTGTAGGGGAAAATGTCCTAAATTATAACTTGAGAAATGCTTCAATGATGGGAGATCAAGCCCCTTGTTTCTAATGGAAAAGCACGGCCATGACATAGAAGTTCTGACTCTAACAGATACACTCAACTGTGCCATATAAGGCCACGGGGGTTCTCTTTGATGTGGACCTCAGATGCATACCTGCATCATAAAATTATATTAATATCTACTTACATTTTCATCCTAACTAACAACTTCTTATGTTACACTCTTCCTTATAAAAATGCTTTCAGGACCCACTCCCTATTCCCGTCAGTCTAGGATTTGGTGAATATGGGTTGGCTTAAATAACAGGAATTTATTGGTTCATGGTGTTGAGGAGAGGAGAAGTCCAAAATCAGGGTGTTGGCAAGGTGATGCTTTCTCCCTAAAGACTGTGGCACTCTGGGGCTGGCTGCCAGCGATCCTCAGTCCTTGGCTTTCCTGTCACATGGCAGTGCATACAGTGGCATCTTCTCATTTCTCTCTGGGTTCCACTGAATTCCAGCTTCTTGCCTCTGTGGCTTGTTTTCTGTGTCCAATTTCCTTTGCTTATAAGGACTTCAGCCATATTGGCTTAAGGCCCACCTCACTCAGTCTGGGTGCACCGTACCTCATAGCATCTTCAAAGGTTCTATTTATAAATGGGTTCACACCCACAGGTCCAGGGATTTGGACCTAAACATGCCTTTTGTTAGGGGCATGATTCAATCACCAAACAGTGGCCAACTTGTATTGAGAGCCTATTGCTGTGAATGGAAGGAAATCCCAAACATTAAAGGAGTCTTAAGAATGGTCTGTTTCCAATATCGTTTGTTTCCTTTCTTTTAACTACAAAATTTGTAATAAAGAAATATATACAAATAATTTTTTAAAAAATCAGTAGCACTAAGCATACCAAATAATCCATCAATTCTATCCCCTCCCTATTCCACTCTCTCCCCCACAAAGCCCTAATCTGGATTGGGTACTCTCTAGGCCCCCTGCAGAAATGTCATCATGAGAACTCCCTTTGCCACTCTTCTGTGTTGGAGCCACTGTTTCTTTGGGTCCATATCATTATCTTATTTAGTTTACATCCACATTTTGTTGGATCACATCCTCCAGTAGCTTTCTAAGAAAGGGTTTAATGGGAAATAAATTATTTTATTCCTTGCCTATCTGGGAAAGTATTTATTCAATGTGCCATACTTGATTGATAGTCTGGCAGAGTGTAGAATTCTTTGTTGAAAATCATTTTCCCACAGAATTTTGAGGGCATTGCTCCATTTTTTTCATGGCATTTATTATTTTTGTGAGGAGTCCAATGCCATTCTGATCCATGTTCCTTTATAGGTAAATCATTTTCTTCTCTTTGATTCTGGTGTTCTGAAATTCTATGATGTACTTTAGTAGGATTTTCTTTTATTCATTGTACTTGGTAGGCCTTTAATCTGAAAAATCATGTCCTAGAATTCTGGAAATTTTTCTTGTATTATTTCTTTATTACCTTTCCTCAATTTTCTGTTCTCTTTCTGGAAACTCTTATTCATTAGATATTGGATTAATTATCTAAATGTCTTATTGCTTTCCTTTTATTTTCTACCTTTCTCTATTTGTTATACTTTCTGAAAAAGTCTCTCTACATGCCCTCAAACACTTCCAATGAATTCTTTTGGGATCTTATTTTTAATTTCCAAGAACTCTTCATTTTTTCTAGTTGTTCCTTTTTCATAGTAGACTGATCTTCTCATGTATCTCTGAAGATTTTAATCAAAGACTTTACCTTTTGTGGCTGTTTTCTTCTGTTCTTTGTGTTATCTTTCTCCTCTAGATTCCTCTCTTTTTTCTGCTTGTTTGGGCCTTTTCCCAGATGCTGATATTTCTTGATTGTCAAGTCATAGCTGAGGGTGATGGGAAATTCTGTAGTGGGGGATGAAATGTATCAATTGGTAGGTTTCTTTGTGGGTCACTGGGTATGGAGGCAGCTATTTTATCCGGGAATTCCAACCCACAAACACACACACATACACACTTTAGAGAGGCTCTGTCTCAGCAAGCACTCAATGCCTTCTGCAGGAAGTGGGGTGGGCTTGTATGCCTGCCTGATAGTTTCTGGGGTCAGGTATGGAGAAGGGGCTAAGGTGTCTTCCCATTCCTTAAGCAAATTTTCACTGAATCCCCTGTTTTCAGAACAGCACTTTTCTCCTGCCTCCCGTTGGGCCTCCTGTTTCTGGATCTGGAGACCTTCCTCCCAGCGTTTCAGCAGAGAATAAGCCTTTGTTCTCCATGGGGGAGGAGAAGGAAGGGGGAGAGTGTTTGTGGGGTGGAGAAGAAGACCTGGGGCAAACCATCCACATACAGATTTTAGCCAATCCCCTGTTTTGTCCTCACTGTATTTTGTCCCCATCATCTGCCATTATTTGTGCCTCAAAGTTCTAAGCTTCTCAAGGAAGCGTCCTTCTTATCTTGGTGGTGTCACCTCTGTAGGCAATTTACAGCATCCTTCCCTCTGATGAATTACTTATCACTCTCACCATCTGCTTCCCATCCTCTCAGGTCTCCTCTCCAATTCTCTTTGTCCTTGTGTGTTTACACTAGCATACAACCTCTTTATTCTTGTTTCAGTGGGGTTTAAAGAGGTACAATAAACCCTAGAAACTTAAAGTCCCTCTCCCTCACGTCTTTGCACAGTGTGCAACATTCTACCAGATTTGGGGGTTGCAGCAGCAAATCTGCCTGATGCCGTCAGACAACATCTGGAGGAACTCCCCAGCTCTTATCCTAAATTGTACCTAATAGCACAAAACATAGCTTCCCTCTGGATAATGGAATTCTCCCCACTAAGTGCCAGTGTTTACCTTCATCTGTCATCCAATTCCTGCCCATTTAAACCAGAATAACCACCCACTGAATGGAAACTTTAAACGAGACCAAGTGCAACCCAGAACACAGAGCGACATCCCTGCTTAGCCCAGTATGTAGCAGTAGGAGGCAGCTGAGCGCAGCAAGTAGGCAGGCTGACTCTGCAGTCACGCCTGGGTCCAAATCCAAGAAAACCCCTTTCTAAATGGTGACCGTAGACGAGTTATTTAACTTCTGTGTGCCTCAGTTTCCTCATCTGTAAAAAGGGGATGATAACAACATCTCCAACAGAGAGTTACTATGAGGTTAAATTAGATAATCCAGTGTTCATCAAAGCACCTGGCACATGATAAATTTAATTATCATCATCCATCCAGAAGCATGCATGTTTAGCTCTATATTTTCTCCTTTTCCAAATTCGTTCCTTGCCCATAACACAGCCCTCTCTCTATTTCATAAGGATGCACACATTTCAATGCCCTTTGGTGGAAAGTTGATGCTAATTACCATGTTCTCAACACGGTCCTGGTTTCTGTGATGAACGAAAAGTGCAGGACATTGTCTCAAAATGCAATGGGCTTCCAGTCTGGATGGGTATATAAGAATAACGATGTCTAATGCAGTGTCCTGGGTTAGAGCCAGCAACAACAGCTGGCACTTACTACATGGCAGGTACCATGCTAAGCACTTCCCATGCATCAATCCACTGAACTCGTCCCAGCAACCCCATGTGGCAGCATTAATTTTATTCCAGTTTTGCAGAGGAGGAAACTGACACAGCGAGGTGAGACAACCAGTTCAAGGTCCCACAGTCAATAAGAGGTGGGGTACGGTGCAAACCCAGCAGGATGACCCCAGAATCCGTTATCAACCATCACACTACAACACACTGGATGGTCTCTGGGATTTCTGATCCAAAAATGCTGGTCCAAGTTGGGTACCACCGGGAGCTGGTGTTTCAAGAGACTGACTCCCAGCAGGAAGCCAGGGAATCACAGCTCCAGGCCTTTTCCTAACGGTGCCTTTTGCTGACAGCCTCACCTGAGGTTCTTTCACTCTCTATATGGCTGAGTCAGTCATGGCCAAGAGCAGATACACAGCAGCCTGCCTGGAATTCAGAGAAGTGGCAGGTTTCAGAAGGGCAGACAGTGTCCCGCAACCTGAGGCTTCAGAGGGTGTGTGGGAAGCAGGGGCTGCTCCAGTCCTGCTGGGCTTATCCTCAAGAGTACATCTGGGCACCTGCCACCAGGTGCTCTAGGTAGGGTGTCTGTGTGTTAACCCCAGCCCTATGGCTGCCAGCTCCGCACAGGTAGGCAAGCCAGGCACTTGTGTCCACAACAAACACCTCTGGGATGGGTTCTAGAAGGGTGCAGCCCAGATAAACTCCCTCTCTCTATCTCATTCTTCACTTTGATGTTAGCCTCTGTTATCTGTTAAAATGCCAGGTACCTTTAAGTGAGATAATGCTTACAGATGAGGTCAACCATTACCACTCTAGTATAAATGAGCTTTTCAAGCGTTCCTGATAGCAGTTTAATAAAGGTAACAGAGAAAGAGGGAGCACGTAAGCAATAAGAAGAGAAATTGAAGAAAGGAGAGAACAAATCTTTAACTATGAAGGATGCAAACTGTGTTGCCCACACTGATTCATTGACAGAAGAGCTCAGAAAGTTTCCCCCTAACTGGTACATACAACAAAGTATATATAGCTATCCCATACTATTAAAAATTTTATTCAAGAAGACAGAATGATTTTTCTGTAAACCTACCTTTCTAATAGAAAAGATATGTTTAAAAAAAGAAGATAAAAATTTTTTAAAGTAAGTATTGCATTATTGTAAAATTATATTTTCTTTGAAATTTCCTAACTTCTACTTCTAGTAAAATTGCTTTGGAAGGATAGTCAAATAATAGGGCAAAATGAAAACACAATTAAATGGAATGACATCTTACCACAGTTAAGTGAAACAAATGTTTTCAATTGTTCTGCTTAAATTAAATTGCCAGGCACTTTTGCTTCTAAAAATAAACATTGCCAAATGTGCAAGTCTTGTTGCAGGCAGTGGTGCACTGACATATTTAGTTATGTTATTGTATAAATTTCTCTTGTGTTTTAAGCTAATATGTTAGTGAAAGCACAGGTCATTAGACACTTTGTCCTTTTGAGGAAAAAAATGGATTGCCAAATTCTAACAACCCTAAATATGTCCTAGCTCAGATTCATTAAAAAATTGCATTTATATATTTAGTTAACATGTCATCTCTGAGAAAACTGAATGTTTCTAATAAAAGCATCCAGTCTGCTTGTGTTGAATTATTTATGCTGAACATAAATAAATATTATCTTAAAATAAAGGGAAACCGTCTCTTTCTCTAAGCCCACTCAACAGGTGAACTCACTGTGCTCCCCCTACGTGGGACCTGACTCCCAGGGGTGTAAATCTCCCTGGCAACATGAGACATGACTCCCAGGGATGAATCTGGACCCAGCATCACGGGATTGAGAAAATGTTCTTGACCAGAAGGGGGAAGCAAAATGAAACAAAATAAAGTTTCATTGGCTGAGAGATTTCAAATGGAGTCGAGAGGTCACTCTGGAGGGCATTCTTATGTGCTATATAGATATCCCTTTGCAGCTTTTAGTGTATTGGAATAGCTAGAAGGAAATACCTGAAACTGTTGAACTTCAAAAATCAGTAGCCTTGATTCTTGAAGACGATTGCATAACTATGTAGCTTACATGGTCTCACAATGTAATTGTGAAAATCCTGTGGATCACACTCCCTTTATCCAGTGTATGGACAGATGAGTAGAAAAATGGGGACAAAAACTAAATGAAAAATAGGGGGGTGGGATGGAGGGGATGGAATGCTTTGGGTGTTCTTTTTTACTTTTACTTTTATTCTTTTTTATTATTTTTGGAGTAAGGAAAGTGTTCAAAAATTGATTGGGTGATGAATGCACAACTATATGATGGTACTGTGAACAGTTCATTGTAAACACCGCGGATGATTGTATGGTATGTGAATATATCTCAATAAAACCGAATTTTTTAAAAAAAATAATAAATAAAACAATAAAGGGAAAGAATCCAGCTAACTTTTTCATGCTTGGGGTTCAAGAATGAAACATGGATGTTAGTTCCATGACATTTTGTGTTTTATTGCACCAAGCAGATGTGAAGAGATATAGAATGGATTTTTGCCAGAATAAGCCCAACCCGCAGAAGGCGCGCAGGGTCTCCTCACCTAGAGCCGAAGTCGGGAAGGTTGCCCAACGCCTCTGTCCTCCAGATGTGTGTTCCTTGATATGGTCCATCGCTGGGTATCTGAGTGGGTACATCCCATGTGACTATCACAGTGAGAAGTCAAGGTCTCCTCCTAGAGAGAAGGAAATCACCTTCTCAAACAGCACTCCCTAGAGACTATTGCTAAATTCTCTCTTGGGTAAAAACGCTGGCAACTGCAGCTGAAGATGCCAAGGAAAAGCGGCACTATCTGGAGCCATGGGAGAAAGGCTGGTGGCATCAGAGGGCACAGATGGCACTTGAAGGAAGGAGCTAATGATCAGCAAGACCCCGAGGCAAAACAGGAAAATGTCCTTCACCGTGCCTCAAGTCAAAGTCAACCCTTTGCTACGTTCTCTGGACTCCGAGGCACTTTGTTTCATTTTAGGTCTTTTAAATGCCAGTTTCATTGAAGTGTAACACGCGTACAGAGAAGTACACAAATCATAAGTGTACAATTTATAGCATTTTCAGAAAGTGAACACACCTGTTCAACCAGACCCCAGATAAAAAACAGAAGCAAGGGGTCTCATTTTTATCTATCTTTGCTATTAAGATGGGCCCAGTTGGATTTTAATTGCTCAGTATATTAAAATAATCTCATTATAGCTGTTCTCCTCTTATAGACTACAAATTTTTCTATGGCAAGAACTGTTTTTCTTACCTCCAGCATCTAGAACAATGATTGGCAAGTAGAAAATGTTCAAAATTAGATAGATGATGGATGGATGGATGGATGGATAAAGATAGATAGATATAGATAGACAGGTAGTTGATAGATGGTATAGACAGATGATAGATTGATTATGGATGGGTAGGTGGATAGACATAGATGATAGATAGATAGATAGATAGATAGATAGATGATAGATAGAGTCAGTCCCCATTATCAGTGGATTCTGTATTTGTGAATTTGCCCACTTGCTAATTTATTTAAACCCCAAGGTCAATATTCCCAGAGCTGTGGCAATCATTCACAGATGTGCAGAGCAGTGAAAAATTTGAGTTGTCCAACCTCATGTTCCCAGCTGAGGTTGACTAAGTTGACACTCTGCCTTCTTGTTTCAGCTCTCACACTATAAACAGTGTCCTTTTCGCAGCATATCTAGTGCCAGATTTTTCACATTTTTTGTGCTTTTTGCTGGGTATTTTGTTGTTTAAAACGGTCCCCAGGCACAGTGTTGAAGAACTTTCTAGTGCAAGAAGGCTGCGATATGTCTTACAGAGAAAATGTGTGTTAGATGAGCTTTAATCAGGTATGAGTTACAGAGCTGTTAGCTACTGGTTCAGTGTTAATTAATCCATAATATATATTAAATAAGGTGTCTTTAAAAGAAACACAAATGAAACAAGGTTATATTGATTGGTTGATGAAAATGTGGGGACAGAAGCTCGCAGGCCTTGCATCTCCCCTGGGAACAATAGTTCAGCACTCATTAATACAGTGTTCACAGAGCCTTTTAGAACATAACTATGAAGAATGAGACTCAACTGTGACAAACACAAACACACACATATATATATACACAGACATAACATGTACCTATATACTCTCAAATATATTAAATGACTTTTTTTTCCCTCTTTTACTCTGGACCCAGACTGCCTGGATTTAAATCCTGGCCCCTCACCTTGACATTGGGAAAGTTACTTCATCTCTTTGTGCTCAATTTTCTTATCTGTAAAATGGGAATAATAATCAAACCTATTTTAAGGGTTGTTAGATTAAATGAGAAGATCTTAGAACAACGCTTGGTACTTTTCTGCCTAGTGCAAAGCACTAGGTAAGTAAGGATTAACTAACTGCTATATCTGCCAAGTGCAAGGCACTATGTTAAATCCTGCTGCATGAAAGGAAATAAGATAGAGGCTGAGCCTCAGTCACTGAGTTGAGGAATCTTTGGTGAAAAGCTCAGCAACCATGTAGGACAGAAAGCCAGGCTCTAGTGCGTGACACCTCCAACCATTTTTGGCTTGGAAGCCATCATTCCCTAGCTAACCTATCAGTGAAATTTTATCAGGTGTCTACAGAGTTCTAGGCTTCGTGTCATTTCTCCTGGAAATGAGGGATCAGACCTTCTTCCTTTTATTGTATTAGCAAAATGCTTGAAAAGAAGGTCATAATTGCATCAGATGTTAGGTTAGTATAGCAATCCACCTGGGCCACCCTCCAGGCTCCAGCACAAGGCCAGAATGACCTTCCAAGGCAGACCGACCCGGGTGGAGGGGCCCTGCAGGCCTCTTTATTCTGTTCCTCCAGCTGACCAAAAGCTTGTCCTGGCCTAAGAGGCTGGTAGACTTGCTCCAGCTGGTGGGGGAGTGTGCAGCTTCTTCTACATAACAGCTTTTCAAACACCTTTTGGACTCGTCTTGCCTTTTCCTCTCTTTTCTCTTTTCCTTACGCTTTCTTTAGGGTGCATTATGAAAAGGAAATGAATCCATTTAACCTTCTAGAAATTGAGCTGCTAATGAACCCATGATTGCCACTCACGCTTCAAGGACAGCTCATGGTTCACAGAGCATCCCACCCTCGGGCCAGGAGATGATTCAGGGTGGCCCACAAGTGAAGCATGCTTTATTTTAATTATTACTTATTTGAATGTGAAACGGACAATAATGTAACCAGAATGTAACCAAAATTACTTTTCAAAGTAATTCAAGCTTTTTTAAGGAGTTTATTAAAAACATATTAACTACCAGTAGAGGTGGTGAGCAGAAATGTAAAATATCATGTGTGCCTCAAATGGCTGAAGTTAGGGAAATCCTGCAAATCTCATGAATTGCCATCACTTCAAATGGTACGTCTCATCATCACCATTTAGAAATGATAAATCTGAAAGTCAAAGTAGAATACTATATACTAAATCAACAACTAACAACATGGATAAATATATGGACTTGCTCAAACTATTAAAGACTTCAAGGTGGAAAGTGACATGACTACATGTGAGTTTTAACCAATCAGAGAGAGGGCAGGCTGGAGGCAAAGGGGACAGTTAAGACCAAAAATGAATTTAAATTAAATTTAAAATGGGCAAAGGATCTGACTGGACATTTCTCCAGAGAATATATACAAAGGATCAATAAGCACATGAAAAGATACTCAATACCATCAGCCATCAGTGAAATGCAAATTAAAACCACAATGTGATACCACTTCAGACACACTAGGATGGCTAGCATAAAAAAGATGGACAATAATAAGTGTTGGTGAGGATGTGGAGAAACTGTAACTCTCATTCATTGCTGGTAAGATTGCAAAATAGTGCAGCCACTTTGGAAAACAGTCAGGCAGTTCCTCAAATTGCTAAACGTAAAGTTACCATATGATCCAGTAATCTTACTCCTAGGTATACAGAAGTAGATATCTGTCTGCACAAAAACTTGTACTCAGCAATGTTATTCACACTAGCCCAAAACTGGAACAATCCAATGTCTATCAATAGAAGAATGGATAAACAATATGGTATAACTATATGATGGAATATTATTCATCAATAAAAAGAAGCGAAGTACTGATATGTGCTAAAACATGCATAAACCTTGAAAATATTATACTAAATGAAAGAAGCCAATCACAAAAGACTACATATTACATGATTCCATTTATATGAAATGTCCAGAATAGGAAAATCCATAAACAAAAAAAGCAGATTGTTGGTTGCCTAGGGCTGGGGTACATGGGGAAAGAGTGAAGAAGAGTGACTGCTAACAGATATGGTTTAATTTGGGGGGGGGGTGGAATGAATTGTGTACCCCAGTTTTGTCATGTTCTTGGTCTTGGTCTGCATTCTGGTGAGTGTTGACTCATTACAAGTAGGATTTCTTGAAGATGTTATTTGAGTTAAGGTGTGGCCCAAATGAATCAGGTTAAGCTTTAATCTGGATGACTGGAGTCTTTTATAAGCAGAGTGAGATTCAGACATAGAGAGAGAAAGCCAGAAGTCAATGGAACCAGGAAGAGAAATGAAAAAACCTCACCATGTGCATTGCCATGTGACAGAAAAGCCAAGGATCCAAGGAGCACCAGCAGTCAGCTCCAGAATGCCAGTCTTTGGGGAGAGAGCATCATCTTGCTGATGTTTCAATTTTGGACTTCCAGCCTCAAAACATTGAGCCTATAAATTCCCATTATTTAAGCCAACCCTTGTGTGGTATTTGTGAGTGCAGCTGGGAAACGAAGGCAGGAGATGATGAAAATATTCTAAAATTGACTGTGGTGATGGTTGTACAACTCTGTGAGTACATTAAAAACCAGTTGTTTCTGTTTCATAACAGATACCATGAAATGGTTCATCATAGACAATGGGAATTTATTTGCTCATGGTTAGAGTCCAGAAAAATGTCCAAATCAAGGCATCATCAATGTGATGCTTTCTTCCTGAAGACCAGTTGCCGGCGATCCTTGACTCCTCTGCCACATGGCAAGGAACATGGCAGCATCTGCTGGTCTCTCCCTTCTCTTCCAGGTGTCATTGCTTTCAGTTTCTTGCTTCCATGGCTTTCTCTCTTTGTCTGGCTTCCATTTATAAAGGACTCCTGTAATAGGATTAAGACCCATGTTGAATGAAGTGGGTCATGTCTTGACTGAAGTAGTCTCATCAAAAGGTCCTACTACATTGAGTTCACATGCACAGGAATGGATTAACTTTAAGAACATGTTTTTTCTGGGGTACATACAGCTTCAAACCACCATACCATTGTATTGTACACTTTAAATAGGTGAATTGTATGGTAGGTGTATTATATATCAATAAAGCTGTTATGGAAAAAAGAAGACTAAATTCTCAAATGCAATCTTATTTTGATTTCATCAAAAAAAGTGGGGGCTGAACTAGGGCAGTGGAGACAGAGATGGAAAAGAGAGAGATTAGGAAAGTAGCTCAAAGAGGAATTATCGGGACTTGAGGAGACTAGATGGAGGAGCTGGGAGGAAGGAGGAATGAAGCCTGGCTTCCAGATTTTCAGTTTCTAAAACAAGATTGTTGGAGACATCACTGCCTGCACCAAGTCTGCAGGAGGAAAGTAGGGTTGGCTGGGGTGAAGATAGCAGGTACAACCAAGGCATCAGGGTGGAAATGTGTTCTCCAGCAGGGGAACATCCAACCATGAGCATCACAACTCCCAGGCATGCTAGAGAGACTGGCTCTCGGTCACCTAGAACCAGACCACAGCTATGATACATGCTGTTACATGGAGGAATCATGTTGAGGAAAATAAGCCAGATACAAAAGGACAAATATTGTATGATCTCACTGATATGAAATAATTAAAACATACAAATTCACAGAATCAGTAATTAGAATACTGGTTACTGGGGCAGGGGTGGAAAGGGGAGTTAATGCTTAATGGGTACAGAGTTTCTGTTTGGGGCAATGAAAAAGTTCTGGTAATGGATGGTGGTGATGGGAGCACAACATCAAATGTATTCAACACCACTGAACTGTATATTTGAAAGGGATTAAAATGGGAACTTTTATGTTGTATATGTTGCACAATTAAAAAAATTTAAGAATAAATGAATAACATTTACAGACAGCCTGAATTGCCTTCTGGAAACACTAAACTGAAATCTGGGGTGTCTTTTAGTCTTTAGGTGGAACACTGTCCAATGATTCACAGTTCTCGACAGTATAAAAAACCACATCCTGAAGGTCCGTATGGTGGCTTGGAGGGGGCAGAGGCGGTGCTAGCGTGCCTAGACATAGGTAAACACTTTCAGCTGCATCCACTTTAAAAGAGACAGCCACCAACTACTGCAGGAGACCCAGACACTTCCTTTTATCAAGGACCTTATACTTTGGTCAGAGCTTATCTTTAAGAATTTGAGAATTGTCCAATCACACTGTGACCCCACTTAAGCAACATAACTAAAAATTCTGCGTTGACCAAACTCAACCTTGACATGTAGACATTATAACATCGACAATATAGTTTTAAGCCTTGCAATGATCATCTTGAAAAAAGTTCATTGGAAGTTTCCACATTCCTAATTTCAGTGAATAGCCTTATTTAAAAATAACTTCACCTCTGCCTATGGGTGTGGGGTGAAACACCAGAACCTAACTCAAGAAATCCTTGACACAAGGAGAATGGACCTGGACTTGACCTCTGCCTCTTCATTTTACATTCTTAGCCAATGTCTTCATACCTGAAAACCATCAGGTCCAAAATCTCTTCTCATCAGGAAGAGCCATTAAGCTCCCGTGAAAATAGTGCCTTTGTCACCGAAAGCCATGTGTTCAAATGATCACAACGGCACTCTCTGGAGTAGTCCCAAGCTGGAAACTATCCAAATGCCCACTGAAAAAGGAATGAATAATAATAATAATAATAATAAAAGTGTGGTACATTCACACAATGAAAATGAATAATCTACAACATCACACAAAAATATGGATGAATCTCATAAACACAATGTTGCGCATAAATACCAGCTTTGTGGCTGCATTTATATAAAGTAAAATAAAATAAAAAAAAAACAGACAAAATTAATATATGCTTTTAAAAGTGAGAAAGTAGTTACCTTTAGTGGCTGGAAGGAGACGCGGGATGCTGTGATTAATGTCCCGTTTCTTGTTCTGGGTTCAGGTCACATGGGGTATGTGCAGTTTGTGAAAACTCACCAAGCTTTTACACTTATGACATGCACATTTCCATACATTTATTATACATCGGTGACTTCTTTTTAAAAGTTCCCGGTCATTGCCAATTTCCAAGGAAGAAAGGCATCCCCATCAGCCCGGGGACCCTTGCCACACAAATTCAGACATCATTATGATTTGCCTTCTGGTTTTCGATAGTTTGAGTACTTAAATTAGTTTTAGTTTCCCACATCTCTCCACTTCCAATCTTACTGAGTTGTCTTATGTAATTAAAATATTTAACATTTGGGATAAATTTTTAGTATTCTTAATCATACATGATTACAGTAGTTTTCTTCTCGCGGCCAGAGTCTATGCTAAGTTAATGATACGCAGTGTATTATTTTGTCCTCCAAACAGCCCTGCCAGATAAGACTGTTATGCCCATTTTACAGATGAGGAAGCTTAGGAGAGCTGAGATAACTTGGCTAATGCAAAACACTCCCAAGATGGGGTTCTTTTCAATAGTCCATGTGATACCTTCAAGCAGTACATTCTGCAACAGACTTCATTCCGTTTAACAGCTTTTCTGTGTGTTTCTTCCCCACCTGGAAAGGGACAGCTGAATGGCCCACTGCCATGCTAATCTGAGCCACCTGGAAGTTACCCGAGAGGAGTGTGACAGGTCAGGGAGGTTTGTGCTGAAATCCCCAAGTCCTGAGCCCCCATTCTCAGCTGCAAGCTACAGAGGACGGTTCTAACAGTCAGACAAGCCAGAAGAGCTTTAAGGCCCTGGCAAGAGCTCTGAAATCAGAGCCAGCCAGCATGTGTCCCTGGATATCAGAATTGACGCTATATTTACCCTGAAAAGTCCTTTAGTGGAACTGAGAGTTATAAATAGCCACTAGAGCCCAAGCAAGTGGCCTTAACACATGGATTTCCTTCCAAAGATGCAGACCCATTTTAATTGAATTTATTAACCTTTGGGGAGGGTAGTCCCCCTGGATTTGGTTTTGTTTTCGGAGACACGGTGAGTAATTTCCCAGTCTCTGGACATTTGGGGTGATCAGCAGGCTCACTGGGTGTTCAGCTTGGAAGCTTACACAGAGCCAGGCTCCCTGGAGAGGACAACCCGGGGCTGGGTGCACGAGGGAAGGAACTCAGGCAGCCTTGGGCTTCCCCCTGCCCAAGCTGTAGTGAGCAGGGTCTCCGCAAAACCAATTCTTTTTTTACCTTTCTTTGCCCAGAACAAGATGGGAGTCATGGCCGTGCTTATGCTGCCTCTGCTGCTTCTGGGCATCAGTGGCCTCCTCTTCATTTACCAGGAGGTGTCCAGGCTGTGGTCGAAGTCAGCCGTGCAGAACAAAGTGGTCGTTATCACCGATGCCATCTCGGGACTGGGCAAGGGTAAGCTGGCTTCTCTCCTGCCCGTGCCCATCTCTGCCCTGCAGGAAGAGAGGCTTCTGGGTGGCACGTGGGCAAGCCTGCTAGGTGGGGGTCAGTCCCGTGTTGTCTCCCAGCTTTTGCCATTAACCGGCAGGTTCTGCAGCTTCCTCAGCTGGCAGATGAGGGGACTGGGCTATCTGAGACTGCAAACTCAGCCTATGAGAAAAAATTGGTCTGCAGATGTGAATTGTTTTGCCTTCATGGGGTTTCCAGAAGTTTTGTAAAACCTTAGCTGGGGCAGCGTAATGGTTACAAGTCCATTCCTGGAAGCTGGGTTCAATTCTGGGCTCCACTGCTTACTAGCTGGGTGATTTGGGCACGTGACTTCACTTCTCTGCCTTGGTTTTCTCATCCGTAAAGAGGTGACAATAATCATCTCTACTTCATCATATTTGCTGTGAGGAATAAATGAATTAATAGATGGGGGGCTCTTAGAACAGTCCCTGGCACTATAGTGGGAACACTCAAGTGTTAGCAATGATGCTGAGGAACGATTTTAGGCAGAACACGCACGTTCCAGAGTGCCACGCACCCACTAATCCCAGCCATGTCACACTTGCCTGCTTCTCTCAACCACATCGCCTCCTGGCCCTGAAGTCATTTGCCTTTGCAACCCCTAAATTGGATGGTCTTGGAGAGTGTCCGTGGATGGCATCCGAGAGATGGGGGGTAGGACACGTCCTCAGGCTTGGGAGGTTCTGACTAACATTCCAAACAATGGTAGTGCAACCCCTTACGTTATATCACCTGGGGGCAATTTTTGCTCTTGTTTTGTTGGTTTTACTCAAACCCAGAGCACAAACATTCATGAGGTCACTGGACAGCATTTACTGAGACCCCTGTGTTGAGTGCTGGGTGAACACTGCCCCCCAGAGCTGTGCCCGGGGACTTACCCTCGCAGTGCTGCCCCCGTGGGAACATCTGCTTCCCAACTGGGCCGTGTCCTCAAAGTGTGGGCTCATTCTCTCAGGCATTCCCAATGGGAGCCAATCTGCATTCTTCAAGGAGGAGTTTGATTTCAATGGTGGATCAACTTGGGTTAACCGTGTAAGATAAAAACAATAAGAACAAAGTGTAAGGCAGATAGATAAGTTCTCTGTGTGGCTCCTCAATGGATTCCAGAGGCAACCCCCAAAGAGGACATCCAGCAGCATTAGAATCAGCCTTCAAAAGGGGTGGGGGAGGAGGATGCAAACTCAAACTGCTACAAGTCAAGCCAGGACATGCAATTTTGTCAATCAGACCAGATCCAAGACAATAGGCAGCACGGTCACCCTGGGGAATTGGAGGGGAGACGCCTACCTAAAGGCATTGAGTCAAAGTCTTCGGGAAAACCTTGTTCCCCAAATGCAACATGACCATCTTGCATCAGGCCTGGTTGCCAATGTGCACCAGCAGTGTGAGCTTCATCATGAGCCTCAGCTCACCTTGAATTCTCCTCCCCCTTGGGTGGTGGCAGAGCTGGCCTCGTGTTTCAAACACCATCCACACCCTTCTCCCGCTGCTCTGTATTCTGAGTGTCTCCCAGCTGGTCCACCAGACACAAGGTCCCTGATGGTGGAGCCTGCATTTTGGTTTGCTTGGTAACCCCAGCACGCAGCTCAGGAACTCAATTTAAAAAAGCACATTTATTTAATGACTAGCCTCTGAAAGTGACCCTGTGACAAGGGAAGGCCCTCATTGGGTTATGTATGTTCTTGTATATTTGTTTCATTGATTTCTAATTCAATTCTAATATGGTCTAATATGAAATCTGTAAGACTTCAATACTTTTAAATGTGTCAAGGTTTGTTTTACGGCCCGGGATACGGTCTCTCTTGGTGAACATCGCATGAGTGCTGGAAAAAATGTGCATTCTGTTGTGGGTGGAGTGTCTCACAAATGTCACTCAGATCCTTTTGGTTGATGAGGTTGTTCAGTTATTTTATATCCTTGTCTAGTATATCTATGACTAGTAGTTCTATCAATTGCTGAGAGATGTATATTTGTTTCAGTAGGTCCATGCATTTAAAAAAAAAATCTCATTAGGTTCTAGTCACACATTGCACAAATCAGTTACCCAGGAAACTTGGGAGCAAAATGGCATTTTCAGGTGAATATGGGCTAGGCTCTGTGAGAACTACTGTCCGTGCTTTTGTTTTGTATTTTACTTTTAAGAAAAAAACTGTATCCTCTTGACCCACCCTGGGAAAAAAATGCAAAGCAGAAAAAACAAGTCCAAGTATTTAGAAGTAACTTGAGAGGCTGGGCGAGTGTGGCCTTAAATAAATGCCTAGCTCAGCTACGCCACTGGTCACAGTGATTCCAGGTTCTCTCTGCTCCTTTTCTTGGGACCAAAACAAGAAAAAGAAAAGGGCACTGAGTGGCAGATGGGCACAGCAGACCCCTGGTACCCAAGGAGACTAAGAAAGAAACCAAACAAATCAATACACAAAGATCAGGACATTTAACCTTTTCCCAAACCTACACAATTCATCCATTGGAAATTGTGTTATCTTGAGCTCAGTGTGGCTACGGCAAGAGTGACAACTGGAATATTTAATTGTTGGACCTGAGCCACTCCAGGAAATATCATCCGGAAGTCAGCCCTGCATGCGTTTCACTGCTTCTAAGATGCACAGGTTTTCACCTTTAAGCTTTTCAGAAATTGGGATGAATTGCCATCCAATAAACAGCATCTTACAAGCCCCCCACACCATCCTTTTGCATTTTAATATCTCTGAAGTCAAGAAGCATCTTATAATTAGTAGCATCTTAGATTTGATGAAATATGGGGGAAAAAGGCTCCATTTATGTTTATTGGATGGAAAAAGAAAAAGCCTGGTGTCAACATGCTTGACACAAGATAATGCTGAGCTAAGCTGTTAAAAAATAAAAATAAGAGTCTGTGGGCATATCTAAGGTCTGCTTCAGCAGAAATGACCCATTTTGGAGCAGTGACTCTGGCTTATATGGAGGCCACGAGCCTGCCACTAGCCTCCAGCCTGCCTGGCCACCTGGGAAAGGCAAGGTGTTAGCTGAAAAGAGGGGAACTGGAGTGAGGGGAACTCGCTGGCTGCCTCTCCCAAGGGGGTCAAGACCAGGGTTTGGTCTGGTTCTTTGACACACGTTCCCCCACCCACGCCAGGGCCCAGCTTGCAAATATGTGCCATCGTCTCAAGATGGTGGGAGAGTATGAGTCGGCAACACGCCCCCAACAGGCTCCCTCTCAGCAGTGGGGGATCAAACAGGAGGCAGCCCAGTGCAGAATGAGGCACCCTGACCTGGATGCCAGCTCCCTGGGTTCAAGTCCCGGCTGCACCACTTCTCAGCTGCGGGCCTCTGCTCAAATCATTTAAACTCACCACACCTCACTTCTCTGATTTGGAAGACACGACCATCATGCCTGTCCCACTCCTAGCGTGGCTGCTAGTGCCACACAGAATTACACCTGCAACTCTGAAAGGTGAGGCTGCTTTCCTCTCAAATGAGGTTTCTTTTAATGAAGGCCCTTATCATAAAAGCCATATATATTAAAAAGAATGTTTTAAGTAAAAAGAACATAAAACACACCTAGAAACTCATTCATCATGGATTAGCTTTGCAAACACTTCATTCTCTTTCAGCTGCTCAAATGTATGACTAGTCACTGAGCAAACACAAATCAAGGGCTGTAGTGAGAAGCCACCTCTGCCTCTTTCAAATCAATTCAGAGGAGAAACTCCTTCCTCTGCCCCTCGATAAAAAATGAGGTTGCCTCATGACTTCTCTGCATTGGAGTTATGGATCAGAAACAAACTTTGTTCCGAATCAACAAACTCCAATTTTGTCGGAGTTTACAAAACCCTTTGGTCATCCTAAGCCCCAAAACACGGCATTGATTCAGAAACTGGAATGGCCAGTCCGTTATATTAATAAACATATCAATTTCTGTTCCTTTCCACTTCTCTACTCCTATGGCGAGCGGCAGGCCAGCTTCGGCTGTCTCTGAGCCCCCTGGGAGAGCAGGAAAATCCTATCTGACTGATATTTCAAGCTCCGAGGGCCTGTCACTTGTTTAAAACTAAGTCTGACTCTCTCTTGGGGGCACTGTCATGGGTCCTTCAGTGCTCCCCTTGGGAACTTCACCTGCATGTTCTGAGAAGTGGGCAATGTGGCTATTCCCCCCAGCTACTCAATCCCCACACAACCACTGTTTTGGAGCAGTCTGCTCCATGTGGGTGCTCTCTTTTGGAGTCTGTCTTAGTTTGCCAGGACTGCTATGACAAACACCACACAACAGGTTGGCATAATCAACAAGCATTTATTATCTTACTGTTTCTGAGGCTAGAGGTCCAAACCAAGGCATCGCAAGGCTGTGCTTGCCGCCATCCTTGGGGTTCTTTGGCTTGCATCTCTGCCTCCGATCACCTGGTGATGTCCTTGATCTCCTGCTGTGGCTTTCTTCGACTTCTCTTTATAAGGCCTCCAATAAAACGGGCCGAGGTCTACTCTGATTCAGCTGGGTCATACTCACAAATGAGCCCACACGTTCAAAGGGTCCTATTTACAAATGGGTTCACACCCACAGGAACTCAGATTAAGAATATGTCTTTGGTTGGATACAAGATTCAATCTACCAGAGTTCTCTTGGGCAGAATTCAAAAGAGCTCCCAGCCGTCTCTCTCCTCTTTCTTTTCTCTGTCTGCCTCACATGGCCTACTTCTGGTCTACCAGAAATGGTGGTGAATTCTTTGGGTGTGCAGACCAACCCCCTCGCAGCACCCCCACTCCCCCTCTCCTCTGCCCCCAGGGCAGTTGGCCAGCCCCAGGCACTAGCCCATTAGATTTCCCAGGTGTGACTCAGACACCTTTTCTGGGCTGCCAGCAATAGAGAATTCAGGTGATGTTGTTCAAATGGCCCCACTGACACCCTCTTTCCAGGCTCGAGCACCCTCCACCCCTGACCCGTGGGTGAGGACTCACAAAACAGTTCTCTCCAAAGAAATGTCCTCCAAAGTCTCCTCCCTCTCTCATCTTTCTTGATCCAGTTATGTCCTCTTTGGGGGTAAACAGAATTTAGCTTCATGAAACAGGGGTTGGGTTATTTCCTTTGACAATCTTCATCTTGGACTGGCACTTAACTTTGGAATTTCATGTCTATTTGATTTGGTGTCTTAGTCAAACTTCTGATTTAGTATCCCATTATGTACAGACATACAAAATTTAATATTCTATTATACACATACACACAAAATCCAATTTATGACATATTAGACATACTGTTTTACGTATTTTTGTCTTTTTTATTGACACTTGCTAAATCATGAACTTCTTTCCATATCATCCATTTCTGCAACATCATTTTTAAGGGCTTCAAATATTCTATGTATAGATACAGCATAATTTACTTAACCAATCTCCTACTATATTGGACATTTACAATTACCTCCAAGTTTTTACCATTATAAATGGTACCAAGATAAACAAGATTATAGCTATGTCTATGCAGACATTCTTAATTATCTCCTTAGATTAATGTCCATAAATGAAATTACTTGGTCAAAGGCCACACTAGTTTCAAAGATACTGTCCATTTCTTCCTCTGAAACTAAAACTCAATTCATACTACCACCAGCAGTGAATGTATGATAATCCCCCTTTTCTCATAATCTTAACAACAGAGTATTAGCGTTTTTGACTTCCATTATTTGTTATATTAAAATGAGTGTCATGTTGTAATCTATATTTCTTTATTATTGCCATTGAACTATTATATTCTGTATACTGGCTCTTTGTACTTCCTTTATAAATCACTTATTCATGTCCTTAGCTAATTTCTTTATTAGGATCTTTTTAAAAATTGATTTGTAAGAGTGTTTTTATATCTCAAGTGAATTAACTCTTTCCTGCCATGTAGGTTATAAATGTGTTTTCTCTGTTCATCCTGCTGTTAATATTATTTATGGTTTTTCCTATCAGGAAGGTTTTTTTAAAGGTAAAAACCATAAATCGTTTATGATTTTTTCCTTCGACGCCATGCTTTAAAGATCTTTCCCCAATGCAAGGTTATATATTCATCTCTATTTTATTCCAGTTCTTTTATGATCCCGTTTTTGCATTTAACTAACACATTTTGGTATAATACATCTAGCTTTCCCCCATTACATAATTATACAGCAGTCCAAATACCACTCTTTAAATAATATGTACTTTTTTCATTGACTCAACATGCTAACTTTATCATATACTACATTCTTATCAACACTTGGCTCCATTTTATCAGTGTTTCTATCTATACTTGAAGTACTAATGCTCTAATTTCTATAGATTTGTAATATATTTGATAACTGATAAATTTAGTACATCCCTATTATTGTTTCTCAAGATGTTCTTTGCTTTTCTGCTTGTATATTATTCCACATAAAGTTTGTAAATTATTCCAAATACAGTTTAGAATCTTTCCATCACCTTCCAAGAGCTATTAGGCTCTTGACTTACTACATGAAATTAAATGGAGATAAATTAACATCTTTAATGAATTTTCCCATCCAGAATCATCACGGACAACCCTTTTTTTCAATAAAATATCTGCACTTCGATAAACACCTGAAACTACCAAACTCCAACCCAGTAGTCTGGACTCCTGAAGTTGATTGTATAATAATGTAGATTACAAGGGGTGACAGTGATTTTGAAGGCCTTGTGGATCACATTCCCTTTGTCTACTGTGTGGATGGATGAGTAGAAGAGTGGGGACAAAAACTAAATGACAAATAGGGTGGGATGGGGGGGATGGTTTGGGTGTTCTCTTTTTTTACTTTTATTTTTTGTTCTTATTCTGATTCTTTCTGATGTGAGGAAGGTGTTTGGAAATGGATTGTGGTGATGAATGCATAACTGTGTGATCGTACTGTGAACAGTTGATTGTACACCATGGATGGTTGTATGGTATGTGAATATATTTCAATAAAACTGAATTTAAAAAAAAAAAAATCTGCACTTCGAGCAATCTCCCATTTGTTCTGGTCTTAACAATTCAAGGTGACACTGCCAACAGTTCTTAAGTCGGTTTCCCTCAGTCAGTGGAACAGACCAAGCTGCCCTCCTTCCACCTATACCACACCTGTTTTTAGATCTCTCTGAGACCTCCTGTCCCTAGATCCTCTACTTTTCCTCTTCTCTCTCAGTCCCTCCTGCCTTTACTTCTCCCCTCAGCTGGCTTTGACTACATGGTCCAGTCCCTCAACTTCCTCTCTCCTCTGCCACAATTTCCCTGCCCATGAGGCCCAGTTAACAAACGCCACCCAACTTCCTGTCCCACTGGTTCCTTCTCTCCTCTTCACCCAAGGCCACTGAGCCCTGAAGGGGAAAATCACACAACCCTAAACTCACTTGGTGCCTTTGCACTCACAGCACCCAGGCTCCAGGGGGGCTCTGTGAGGCTCAGCTATCCTTCGGTATCTCTGGTCAGCCTGGGGCCACCGCCTCCTGGTGTAAAATGAGGCAATAATAGGTGCCCACCTGTCACAGGTGCTGACAGTGCCCCAGTAACCTGCCCAGTTACCCTTTCTCCAGGTGCTATTGAGCACGGACTGCTAATGCCTTCCAGCTGCCCCTTCCCCAGAGACCTGCCCTCTCCCAGTGGACGTCGCTTTGCCCAAGCGTTACGCACCCTGTCCACCTGCCCTGGGAGGGGGCAGCCCACGATCAGTGACTGATGGATACAGATGTCCAAAAGGCTGGTCTCCCCACCTCCGGATGGGACAGCTCTGTGGTTCCGGAACGCTCCTTGGACTAAGCCAAGGCTAGATTTTACCTGAGACCACATTCTTGCCTGGCATCTTTCCCTGCCCTGCCTCCTTCCCCCACTCCCTGACAGGTTGTTTCTCATGCACTCTCCTTGGTAAATCCTGGTCACCTGAGTCCCTATCTCGGCTCTGCTTCCAGGGAACCCAACCTAAGAAATGACCTCATAGAGTTGTTGGAAAAAATAAATGAGCTCATATATTGAAATTCTTTTGCAGTTCCTAGAACAAGCAAACTCTCAAAATACATTAGCTTTTACTGTTTTTAAGCATCTTATGTTATTGCTGGACAAGAATGCTGTGTGTTGACCAGCCACTGCCCAGCTGAGAAAGTCCTGAGTTGGACCAGTCAGTAATTAGTTCAGAATAAAATTCATTAGGCAGAAAACATGTTTACTTTTTTGATAGAAAGATCCCTGGCTGGGGTATCTAACCACAGAGAGAATGTGGGGGAAACCAGTGACATTTACTCTGAAAAGACATGGTGGCTGTTTCTAGTATCTTTAGATTTAGATATATTTCGGATTGTGGACAGGGTGATCCTTCTGTCAAGTATAAGTAGGAATGTTATCATAATTAGAACTATCTGATGACAGAAGGTTCTGTCTCATCCAACTGTGAGCTCCCCATCCTAGGAAGCAACCAAGCTGAGGTTGGAGACTAGAAAAAACTCCAGTGCTGGAGGGGGTTGAATGAAATAACCTCTAAAGGACTTTATGGCCCCAAGCTTTTGAATTCTTTGAATTCTTGGATTTGTAAGAGAGGAGACTTACCATCAGCAACTCCATCCACACAGTGCCCCTGTCCTCTTTCCTGCTTCCTCACAGAGTGTGCACGAGTGTTTCACTCTGGCGGAGCCAGGCTTGTGCTGTGCGGAAAGAACTGGGAGAGGCTGGAGAGCCTCTATGACGCCTTGATCAGTGTGGCTGACCCCAGCAAGGTAAGGTTTTCTGACAGTTGGCTTGGGTGACTCCTGGGTACCCTTCGCCCTCATTGATTGTTAAGGACCAATTTTTTGGCTCTGTGGGTTCCTTCAGCGGGGTGAAATTTGGAGAGTGCTCGGTGGAATATAAGCCAATGGTCCCAGTGATCTTGGTACAAGCATGTCTGCCGGTCAGAAAGGGTCACTCATTTTGGCCACTCACCTTTGCCAAGGATCTGTTCTCTATCCACTGACCTTCCCCAACCCAGTTTGTCCAAAAACAACACGTGGCTGCAAATTACTGTGGTGGATTTTCTTATGGCCTGTAAGTCTGTTTGGAAAGCAATTTACAAAAACCAGAGCTCAGAAATGTTTTAAGTAATGACATCACTGCTGGAATAAGTGTATGGTCTCCAAAGGGGACAACCGTGAAGAGTGATGGTCATTGGATTTATCAGTTCTGACACTTTTGCCCTAAGTTTAGACTTATGGCTACATTTTCATGTTTGGGGTTTGTTGATGTTGTTGCACTAGTCCCCAAGAATGGATTCTCCATGAATCTTCTCCCCAACCTGAGTCATTTCTGCTTTTTCCTCTTCACTTATTTATGGTCCCTCCATGAGCTCTGAATTTCAAATAGGGTTGGTGGCTATTAGATTGTGGGGCCTCAGGTCTTGGACAGGGGGTCTGTTCCCACACCTTGACTCTCTCATTGATTCAACAGACATTTACCCCGAAGCTGGTCCTCTTGGACCTCTCGGACATCAGCTGTGTCCAGGATGCGGCAAAAGAGGTCCTGGCCTGCTACGGCTGTGTGGACATCCTCATCAACAACGCCAGCATGAAGGTCAAAGGACCTGCCCATAAGATTTCTCTGGAGCTTGACAAAAAGATCATGGATGTCAATTACTTTGGACCCATCACGCTGACCAAAGGTCTCGTGAGTTTGACATTTCCCTGGGTTTCTGGGCCACCAGCTTCTAAGGAGGGCTCTTGTTACAAAGCCAGGTGATCATTCAATTCTGTGTGAAACTCTTGGGCTCCCCTCATAAAATTCCCTATTTATTTGGTGAAATCTTTCAGAGTTCTGACTGTAATGACTGTAAATGTTGATGGAAGGAGATTTTGAAAGTATCTTACTGGTATATTCTAACCTCCCTCTCTTTGAACCTGCCCTCCCACCCAGGCCCTGTCCTTTACCCTCTCTTCTTTCTCATATCCGTGGTCCCCTCTCCAATCCCATTTGGCACCTCCGGACTATTGTCTGCATCCTTTGCCTATATTTTGATATATCAACCTTGCAGTTGGTCTGCTCCTGACCATGAGGAGATGGTTGCTCTTCAGGATGATGAGCAAAGGTAGAGATTCTGTCCTCAGAAATGAAGAAGAAAAATAATTTATCCCTAAACCACAAGAGACACAATATGCTGTCAACCCTTTCACAGGGACAGAAGTCAGGAGGATGCGTCCCTTGGAAGGGTGAAATGGTGGTTTCTGCATGCACCTGTTGAGTTTGAGATGCCAAGGGGCACCCGGGTAGAGTTTCTCATGGGCAAGTTCACACATAGATCTGAAGCCTGGGACCCTGGAGCTAGAGATAATCATGGATTAGAACCAAGACTTGAAGCATCCTCCCACTCCCACCCCCAAATAAAGAATACCATTTTATCAACACAGAACTCAAGAGGGAGAATGCAAGCATGGAGGGGTGGGGTGCCCAAGACAGAGGCTGAGAAGGCACAGTCTTAGGTGTTGGGGGGAAAGCAGGGTCTCCTACTCTACAGCTGAGAGTGGTCCCATGCCGGGAGCTTCTACCAGTGGAATTCTGACTACTGTGACAGATGAAGGGAAAGCATTCGGGGCAGAAAGACAACTTCCCAGAGACCCTGAAATGTTGCCCCAAAGATTATTGTCCACCTCAGCTCAGTCAGCTCCTAGCAGATTGGCACCTACCAAGCAATGGGCAACTGTGTCATCTCATCAACCTGTCAAAGTGAGGAATGCAAAACACGGAGTGGAGAAGCCTAGGCTTGGTTTCTCTTTCCTAGTTGGGCCTCTAACTTATGCGGCCTGTGTCTAGTCATTAGCTCTGGGCCTCAATTTACCCATCTCTACACAAAGGGGCTGGATTTAATCAATTATTGTGAAAGTTGAGTCTTTGAGTACCATCTTTTCATTTTTGCCATATCCCCATTCTGTCTGTACTTAGTATTTTTCTCCAAGTTTCCTCAGTTTTCAATTTAGAAGGAAATATTTATAATACCACCATAAATTATAAACTCCTTTCACTCTCAATAAATAGAAGGCAACCTAAAAGTAAAACAAAGTTCTCCCAAGATAGACTGAGATGGCGCACAGCTGAGGTCTTTGTAAAAAGATTAGCATGTGTAAGAATGATATTAACATTAGAACCAAAATAAGACTGTCTTCTTAAGGAAATAGGAGAATCAAAAAAGAAATACATACTTTTCTCACTGTTGAAATCAGTGATGCTTAATTTCACATTGGTGGGTCATTTAAAATCATCCAGCAATGCAGCAGCTGATGCCAGCACTTTCTTTGGAAACACCAAACTGTCTGCCAGAGTACTTTCCAACTCTGTCCTGCTGCGATCTAATTACCAGTGAGGTCCAGGATCCATTTGCGATGGGGGTGGAGGGTGGGGAAGGGTCTGCCTGCTGCTGCCTGCCCCAGTCTCGGATTTGTAACAGTGACTCCTTGTCCTGTGTTTTCCAGCCCTGCTTCCCAACATGATCTCCCGGAGAACAGGCCAGATTGTATTAGTGAATAACATCCAAGGGAAGTTTGGAATCCCGTTCCGTACGGCTTGTAAGTTGCTAAGACAAAACTGTCTTCTTCAGCTGTTCTGTCTAGGGCTGGGCATGTATTTACATGGAGGCTGAGGGGCTCCAGAGCAGAGGCAGTCTGCTGGTTTTCCTTTCATCTCGTCTATTCCAATTTTTCAAGCACCTACAGCATGTAGGGCACTAGGGGAGACACAGAGACATAAAAAATAAGGTACCTCTCCCACAAAAGCTTGTCATCTCCCAGGTGGTCAGGATATGAGCTGGGTCAATGCCAGATGGTCACACTCCTGACAAGGGTGCAATGGAAGCAGATCCAGTACCCCTTCCTCCACGAAGACATCCCTGAAGGACAGGAAAGATGACAACTGGGAAAGAAAATATGGGATAAAATAGGGAGAGGGATGGAGGGGTTCTGAGGAAGGAAGGAAGGGAGGGAGGGAGGGAGGGAGGAGGGAGGAAAGGGGCAGAATTCCAAGGAAGGGGCGACTCTGAAAGTGAGTCCTTTAAAAAGTCCAAAGAGAGAATGAGCGAGAAGACGGTGGCATAGAGAGGAGTGGAAGTTAGTTAGTCCCCCCAAAACAACTAATAAAAAATGAGGAACAATCAGTAAAAGATCTGGAATAACTGCTAGGAGATGACCGCTACTGTCCACACATCGTGCAACAATCTGAAATGGGAGAAATGCCTGAGATTGCAGCATAGAATCTGTAAGTAAAAACTGTGGACCCAAACCAAGAGCCCCCTCCCCCACGGCAGCCTGAACTGCAGAGCCTCAGTGTGATAGAGAGCAGCACTCTCCAAGCAAGCGAATATACCTCAGCCCAGCTCCAACTGGGGTATTAATGTTAACCGCTCAATACAAACTATGAATCCCCAACAAGCAGACAGAGGCTTTTGGTGATGACTGACCTTGGAGAGTCAGGGCACGTATCTGTCTCAGGACAGGGAGCCCAAAGGATCGGGTGCTATCTCTGGCCAATGGGTGAATCTGGTGGCTGTAGACTGACCCTGAAAGGGGACTTTCTGTCCCTTTCTTTCTCTCTCAACCAGGCGGCTCAAGTGGAGAAAGCCTCACCATTTTCAGCTCGCAGTGCTCTGCAGTAGAGAAAGCCTCAGCTGTTTTAAACTCACAGCACTCTGATGCAGACAAGGGTGGAAATAGCAGAGTCAGAGAAACAAAGAATCTATTTTTATGCCAATGACCTCTCCCTAGGGGGTCTATCTTCCCAAGAGGAAAGAGGTGGGGCCCAGCTCTACTACCTGCCTTCCATTCAGAACCAGACCCCAGAGCCTGGGGGAAAACAGCCACAGGTCACACCTCCTTACACCAGTCTGGATTGATAGGCTGACAGGTGCCACCTGCTGGGCAGAAAAGCACAGGGTATGTCAATCCTCTAAGACACACCATCAGGGAAACTGGATACTGACTATTTCCTCCTTCTGTGACCTGAGCCTGTTCTCATCTGGGAAAACCTGATTGGGGTGGCCAAGGAGGTCAGATGTCTAGACAACAGAAAGCTATAACCTACACTGAGAAAAATGAAGTTATGGCCCAGTCAAAGGAACGAACTTACACTTCAACTGAGATGCAGGAATTTAAACAACTAAATCAATTCAAAAAGTTTAGAGAAGATATGGCAAAAGAGATAAAGGTTATAGAGAAAACACTGGTCATACATAAGGCAGAAATCGAAAGTTTGAAAAAACAACTGCAGAATGTATGGAAACGAAAGGCACAACACAAGAGACGAAAGACACAATGGAAACATACAACAGCAGATCACAAGAGGCAGAAGAAAACACTCAGGAACTAGAGAACAAGGCACCTGAAAGCCTACACACAAAAGAACAGATAGAGCAAAGAATGAAAAAATATGAGCAACATCTCCGGGAACTTAAGGACAAATGAAATACAGAAATGTGCATATCATTGGTGTCCCAGAAGGAGAAGAGAAAGGGAAAGGGGCAGAAGCAATAATAGAGGAAATAATGAAAATTTCCCATTTCTTATGAAAGATATAAAATTACAGATCCAAGAAGCGCAGCATACTCCAAACAGAATAGATCTAAATAGGCCTATGCCAAGACACTTAATAATGAGATTATCAAATGTCAAAGACAAAGAGAGAATCCTGACAGCAGCAAGAGAAAAGCAATCCATCACATACAAAGGAAGCTCAATAAGACTATGTGTGGATTTCTCAGCAGAAACCATGGAAGCAAGAAGGAAGTAGTGTGATATATTTAAGATACTGAAAGAGAAAAACCACCAACCATGAATCCTATATCTGGCAAAACTATCCTTCAAATATAACGGAGAGTTCAAAATATTCTCTGACAAACAGACAATGGGAGAGTTTGTGAACAAGATACCTCCTCTAAAGGAAATACTAAAGGGAGCACTACAGACTGATAGGAAAAGACAGGAATGAGAGGTTTGGAACACAATTTTGGGTGCTGGTAGCACAGCAAGGTAAGTACACTGAACAAAGATAACTATGACTATGGTTGAAAGAGGAAGGTTAGGAGCATGTGGGACACCAGAAGGAAAGAGGAAAGATAAAGACTGGGACTGCATAACTCAGTGAAACCTAGAGTGTTCAACAGTTGTGATAAAATGTACAAATATGTTTTTTCATGAGGGAGAACAAATGAATGTCAACCTTGCAAGGTGTTAAAACTAGGGAGGTATTGGGGGAAAAATACAATCAACAGAAACTGGAGACTATAATTAACAGAATCATTGTATTATGCTTCCTTTAATGTAACAGAGGCAATATACCAATGTAAATGCAGATAAGAGGGGGCTTAGGGGAGGGGTGTGAGACTCTTGGCATTGGTGGTGTTGTCTGACTCTTTATTCTACTTTGATCTAAAGTTATCCTTCCTTTTGCTGCTTCCTAGCTGTCATGTTGTGTTTTTTGTTTGTTTCTTTGTTTGTTGCTGTTTTTTCTTTTTCTTTTGCCTGTCTACCTTCTTTGACTCTTCCTCCTGCTTTGCGGAAGAAATGTAGATGCCCTTATATAGATAGTGATGAGGGTGGTGAACTCATAAATATGTGACTATACAGGGAACCATCGATTGTTTACTTAGGATGGAATGTATGGCATGTGAACAAAACCATCTAAAAAAAAAAATGGGTTGATGAAACCTTGAGTGCAATATACTGAGGGAAATAAGCCAGACACATAAGGACAAATATTGCAGGGTCTCACTGATAGGATTAATTATAATATGTAAATTCATAGACATGAAATATAAGTTACCAAGATATAGAACAAGGCTAAAGAATGGGGAGCATTTGCTTAGTATGAGAAGAATGTCCAACTAGGTTGAACATAAATGTTTGGAAATGAGCAGAGGTGACGGTGGCACATTGTGAGAACAACTAACAGTGCTGAACAGTGCGTGAATGTGATGGAAAGGGGAAGCTCAGAGTCATGTATGTCACCAGAAGGAAAGCTGGAGGATAAAAGATGGGAATGTATAAAACAGTGAACCTTGTGGTGGACAATGTCTGTAATTAACTGTACAAATATTAGAAATCATTTCCATGAACCAGAACAAATGTATGACACTACAACTAGAAGTTAATAGTAGAGGGGCATATAGGAAAATATATACACCTATTGCAAACTATATTCTACAGTTAGTAGTATTTCAATGTTCTTTTATAAATAGTAATAAATGTACTATACCAATACTACGAGTCAGCAATGGAGGAGGGTGGTTAGGGGTACGGAGAATTTGAGTTTCGTTTTTTTTGTCTTTCTTTTCTGGAATAATAAAAATGTTCTAAAACTTGAACAAAAATTTATTGTGGTGATAGATGCACAGCTGTGTGATGGTACCGGGGGCAACTTATTGTGCACTTTGGATCTTTGGATAATTGTATGGTATGTGAACAATCACAATAAAAAAAAAAAAGTCCAAGAGGTATATGTTCATAGGTGTATATTCATGCAATCCATTTGGAAAAACCCCAGAGAAGTTCTCATGCGGGAAGCAGCCTTATACATTTATTTATTGTCCACAGCACCATAAGCAAAACAGGATGTCAGTAATTAATGAATTAAAAAGTGGGAGGGAGAAAGAAAGGGAAGAATGAAAGAAAAATGGGTTTGTCCCCATTTTAGAATTTCCCAGGCTGTTGAAGCAAATACCAGGCACGTGACGGCATTCCTTGGTCTTTCCCTTCTCTTACAGGTTCTGTTGATATCCAGCCTCTTGCTTCCGGTGTTTTTCTCTCTCTCATGTCTGAATTCATTCCATTTGCAAAGGACTGAATTGGGCTGAGCCACATACACCTTAACTAAAGTAGCCTCATCAAAGGTGGGTTCACACCCACAGGAATGGATTAGATTTAAGAACACGTTGCTTCTGGGGTACATATAGCTCCAAACCACCACAGTCCCTAATAGTGTTTTACTCTCCTCTTCCCCTTTGCATTAGTTAGGTTAAGCCTAAGAATCTTTACTCCTCTTTCATGTAACAACCTCTATGTGAGCGGTCCAGGTCAGCGGGCCACCGCTCCACATGGTCATTCGGGGCCCCAGGATCACACCAAGCCACTGCTTTGACATCATCTTCTACTTGGTCAGAGCTGGGTCCCCACCCCATCTGGGTTCCGGCTGGCAAGAAGCAGGAAGAGAAGGTCGAGGAGGCCCAGTGTCTAAAGCCCCATCCTGAACCAGCACTCATCCCTTCTGCTCGCTTCCTATTGTTGAGAACTCGGCTAACAGCTCACCTAACTGCTGGGGGCCCAGGGAGAAGCGGGGGGATGGGGTTTGGGTGACATCCAGCAGTCTTTGCCTCTTTCCTATCTTCCCCAGCTCATTTATGAATCTTACCACTATTCCTTCTACTTTTAAACTCTATACATGTTATTTTCAGGAACTGGACTACTTTTTTATTTCCTTGCTTTATGCCCTTGCTTTAGTTTCCTGGCTGCTAAAACAGATATCATACAGAAGTTTGGCTTAAACGATGGTCATTTATTACCTCATGTTTCAGAGGCTAGGAGGCTTGCTTTCTTCTGGGGTTAGTTATCTTCTGACTGGCCAGCAGTCTTTGGGTTCCTTGGCTTCTCCATCACATGGCAATGCACATGGCAGTATCTTCCCCTTTCTGTTCTGGGTTCCACTGACTTCCAGCTTCTGGCTGCTGTCCATGGCTTTCTCACTCTATGGCCTTCTCTATAAGGCCTGTGGCAATAAGATTAAGACCCATCGTGATTCAGTTGGGCCATGCTTTAACAGAAGTAACCTCATCAAAAGGCCCCTATTTAAATAATGGATTCATACCCACAGAATCAGCGGTTGGGACCCTGAACATGCCTTTTGTAGGGGACATGATTCAATCCCCAACAACACTTCATTCTTTCAACAAGCCAGAATGCTGGAGTTGCAGGCAGAGGTGACATGAAACCTTGTCACTGGACATTAGCAAATAGGCTCTTTGGCAATAGGAATGCCAAGATTCCTTCCATCAGGCACACAATCTCTTCTCACTCCACCAACCGCAACCACGTGGAGAATAACCTGCCCGTGTGTCTGTCCATGAGTGTGGTGGCATTGCTTCTTCTCCGCCACATTTCTTCTGCAACCCCAGCTCCTCACTCAGATCCCAGCCCAGAGCGGGTGCCCCTTGCATGCTTGTTGAACGAATGAAGGAGTCACTCAATTGGTGGATAAATGCACAGCAAGCTGCCTACCCCCTCCCTTTTTTTGTAACAGCTGTATTGAGATATAATGTATGTACCATACCACTCACCCATTAAAATTGTACAATTCAATGGCTTTCAGTATATTCACAGAGTCGTGCATCCATCACCACAATCAATTTTAGAACATTTTCATTACTCCAAAAAGGAACCCCATACCCCATAGCCACACTCCCCAATAACCCCACTCTCCCCAGCCCTAAGTAACCTCTAATCGACTTTCTGTCGCTATAGATTTGCCTATTCTGGACATTTCATGTAAATGGACTCATACGTTATGCAGTCCTTCATGACTGGATTCTTTAACTTAGCATGATGTTTTCAAGTTTCATCCGTGTTGTAGCATGAATCAGAAGTTCATTCCTTTAAGGCTGAATAATATTCTATTATACAGATACACCACATTTCGTTATTCATTCATCTGTTGGTGGGCATTTGGGTTGTTTCTGCTTTTTTGGCTATTGATTAATGCTTTGAACATACACACAGAAGTTTCAGTCTGGACATATGATTTCAGTTCTCTTGGGTGTATGCCTAAGAATGGAATTGCTGTGTCATACATAACTCTATGTTTAACAATTCGATGATCTGCCAGACTGGTTTCCATGGCAGCCACACCATTTTACATTCCCACCAGCAATGCACGAGACTTCCAATTTCTCCACATCCTCGCCAACACTTGTTATTGTCGTGTTTTTTATTGCAGCCATCCTAGTGGATGTGAAGTGGTGTCTCATTGTGGTGTTCACGTGGATTTCCCTAATGGCTATGGTAACCCTTTATGTGCAGGCAAAATAGGGTTCACCATGAACCACGAGTGGCATGCTGAGGGGGGCAAAGGAGTCAGGAGGCTTGGATTCACATGCAAACTCAGCCACCTCTGGCTGTGCCACCTCATACCTTTCACAGACCCTCTCTGAGCTTCTCATTCTTCGTTCTTCATAAAGTAGAGATTAGCACTCCCAGGACTCTCTTTATTCAGTGTATCAACTAAGAAGCCATCGGTCTCACACAGTTGTGGGAAGGGGTTCAAATAAAATGATGCACATGCATTCATCATATAAACCAGGAAGGGGAGACCTGCGGGCCCACTGGCTGAGGCTGGCTCCAGCTGTGTTTGCTTTGGCCAACATAATAATATTTTCTTTATCATTAGTCATCAAGATTTAAATATTGGGACATTTTCATAGAAAGCAGGATCTCCAGCTTCTCCTGAACAATCACAAGATCTGGTGCCAAGGGCCCAGCTTCCTGAGTAGGGACAATCGGCAGGACAAACGTGTGCTTTCCTATTCACCACAATCTGCCTGGGGCCTGCTCCTCTCCTTTCCAACTCACGTGTTCCCTGGAGATATTTTTAATTTGGGACCCTGCTGACAACTCAAGTGCACATGAAAACACTGACCTTTTACCCAAAGGGTTTCCATGTCCCAGGCCCTGAGCCATGAGCTTTGCACATATCTTGTTGGACCATTATAGCAACTCCTGGCGTTGCCTGTCCATTGACCCATCTTACAGCCTGCAGCACTTGCATTCCTGACCCTGTAGAGTGAGGTGCAGCTCAGGGCTTCCAAAGAGCAGTCTGGGGGCGAATGCGTGGAAAGGGGAGTGATTACCCCTCCCTCACCTCGGGGGTCGTTGGGAAGGGAGTTGGGTCTGACTCTAAGTATCTGGGCATGAAGACTCTTATGGTAGTAGAGAACACGATATGTCCACCTACTGCCTCGTTCACACTCCAACAAGACCCACGAGCTATGACGTCAGGGTTCACTAATTCCAGAGGTGGCTCTAACTTCCCTAAACTTTGGGAATGTCCACTCTCTGGGGAATTCCTGGAGCTATTCTTATTTACCCAACCTATGGCCTCCATGATTTGAGTTGAATTTGGTGAGATTACATGGACAGCTTCTCGGAGGAAAAGGGGGGCAGGAAGCAAAAGGGAAGATTTGGGCACCTGGCTCGCCATGGCCACCAGGTGGCCCCGGGACCTGGGATGAGTCCCCCAAGTATCAGCCTTCCTGGGAAAGAAAGGGAATGCACGCTTGGGCCAGGCACTTTACATACCTCTTCTCATTTATCGTCACAATAACTTGCAAGGAAGATATTGCCCCATTTTAAAGATAAGAAAACAGCCTCAGAGAGGGCAAGTGATTTGCCCAAGATCACAGAGCAGGCAACTGGCTGAACTGGAGTCAGCCCGGCTTGGCCTCCTTCCACCGCATCACTATGGCTCTGTTGGCTGTTTCCTCACCTGCAAAGTGCGTGTCAGGGCCAGGGGACTTCAGAGGTCACTTCTTGATCTTGTGGGAATGTGGCGTGTTGGCTCTTGTCTCCAATGTTCCCCCCGGGGAAGCAGGGCTGGGCCCATGTGCACCAACCTCTGGCTGGTTTCTCTTCCAGATGCTGCCTCCAAGCACGCTGCCCTGGGCTTCTTTGACTGCCTCCGGGCGGAGGTGGAGGAATACGGCGTCGTGGTCAGCACCGTGAGCCCGACCTTCATCTGCTCCCACCACGTTTATCCGGGGCAGGGAAACTGGGACGCCTCCATTTGGAAATGTGAGATTTCAGAGGGCAGCTGTGGGACAGGGGCTGAGGAGGGCTCCCAGGGAGCCTCTGGGACAGTCTGGTTTCACTGGGCCCCTGGGAGAGGGGGAGGGGGTAGGGTCCTGCAGTGTGAGTCTTGGGGTGATGGGACCTCTGCAACCAGCTCACAGCAGGGAGGGGACCCCAACCTTTAGTCCTGGGGCACCAGGTAGAGAGAATCCTAACACATAAGCTAAAAGACTGAGGCCCTACTGAACTCAGTAACTCACTCGCTCTGTAACATTGTGCAAGTAACTGAGCCTCAGTTTCCCCTTTAGCAAAAGAGGCTAGTATAGCTCAAGGAACTTGTTGAGGGGATTGAAGGTTACAATGGCTTGCTTGTAAAAGATTGGGACAGCAAACAGCACGTAGAGTATTCTACAAGTATACATTACCATTATCAGTATTCTAGAATACTCTAAACGTAGACGTACTACACCCACCCAAGGCTCTAGGTTTAGAATGGGGAGCCAAGAGGAACCAAGATGGCGGACAGCCCAAGTGCTTCCGGGAGGCTCTGGCAAGCCCGGCTGCACGACGATTGTAAACAGGGCCACCTTAATTCACCTGGGCCCTTCTTCTCTTCTAAGCTCTCCCACATATCTTTGGCAGCTCCTCCCACCCAGGGTCTCACGTCCAGTCCACAGCAGGTCGGGGACTCGGGCACACGCGTCCTCCCTCCCTGGGCATGCAGAGGGTGCTGGCCAGCCTGTTCCCCGAGGCCATAACCCTGCCCCCGCCCCGGCCTGGGGTCTCCCAGTCTTTTTCAGGAAGCAGGTCTACGGGGTACACCCGGTGGAGGTGGCCGAGGAGGTGATGCGCACCGTGCAGAGGAAGAAGCAAGAGGTCTTCATGGCCAACCCCATCCCCAAGGCCGCCATCTACGTCCGCACCTTCTTCCCCGAGTTCTTTTTCGCCGTGGTGGCTTGTGGGGTGAAGGAGAAACTCAACATACCGGAGGAGAATTAGCTCCAGGAGGCCTCGTGGGTCATTCCAGGGGGAATAAAGACTTTCCTGGCCGGTGTTGGGTCTTCTGTCCTCTCCGTGCTTCAGTCTGGGGGCCCCAATAGCCGTTCCCGTCTCGTGTGTTCTGGATCTGGTGGGAAACGTCCACCCCCAGGTAAGAGTGGCCTGGACGCTGGCCTGGAAGCTGCCGGGCCTCTGGGTATTTCCCTGGACACACTTCCAGAAGGTTCTCGACTCCCTAAGGTGCCAACTTGGCAGCCTCAGCCTCCTCACACAGTGGCAGTCAGCCTGTTAAATGCTCTCGGAAAACCGTCTCCACTTCCTACAAGGGTGAGCTGCCTAAGCCACCTTCCAACAACATCAGCAAGAGCTGACAACATGATAGGACGGCTCCTTCCACAGAACTTTCTGTGATGACAGAGATGTTCTATACCTGCACTGTCTGATATGTCAGTCACTAGTCAGACATGGCTATGCAGCACTGGAAGTGCGTCTTGTGCAACTGAAAAACTCAATTTTTACAACTGTATTTAACTTTAATTAATTTAAATATAAACAGTCCCTAGCAGTGCCCACATTGGCCGCTCAACAGAACTGTGATTTTTGCGCTCTGGGCAGCGCATCAGAATCACCCAGGGAGTGTTGGCCTGATGCCAGCCCCTCCCCCAGAGAGGGATTTAACTGGGCTGAGGAGGGGTCCAGGCACAGCTGTTTAAAGGCTCCTCAGCTGATCTAATGAGCAGCAAAGCTTGAGAACCTCTGTCCCAAGGCAGCCTCCTCTTTCCAGCCTTTTCTTAACATTCTCAAAGCAAAACGCATTTTGCACCTCTATCCTTGCTGTGGGCAGGTGTTTAGCTTCGTGTAGTTTCGTTTTTCTTATACAAAACAGTTAATTATTCCTGGGCCTTGGGAAAGTGTCAGGTGTATTTGTTGTACTGTTACTGCAACTGCTGGTTCCAACCCTTCTAATATTTGTAGCTGAAGGAGGGCTCGAGTTTCTTCCCTGAACCTAAGTCGTTTACAAAATGAACAGATACGTGCTCCACACATGTGGACTTATAGAAAGCTTAATGTGAAAAGCAAACCACCCAGAAACACAAAATCACCTGGGAGCGTGGCCTGCCCCAGGACAAGCTCAGTGACCCAATCCTGGGAGCTGGGGGCAGGATGTGGGTCAGAATTTAGGAGGGTCAGCTAAGCAGCAGCCAGGGCAGGCCCAGTCAGCAAGATAACTTTCTATATTTTGAGAGGTGTTGTTGGGGGTTGATGGGGGTGCTATAGGGGATCTCAGGCTAGAGCCAAAGGAGGGTGTGTGGTGGGGGGGGAGGGCTGTGGGAAGACAGTGGGTAGCAGTAAAGTGGTGGAAACTCGAGTGGATGGCAGAGGGCAGGGGTGGCAGCTTGGGAAGGGAGGAGGTGGAGGGGCCTGGAACCAGGGCACGCAGGAGGGCTGGGCTCCAGGCAGAGCTTGGCCACAACCCAGGCAATGGGGTCCTGCCCTGCTCCCTTTAGGGTCCTGCATGGTCTCGGGGGAGCTCCAGAGGGGGGCCAAGGGGCTGGCTCTTTAGCGGGGCAGACGGGGGATGGCAGGGAAGGACCTGAGGCTGGGCAGTGTCTACACTGGCACTAGAGCTGCATTCTGGGAGACCGAGGACTCCAAGGTGGAGGAAGGACGTCTGGGATCCCCCAGATGTCACCACATGGAGCAACAGACCAGGGAGAAGGCCCTTCTGGTGTAAGTGGGTGTGCTCCACTGTCCCCCTGCCATGAATGGGCTGATAGTACCAAATCCATTTTACAGAGGAGAAAACTGAGGGTGACGATTCTCTGTGAGATACAGCAGCTCTGGGCAGATGGGGGAGACTGAGGGCAGTTAAACACCCAAGAACCCAAAAGGAATGGGCTTTAGGGGCCAGTGACTATCCCCAGACCACGGAGTGACAGCCCCAAGACACTGCAGAGCTTGAACCAGCCCTCACTACTCCTTGCCACTTCTTGCAATGGAAGAGATGGAAGTGGTTTTGTTTGTTTTTCTGCCTACGTCAATGAAATTTTTTTTGTGGTGGAGCTTTTTTTTTTAAGAGAAGTTACGGGTTTACAGAATATCATGCATAAAATACAGGGTTCCCATCTACCACCCTATTATTAACACCTTGCATTAGTGTAGTACATTTGTTACAACTGATGAAATCACCTTTTATAATTAACTACAGTCCATGGTTTAAGTTCGGGGCCACTGTTTATGTTGTGAAGTTCCATGAATTTTTAAAAATTTTTATTATAGGAACATATATATGACCTGAAAATTTCCCTTTTAAGCACATTCAAATATATAATTCAGTGCTGTTAATTACAGTCACAACATTGTGCTACCATCACCACTGTCCATTACCAAAAATTTTCCCATTGTTCCAAATGGAAACTCTGTACATTTTAAGCCTTAACTCCCTCTTCCCTACCCACACCCTGTCCCCTGGTAACCTATATTCTAGATTTTTACTCTATGAGTTTGTTTATTCTTATTATTTCATATCAGTGAGATCATACAAAATTTGTCCTCTTGTGTCTGGCTTATTTTACTCAAATGATGTCTTCAGTGTTCATCCATGTGAATGGATAAACAAAATATGGTAAATACACACAATGGAATATTATTCGGCTGTCAAAAGGAATGAAGTTCTCATACATGCAGCAAAATGGATGAACTTTGAAGACCTTTGATTTTAAATAGCACTGTGTAAGTATGTACCATGTGAGAGATGCTACAGATGTTGCAAAGATTTAAATAAGGCTCAGGCTATGACCTCAAAGAGGCCTCAAGGAGCATAGCTGAACTTGTACTGGCCAAAAACATCTTAATAAGTGTGTCCATGAATTTTCATGTCATTTTATAACCTATTTTCCTATTTCTTTATTGCTTTTTATAGTTATTAAATTAATACATGTTCCTTACTAAAAAGTCTTCTATGAAAAAATGTAATATTGAATATGAAATCCCAACCCCCTAACCCTTAGGGATACTGTTAAGCAAAAAAAAAATGCTGTCAAGTCAATTGGTATATAGCTTTCCAGTCTTTTTTTTTTTTAAGTATATACCATACTGCTTTATAACTTGATTTTTGTCTTATGAGATGTCTTGGCATCTTCACCATGTGCATACAAAGAGGTCCACTTCTTTCCTTTGTTATAGTTGACATAATGAAAATCCCTTTAAATATCATTTTTATAAAGATAACACATGAACATGGGGAAAAAAGTAACAGAAGGTTATGAAAAGAAAAGTAGAATCCCTCATCTAATTCCTCAACTTGCAATTCCAGTCTCTAGAGGTCTCTACTTTTTTTTGTTGATGTTATAAACTTTTTGATTAAAGTATAGAGATGCATAGAGAAAAAGTGCACAATTGGAGGGGACTATAAGGGAATATAGCACAAGGGAAGTTTTGTGGGTAGTGAAACTATTCTGTCCTAATTGTGATGGTGCGTACATGAATCTATACACGATTAAAATTCATAAAACTATATGCACCTCCAATTTAAAAGCTAATTTTGCTGTATGATAATTTTTAAAATGTAAAAGTGAACCCAGGGAGGCGGGGCAAGATGGCAGACTGGTGAGCTGTATGTTTTAGTTACACCTCCAGGAAAGTAGGTAGAAAGCCAGGAACTGCGTGGACTGGACACCACAGAGCAATCTGTCTTTGGGCATACTTCATACAACACTCATGAAAATGTCGAACTGCTGAGATCAGAGAAATCTGTAAGTTTTTGCAGCCAGGGGACCCGCACCCCTCCCTGCCAGGCTCAGTCCCGTGGAAGGAGGGGCTGTCAGCTCCGGGAAGGAGAAGGGAGAACTGCAGTGGCAGCCCTTATCGGAAACTCATTCTACTGATCCAAACTCCAACCACAGATAGACTGAGACCAGACACAAGAGAATCTGAGAGCAGCCAGCCCAGCAGAGAGGAGACAGGCATAGAAAAAAAAACAACACGAAAAACTCCAAAATAAAAGCAGAGGATTTTTGGAGTTCTGGTGAACACAGAAAGGGGAAGGGCGGAGCTCAGGCCTTGAGGCGCATATGCAAATCCCAAAGAAAAGCTGATCTCTCTGCCCTGTGGACCTTTCCTTAATGGCCCTGGTTGCTTTGTCTATTAGCATTTCAATAACCCATTAGATCTCTGAGGAGGGCCCTTTTTTTTTTTTTTTTCTTTTTTTTTTTTTTTTAATCCTTTTTTCTTTTTCTAAAATAATTACTCTAAGAAGCCCAATACAGACAGCTTCAAAGACTTGTAACTTGGGCACGTCAAGTCAAGAGCAGAACTAAGAGAGCTCTGAGACAAAAGGCAATAATCCAGTGGCTGAGAAAATTCACTAAACACCACAACTTCCCAAGAAAAGGGGGGTGTCCGCTCACAGCCACCATCCTGGTGGACAGGAAACACTCCTGCCCATCGCCAGCCCCATAGCCCAGAGCTGCCCCAGACAACCCAGTGTGACGGAAGTGCTTCAAATAACAGGCACACACCACAAAACTGGGCGTGGACATTAGCCTTCCCTGCAACCTCAGCTGATTGTCCCAGAGTTGGGAAGGTGGAGCAGTGTGAATTAACAAAGCCCCATTCAGCCATCATTTCAGCAGACTGGGAGCCTCCCTACACAGCCCAGCAGCCCAGAACTGCCCTGGGGGGATGGCACTCACCTGTGACATAGCACAGTGATCCCTCAACAGAGAACCCGGGGTGCACAGCCTGGAAGAGGGGCCCACTTGCAAGTCTCAGGAGCCATACGCCAATACCAAGGACTTGTGGGTCAGTGGCAGAGACAAACTGTGGCAGGACTGAACTGAAGGATTAGACTATTGCAGCAGCTTTAAAACTCTAGGATCACCAGGGAGATTTGATTGTTAGGGCCACCCCCCCTCCCCGACTGCCCAGAAACACGCCCCACATACAGGGCAGGCAACACCAACTACACACGCAAGCTTGGTACACCAATTGGGCCCCACAAGACTCACTCCCCCACTCACCAAAAAGGCTAAGCAGGGGAGAACTGGCTTGTGGAGAACAGGTGGCTCGTGGACGCCACCTGCTGGTTAGTTAGAGAAAGTGTACTCCACGAAGCTGTAGATCTGATAAATTAGAGATAAGGACTTCAATAGGTCTACAAACCCTAAAAGAACCCTTTCAAGTTCAGCAAATGCCACGAGGCCAAAAACAACAGAAAATTATAAAGCATATGAAAAAACCAGACGATATGGATAACCCAAGCCCAAGCACCCAAATCAAAAGACCAGAAGAGACACAGCACCTAGAGCAGCTACTCAAAGAACTAAAGATGAACAATGAGACCATAGTACAGGATATAGAGGAAATCAAGAAGACTCTAGAAGAGCATAAAGAAGACATTGCAAGACTAAATAAAAAAATGGATGATCTTATGGAAATTAAAGAAAATGTTGACCAAATTAAAAAGATTCTGGACACTCATAGTACAAGACTAGAGGAAGTTGAACAACGAATCAGTGACCTGGAAGATGACAGAATGGAAAATGAAAGCATAAAAGAAAGAATGGGGAAAAAAATTGAAAAAAATCGAAATGGACCTCAGGGATATGATAGATAATATGAAGCGTCCAAATATAAGACTCATTGGTGTCCCAGAAGGGGAAGAAAAGGGTAAAGGTCTAGGAAGAGTATTCAAAGAAATTGTTGGGGAAAACTTCCCAAATCTTCTAAACAACATAAATACACAAATCATAAATGCTCAGCGAACTCCAAATAGAATAAATCCAAATAAACCCACTCTGAGACATATACTGATCACACTGTCAAACACAGAAGAGAAGGAGCAAGTTCTGAAAGCAGCAAGAGAAAAGCAATTCACCACATACAAAGGAAACAGCATAAGATTAAGTAGTGACTACTCAGCAGCCACCATGGAGGCAAGAAGGCAGTGGCACGATATATTTAAAATTCTGAGTGAGAAAAATTTCCAGCCAAGAATACTTTATCCAGCAAAGCTCTCCTTCAAATTTGAGGGAGAGCTTAAATTTTTCACAGACAAACAAATGCTGAGAGAATTTGCTAACAAGAGACCTGCCCTACTGGAGATACTAAAGGGAGCCCTACAGACAGAGAAACAAAGACAGGACAGAGAGACTTGGAGAAAGGTTCAGTACTAAAGAGATTCGGTATGGGTACAATAAAGGATATTAATAGAGAGAGGGAAAAATATGGCAAACATAAACCAAAGGATAAGATGGCCAATTCAAGAAATGCCTTCACGGTTATAATGTTGAATGTAAATGGATTAAACTCCCCAATTAAAAGATATACATTCGCAGAATGGATCAAAAAAAATGAACCATCAATATGTTGCATACAAGAGACTCATCTTAGACACAGGGACACAAAGAAACTGAAAGTGAAAGGATGGAAAAAAATATTTCATGCAAGCTACAGCCAAAAGAAAGCAGGTGTAGCAATATTAATCTCAGATAAAATAGACTTCAAATGCAGGGATGTTTTGACAGACAAAGAAGGCCACTACATACTAATAAAAGGGGCAATTCAGCAAGAAGAAATAACAATCGTAAATGTCTATGCACCCAACCAAGGTGCCACAAAATACATGAGAGAAACACTGGCAAAACTAAAGGAAGCAATTGATGTTTCCACAATAATTGTGGGAGACTTCAACACATCACTCTCTCCTATAGATAGATCAACCAGACAGAAGACCAATAAGGAAATTGAAAACCTAAACAATCTGATAAATGAATTAGATTTAACAGACATCTACAGGACATTACATCCCAAATCACCAGGATACACATACTTTTCTAGTGCTCACGGAACTTTCTCCAGAATAGATCATATGCTGGGACATAAAACAAGCCTCAATAAATTTAAAAAGATTGAAATTATTCAAAGCACATTCTCTGACCACAATGGAATACAATTAGAAGTCAATAACCATCAGAGACTTAGAAAATTCACAAATACCTGGAGGTTAAACAACACACTCCTAAACAATCAGTGGGTTAAAGAAGAAACAGCAAGAGAAATTGCTAAATATATAGAGACGAATGAAATGAGAACACAACATACCAAAACCTATGGGATGCAGCAAAAGCAGTGCTAAGGGGGAAATTTATAGCACTAAACGCATATATTAAAAAGGAAGAAAGAGCCAAAATCAAAGAACTAATGGATCAACTGAAGAAGCTAGAAAATGAACAGCAAACCAATCCTAAACCAAGTAGAAGAAAAGAAATAACAAGAATTAAAGCAGAAATAAATGACATAGAGAACCAAAAAACAATAGAGAGGATAACTATCACCAAAAGTTGGTTCTTTGAGAAGATCAACAAGATTGACAAGCCCCTAGCTAGACTGACAAAATCAAAAAGAGAGAAGACCCATATAAACAAAATAATGAATGAAAAGGTGACATAACTGCAGATCCTGAAGAAATTAACAAAATTATAAGAGGATATTATGAACAACTGTATGGCAACAAACTGGATAATGTAGAAGAAATGGACAATTTCCTGGAAACATATGAACAACCTAGACTGACCAGAGAAGAAATAGAAGACCTCAACCAACCCATCACAAGCAAAGAGATCCAATCAGTCATCAAAAATCTTTCCACAAATAAATGCCCAGGGCCAGATGGCTTCACAGGGGAATTCTACCAAACTTTCCAGAAAGAACTGACACCAATCTTACTCAAACTCTTTCAAAACATTGAAGAAAATGGAACACTACCTAACTCATTTTATGAAGCTAACATCAATCTAATACCAAAACCAGGCAAAGATGCTACAAAAAAGGAAAACTACCGGCCAATCTCCCTAATGAATATAGATGCAAAAATCCTCAACAAAATACTTGCAAATCGAATCCAAAGACACATTAAAAAAATCATACACCATGACCAAGTGGGGTTTATTCCAGGCATGCAAGGATGGTTCAACATAAGAAAAACAATCAATGTATTACAACACATTAAAAACTCGAAAGGGAAAAATCAATTGATCATCTCAATAGATGCTGAAAAAGCATTTGACAAAATCCAACATCCCTTTTTGATAAAAACACTTCAAAAGGTAGGAATTGAAGGAAACTTCCTCAACATGATAAAGAGCATATATGAAAAACCCACAGCCAGCATAGTACTCAATGGTGAGAGACTGAAAGCCTTCCCTCTAAGATCAGGAACAAGACAAGGATGCCCGCTGTCACCACTGTTATTCAACATTGTGCTGGAAGTGCTAGCCAGGGCAATCCGGCAAGACAAAGAAATAAAAGGCATCCAAATTGGAAAAGAAGAAGTAAAACTGTCATTGTTTGCAGATGATATGATCTTATATCTAGAAAACCCTGAGAAATCGACGATACAGCTACTAGAGCTAATAAACAAATTTAGCAAAGTAGCGGGATACAAGATTAATGCATATAAGTCAGTAATGTTTCTATATGCTAGAAATGAACAAACTGAAGAGACACTCAAGAAAAAGATACCATTTTCAATAGCAACTAAAAAAACCAAGTACCTAGGAATAAACTTAACCAAAGATGTAAAAGACCTATACAAAGAAAACTACATAACTCTACTAAAAGAAATAGAAGGGGACCTTAAAAGATGGAAAAATATTCCATGTTCATGGATAGGAAGGCTAAATGTCATTAAGATGTCAATTCTACCCAAACTCATCTACAGATTCAATGCAATCCCAATCAAAATTCCAACAACCTACTTTGCAGACTTGGAAAAGCTAGTTATCAAATTTATCTGGAAAGGGAAGATGCCTCGAATTGCTAAAGACACTCTAAAAAAGAAAAACGAAGTGGGAGGACTCACACTCCCTGACTTTGAAGCTTATTATAAAGCCACAGTAGCCAAAACAGCATGGTACTGGCACAAAGATAGACATATAGATCAATGGAATCGATTTGAGAATTCAGAGATAGACCCTCAGATCTATGGCCGATTGATCTTTGATAAGGCCCCCAAAGTCACTGAACTGAGCCATAATGGTCTTTTCAACAAATGGGGCTGGGAGAGTTGGATATCCATATCCAAAAGAATGAAAGAGGACCCCTACCTCACCCCCTACACAAAAATTAACTCAAAATGGACCAAAGATCTCAATATAAAAGAAAGTACCATAAAACTCCTAGAAGATAATGTAGGAAAACATCTTCAAGACCTTGTATTGGGCGGCCACTTCCTGGACTTTACACCCAAAGCACAAGCAGCGAAAGAGAAAATAGATAAATGGGAACTCCTCAAGCTTAGAAGTTTCTGCACCTCAAAGGAATTTCTCAAAAAGGTAAAGAGGCAGCCAACTCAATGGGAAAAAATTTTTGGAAACCATGTATCTGACAAAAGACTGATATCTTGCATATACAAAGAAATCCTACAACTCAATGACAATAGCACAGACAGCCCAATTATAAAATGGGCAAAAGATATGAAAAGACAGTTCTCTGAAGAGGAAATACAAATGGCCAAGAAACACATGAAAAAATGTTCAGCTTCACTAGCTATTAGAGAGATGCAAATTAAGACCACAATGAGATACCATCTAACACCGGTTAGAATGGCTGCCATTAAACAAACAGGAAACTACAAATGCTGGAGGGGATGTGGAGAAATTGGAACTCTTATTCATTGTTGGTGGGACTGTATAATGGTTCAGCCACTCTGGAAGTCAGTCTGGCAGTTCCTTAGAAAACTAGATATAGAGCTACCATTCGATCCAGCGATTGCACTTCTCGGTATATACCCGGAAGGTCGGAAAGCAGTGACACGAACAGATATCTGCACGCCAATGTTCATAGCACCATTATTCACAATTGCCAAGAGATGGAAACAACCCAAATGTCCTTCAACAGATGAGTGGATAAATAAAATGTGGTATATACACACGATGGAATACTACGCGGCAGTAAGAAGGTACGATCTCGTGAAACATATGACAACATGGATGAACCTTGAAGACACAATGCTGAGCGAAATAAGCCAGGCACAAAAAGAGAAATATTATATGCTACCACTAATGTGAACTTTGAAAAATGTAAAACAAATGGTTTGTAATGTAGAATGTAGGGGAACTAGCAGTAGAGAGCAATTAAGGAAGGGGGAACAATAATCCAAGAACAGATAAGCTATTTAACGTTCTGGGGATGCCCAGGAATGACTATGGTCTGTTAATTTCTGATGGATATAGTAGGAACAAGTTCACAGAAATGTTGCTATATTATGTAACTTTCTTGTGGTAAAGTAGGAACATGTTGGAAGTTAAGCAGTTATCTTAGGTTAGTTGTCTTTTTCTTACTCCCTTGTTAAGGTCTCTTTGAAATGTTCTTTTATTCTATGTTTGTTTTCTTTTTAACTTTTTTTTTCATACAGTTGATTTAAAGAAGAAGGGAGAGTTAAAAAAAAAAAGAAAAGAAAAGAAAAACAAGGGGAAAAAAAAAGATGTAGTGCCCCCTTGAGGAGCCTGTGGAGAATGCAGGGGTATTCGCCTGCCCCACCTCCATGGTTGCTGACATGACCACAGACATAGGGGACTGGTGGTTTGATGGGTTGAGCCCTCTACCATAAGTTTTACCCTTGGGAAGACGGTTGCTGCAAAGGAGAGGCTAGGCCTCCCTATGGTTGTGCCTAAGAGCCTCCTCCCGAATGCCTCTTTGTTGCTCAGATGTGGCCCTGTCTCTCTGGCTAAGCCAACTTGAAAGGTGAAATCACTGCCCTTCCCCCTACGTGGGATCAGACACCCAGGGGAGTGAATCTCCCTGGCAACATGGAATATGACTCCCGGGGAGGAATGTAGACCCGGCATCGTGGGACGGAGAACATCTTCTTGACCAAAAGGGGGATGTGAAAGGAAATGAAATAAGCTTCAGTGGCAGAGAGATTCCAAAACGAGCCGAGAGGTCACTCCGGTGGGCACTCTTACGCACACCTTAGACAACCCTTTTTAGGTTCTAAAGAATTGGGGTAGCTGGTGGTGGATACCTGAAACTATCAAACTACAACCCAGAACCCATGAATCTCGAAGACAGTTGTATAAAAATGTAGCTTATGAGGGGTGACAATGGGATTGGGAAAGTCATAAGGACCACACTCCACTTTGTCTAGTTTATGGATGGATGAGTAGAAAAATAGGGGAAGGAAACAGGCAGACAAAGGTACCCAGTGTTCTTTTTTGCTTCAATTGCTCTTTTTCACTCTAATTGTTATTCTTGTTGTTTTTGTGTGTGTGCTAATGAAGGTGTCAGGGATTGATTTAGGTGATGAATGTACAACTATGTAATGGTACTGTAAACAATCGAAAGTACGATTTGTTTTGTATGACTGCGTGGTATGTGAATATATCTCAATAAAATGATGATAAAAAAAATAAAAAAATAAATGAACATGGATAAACAAAATATGGTATACCCATGCAACAGAATATTATTTAGCCATGAAAAGGAATGAACTTCTGATGCATGCAAAAACGTGGGATGAACCTTGAAAACTTTATGTGAAATAATCTGGACACAAAAGGAAAATTTTGTATGATTCCACGTATATGAAATGACTGGAATAAGCAAATTCATAGAGACAGAGTAGATTAGAGGGACCGGGGAAGTGGGGGGAAGGGGGAGTTATTGCATAGTGGGTACAGAGTTTCAGTCTGGGATGAATGTAATTGATGTCACTGAATTGTTACACTTAAAAATGGTTAAAATGGCAACTTTTATATTATATATGTATGTTATAATAAAATTCAAAAACAAAAAAGAACAAAAAAAAAAAAAAAAGTGAACCCAGAATTCTAGCTAATGAATATTATAAGCAACAGTCAATATTACCCAATGCACACATCACCCTTACATATCATTAAATCTAAGGTGTCATTGTTTTTTTTAACATGCTCAAGAAAAAAGTAGTAGCTAAATCAACTGACGCAATGGTAAGATATCACAAATTGTGAGACATCCCAATTTCAGAGATTCTAACATATGAAAATATGCACACCTAAAATCAATGACATAGTGTTTGTTCATAGCCATCTGTGGAGAGGCAAGCTACTTGGAATTTTCCTCTATGACCACAGACCTCGCCTTCTTCTGTTCATGATAAATAAATAAGGCCATCCCAAACCAAGTTACATGCGAGTTGAAGATGTCCTTGGCTAAATCCTCTTTTCCCTGGATAGAGAACAGCAGTCTGAAAGTTAGCAAGTGTTACATGTTTAGGATCGTCACTCACCCTTTTGTGCTACACAACTCTAGCTGCCTCCTCCCTGGACAAAAGAAGGGAAGACGGTTAGAACACACGTGGTGCGAAATGGTGGGAGGCCTGAGCTCCCTTCCAGGCCTGACGTTCTCTGCACCACATGGGGAGGCGTGACTGCACCGTGGTCAAGGCAGCAAGACCTGAGCTCTAATGCAGTTTCTTAGGCCTCGTATGATCTTGGCCTCCCCGGCCCCCATCTCCTTATCTGTGAAATGAAGATAACAAGAGTTCTTGCTTTTTCACTATTGAGGCTGGGATTAAATGGATAACGGATGTAAAGTGCTTGGCACTCAACAAATGAAGTTATTATGAGAAGAGGGAAGGAAACTGCCTGCCTCCTCTGCAAAACTCTTGCCAAAAGTCTTCCAGGGACAGAAATAGAAGATCATAGGTGGGAAAATATCTTTAACCCAAAGAAGAGTTCACTTTCACTTTGACCCCTTTAGGAATAATATATAACAATATTTCCCCAAAGAGTGCCTCACAAGAGAAGGTAAGATCTGGGTAGCATCCTCGGTGTACCCATACAGGGATAATGCACCAGTAAAAGAGAAAGAGAAAATGGAGAAAAGAAAGGGAGAAGAAAGAAGGTACAAAAATACCGAATCTTAGCACAGATAAGAGCTTTTTGAGGTCTTCATGTCCTAACTTCTTATAAATGCAGGGAACCTTGTATGATATCCCTGACTCTATATCCAGAGTCTTTTCAAGAAGCCAAGTTCTGCCCCTGAGTTCATGTCTCCCCAGTTGTCCCCATGGAATCATGAGAGGCAGCTCAGGAGAAATGGAAACCCTCTTCAGTATGCTATCCCTTCCAGTCCCCGCTGACCACCTTTTGGATATGGTATAATTTGCCAACGTTCTCCTCGAAACCAGGCTCCCAGAGCTTAAGGCTCATGGCAAACATGGATTAACCAGCCCACAATATGCAAGGATGCTTTGCCAAAATGAACAGCTCTCAGCTCAGATCTCCCCCTCAACTGTATTTAAGCAGTTGACGTTTTTCAGCCTAAAACTAAGACTAAATACACTTGTCCATGTTACGCTTCACCTTTGAGATTAGTTCAATTCATAATTGTTTGAGAAAGAAATTGTCTGCAAAATTGATAAGTGGGTCATCTCTGCTTCCATCGAGCTATGGATAAAAGTGAATCCAGAAAAGGGAAGCAAAATGGCTCAAGCCCTACAGGATTTATCAGTCTTTACTGATGCCATGAGTTATTGGGATCATGTCCAAGACAATAGTGTCCTTTATAAATCTTTCAATATTTTCTTCCTCTTTCCTTTCTGTCCCAGAATGGCTATCAATTTTAATCTCCTAAACTCCCAGATAAACTAATAGCAGTTTATCATCCCTCAACTGAATCACACTTTGTTAATTACTGGGTGACGATGGGCAAGGCAAATGACCATTGCCTTTTTATAGCTGTAAAATAGGAGTTGGACAAAAATGTATTCCAAATTCCCTTCTGACTCCACACTCACTTGGATCTGTGATATCTTAGGTACCAGTATTTGCTGGACAAGTTTTTTTTCCCCCATGTTCCTATAGCACCAAATGGACTCACTGGTCAGAAATATCTGCTGCCCTCTGTGCTCCCATAAGGGTCCTCGAGCCAAATCTGACCAGGCTGTGGGACAGAGCAGGAGCTTTGCTTCCTTTCTTCTTTCGGCTTATCTGAGAATAGTCACGAGATACCATTTAGAGAGAATTGTTCTAGGCATACCAAAGTTCTAAAGAGAAATGATTCAATGACTCTACCTATTCACTTAGATTTCCAGCTTGAATCAAATCAGTGAAATGTTTTAAAAGTGTTTGGGGAGGGTAGGCAGAATTTAATACTACATTTTGGGGTTTCCACAGTAGCTAGTTTCACTGAAAGTTTCATTTCTCAGTTGCTAATCCTGAGTTGGTTTCAGTACAACGTAAGAGTGAAAAGAAGTTCAACCGTTTTATGGAGGAAGAACAAAGAGGCAGCCTGGCTACGAGACAAAGAACCCTGAGTCCAGAATGTGAGGGCTTAGACCCGATGCAAACTCAGCCACTAATTCACTGTGCAGCGCTCACACAGTCATTCGGCCTGTCTCGTCCCCAGTTTTCCTCATTTGCAAAACAAGAGCCTTGGAGCAGATTGAGGCCTATTCCAGCTTGTGGTCTCACTGTTGACAGAATGAAGAGACAAGCCACCAACTGGCAGAAGAGACCCGGAAATCACATATCGGAGGAAGAGTGTATAAAGAGCCCTCAAAACTCAATAATGATAAAAATACCAAAGTAAAAAATGGGCAAAAGATTTGAACAGATTGCTATACAGATGTCAAAGAAGACCATAAAAAGATGCTTAACATTCTTAGTCAATAGGGAAATTAAATTAAAGCCACAGTGAGATACTACTACACACACACATATTAAAAAGGCTAAACTTAAAAAGACTAACCATAGCAAGGCTGGTGAAGGCAGGGAATAATTGGAATTCTCACACACTGCTGGTAGAAATGGAAAGTGTACAACCACTTTGGAAAACAGTTTGGCAGTTTCTTAAAAAGTTAAACGTGTATCTGTCCTATGACCCAGCCATTCCCTTCCTATGAATTTACCCAAGAAAACTGAGAGTATATGTCCACACAAAGCCTTGTGCACAAAAGTTAATAGCAGATTTATTAGCAACAGTAAAATACTGGAAACAACCCAGCTGTTCATCAAGAGATGATAAACACATTGTGGTATATCCATACAGTGGAATACTATCTAGCAATGAAAAAGAGTGAACTACTGATATTCACATCAGCACGGCTGAATCTCAAAAAATTATGCCTAATAAAAGAAGCCAGACCAGAAAATGTAGCTACTGTATGATTCCATTTATATGAAAGTCTAGAAAATACAAATGAATCAATGGTGGCAGATCAGTGATTGACTGGGGATGGGGTGGGGAATAGCCACGAGAAGAGATTACTAATGGACATGAAGGAATTTTGAGGATGGTGGTATATTCATTATAATGATGGTGATGATGGTTTCCTATCAAAAGATACCAAATTTTACACTTTAAATATGTAAAGTTTACTGCATGCCAATTATACTTCAATATGTTATTTAAAAAATAAAAAATATTTTAAAACTTAAGGTAAATACCTGATGAGGAATTGGAAATCCATATGACCAAAATAACCCACAGTTCAATTTCTAATAGCAAGGGGGATATTGAAACTGTACAATGGGGTCGTCAGATGGATATCACCTTAATCCCATAATCAAGGTCAGCATTAGTGCTGGGCAGATCGACCAGAAACCACATAAAATACCCAGTATTGCCTTCCACGTACACTAACCAGAAATGCTTAACTTGAAGGCATCTAATCTAATTTGCCTAACTTGAAGACATCTTAGATCTCATTTCCAGGTACAGAAAACACAAGGGATAATTGAACAAGCTAAATGACACCCTAACAAAGCACCATCCAGGAACTGGGACCTGTTGTTTAAGAACTGGTCCTGTCTCTTCAGCAGGTCAGGGTTGTGGAAAAAGGGGACTGTGCTAAACTGGAAGAGCCTTAAAGGATCTAACAACTAGAAGCAAAGTACAGGCTTGGATTGGATCTTGGTTGGTACCAACATTGGGAAAAATCTGGTATGGACTGAGTATTAGAGGTCGAAAGTTAGTGACATGGGAAGGTAGAAAATATTAACCATAAAAAGAAGGGTACCAAACATCTGTATGAGATCACTTCATTTGGGGGATGGATACACACACACACACACACACACACACACACACAGAAAAATAGACATAGATATTTATATTTATATTTCCATATATATGGAAATTTATTTTATAATTTTATAATTTATAAAGTGTGCATATACTGCTTTTGGAAAACTAGAGTATTTTTTAATTAAATAAGAGCCTCAAGAACTAATTTCATGAATGTGCTTCAATTTAAATGAGCTCCTGGTCAGGGCCTTGTACCAGAGCTACAGCCACTCTGCTTACTGGCCTGGGACATCAAACTTGATCAGAAACTGAGTATAATTGGAACACAAAAAGATGTACATTTGCTGACATTTGTCAGTAGCATCTGTCCTCCAGTTGTGACAACCCAAAAAAAGTCTCCAGACATTGCCAAGTGTTTCCTGGGGAGCAAGGTCACTATTTCTCCCTCAAGGTGAGAGATGTCAAATGTGCACAAGACAGCAGGTAGAACTTGGTGTTAAAGCGTTCAGACATCTCACTCACCCTCCTAATGTGAACTGCTCCCTGAGCCACTTTTCTAGAGAAAGAGAACAAAATGATATTGCAGTTATTTGCATCTTCTTGGGAATGAACTAGGAGCTGTGATGAAGGCATGGCTTTGCCTTCTTTCCTGCCTGCTGAGCTCATCCCCTCGACCCTCTAAACCCAGCTCCACCTTCTCCAGTGCCCATCTGTTTTCCCCCCAGCTTTTGGAGGGAACCGAAAATGAGTGGTATTGCAAAAATCGAAGACAAAGAGTTTTCCAGAAGGAAGTAATGACCCACAGTGTCAAATGCTATAGAGAGACGGAAGAGGATTAACAGGAAAAGAAGACTACTATATTTGGGACTTATAGGACACCATTGGCTAAGGCCCTGAGAAAGTCACTGAAATTTAGCAGTAGCAGTTTCAGAGTTTGCATGTGGCCAGATGATTACAATGGTTTAAAGAGTAAAGGAGAGATGAGGAAAGAGTGGAGGCACATGACGGGGATGATGGATAACCAGTGCAGACAAGTGGAGGTCAAGGATAGGAGGGGATTTGGGGCTTCTTGGCGCATGATCTACTCATCTTGACCTCCTAGCACCTACTCAAGTCCTGGATCCAAACCTCACCATGTTGTGTGTGAGCATACACTTCTCCTTCCAGCAATGGGCCATCTGCTTAGAGCCATGACAACTCAACCAGGGGTACTTCCCCTTAACAGGCAATAAAATAGATGCCTAGTAAATAGTCTCTGACTTACATCTGATTCCTGGAGGCTTAAAGAGCCATATGGGAGCAAGAACACTGCGGGGTGTGCGGCGGCCCTGGCGGTTTTAAACGGCTTGGAGCAGGCCCCTCGGATCTGGCTCGGCGGAGGTCATTACTAGTGTATAAGAACATTACTGACTTATGTGCATTAATCTTATATCCCGAGGCGGGGCAAGATGGCGGACTGGTGGGCTGTAGGTTTTAGTTACTCCTCCAGGAAAGTAGGTAGAAAGCCAGGAACTGCATGGACTGGACACCGCAGAGCAATTTGACTTTGGGCATACTTCATACAACACTCATGAAAACGCGGAACTGCTGAGATCAGCGAAATCTGTAAGTTTTTGCGGCCAGGGGACCCGCGCCCCTCCCTGCCAGGCTCAGTCCCGTGGGAGGAGGGGCTGTCAGCTCCGGGAAGGAGAAGGGAGAACTGCAGTGGCAGCCCTTATCGGAAACTCATTCTACTGATCCAAACTCCAACAATAGATAGACAGAGACCAGACACCAGAGAATCTGAGAGCAGCCAGCCCAGCAGAGAGGAGACAGGCATAGAAAAAAAAAAAAACAACACGAAAATCTCCAAAATAAAAGCGGAGGATTTTTGGAGTTCTGGTGAACACAGAAAGGGGAAGGGCGGAGCTCAGGCCTTGAGGCGCATATGCAAATCCCGAAGAAAAGCTGATCTCTCTGCCCTGTGGACCTTTCCTTAATGGCCCTGGTTGCTTTGTCTCTTAGCATTTCAATAACCCATTAGATCTCTGAGGAGGGCCCCCCCTTTTTTTTTTTTAATCCTTTTTTCTTTTTCTAAAACAATTACTCTAAGAAACCCAATACAGAAAACTTCAAAGACTTGCAATTTGGGCAGGTCAAGTCAAGAGCAGAACTAAGAGAGCTCTGAGACAAAATGCAATAATCCAGTGGCTGAGAAAATTCACTAAACACCACAACTTCCCAAGAAAAGGGGGGTGTCCGCTCACAGCCATCATCCTGGTGGACAGGAAACACTCCTGCCCATCGCCAGCCCCATAGCCCAGAGCTGCCCCAGACAACCCAGTGTGACGGAAGTGCTTCAAATAACAGGCACACACCACAAAACTGGGCGTGGACATTAGCCTTCCCTGCAACCTCAGCTGATTGTCCCAGAGTTGGGAAGGTGGAGCAGTGTGAATTAACAAAGCCCCATTCAGTCATCATTTCAGCAGACTGGGAGCCTCCCTACACAGCCCAGCAGCCCAGAACTGCCCTGGGGGGACAGCACTCACCTGTGACATAGCACAGTCATTCCTCAACAGAGGACCCGGTGTGCACGGCCTGGAAGAGGGGCCCACTTGCAAGTCTCAGGAGCCATACGCCAATACCAAGGACTTGTGGGTCAGTGGCAGAGACAAACTGTGGCAGGACTGAACTGAAGGATTAGACTATTGCAAAAGCTTTAAAACTCTAGGATCACCAGGGAGATTTGATTGTTAGGGCCACCCCCCCTCCCTGACTGCCCAGAAACACACCCCATATACAGGGCAGGCAACACCAACTACACACACAAGCTTGGTACACCAATTGGACCCCACAAGACTCACTCCCCCACTCACCAAAAAGGCTAAGCAGGGGAGAACTGGCTTGTGGAGAACAGGTGGCTCGTGGACGCCACCTGCTGGTTAGTTAGAGAAAGTGTACTCCACGAAGCTGTAGATCTGATAAATTAGAGATAAGGACTTCAATTGGTCTACAAATCCTAAAAGAACCCTATCAACTTCAGCAAATGCCACGAGGCCAAAAACAACAGAAAATTATAAAGCATATGAAAAAACCAGACGATATGGATAACCCAAGCCCAAGCACCCAAATCAAAAGACCAGAAGAGACACAGCACCTAGAGCAGCTACACAAAGAACTAAAGATGAACAATGAGACCATAGTACGGGAGACAAAGGAAATCAAGAAGACCCTAGAAGAGCATAAAGAAGACATTGCAAGACTAAATAAAAAAATGGATGATCTTATGGAAATTAAAGAAACTGTTGACCAAATTAAAAAGATCCTGGACACTCATAATACAAGACTAGAGGAAGTTGAACAACGAATCAGTGACCTGGAAGATGACAGAATGGAAAATGAAAGCATAAAAGAAAGAATGCGGAAAAAAATTGAAAAAATTGAAATGGACCTCAGGGATATGATAGATAATATGAAACGTCCGAATATAAGACTCATTGGTGTCCCAGAAGGGGAAGAAAAGGGTAAAGGTCTAGGAAGAGTATTCAAAGAAATTGTTGGGGAAAACTTCCCAAATCTTCTAAACAACATAAATACACAAATCATAAATGCTCAGCGAACTCCAAATAGAATAAATCCAAATAAACCCACTCCGAGACATATACTGATCACACTGTCAAACACAGAAGAGAAGGAGCAAGTTCTGAAAGCAGCAAGAGAAAAGCAATTCACCACATACAAAGGAAACAGCATAAGACTAAGTAGTGACTACTCAGCAGCCACCATGGAGGTGAGAAGGCAGTGGCACGATATATTTAAAATTCTGAGTGAGAAAAATTTCCAGCCAAGAATACTTTATCCAGCAAAGCTCTCCTTCAAATTTGAGGGAGAGCTTAAATTTTTCACAGACAAACAAATGCTGAGAGAATTTGCTAACAAGAGACCTGCCCTACTGGAGATACTAAAGGGAGCCCTGCAGAGAGAGAAACAAAGAAAGGACAGAGAGACTTGGAGAAAGGTTCAGTACTAAAGAGATTCAGTATGGGTACAATAAAAGATATTAACAGACAGAGGGGAAAAATATGACAAACATAAACCAAAGGATAAGACGGCTGATTCAAGAAATGCCTTCACGGTTATAACGTTGAATGTAAATGGATTAAACTCCCCAATTAAAAGATACAGATTCGCAGAATGGATCAAAAAAAATGAACCATCAATATGTTGCATACAAGAGACTCATCTTAAACGCAGGGACACAAAGAAACTGAAAGTGAAAGGATGGAAAAAAAATATTTCATGCAAGCTACAGCCAAAAGAAAGCAGGTGTAGCAATATTAATTTCAGATAAAATAGACTTCAAATGCAGGGATGTTTTGAGAGACAAAGAAGGCCACTACATACTAATAAAAGGGGCAATTCAGCAAGAAGAAATAACAATCGTAAATGTCTATGCAACCAATCAAGGTGCCACAAAATACATGAGAGAAACACTGGCAAAACTAAAGGAAGCAATTGATGTTTCCACGATAATTGTGGGAGACTTCAACACATCACTCTCTCCTATAGATAGATCAACCAGACAGAAGACCAATAAGGAAATTGAAAACCTAAACAATCTGATAAATGAATTAGATTTAACAGACATCTACAGGACATTACATCCCAAATCACCAGGATACCCATACTTTTCTAGTGCTCACGGAACTTTCTCCAGAATAGATCACATGCTGGGACATAAAACAAGCCTCAATAAATTTAAAAAGATTGAAATTATTCAAAGCACATTCTCTGACCACAATGGAATACAATTAGAAGTCAATAACCATCAGAGACTTAGAAAATTCACAAATACCCGGAAGTTAAACAACACACTCCTAAACAATCAGTGGGTTAAAGAAGAAACAGCAAGAGAAATTGCTAAATATATAGAGACGAATGAAAATGAGAACACAACATACCAAAACCTATGGGATGCAGCAAAAGCAGTGCTAAGGGGGAAATTTATAGCACTAAACGCATATATTAAAAAGGAAGAAAGAGCCAAAATCAAAGAACTAATGGATCAACTGAAGAAGCTAGAAAATGAACAGCAAACCAATCCTAAACCAAGTAGAAGAAAAGAAATAACAAGGATTAAAGCAGAAATAAATGACATAGAGAACAAAAAAACAATAGAGACGATAAATATCACCAAAAGTTGGTTCTTTGAGAAGATCAACAAGATTGACAAGCCCCTAGCTAGACTGACAAAAGCAAAAAGAGAGAAGACCCATATAAACAAAATAATGAATGAAAAAGGTGACATAACTGCAGATCCTGAAGAAATTAACAAAATTATAAGAGGATATTATGAACAACTGTATGGCAACAAACTGGATAATGTAGAAGAAATGGACAATTTCCTGGAAACCTATGAACAACCTAGACTGACCAGAGAAGAAATAGAAGACCTCAACCAACCCATCACAAGCAAAGAGATCCAATCAGTCATCAAAAATCTTTCCACAAATAAATGCCCAGGGCCAGATGGCTTCACAGGGGAATTCTACCAAACTTTCCAGAAAGAACTGACACCAATCTTACTCAAACTCTTTCAAAACATTGAAGAAAATGGAACACTACCTAACTCATTTTATGAAGCTAACATCAATCTAATACCAAAACCAGGCAAAGATGCTACAAAAAAGGAAAACTACCGGCCAATCTCCCTAATGAATATAGATGCAAAAATCCTCAACAAAATACTTGCAAATCGAATCCAAAGACACATTAAAAAAATCATACACCATGACCAAGTGGGGTTCATTCCAGGCATGCAAGGATGGTTCAACATAAGAAAATCAATCAATGTATTACAACACATTAACAAGTCAAAAGGGAAAAATCAATTGATCATCTCAATAGATGCTGAAAAAGCATTTGACAAAATCCAACATCCCTTTTTGATAAAAACACTTCAAAAGGTAGGAGTTGAAGGAAACTTCCTCAACATGATAAAGAGCATATATGAAAAATCCACAGCCAGCATAGTACTCAATGGTGAGAGACTGAAAGCCTTCCCTCTAAGATCAGGAACAAGACAAGGATGCCCGCTGTCACCACTGTTATTCAACATTGTGCTGGAAGTGCTAGCCAGGGCAATCCGGCAAGACAAAGAAATAAAAGGCATCCAAATTGGAAAAGAAGAAGTAAAACTGTCATTGTTTGCAGATGATATGATCTTATATCTAGAAAACCCTGAGAAATCGACGATACAGCTACTAGAGCTAATAAACAAATTTAGCAAAGTAGTGGGATACAAGATCAATGCACATAAGTCAGTAATGTTTCTATATGCTAGAAATGAAAAAACTGAAGAGACACTCAAGAAAAAGATACCATTTTCAATAGCAACCAAAAAAATCAAGTACCTAGGAATCAACTTAACCAAAGATGTAAAAGACCTATACAAAGAAAACTACATAACTCTACTAAAAGAAATAGAAGGGGACCTTAAAAGATGGAAAAATATTCCATGTTCATGGATAGGAAGACTAAATGTCATTAAGATGTCAATTCTACCCAAACTCATCTACAGAATCAATGCAATCCCAATCAAAATTCCAACAACCTACTTTGCAGACTTGGAAAAGCTAGTTATCAAATTTATTTGGAAAGGGAAGATGCCTCGAATTGCTAAAGACACTCTAAAAAAGAAAAACGAAGTGGGAGGACTTACACTCCCTGACTTTGAAGCTTATTATAAAGCCACAGTAGCCAAAACAGCATGGTACTGGCACAAAGATAGACATATAGATCAATGGAATCGAATTGAGAATTCAGAGATAGACCCTCAGATCTATGGCCGACTGATCTTTGATAAGGCCCCCAAAGTCACTGAACTGAGTCATAATGGTCTTTTCAACAAATGGGGCTGGGAGAGTTGGATATCCATATCCAAAAGAATAAAAGAGGACCCCTACCTCACCCCCTACACAAAAATTAACTCAAAATGGACCAAAGATCTCAATATAAAAGAAAGTACCATAAAACTCCTAGAAGATAATGTAGGAAAACATCTTCAAGACCTTGTATTAGGCGGCCACTTCCTAGACTTTACACCAAAAGCACAAGCAACAAAAGAGAAAATAGATAAATGGGAACTCCTCAAGCTTAGAAGTTTCTGCACCTCAAAGGAATTTCTCAAAAAGGTAAAGGAGCAGCCAACTCAATGGGAAAAAATTTTTGGAAACCATGTATCTGACAAAAGACTGATATCTTGCATATATAAAGAAATCCTACAACTCAATGACAATAATACAGACAGCCCAATTATAAAATGGGCAAAAGATATGAAAAGACAGTTCTCTGAAGAGGAAATACAAATGGCCAAGAAACACATGAAAAAATGTTCAGCTTCACTAGCTATTAGAGAGATGCAAATTAAGACCACAATGAGATACCATCTAACACCGGTTAGAATGGCTGCCATTAAACAAACAGGAAACTACAAATGCTGGAGGGGATGTGGAGAAATTGGAACTCTTATTCATTGTTGGTGGGACAGTATAATGGTTCAGCCACTCTGGAAGTCAGTCTGGCAGTTCCTTAGAAAACTAGATATAGAGTTACCATTCGATCCAGCGATTGCACTTCTCGGTATATACCCGGAAGATTGGAAAGCAGTGACACGAACAGATATCTGCACGCCAATGTTCATAGCAGCATTATTCACAATTGCCAAGAGATGGAAACAATCCAAATGTCCTTCAACAGATGAGTGGATAAATAAAATGTGGTATATACACACGATGGAATACTACGTGGCAGTAAGAAGGAACGATCTCGTGAAACATATGACAACATGCATGAACCTTGAAGACATAATGCTGAGCGAAATAAGCCAGGCACAAAAAGAGAAATATTATATGCTACCACTAATGTGAACTTTGAAAAATGTAAAACAAATGGTTTATAATGTAGAATGTAGGGGAACTAGCAGTAGAGAGCAATTAAGGAAGGGGAACAATAATCCAAGAAGAACAGATAAGCTATTTAACGTTCTGGGGATGCCCAGGAATGACTATGGTCTGTTAATTTCTGATGGATATAGTAGGAGCGAGTTCACAGAAATGTTGCTATATTAGGTAACTTTCTTGGGGTAAAGTAGGAACATGTTGGAAGTTAAGCAGTTATCTTAGGTTAGTTGTCTTTTTCTTACTCCCTTGTTATGGTCTCTTTGAAATGTTCTTTTATTGTATGTTTGTTTTCTTTTTAATTTTTTTTTTCATACAGTTGATTTAAAAAAGAAGGGAAAGTTAAAAAAAAAAAAAAAAAACAAGGAAAAAAAAGATGTAGTGCCCCCTTGAGGAGCCTGTGGAGAATGCAGGGGTATTGGCCTACCCCACCTCAATGGTTGCTAACATGACCACAGACATAGGGGACTGGTGGTTGGATGGGTTGAGCCCTCTACCATAAGTTTTACCCTTGGGAAGACGGTTGCTGCAAAGGAGAGGCTAGGCCTCCCTATGGTTGTGCCTAAGAGCCTCCTCCCGAATGCCTCTTTGTTGCTCAGATGTGGCCCTGTCTCTCTGGCTAAGCCAACTTGAAAGGTGAAATCACTGCCCTTCCCCCTACGTGGGATCAGACACCCAGGGGAGTGAATCTCCCTGGCAATGTGGAATATGACTCCCGGGGAGGAATGTAGACCCGGCATCATGGGATGGAGAACATCTTCTTGACCAAAAGGGGGATGTGAAAGGAAATGAAATAAGCTTCAGTGGCAGAGAGATTCCAAAAGGAGCCGAGAGGTCACTCTGGTGGGCACTCTTACGCACACTTTAGACAACCCTTTTTAGGTTCTAAAGAATTGGGGTAGCTGGTGGTGGATACCCGAAACTATCAAACTACAACCCAGAACCCATGAATCTCGAAGACAGTTGTAGAAAAATGTAGCTTATGAGGGGTGACAATGGGATTGGGAAAGCCATAAGGACCACACTCCACTTTGTCTAGTTTATGGATGGATGAGTAGAAAAATAGGGGAAGGAAACAAACAGACAAAGGTACCCAGTGTTCTTTTTTACTTCAATTGCTCTTTTTCACTCTAATTATTATTCTTGTTATTTTTGTGTGTGTGCTAATGAAGGTGTCAGGGATTGATTTAGGTGATGAATGTACAACTATGTAATGGTACTGTAAACAATCGAAAGTACGATTTGTTTTGTATGACTGTGTGGTATGTGAATATATCTCAATAAAATGAAGATTAAAAAAAAAAAAAAAAAAAGAGCCATATGGCAATCTCCATCTCTTGTCTCCTACTCCAGAATTCCACATGCCTCTCTCAATCTTAATGAGTTCCTTCTAGTGCTTTCCAGGCAGATTTTGCTCACAAACATATTTGTTATTCGAATAAGCTCATAAATTCTGTCCCACCAGTACAATTTACCCAGCCAAACAAAATCTCACAAAGAGGACCCAGATATTCACTTCAGAAGAATCTAGGAGAGCAATTTTTAACTAAGAAAGAAGAATGCCTATAGTTAAAGGGATTCAAACTGGAATCCACAGTAACAGCCAATCACCTCCCAGTTGTTCTGGAACCCCCTTCCATCACAGTTTTATTTTCTTCATAGCATGGACCATTATCTGAAAGTGTTTACTTATGTTTTGCCTGTCTCTCTACTAAAATACAGGCTCCATGAAAGTAAGGACTTGGTCTGCCCCACTCAGCAGGGTTCCCTAAAGCCTGGAACAATGTCTGGCACACAGTGGGTTGTCAATAAATGTAGGTTGGATGGATGGATGGATGAATGGATGGATGGATGGATGGATGGATGGATGGATGGATGAATGGATGGATGGATGGATGGATGAATGAATGGATGGATGGATGGATGGATGAATAAATTGGACAATCTATCCCTATCTCTCAGGTCCAATTGTACAACCCTACCCAAATAACACCCCCCCCCAAGTTCCCATTATAATCTACTTTCATCCTAACTCATCTGAGTTTTTGATGTTTAAACAAGCAAAAGATGTTGACTCACTTTTTTAACTTCTGTTCCAGATGCTTCTTCACTAGGAAACAAGAAACTAGAGCCCATGAGAACATTTCCTTCCTTTGATCAGTCATGAGTAATTCAGAATGAGTAGCTACCACCTCAGATCTCAAGAATTACTCAAACCTGAGATTTCCAGGTGAGAACACCTTAGTCCCACATTACCCTGAGTCTGTGTGCAATGAGGCAAGGACCCTGGAGGAGAGAGGAGAACCCCAGATGTCAGAAACTAAGAGAATCATGGCCATTCCTAGGGGTTCCATCCAACAGAGGGGGGCTCGGGAACACCTCATCCCATGTGTACTTAATAAGGACATGCTCATTTTAGACACTGATGAGCAGCAAGGATTTAAGTAATGAATAAACTGGGAAATGCTTGAAAACCCTACAACTTTGCTTTGTCTAAAATGTTAGCTCTTTGAAAATGCCAGGCCACCTAAGTGTTTTTGTTCAAATGAGGTGCCACATGCTTTAAATGAGAGATATTAAAAAATTTAAGCAGCTAAAAATTGGGACTGGCCTCTAGTAACTAAAAGGGTCATGACTCCCCAGGGGTCCCGCAGCCTCCTTTCAGCTCAGCCACCAAATCCCACTCTCCTTTCCTCCACTCCCTCCCTCCTTCCCTCCCTCCCTTCCAGTTCTTCCCCACCAGTTCTACCTGATTATTGGTACTCCCCATTTGGAGACTCGACATGTTCCTGGAAGTCCAAATTGAAAGCTGAGAAGGCAAAACCTAGCTACGCATGCGTAGCATCCTAACTGTGCACAGACTGTGATGATTTGATCTGCCTTGGAGGAAAAGGCTGAACGGGTGTTGGGGATTGAATCATGACTCCCCCAAGAGGCATTTTCAGGTCCCAATTCCAGATCCAATGGGTGTGGACCCATTTGTAAATAGAATCTCTTCAAGATGTTGCTTTAGTCAAGGTGTGGCTTAACTGAATCAGCTTGGGCTTTAATCTGGATTATTGGAGTCCGCTATAAACAGAATGAAATTTAGACACAAAGAGAGAGAAAGGAGCCACAAGGAGAAGCCAGAATGGAGGTCAAGGAACCTGGAAGAGAAAGGAGAAGACACCGCCATGTGCATTGCCAAGGAACCCCAAAGCCAGAAGATATGACCCTGGGAGGAAGCCAGCCTTCTAGCCTCGGAAATTGTGAGCCAATACATTTCTGTTGCTAAGCCACCCCAGTGTGTGGTATTCGTTTTAACAGCTGGGAACTAAAGCAAAACCTGGAGGAGTGAACCATGGAACTCGGTAGTGTTGAATGAGCAGAGATGGGGAGAACAGGGTGGACGGCACTGAAGTCCCCACTGGTCTCCTCCTCCTCAGCCACTACTTCAGCAGTACCAGAGTCAATGCTAAATTCTTCCTATCTCCTTTCACGAGAATGCGAGAATTATTTTCTAAGTAGGCCACCCTTATTCCTTTACAGTTCCTTCACTGCTTATAATAGAAGCCCTATAAACACTGGCTAAAATACATACATTTTCTGATGACTGTGAGCATTTTAGACCACTCCCCGACAGGGGTTTTCAGGAAACCCCAAGGTTTCCCCTCTGCTGTCTTAGCCTTATCGGTGAGTTCACTCACCAGGAAACCAAAGTCTGCTCTGTCTTGCTCCAGCCACAGTGGATGCTCTCCAAAGGAGACTTTACTTTTCTCACCTCCAAGGGCAGTGCCTCATGGTACACACTCTGCAGCTTTCTGAAGGTATTCAGGTTCCTTCCTCCTTGACAGACTTTCCAGCACCTGTAGAAGTAACTGAGGACACCAGAGAGCCTTCCTTCCAGCATGGAAATGTGAGCGACGGTGGAAATTACAGCAATCTCATGGGAAAAGGCTTCTTTGGCATTTTTAAAATTATTTCTTATGTACAATAAAATGTCCAAACCTGAAATGTATACACCTGTGTAAACACCACCCAGCTCAAGTTAGAGACTGTTTCTATCACTCCAGAATGTTCCCTAATATCCTTTCCCAGTCAATACCCATCCCTCAGACGTAATTACCATTTTGACTTCCATCACCCCAAGCTCCTGAGCTTTCTATAAATGGAATTGTACAGTATGTACTTCTTTTCATTTGCTTCTTTTTCTTAACACGAGTTCTTTGTGAGTCATTCAGCTTGTTGCCATGAGGCATTCCATCATGTAAATATTTTCACTATTTATTTATGCGTTCTCTTGTTAATGGATTTTGGGGTTGTTTCTAGTTTTGGACTGTTACAAATAGTGCCACTGTGAAATTCTTACACATGTCTTTTGGTAGACAGATTCACTCATTTCTCTTTCATATACCTAGGAGTGGAATTGCTGGGTTGTAGGGTAGAAATGTGTTTAACTTCAGTAGAAACTGCCAGGTTTTCAAAGTAGTAGTATCTTTTACACTTGCACCAGCAATGCATGAGAGTTTCAGTTGTCCCACATTCTCACTAACACTTTGTATTGTCAGTCTTCTTTCATTTATTCCCTTCTGATGAGTGTGTACTTGTAGTGTATTGTGGCTTTAATTTGCAATTTCCCGATGACAAAGTTAAAAAAGCTTTTCCATATACGCGTTAACCATTGGGATAGCTTCTTTGGTATAGTATCTGTTCAAGTCTTTTGTTCATATGTTAAACTGGGTTGTTTGTATTACTTTTCATTTACAAAGTAATTGTTTTCCCATTAATTCTGTATGATACATTGAGTAGTTATTATTATAATCTTGGTACAGTTAAGGAAATTGAGGGTTCAGGTAGGGTCCAAACCAGGATCAGAACCTATGTCTGTGGTCTCCTTGGTGTTTCTTGGACCATAACACAGGGAAACTAGATTAAATTGGCTCTAATGCAGTTTTGTGAGTGTGTGAATTTCCCAACACATGCATTTCTGTGGTACTGACCAAACAAGCAGGATTTCAATAAACAATCAACCTGGAAAGGAAGTCAAAGGCCAGGAGCAGTTTTCTGAGGAATCAGTGGACACCAGACAGAAATGAGCTCTGAGACGTGAGGCAAAGGGGAAATGGCATACTCAACAGAAGATTCTTATTTTCGTTTCCCTGACACAGCTCCAAATGCTGTTTCTTTGCCTTTTACACATTCTTCTTTATTCACTATTTAGAGGGGAATTATGTAGATGTCATAAATGGTTCAGCTGTCTGTATTATAATTCATTTTTCCTGTGGACATAAATTAATACTGAAAGAAAATACCTAAGAACCACGTGTCCCATTTCTCTGTTGCTAGATCCAGGTATAAAACTGTAAGAAACATGCCTGTCATAGATAGTTTCTAATTTTAGTGAAGTCATGAATTTTTTCCATTAATAAGTACATAATTTTTAAATAACCATCATGTCATTTTCACACTTCAAGAATAATTCCTTAATAATATTAATATTACCCATCTATATTCAGATTTCCATGAATCTCAAAGATGTCTTTTTTTTTTAGAGTTATATTCACATACCATACATTTATCCACAGTGTACAATCAGTTGTTCATGGTATCATCATAAAGTTGTACATTTATCACCACAATCAGCACTTGAACATACTGATTACTACAAGAAAAATTGTTTATTTTTTTAGCAATATGAAAAAAATGATAAAAAGAAAAATAACATGTCATACAATACAATATACTAGTAAGGACAGCAAATAACACCACTACCAAGAATCCCATATTCCTCCCCTATATCCCCCTCTCATATACATTTAGCATTGGCATATTGCCTTTGTTACATTTAATGGAGGTATATTATAATGTTACTGTTGACCATAGACTCCAGTTTGCTTTGATTATGTTTTTTCCTGAATACCATCCCCTTTTCAAATTTCTACATGGTCGACATTCATTTGCTTTCCCACATGCAAAAACATTTTTATATTTGTATATTTAGTAACAGTCATTGGCCACTCCAGTTTTTGCCATGTTATACAGTCCCAGTCTTTATCATCTATCTTTACCTCTGGTGTCATACATTCTCCTATCCCACCTCTTTCAGCTTTACTCACAGACATCAAAGATGTCTTTTTAATAGTTGATTTGTTCAAATCAAGATCCAAACTAGGTCCATACATTGCATGTGATTACTATGCCTGAGTCTCTTTGATTCTTAAGCAGTCCCTCCTTTTTAAAATGCCATTGATAAGTTGAAGAAATGGATTCATTTATCATATTGAATGCTTTACATTTTGGTTTTCCCTGAATTTCCTTGTGGTGAGATTTAACTTGTTCCTCTACTTTTTATTTACATTAGCTTTCTCTTGGTTAATATCTATGTGGTATAACGTCTTCCATCCTTTTACTTTCAAAGTTTCTGTATCCTTATATTAAAGGCATGTCTATTGAAAGTAGCATATAACTGGGTATTATTTTTACATGTGTGATAATCTTGGTATTTTATTGGAATGTTTACTCCCATTACATTTAATGTAATTATTGATATAATTGAGGTTATATATACCATGTTACTATGTCTTTTCTATTTGTATGCCTGTTTTAAGTACCATTTCCTCTCCTTTTCTGCCCTTTTGAATTAATAAAAAAATTTTTACACTTCATTACTTTACTATTCTTTAGTGACCCTAAATTTTGATTAAACCAAACATAGTGTATTTGTTTTATTACACTCTAATACAAAGTAGTATCTTTACCATTTCCCTGATAATGTTAGAAATACCAAACATTTTGACACCCTTTCTACCCCTAAAACCTTTTATTATTGTCATATAACTCACAAATAGTTTAAACTCCCTGTGGTGATTTGAAGCTCTATGTACCCCAGAAAAACATGTTCTTAAATCTAATCCATTCCTGTGGGTGTGGACCCACTGGAAGGAGGATCTTTTGATGAGGCTATTTCAGTTAAGATGTACTGCACCTCATTTTGGATGGGTCTTAATCCCCTTACTGGAGTCCTTTATAAACAGAATGAATATAGAGAGAGAAAAGGAAAGATTCCAGTTATCTGGTGAAATTTTCCACTCTTTCCTCTATTTTCTTGAATTAATTAGTTACTTTGAAGTCCTTGTGGGCTAATCCTAATGTCTCAATGGAAACTACATTTTATGTATTCTTCATTATGCAATTACATAGTAGTTTCCAGCTCAAAGTAGTAAAGTTCTAATCTCAAACTGCAGAGTATCACTGCCAAAAGAAGTTCCAACAGATCATTCTGGTTCCTTCATAAATTGACCCAGGGCTTCCTGAGAGACTAAATAGCCCACTGAATTCCTTATATAAACCAGTTCTTGTCATGTTAAAGTGGTAGCCATATTGCGTTTGGGAATATCATGAGTTAAGTCATCCCAGGGCTCCCATGGGCTGTTCAAAAATGAAATGGGCTATGTTGTTGCTGCAATGCATCATGGGACATCAAAATCAAAATATTAAACTGGACCTGTGACCAGCCACATCACTCCAATCCCACTCTTTACCCAAAGTTTTAGAACTTCAGATCTCTGTCCTTTTAGCAAATACTTCTAGTAAGAATATTTCCTACCCGGTTCTAATCCTTCGATTAGCTTTGGGTGTTTCTCATATATCTTGGTTTTCTGAAATAGAAAAGGAAAATGGTTAGATTACAACAGAGGAATTTTCCTGAAATACAACTGTTATCATGTCATTTCCTTGTTCCAAAGTATTCAATGTCTTCTTACTACCCACACTGACATCCAGAGACGTCTCTTTCAGATTTGTATTTAATCTAACATCCTACACAAACCTCCTGCTCCAATGAAGCTGGGCTATTCCTGATCACAGTTTTGTGCAATTGTTTACACTATAATCCATACAACTACAACCCCTAATCAGAAATACTTTTTCTGCTTCTCTCCTATAAAACTCATTGTATATATGCCTCTGAAGGTCACAGATAACTTCTCATTCAACTCTGAAATCCAAGCAAGTAACATAGGGACTGATACATAGTGGAGAATCTAAATAGTGAAGTCTGTATCATAATTTGGGATGTAAAAATCCCAACTTCATCTTTACTGCAAGTGACTCTAGCATCTCAAACTGTGATCCCCTCCCCAACCCTTGATTACTAGGTAATCAGTGGACCACATCTTAGGTGTGGGGTTATGTTCTAACATCAGTCCAAATTCCAAGCATTGAGAATTGTCCATTTCCCTTAAAAAGTCCCACAAGTCACCAATAAAGAAGACTGTTCAATGTTCTAAGTATACTATGCTTCTTTCAGTAAGTCTAATACATCCAAAACATCCAGTTTTCCCTGACCTTGGACCGAACGGCTATTTTTAAGCTTGGAAACATATGAGACACTTGGTTTGTGTTTGGAAGCCAAGTGATCTGAAAAGTATATTCTAGTTAGTTTTTCATGTGTGATTTTACCTTCTTCCCTCGGGATGGAGACTTGACTTCCCTCAAATTAAATGTTCAAATGATGACCTCCACCGTGGTTACTTTCCACCCCTCCCACTTTCTCTCTCACCCCTCAACCCTTTCTTCAACATCACGGGGAACTCAGACCTAGCTCTACATCCCTTGGCTCCACTTCTGCTTTTCTTCTCTTTCTTTGGAAGCTTTCCAACACTGCTCCCATCATTTTCCTCCTGTTATATCTCACCTTATCAATCTTTAAACTTGTCTTTTTATTGATTTTCTTCATTCCTCTGTGTACCTTCTCCCCTCTTAGAACTTCCATAGCCTTCTGCACGCCTCTGCTGTGGTACTTGCTTATTCTTTCATATGTCAAAATTGCAAATCACAGACTAGACCACAAGGAAAGATATTCTATCCATGTTCTGTATCCCTCAAAGCACCTGGCACAATGTCATGAACATACTAAGTGTTCCAAAATATTTGTTGAATGAATATGAATTAAGTATATTTTATGGATTCAGGGCAGGGCTCCTAGAAATGTGCATAAAGATGCAGAGACTGATTGGGAGATGAGTGTTCTCTACATGAGGAGAGACGTGACAGTGGAAACAGAGGGAATCTCCGTTTCATTCCAATCTATGGGAGATATTGAAGGAGAAGTTGGAAATGGGTCGAAAGGAGGAATATGATTTCCAGATGGCACCATGATATTGAGCCATCAAGTGACTGGGTGCCTAAGAGATTGACAGTACTATTTACAGAATAGGGGTTGTTTTTCCTTGTGGAAGATGAAGACTTGGGAGTTAAATATGTTAAATCTGAGGTGATATTGGACAGTCGAGTAAAAATGCCCAGCATGAAACTAAAAATGCAGTGCACAAGAGAGGAATGTAGACTTGAGATATGGATAAATACATTTCCTGTTGAAGATGAAATGGATAAGACCCCCAAGAGAGAGCGTGGACAGGAATTCCACTGGTCAGAGGCTCATCCTTGGACACTGTAGCCATACCAGTGGCTACACACCATAACCAAGCTATGCACCACCAGCCACAAGTCGCTTTTTAAATTTAATTAAAATTTAAAATTTAATTCTTGGGTTGCCCCAGTCACATTTAAAGTGCTCAGTAGCCACATGTGGCTCATAGATAACACTGGACAGCAAGTATACGGAATATTTCCATCATTGCAGAACATTCTATCAGACAGCACTGGTTTAGACCAAAGGATAAAGAATCACAACTGAAATGGGAATTGTTGTACCACCCTAGGAATGGGCTAAAAGTGGTTTGCTACCTTAACCTGTCTAAATTTAGCACCTTTGCTATTTGAGGCAATGACATTTTAAAAACACGAACTTTTTTTTTTTGTAAATAATATACGGTTTAATATAGAAAAATATGCAAAAAGTTAGAAAACAAAGAATAGAAAAATCTTCCCAGCCTACCTACCCAGAGCTAATCATTGTTATATTTTTTGAGTAAATCCTTCAAAACTGAGCTTTAAAAAATTTATATTTTAATAACAGTGGAAATCATACAGTACATACTATTTTGTAACCTGCTTTTGTTCATCTAAAAGTATATTATAAGCATTTCCCCCACGCTCCTAACTATTTCTCTGGAGCATGCTTTTAAATAATGTGTAGTATTTGGATATGCTGAAATTTATTTAGCTACCCCTATCCCCATTTTTGAACATTTAGGTTACTTTCAATGTGTTACTATTATGAACCGTTCTTTAAAGAATACCCTTATGCATGAATTTTTAGCCTGCTGGGATCCTTAAGATAAAGTCTTAGAAGTGTAAATGCTGGGGCATGAACAATTTTAAGTCTTTTGTTAAATAATAGAATTTATTTTAACAAAAGTTTCATCATTTTCATTCTCACCAGTAAATGTATGAAAACGCTGGTATCCCCTGTGCTTTCCCAATGTGAGGTAATTTAATTGCTTTCAATTGTTGCCACTTTGAAATGTACCACGTGTTTCAAACCTTTTTGTATTTATTGGTCAGTTATATTTCTTTTATGAATTTTTTGTTTATGTCTTTGCCTATTTTACTATTTGCCTAATATTTATAAAACTTTATCTCATATATCAAGTGTTTCTTAGCAAAAATGTCAGTACTATTCCACTGGAATAGAGAAATTTAAAATTATGTGATAAAATATTTCATTGTTTCCCTATTATAGTTCTTCCTCTGCTTTTCTATTAGACAGACTTCCCCATGTGCTAGCTATTTTATTTTCTTCCATTTCTTTTATGACTTCAATTTTAGAAACACTTACTTTGTTATAAGTTATTTGCTATCCAATCTATCTCAGCATTACTTGTCTGTGTGCTCTTCTGATTCCCTAATGATCCTTTGGAGAGTAATTTATATGGAAGCAAAAACATGCCTGTGATTTGAGATTATAAATTGGCAAGAAGGCTATTGATTAAGGAGTAGAAGAGAGAAAAATAAATTACAAGAGGGAGACCATGGAAGCAATATGAATTAGTGCAATTTTTTAATTAGCCCATTTTTCCAATATCTACTGTACTGGATATAAAATCTTGAATACACCTTCTCTCTGCTGCAGCTTCTTACCTTTCTCCTAGCGGGCATTGCCACAAGTAAGACCAATATGGCCTCAGGTGCCCTCCACAGATAAGCAAAGAATGAAGGCAGCTAGTGGACTGGGGAAGTTCTGCTGGGGGACCATTAAGGAACCCAGCCTTCTCTTTCTGGAAGGAGAAAAGATGCAACACAAACACTCACTGCTTCCGTGAGCCTTACTCATGTATGGCTGCCTCATCTCTCACCACTCTGGGAAAGTCAAACACCACGAAGTCTCCCAAATGGCCATACAGAGGGAGGAGCTCAAGCTCAGCCCTGAAGTGGGTCTTTTTTGAAACCAACTTCACAGAATTTCATATCATATCACTTGTAGGACAATTGCTTTGTATTAAGAATATAATTAGAAATTATTTTAGTACAAGGTATTTATGCATCTCACGTTGATAAAGAGCTTCTCCATCCCCCCACTCCCCAATGGACAGATTAGATGATAGACAGATGATTTTGATAGAAAGATAGATAGAAAAGAAAGAAAGAAAGAAAGAAAGAAAGAAAGAAGAAAGAAAGAAAGAAAGAAAGAAAAAAGAAAGAAAGAAAGAAAGAAAGAAAGAAAGAAAGAAAGAAAGAAAGAAAGAAAGAAAGAAAAAGAAAAAGAAAGAAAGAAAAAGAAAGAAAGAGAACAGACAGACGGACGGATGGGGGAAGGAGTGGGGGAGGGAAGAAAGAAAGTCCTCTACCATCGTTCTATCCCATGTTTGGGGTAGAAGCACCTGTTTGTTGGCTAGTGATTCCTTGATGCTGAAATGGGTGGTTCAGGGTATTTCCACTTACCTTTCCCTTGGGCCCAGGAAGTATCTTCAGTCTAAATAAGGGGGGAAAAAGGCCCATAAATAACTTGTTTTCCAAGGAAATGATGCAGCATTGGGGGTGGCAGCTCCTCCTTAGCTCTCGAGGTCCCAAGGCCAGATCTGCCCAGACTTCAGCGATCCTGTCTTCCCCCAGCTCTCCCACCACCAAAATACATCCACCCCAAATGAATCTGGACCTGACATTGTGGGATTGAGAACATCTTCTTGACCAAAAGAGGGATGCGAAGTACAACGAAATAAAGAGATTCCAAATGGAGCTGAGAGGTCACTCTGGTGGGCATTCTAATGCACTATATAGATGACCCTTTTTAGGTTTTTATGCATTGGAATAGCTAGAAGTAAATACCTGAAACTGCCAAACTCCAACCCAGTAGCCTTGACTCTTGAAGATGATTGTATAGCAAAGTAGCTTACAAAGGGTGATGGTGTGATTGTGAAAGCCTTATGGATCACACTTCCTTTACCCAGTGTATGGATGGATGAGTAGAAAAATGAGGACAAAAAACTAAATGAAAAATAGAGTGGGGGGAGTGTTTTGTGTGTTCTTTACTTTTATTTTTTATTCTTATTTTCACTTCTCTGGTACAAGGAAAATGTTCAAAAAATAGATTGGGGTGATGAATGCACAATTATATGATGGTACTGTGAACAACTGATTGTACACTTTGCATGATTGTATGGTATGCGAATGTATCTCAATAAAATTGAATTTAAAAAAAAAATACACCCTCCCCAAGCTCGTAGGAGGTAGAATTGAGTTCACAAAGCAAGTGTGTTGGATCAGAAGCAGGTCCATCTGCTTCAAGAAGAGAAGTGAGACTTTGTCCTAGGGTCCCTTGGCCAAGCCTCCATCAGGGAAACCTCTTGCCTCCAGATGATGGTGAGGCCATTCGTGTCCCCTGTGTCAAACCTGTAGCACCTCTCCACTGGAAGAGAGGGGGCAAAAAAAAAAAAAACAACAGAAAAAGCAAAGAAACAAACTCATTACTGAAAGAAGGAAAATGTGCCTGAAGGAAGGTGAAAAATAAGCACCCACCCAAGGGAAATATTCCTTGAATGTGAGTGAGCATTTTAAGCCTGTCCAAAACATCAGGAAACTGAGGATACTTATTTTTAAACTGTGTGTTAGCTACCTTTAAAAATAAAATATTCAGGCACCTTTACAGGGGAAACACTGCTAAATTTAAAGTAATGAGTCCAATTGTTAATACACTACGGAGTGCCCAGAAAGTCTGGAAATAATGCATTGATTGGACTTTTGCCACATTAACAACTGGACCCACTGATAGTCTAATGAGATAGTCATGAGTTTGCTTAACTATTACCCTCACCCTGCTTAATTACTCTTCATCACAATCATCACTGCCTAAATACACAAAATATGAAAAGGTTTGATAAACCATAAAGTAATATATAAGGAAGTTTAATGTCTCCAGTAATTACTGGTACTGCTATAGTGGTGAGCCCAGCCAAACGACTTTTTGGGAGAACTGATGGGAAAGACCTGCTGGAATCATTTGTATCGGGGACGTGTGTGGTGACAGCAGCCACCAACGGAAGCAGAGTTTCTCTTGGGAACCTAGCAAGTCCTTACCTATGAACTCCCAGAAATTCTAAAACCACTTTACAGAAATCTGCAGTATTGTGAGACACATTATCATCCATTTGTACAAACAGGTCGGTGAGACCTTTGGAATCTTGAGTTACACTAAAAACTACATATGGATTCATTTTCACTTCTATCACAGTGGAGCCACATTGCCCTGACATTTAATTTGTATGCATATAATTTGTAAGAAACAGATTATAGTGGATTGGCAAAAAAAATAAAAGGACAAAACAGCACTTGCATGTTGATAAAGCCTGTAGAAATAACATGCGGATTATTTTAGGGATTCTCCAACATTGAGAAAGAAAAGGCATTGTTCAGTGACCAAACACACAGGAAGTGATTGCTATGAAGACATACTTAAAGGAGAAATGGAATTAATTGCGGACTACCAAGAAGCCCTGATTAGACAAGAGTTGAAGGAAATAATAAATTTGGCATATTCAGGATTCAACGGTAATGAAAAATTGGAGACTTTGCACTTCCCATGTGACATAAGTTAATTTCAAGCGCAATTTTGACCTGGACATTTAAAACCAATCCCCATCTAAGATGCAATTCCATGATATGGCTACTAAAGAAATGGAATCTTTACAGGAGGCTACAAGTTTGTTTTGGATTTAGTGAATAGTTGGAATATTCCATCACACCCAGGAATTCTTAATTTAATTTATAAATGTCAGAGGAGTGCATGGTTTCTTGATGGAAAGGAGAGAGTAGATTTGAGCTGATTAGGAATCTCACTGAACAGGATTTATGAAGCTCACTGCCCTGACTCACCAGAAGCTACTTTGGAGAAAAAAAGAATAGGTAATTATTCCACCCTTCACCTTGGATCCTTCATTTTAATGATATATTTATATTTGACTCATCTGAATACAAACCATGAAAGACGCTCCAGAATTCTGGATTTCTCACAGTAGTTGTCCACTATCTGTTGGGTACTCATTTTCACTCACTGATATTCTAAGCTTCAGCCAAAAAAGATAGAAATTAAACATTTATTATTGTGTTAACATAAATACAAGGTAACATTTCTCACTTTAACCACTTTCAAGTATACAGTTCAGTGGTATTAATTAAATTCACAATGTTGTGCTACCGTCACCATTATCCATTACCAAAACTTTTCTATCACTCCAAACAGAAACTCTGTACCCATGAAGCATTAAGTCCTCATTGAAATTTAACATTTAAGAAACAGCATCATTGAAATTTAATATTTAAGAAACCATATTGTTGTTGTTTTAATGTGGGCTGAAACTTGGGAATTTAAAGCCAGCCTGCTGCTCTTTGGAATAATTTTAGAGAATGTGATACTGCAAATCCAGAGTCCCTATAGCCAAATGAGAAACCTGTGAATGTTCTGTTAGCTCATTCATTCAGCAGGTGATTTTTGAACATCTACTTCATGCTATTTTCACAGTATCCGCTCTACACTGGAGACGCAAACACTTCCCTTCTCCATCCCAGAACCTATGTGCTTGTTAGGACAACAATAAGAGATAAACACGTGATTAAGGTAAATCAAACAGCCAAGAGCACAATTAGGAAAATAAAGAGGATGCTACTTTAGAGAAGGCCTTCAGGGAGGGCCTCTTGGATGGGGTGATATTTGAGTTGAGACCTTCCAGAAGGATGAGAAAATCCCGTGCCCTGTAGCAAAACCTGTTCCAGGCAGGGGGCGAAGGCTGGCAAGGCTAGAGCCTGAGAGGGCAGATATGGTGCAAGCTGGGGCTGTACCTGTGGCCTCAGTATCGGAAGAGTTAAAGCAGGGGAGGGTCCTGACCCAATTTGCATATTTAAAGGCTCACTCTGGATGCTTTATGGAGAAGGTGTGGTAAGGGGGCAAGAGTGCAGAGAGACACAGGTTAGAAGGAGGCTGTTATGATTGCCCAGGAGAGAGCTGATGGGTGTCTGGAGTAGGATGATGGTCATGCTGATGGAGAGAAGTGGTCAGATTTTAGACATACGATATATTTCTTAGAAAAATTCCATGTGTCTGCCTGCACTTTACTCCCCAATTATACTTGGACCCAAGCAAGGTGTTCATTATGAAACTATGAAGCTCATTGCAATGCCTCACGTTTACTTAGAATTTCCCCCTTGAAAAGGTATATTGACCTATTTTTCTCATTTGATTCTTATAGAGTCCCTGCAAGGTAGACAAGTCAAATATTTAATCGCACCTAAAGAGAGTAAAGGTCAGTTAACAAGAAATTAGTTCACCTAGTAGCTTTGATTTCTAACCTGGGCTTTGTCTGTAAGATAATACATTGTTCTATACATAGGATCAAATAAGTGTGTTTTTCGTGGCACAGTGAAAACTTAGCCCATTTTGATGAGGAGCTTACAGTCTGAAATTAAAACAAATTAGGAAAACATACCAATGTGCTTTCACTGTACATGGTTGCATATAACAGATGTACGTATAAACCTAAACGTGTAAGATTATGTAAGTCTTAATAAGACAAGAGGAAGTTTAGCCATTGGAAGAAGGGATAGGAGAGAGGGCATTCTGATGGATATACAGAATATTAGAACTGGAAGGGAGTAAGGGAATGCATAGACAAGGCAATGCCATTTTACCAGTGAGCAACTCCAGGTCCAAAGAGAGAAAAGTGACAGGCTGAGATAAAACTGTTGCATGGATGAAACTGTTGCATGGATGTGGTTGAGCTGGGAAAAAAAAAGCAGGATGAAAGCAATGGAATGAATGATCCTGTCTCATTCTGCATGGGGGAGAGACTGCCAATGAAGAAGAAATGAGTCTAGTGATGAGTCGAACAGAGGGGGCAAGGGTGGACACGTGGTCGACTTAACTGTGGGTGATGGTAACTGTGTCCACACTGGTGCCCACTGGCAGGCCCTGTCTCCTTCGATGAGGGTCAAGGATATCCACTGGACACCTGTTTCTGGGCATCACTCACTGGAACCAGACTCTTCTCCTCCACTCTCTGACAATCCCCAGTTTCTGTTGCTTCTCCACTCCTTTGATTGAGTTATTTTTATTTTGACCCCCATCAGCCAGCTTCTTGCATCCTTCCCTTTCCTTGCACTTCCTGTCTTTATCATTTGTCTTTCCCTTCTGTCTGATAATTACGGAGGGTGAGAAAGGTTTACAGAAATTATTTGAATTGGGGCTTCCCACTAATTGCCCAACAAGGTCTAAAATGTCTTAGCCTAGCCTTTGGGCATCTACTGCCTGGCCAAAAGTCACCAGCTTTATTCTGCACTAGTACCCAGAACATAACCCTTCACCCTGGTCAAGAGACGACTATTTCCCCAAGCAATCGCACTCATCCATAGCTCTGCCTTCATTTCATCCAGAATGTGTTCATCTTTCATCTCTATCTGTTGAAATCCTAAATTCTAGAGCTCAGCACAAATAGACATCTGTTGTTTTTGCCATCCCAGCAGCCATTCCCTCCTGATTTTCCTTTGAGAACTACTACTCTCCTACCCTTAGTCATGTTGTTGGCAGTGGACAACTCCACTCCTGAATCAGTGGAGTCACTGAATTCCACTGAGTCAGTGGAACTGCTCACCTGATTTTTCTTTGGGAACCACCTCTTTCCTACCCTATCAGCATGGGACCAATTCCTCTCCTGAATTCAACAGTGGACCCCTCACCCAGACATTACTCCTGGCCACAGCATTCAAGGATGGTCAAAAGAATCATCTCAAGCCAATCACTGCCAATCTCAGGACTTTGGTAAAACTTTTAAGAAGAGGTGGCAGAGTTGGTAGGAGTAGGTCTAAGCAAAAAGAGAAACTCAAAGAGGTAAATAGGGCATTGAAACTGCTTTTGCCCTGAGAAAATCTTCTGACCCTAGGAAATCAGGTCTTTGATTTTCATGGTTTTTTGGGGCATGGGAGACAGTAAACAAGCCCTAAGAACCCTGCCAGCAGGCACTCATAATGTGGTAGATTAGATTGTTACTCACAACCCTTAACTTCCTCTCTGTAATAGGAGTATATGGCCACGGCGTCCCCATGTAACGTTAGAATGCCATCCAATGATGAAATGGGGTAAACAGCTCTGCTCACTGATTTGGGGCTTGGTTAAGTGATTTGCTTTGATAGATGCCCACTGAAGCCCAGCTGTGGCTGACCTAAAGATCCAGGAGCAAGGAATAAATGCCTACTATTATAAGCCTCTGAAATTTGGGGGGATGTTTGCTACCATAACAAAATATGACTAATATACCCATAAAGCTGGGACCCCAAATGTCTACATCGTCAGTGTCAGGGTAAACCAGAAGTGGGTCTATTCTACTCCTCCCAACTTCAGAGATTGCACTGAAACTGGGCAGACATTACACCTGAGAAATTATAGCGATAAGTGTGTCCTCCTGGGAAATTTGTAGCACAAACTCATATCACCTGGGTGATCCAGAAACCATTAAGCCGTGTATTAGTTTTAAGAAGACCCAGGCTGCTAGAGTCCCTGGGTTCCTGAAGAGCAAATAATTTTTGGAGAAACTCACCTTCACCTAGGCCTGAAAGAATTCCAATAAAATGACAAATTCACAGTCAAAAATAACCAACCACACAATAAAAAAAAAAAGGCAACAAGTTCATGATAAGTGAGAAACAATATAGACTAGCTAGCAGAAACATAAATTAGGAAGTAATTATGCTTTTAAAAAATGAAAGTAAACGATAAGCCTAACAACGTCTTCACTGAACAATAAATTATAAGTGAATGTCAGAATTGAAAAATAAAAACTTCTAGTAATAAAATAAAAATTTTAAAAACATAATAGGTTGTTCTAGTTTGCTAATGCTGCTGGAATGCAAAACACCAGAAATGGATTGGCTTTTATAAAAGGAGATTTATTTGGTTACACAGTTACAGTCTTAAGGCCATAAAGTGTACAAGGTAAGTCATCAGCAATTGGGTACCTTCACTGGAGTATGGCCAATGGTGTCTGGAAAACCTCTGTTATTTGGGAAGGCACATGGCTGGTGTCTGCTCCAAGTTCTGGTTTCAAAATGGCTTTCTCCCAGGACATTCCTCTCTAGGCTGCAGTTCCTTAAAAATGTCACTCTCAGTTGCTCTTGGGGCGTTTTTCCTCTCTTGGCTTCTCTGGGGCAAAAGTCTGCTTTCAATGGCCATCTTCAAACTGTCTCTCAGCTGCAGCTACTCTCTCAGCTCCTGGGCCTGCACCTACTCTCTCAGCTCCTGGGAGTTCTTCAAAGTGTCCCTCTTGGCTGTAGTGCCTCTTCAAAATGTTGCTCTCAGCTACACTGAGTTCCTTCTGTTTGTCAACTTATTTATATGGCTCCACTGATCAAGGCCCACCCTGAATGGGTGGGGCTACACCTCCACAGAAATATCTCATCAGAGTTATCACCTACAGTTGAGTGGGGTGCATTTCCATGCAAATGACCTAATCCAAACGTTCCGACTTAATCCCCACTAATATGTCTGCCCCACAAGATTGCATCAAAGAATGTGGCTTTTTCTGGGAGACATAATACATTCAAACTGGCACATAGGTTTAAGCAGAAAATTATACATAGGTAAAGATAATTAGCAGACTGGAAGATAAATCATAAAAGACTATCCAGAATATAGCCCAGAGAGGCAAAGAGATGGCAAACATGGAAGAGAAGTTAAGAGGCTTGGCATGAGCTCCGACATATATCTCATTGGAGTTCCAGGGAAAGAGTTAGACATAACAGGGAAGAGGTAATACTGGAAAACATAAACTCTGAAGAATAAGTAATTCTAGATGTTCTATCAAACATCAAATACTTAAGAATAAATATAATAAAAGATAACGAAGATCTCTATACTGAAAACTAAAAAACATTATGGAGAGAAATTTAAAAATATCCAAATGATTGGGCAGCTATAACATGTTTATGGATCAGAATACTCAATATTATGACAATGTCAACTCTCCCCAAATCTATGTATAGATGAAATGAAATCCCAATCAAAATCCTAGCAGGGTAATATGTATGCATGCATGTGTGTGTATGTGTGTGTGTAAATTGATTGATTCTAAAAGTTATATAGAATTAGAAAGGGCCAAGAATAGCCAAAATAATCTTGAAGAAGAAGAAAGTGAAGTGTGTTCAGGAGGATTTGTCCCTCGTACTACTTAAATGTACCTATTGTTAGAAAAAAAGATATGAGTTCAAAATTTTAAAATAAACACTGGAATATTAAGATGTAAACTCAAAATTATTGGTGAAAAAGAAACAAATTAATAGTAAATAGTAGTAGTCAGTCCAATAAAAAAGGCAGAAAGAAAAAAATAATAAATCTTGACATATCACAATAAATAGCAGAGGTTAAATTCCGCATTTAAAGACAGAGACTCTCTGATGTGAATTTAAGGAAAAAAATCAGCTGTAAAAGGTTTATAAAAGGCATACCTTAAAAATTGGAATATTGAAAGATACACCTGGCAAATGCTAACAAAGAAGAACACAGATATAATAGTAATAGTAAACAAAATAAAATTCAAGTAAAAGTGGGATATTTTGTACTGACACAATGCAAACAAGATGATAGATGAATCAGGCATCTAATAATATTTAGCTTCTAAATATAAAAGGCAAAAACCTCATAAAATACATTGGATAAATCACAATCATAATGGAACACTTTAATAGTCTCCTCAGAAATGGCCAGATCAAGCAGAGAAAAAAATTGTAGAGAGTTAGATTATTTGAATAACCTATTTCAATAACCTTGATCTAATTGTTACTTATATAACTTTGTACCCAGAGAATACACAATTTTACACACATTAAACATCAACAAAAAGATAAATATGATCATTTTACTATAAAAGAGTATTGAAAATTAAATCTCATTCCTTATTTAATAAATATTAGCAAAAGATTCCTTAACTTTTAAAAGGAACATCAAGGAAGAATATTTACAATAAATATCATACCTAAAAGATAAAACACAAAGCCATGAACTAGACAAGGATACCAGCTTCACTACCCAAAATAAGTGATGTACGCTCATCCTGACTGGTGTAGCAAAATAAGAATGTTAATAAGTATGAATATTAAAAGGAAGAGACAAAATTGATATTTTCAGATATTATTGTTGAATAAGAGAATCTAGTAATTTAAAAACTAAGAATGTCAACAAGTTGGCCAGATACAAAACCTACTTTTTTAAAAAAAGAAAACTAATGGTAAAGCAATTAGAAAATGTAATAGGAAAAAATATTGCATTCATAATGGCAATGGAAATTACAAACTGTATGGAAAAAAATTTAACAAGAAATGTGCAGATCTAACTGAAGAAATAGGGAAGGACATGAAAGAAGACTCAAAAAGAACATAACTATGTTTTTTGATCCCTTGTTTAAAGTGACAAAAAACTTGGGGTAAAATGAAATGCCCGTTCCTAGGGGTTAAGAACTCTTTGCTATCTACATTCGTGATATGGAACATAAGGCATCAGTTAAAAGGAATGGGATATATCCATATCCGCCAGTGTGGAAACATCTCTAAAACCTATTAAGCTATAAAAGGAAGTTGCAGAAAAATATATGTACCGTGTTCCCGTTTATATGTAAGCACACATATAAACCAAAATTTCCTTCTTTTTTACATAAAAGTAATGCACAGATGAGCCCTCTATCATGGGACTTGCCCTTGTGAGGCTCCTTACGGCAAAGGAGAGGCTAAATTTGCATATAATTGTGCCTAAGTTTCTCCCCCTGGGTGCCTCTTTGTTGCTCAGATGTGGCTCTCTCTCTCTCTCTAACTGAGTCACCTTGGCAGGTGAACTCACTGCCCTCCCCACTACGTGGGACCTGACTCCCAGGGGTGTAAATCTCCCTGGCAGTGCAGGATATGACTCCCAGGGATGAATCTGGACCCAGCATTGTGGGATTGAGAACATCTTCTTGACCAAAAGGGGGATGCAAAGTGAGATGAAATACTTTCAGTGGTTGAGAGATTTCAAGTGGAGTCGAGAGGTCACTCTGGTGGAAATTCTTATGCACTATATAGATAACATAACACCTCTTAGGTTTTAATGTATTGGAAGCTAGAAGTAAATACCTGAAACTACCAAACTCCAACCCAGTAGTCTGGACTCTTGAAGAAGATTGTATAACAATGTAGATTACAAGGGGTGACAATGTGATTTTGAAAACCATGTGGATCATATTCCCTTTATCCAGTGTATGGATGGATGAGTAGAAAAATAGGGACAAAAACTAAATGAAAAATAGGGTGGGATGGAGAGGGATGGTTTGGGTTTTCTTTTTTACTTTTACTTTTTATTCTTATTGTGATTCTTTCTGGTATACGGAAAATGTTCAAAAATAGATTGGGATGATGAATGCATAACTATATGATCGTACTGTGGACAGTTGACTGTACACCAAAGGTGATTGTATGGTATGCGAATATATTTCAATAAAACTGAATTTAATTTAAAAAGAAAAAAAAAAGTAATGCACAGAAAAGAAACGTATGAAGACATTCCAAACCAATGACAGTAATAACTTCTAGAGAGGACAATAAGAAAGGGAAAGCAGAAGGGATTGGTAACTTTCACTTACATTGAGTAAAATATTTTAAAGATATTTTTATTTAAGTTATAAAATAAAGTATTTAAATTACTGCACCTGTAATTTAAAAACAAAACAGCTCTTCAAAATATGATAAAATAATCCTATAATGTAGATACGCCTTAAATGTTGGTTACATAAGGATACGTGGCATATCTATAGCAGATAGCCCTATACTTTGCACGTGGAGGGCAATAAATATTTGTTAATTTGTTGAAAGAACTATGGCTTTATAAATAAGAAATATTAAAATAACCACATGATGGCTAAACACCCTGAAAGTTTGAAAGAACTACTCTGAAAGAATTGGTAAATCATGAGTAAAAATATCATTAGAAGCTGGGCTTTATATCAAAAGCGAACAGCTGAGGGATTTTTCCATCTTTATACTTTTGTGCAGTTTCTGAATTTTCATAAGTACGTGTTATTTTTATTTCAAAGTAAGCTTGACTTCCTTCTCTGCCCACTCTTATCTGCCACCTTCCTTACCTTGATTTTGCTGAGTTCTTCGTGGTATCTCCATTTTCTGGAAAACAGAAAAGACTACCAGTTACACTGAGCTACCTTTTTCAGGACAATTTGCTTAGAGTGGGTCTTTCTATGGAGAATGCCCAAACTCCTTAATCCTAGTTTCCCAGGATGATTTTTAAAGTTTTTCTGAAACCCCAAGGGCAATCACGATGAGTGCAAAACCAAGGAAACCCACTGACAACTTCATCGAAATCTCCCACTGTGAGAAGCTTTTTATTTCCTTGAGCCACAATCTCATATATACTTATATACCTCCCTTCTCTTTCCTTTCTTGCTTCCAGATCAATTTCTAAATGTTCCAGAAACCATTCCTTTATCTCCTTTCCCTCTGACACTATGGAGGCCCTGTCCTTTGTCATTTCACACTTGAATTTCTGCATCTACCTCCTAAGTGGTCCTGAGTATAATTCCTAAATGACTTTTTCCGTGTCACGCTTCTACTCAAAAATTTTCAAAGCTCCCAGTTCTCCATAAAATCAAATTTAAATGCCTCATTTTGGCATTCAAAACCCTTCAAAATATGGCATCCTTGAAGCTTGTGTGTATGTTTTTAAAAAGTATATATACATAAAAAAAAGTATATATATGTTTTTTTCCTGTCACATGTGCACACACATACACACACATTAACTAAATTAAATTAATTAATAATTTGATTATATTAAATTCAAGATACAAACAAAACAACATAAAATATTAACTGAAAACTAAGGGTCAGATAGCATTCAATTACAAAATGATAAGATTTTAACTCATCTCATTCAAATATTTAGAAATCGGAAACAAAGACATTTTTAATTTACACAACCACTATTTTGAAAACATGCTTCAGTTCCATATTGTGGCTACTACAACAGACTCCTAGATGTCCCCTGAAAATCTATTCCCATCTCTCCCTGGGCACTGGGCCTCCCTCCCTGCTAGCATTTACATTCTCAGTGGCTCTCACAGCTCAGAGTAGCTTAGGACTAAAACTGGGCCAATGGGATGTGAGCGGAAATGATTTCCAGGATACCTCCAATCCATTAACAAGCCACTCCCCTCGGTCTTTGGCTCTTTTCCCTGCCACAGGCTGGAAGGAGGTGGCAGCTGCCACCCTTGCGACAAAAGACAGTGACCTGGAGCGGCAGTTTCTCAAACTGGCTGAGCACTAGAATTACCTGGGAGCTTTTAAAAGTCCTGATGCCTGGACAACATCCCAGACCCAGGCATCAGTACTTGTTAAAACTACAGTGTGTAAGCAACAGAGAAGGGTAGGAGCATGCTTCCCAACCTTAATACACCTACAAATCGCCTGGAGATCTTGGGAAAATGCAGATTCCGAACTTGCTGCATTTCTAGAAGCCCGTGCACTGATCTGGACAGGACTGAACCGAGCCCTAGAATGATGCTGGAAGCAGAGGTGCCCACTAACCCAGCCTGGACAAAAGAATCTTACTTAAGCCACTGACTTTGGGGTCTATTACAGCCCCTTGGGCTTTACCTTACCGCTGGGCTGATCAAGAGAAGGGAAGGGTTGGAAAGTGTTAAAAGAGGAAAAAGCACACAGGCCAGACAAAGAGGAAGACAGAGTCAAGCAGAAACAACAGAATGCTCCAGAGCCTTTAGTTGGTCCATGCATTTCACTACAAAAAACAACTTGCTATCTTCTTTTCCTTGAACTGTGGATTCCTTGATTCATTATTTATTCTCTAACCTACTCTTGCTACTCTCTGAATGCGTAAACATGCATCCAGTCAAGCCGATCTCTGAACTAAACTAAATATTAGGTATAATCTTGAAACCCATTCCCCAGCTGGGATGGCTGGCCTTCAAACTATCCTCTCACCATATCCTCTTTCCTTTTGTCTAACACCAGGTTTTGTTTGGCATCTAGCTCAAGTCCCCCCTCAATCCAGGAGGTTTTCCCAAACACTTCCCCCCACTGCGATCTGGCCTTTTCCTGCCATAAATCAGACTCTTGCCACCACTCGTTTAAGATTTTGAGCTACTATCTAACTGTGCATGGATCATTTCTGAGTAGTCATATATTTTATTATTAATAATAATAATAAAATAATAGCTCACTAAGGGCCAGTGGTCTTGTAAGTATAATACATGAATTAGCTCATCGATGCTCTCAATAATTGTAAGGTCACATTATGATAGTCCCTGATTATAGAGGAGGAAGTCCCCAGAGAGGGGAGGTGACTTGTGCAGATTCCTTAACTAGCTATGGGGGGGTCCAGGATGCAAACCCACCTGGCCTGACCCCAGAGCCTGCGCTCTTGATGGTGCAACATGCTGCCTCGTGGCAGGTTCTCCATGAGGGCCACCAGCAGTGTGAGGCTGGTTCTTTGGTTTGAGCCAATTCCCACACAGAGCTTGGCCTGGCGGTTGGACCTGGGGAACAGTGGCCTTAGAAGAAGGCTGCCTCCAGGGAGACGTTGCAGAAAGAGCACAACTAACCTGGGTTTGAATCCTGACACTTCAGGCACCACACTCATCACCAATACAGGGGGTTGACTGTTCTGTCTGTTAACTTGGATTTCTCATTGGTTAAAATGAGGGGTTAATCAACCTCACCTGGACCCACACATCATCACTTACATGGGACCAGCCAAAAATGTTTAAAGTAACTCTAATCCTGCAGAAAAGATCAGACATAGCCCGATCATGGAACATTCTACAAAACCAAGGGCCCGAACTCTTAAAAATGTCAACGCCATAAATTAGGGGACTGTCCTAGATTAGAGAAGATGAATGAGACACAATTACAAAATACAACGCATGGTCCTTGATTGGCTCTTGGGAAGGAAAAGGAAGGAGGGAAACAAGGGAAGAAAGGAAAAGGAAAAAAGCAGCTCTAGAGGACATTTTGGGGACAACTGGGAAAATTTGAATATGGATTGTACATGAGGTAATGCTATTGTATCAATATGAAATTTCTTGGCTGTGAATGGTATGTGGTCATTTAGGATTATGCCCTTGTTCTTAGGAACTGAAATACGTAAGATAAAATTTCATGATTTCAGCAACCTTTCAAATAGTTTCAGTGACAAATATATATATATACACACACATACATATATATAAAATTTATAATCTCTATATAGCTATATATATTATAATATATAATATCTATATTATATATTAATGTCACCTATATACATGCATTTGCATATATAGAGATTAATTATGATAAATTAACAATGGTGAAGGGTATACAAGTATTGATTGTACAATCTCAACTTTTCTGTAGGTTTGAAGACTTTAAAGAGCTAGGGACAAGTAGAAGAACTAAATAAAATAAATTGTTTATGAATACATCATTTGATAAAACTGTTTTAAAGAGCAAAAGATTGATACACATAAAATTTAGGATACTTTTTCTGTGGTGCATAGACAGAGGATGAGTGTGGCAGTGGGATGAGATCAGAGAGTAGAGCACACCTGGTTTCGAAGATATTTGGTCAAGTTCTAATTCTTCGGTAGGGCAGTGGGTTCTCGGGATTCATTTCATTGCTACATTTTATAAATTACCTTTACACAGCATGTGTCATTTGGCATGTATCACCCATAACACATACACTCACACACACACATATTTTAATGGTCTTCTCTTGTACTGGACCCATTTCACATGCTCTGTGCAGTAGAAGGTGCTTGGAGTTTGGAGCTGCACATATCTGACTGCAAATACTAACCAGCTCACTTCACAAGCTGAGTGATTGTCAGCCGTTACTTAACTGCTCCTATCTCAGTTTCTTCAACTTTTAAATTGGGGGAAATAACAACTACTGAGCAAATACATTTGGGGTGGGGTTAGTGCATAAAAATTGCTTGGCATATAGTAGGCTCTAACTAAGGGGATGACCAGTGAGCTAAATCTAGCCCATTGATTATTTTTATAAATAAAGTTTTATTGGAACACAAATATGCTCCTTCACTTACATATTGTTTTTGACTGCTTTTGTGCAACAATGGCAGAGTTGGGTAGTTGCAATAGAGACTATCTAGCTGGCAAATCCTAAAATATTTACTATCTGGTCCTTCACAGAAAAAAATTTGCCAACCCTGGCTCTAACTAAACATGGCTATTTTTACTGCACTTCAAATACATCATGGGTAAATAGAATTTTCTAGGCTATTCTGCAAAATTACCTACAGTATATTACATGCTTATGTTAAAAGTTTCCCAGCTCCCAAACAATCTTATAAAGAAATTGCTGGAACCAGAGCCTTCTCTAATATAAGAAATATTTATAACGTCATTGCAGAAGTAGGCTTAAAAGATTGATTTTTTTCCTAATAAAGTGGGTAGAGAGGTTTTCACACTTGTGTTTTGACAATAAATAATAAACCACAAAGAAGGTGGGTAGCCAGTCAGATCCGCCTCCGGAGGTTACTGGTCAGTTCTGGGTCAGGCAGGCCTGTGTCCAGCACCACAGAACTTTCAGCATCCCTGGGGGACACCCACCAAATGCAGTAGCTCCAGTTGTCCCCCCAGGAGTTGTGACGGCCTCACCATACACATCTGAAAGCACCCAGACCCTCCTTCATGCCTTCCCTGCTGTCATCCCACACAGACCATTTCAGGAAAGTGTCACAAGGTTTCAGGTCAGAAAAACCCACGTCTTTGTCCAAATGGTCCAACCAAGTTCTGCTCTCCGTGTCCCCAACACAGAGCCTGACCCTTGGAATCTTCTCTGTAAACAGTAGCTTCCTGCATAAAAAATGGGCACAATGGCCATTATCACAGTTGAGAAGCGAGTCTGGAATTTTGAGGAGGCATGAGAACCGGCTGGACTCAATAAGCAAATCAGATCCATTTTCAGCCACCACCGTGAAATGAGAGTGCCAGAGACACCATCTGATGCTGCAGAAACAAATCACCACAACCTGGTGGTTTAAAACCACACCGAGTTCTTATCTCACAGTTCTAGAAGTCTTAAGTCTAAAAGTCAAGGTGTCAGCAGGCGGACTCCTGGAGGCTCTAAAGGAGAATTCGTCCCTTGCCTTTTCCAGCTTCTAGAGTGTGCCAAAAGGCCATATTCTTTGATGCAATCCTGTGGAGCAGACATATTAGTGGGGATTAAGTTGGATTAGGTTGTTTGCTCTTGTTGTTTGCATGGAAATGTGCCCCACCCAACTGTAGGTGATAACTCTGATGAGATATTTCCATGGAGGCATGGCCCCACCCATTCAGGGTGGGCCTTGATCAGTGGAGCCATATAAATGAGCTGAGGGGCAGAGGGAACTCAGTGCAGCTGAGAGTGACATTTTGAAGAGGCGCTACAGCCAAGAGGGACACATCGAAGAACGCACCGGAACTGAGAGAGGAGCATCAGCTTACAGAGACATTTTGAAGATGACATTTGAAAGCAGACTCTTGCTCCGGAGTAACTGAGAGAGAACAAATATCCCAAGTGCAACTAAGAGTGACATTTTTGAGGAACTGCAGCCTAGAGAGGAACATCCTGGGAGAAAGCCATTTTGAAACCAGAACTTTGGAGCAGACACCAGCCACAGGCCTTCCCAGCTAACAGAGGTTTTCCAGACACCATTGGCCATCCTCCAGTGAAGGTACCTGATTGTTGATGCGTTACCTTGGACACTTTATGGCCTTAAGACTATAACTGTGTAACCAAATAAACCCTCTTTTATAAAAGCCGATCCATCTCTGGTGTTTTGCATTCCGGCAGCATTAGCAAACTAGAACATAGAGGTTGCCTGTTTTCTGTCCCCACGTGGCCCTCTGTCCCTCAGACCTCCCTGCCTCCCCTTTACATGACCACATCGGTCCCATCTGGATAACCCAGGATACTCTTCCCAACTCAAGGTCGTTAACTTAAATAACACCCACAAAATCTCTTTTTCTGTCTTTGGGGGAACATTCCATGGCCTGCCATGCCACCCTAACACACGTACCCCTGCACACACTCGGGGGACAGAGAGGACATGTAGAGGGTAACGGAGGAGCCCTTACCTTCCTCCCGGGGCCAATGGGGCCCAGCAGAGTGGCTGGTGTCCGCAGGACCAGGAGGAAGAGTGGGAAACCTCTGCCTCACTGGCCACTCCCCAGCCTCAGGGACCCTGGGAATCGGGGTCACTGTTGATACTGACCCCAAGCTACATCTTCCCTCCTCGTGGCTCTTCTTGACATCCTGGATCCTTCGACAGGAACAATAAATTACACCTAGATAAAGGGGCTTTCCCATTTCTAAACTGAGATGCACACCCCTCAACTGACTGGAGGGGAGAGCTGAGACTGTTCCACACCTCCTGAGGTCGGGGCTGCCATCTCGGGTGCCAGGAGCCACATCACCCCTGTGGAGGGCAGAGACGGCAGGAGAATCCTCAGCCCCAAATTCAATTTCCCCAACCCTTTAAAACCAACATTCCCTTTATGTAACATGAAAATCTTACCCTTTCCTCTCTATCTAATTCAGCCTCCAGATGTTTGTGGGGAAAGTGCATCTGGCTGAGAATCAATCTTTCTTTCCTGGCTGATAAAGAATTTTTTTCCAATTTCCAAATAGAAATTTAAAGCAGCAAATAAGCTTTCTCAAATTATGTGTTCCTTTACCACCACTTACTTATAAAAGTGCTAGTCTACATTTTCCCCACCAAAGGAAGACTCCAGCCACCCTTCTAGAATCACTTCTTTAAGGCTGAACACGGGCTCCGTTGGGGATATCAGAGACCAGAGAGAGGTATTCATCGCCCTTTACAGGATTCCAAGTTCCCCAAAGAGTACAAAAGATTAGCTCAACCTCAGGGCCTTCTTTCAGTTCAGATGAAGGTGGCTGAAAGCTCAGCCCTGAATGTGATCTAGTCCTCAAGTTTCTTCTGAAGTCGCCCTCACTTCCTGTAAGGCAAAAAGAGAATTACTGATCAGGACCCTTAGGGCAAACTTAGCTTCTCTGAATCCCCCTTTGCAGGGTGGAAGGATGAGGCCCTGGAACTACCTGTTGGTTCCTCTTGCCATCTGGGATTGACTCGGAAGCAACTCATGGCAAAGAGGTGCAAGAGCGTCAAAGAGGCATCCAGGGAAAAAGTGAGGCCTTGATCTTGCTTCAGGAGTCACTCCCTCCCAACCATGGGGTGGGGGTAAGGGGTGTCTAGGCCTTGGTTTTCTTTTCCTTTTCTGTAAAGTAAGGAAAGTAAACTAGATGAGCTCAATCAACAAAGATTGAGACCCTGGTCAGGCTAATTAGCATCCTTGATGTTTGCGATGGCTAATTTCATGCGTCAATTCCAGCGCGGCTCCTGTGTTACAGTGTACAATTGTTTGGTCAAGGAAGCACTGGACATATAGTTACTGTGAGGGAATTTTGTAGATGGATTTTCATCTAGAATCAGTGGATTTTATCTATGGTTGATTGCATCTACAATCAACAAAGGAGATTGCCCTCAGCAATGTGGGAAGTCTCCTCATCCAATCAATTGGAGGCCTTAAAAGCCATCTCAAACATGTATAGTGTGTGTGTTTGTGTGTGTGTGTGTGTGTGTACGACAAGCAGGGTGGGCAGGGGCAAGGACCCATATTTTGAGGCTACCCCGTTAGCCTCCTCTGCCACTGCTCCTGTCTAACCCATGTTCTCTCCAATTTCCAAGTATGGGGGGCTCACCCATGACCAGAGGCCTTTGCCCATCTCTCTTCCTGGAAGGTGCTTGCCTCCCCACCTGGCTAATGTCCACATATTCTTCAAACTTCAGCTCAACGATGAACTCACTGGGGAGCCCCCCTGATTCCCTGGTGCAAAGTGTGGTCCTATCCTGTATGCTCGTGTTTCTCTAGTCCCCTGTCAGGAGGCTCCACATTTCCCATGAGACCCGTAGACCCTTGAATTACTAGTCAGGGGTCTTTAGAGAAACAACCAACAGAATGTATAGTGCGTGTGTGCGTGTGTGTGTGTGTGTGTGTGTGTATGATTTATTATGATAAATTGGTTCACACAACCATGGGGGCTGGCAAGTCTGAATTCCACAGGGCAGAGTGCAATCTGGAAATGCCAATAAAAGTGATTTTGAAGTCTGAAGTCTGGCAAGTTGGAATACCATAGGGCAGGCTGCAAATTAGAAACTCCAATAAAAGGGAGCTGAAGTTGGGTCCAAATTCTTCAAGGGGAAGCTGGCTAACTGAATTTGAGGCAGAAATTCTTCTCTGATTTTTAAAATCCTGAATTCTGGCTTTTAAATATCTTAAATGTCATGATAGAAGGTGGTTTCCTAGACCTTACACTCAAAGCGTGAGCAATGAAAGAGGAAATAGATAAATGGGATCTCCTCAAAATTAAACACTTTTGTACATCAAAGGACTTAATCAGAAAAGTAAAAAGGCAGCTTATGTAACAAAAAACTACAATGAGATATCTCACACCTACTAGAAGGCCATTATCAAAAAAACAGAAAATTACAAGTGTTGGAGAGGATATAGAGAAAGAGGCACACTCATTCAGTGTTGGTGGAAATGCAGAATGGGGCAGCCGCTCTGGAAGACAGAGGGAAGCTAAGTATAGAATTGCCATATGATCCAGCAATTCCATTACTGGGTATATACTCAGAGGAACTGAAAGCTAAGACACAAATGGACATTTGTAAAAACCGATGTTTACAGTGGAATTATTCACAATTGCCAAGAGATGGAAATAGCCCAAAATGTCCATCAGTGGATCAGTGGATAAACAAACCGTGGTATATAAACACAATGGAATATTATGCAGCTGTAAGACAGAACAAAGTCACAGAACGTATAACAACATGGATGAACTTTGAGGACATTATGTTTAGCAAAGTTAGCCAGAAACAAAGGGACAAATACTGTATGGTCTCACCAATATGAACTAACATTAATGAGCAAACTTTGAGAGTTAAAGCTGAGAACACAGGTTATCAGGAGATAGAAAGAGGGTAGAGATTGGGTGTTTGATGCTGAAGGAGTATAGAAGGTTCAACAGGATTGATTGTAGAGATCCAGAAACGCATAGTACAATACTGCATGATGGTAGCACAATATTGTAAGTACACTGAACTAAGAAGTCTGTGAGTCAAGGTGAAAGAGGAGGGCTAGAGGCATGTATGACACCAAAAGGTAAGGCAGATGATAAAGACTGGGACTGTATAACTTAGTGAAAACCTAGAATGATCAATGATGGTGGCTAAATGTACAAATATAAAAATGTTTTCACATGTGAGAGAACAAATGAATGCCAATCTTGCAAGGTATTGAAAAAGGGATGGTTTTGGGGAAAAAAATATAATCAATGCAAACTGGAGTCTATGGTTAACAGTAACATTGTAATATGCTTCCATTAAATGTAATAAAGGCAATATACCAAAGCTAAATGTCTATGAGAGGGGGATATAAGGGAGGCGTATGGGATTCTTGGCAGTGGTGGTGTTGTTTGATCGTATTATTGAATTGTATTGCATTTTATTTTAATTTTTTCTTTTTTCTTTTTTCTTATTATTTTTTAATTTTTTTAAATTTGTTTGGAGTAATGAATATGCTCAAGTGTGATTGTGGTGATGAATGCACAATTATATGATGATACTGTGAATTATTGAGTATACACTGTGGATGACTGGTATGTGAATATATCTCTATAAAATTGCAGGGGGAAAAATAAACAGAGGGGTACAAGTACTGGAGAAAACATGGAGAGAGGGATGTACCTATTCATTGTTGGTGAGGAAATAGAACAGTGTAGCTAACCTGGAGGACAATGTGGTGGTTCCACAAGAAGCTAAGTATGTGGGTGCCATAAGGTCCTGCAACCTCAATTATGGGGTATCTGGGGAAGATCTGAGAGCAGGGACACGAATGGACATTTGCACACTGGTGCTTATGGAGGCAGTGTTCATGATCTGCAATGGATGGAGGTGGCCAAAGGGTACACTGACTAATGAACAGAGTGGTAAAACTGTGGTGTATGCATACAATAGAATACTGAGCAGCTGCAAGAAGGAATGAAGTTGTGAGACACGCAACTAGGTGAATGGATCTTGAAGACAGCATTTTGAGTGAAGTACACCAGAAACAAAAAGACAAACATTATAATGCCTCACTAACATGGACTAACTATAATGTGTAAACTCTGTGAACTGAATCTTAGAGCACAGGTTATCAGGGGAACGCTTATTGAAATGGTCCCAAGATTGTAAGCTCTTACAGCAGTCACATCTTTTCCTGAGTTGTGATGGTTATCTCCAAATTCTGAAATGCTGAGCTCTTTGTGTATAACTGGTCTGTCTCTGGAAAATGTGGGTATCTGTGTGACACCTGAAACTCAGAGCTAGAACTTGACAGCTATTAATGTCAGTATTACCTCATAAAGCAACTGTTAAAAAAGCTGAAAAAGAGTTCAGACTATAATTAGAGATTTGAATGAAGCAGATCTGGTTAGGACTAAGGCAAATCAGGCCAAAGGGTAAAGGACGATATTGACTGTGTTTTAAAACTTCAACTTCTGTGGCAGACCTAGAGAAGAGATGTTTATTTGGCACAAGATCTATATTTTCTGTACCACACTAGCTAATTTAACTTGTACAGTTTATTAAACATCCTAATTACATGGAACTTTGAATAGGAAGTGAGATCTGGTTGGTTTGTACAGGTTAGTGTGAAATCCCAATACATCCCAAAGTAATTTGGGCAGAGAATAAAAATGTATTTGCAGGAAACCCCGGAGGAATTGGGGGAAATGCAGAAATGTTGGACTTTCCCACCTGGATTATTACTGATAGTCTCACAAACATTGAGGACTATCAGTTTAGTAGGCTGAGCCCTCAATCTTGGGGCTTGCCTATATGAAGCTTTGTTACTGCAAAGGAGAGGCTAAATCAACTTATACTTGTGCCTAACAGTCTCCCCCAGAGAAACTCTTTGTTCTTCAGATGTGTTCTCTCTCTCTCTAAGCCAACTCTGCAGGTGAACTCACTGTCCTCCCCACTATGTGACTCCCAGGGTGTAAATCTCCCTGGCAATGTGGGACATGACTCATGGGGATGAGCCTGGACCCAGCATTGTGGGACTGAGAAAGCCTTCTTGGATCAAATGGGAGAAGAGAAATGAAACAAAATAAAGTTTCAGTGGCTGCAAGTTCTCAAATGGAGTCGAGAGGTCACTTTGGAGGGTATTCTTATATGTTAAATAGAGATCCCTTTTTAGATTTTAGTGTATTAGAATAGCTAGAAGGAAATACCTGAAACTGTCAAACTGCAACCCAGTAGGCTTGATTCTTGAAGACGATTGTGTAACTATGTAGCTTACATGGTGTGACTGTGTGATTGTGAAAACCTTGTGGCTCACACTCCCTTTATCAAGTGTATGGTCAGATAAGTAGAAAAATGGGGACAAGAATTAAATGAAAAATAGGGTGGGATGGGGGGCTGGAATGCTTTGGGTGCTCTTTTTTACTTTTAATTTTATTCTTTTTTTTTTTTTGGAGTAAGGAAAACATTCAAGAATTGATTGTGGTGATGAATGCACAACTATATGATACTGTGAACAACTGTTTGTACACTGTGGATGATTGTATGGTATGTGAATATATCTCAATAAAACTGAATTTTAAAAATGTGTACTTTTTAAAATGTTTTGTTAGATATTAACCATTTGCTCTCCCCAAGTGTCGTTATCAGTTTACACCTAATTTTCAATGTTAACTTTTTGTAAACGTGTAAAATAGAACCTCAGACTAGCTTATTTACATGCATTTGCATGTTAACACATTTAAATACATTAAATGAAAAACTACTTAATTTCCATCTATGTTTTAATTCCATATAGCAATTTCTCTTAATCTACTGAAAATGACAAATTGGTATCTTATGTTCAACCAATCAAATAAAAAAACACTCAAAATTAAAAAAAAAAACTGTATGTGTATATATATACCTAGAAAGAGTGAGAGAGCAAAATGGCAAAATGTTATCAATTGATGAATCTAGGTGGTAGGATATAGTGTTCATTGCATTATTCATTTTCAACTTTTCTGCAAATTTGAAAATTTTATAATAAAAATGTTGTGGGTCTAATCTCCTCCTCTGTAAAGTTTAAATTTTTTACCATTGTCATGCCTGAGTTATAATTGAAAAATAGTTAATGAGAAGCAATAGACATTTTACAGGGAATGTAAGGTGTTTCCCTCCCTCTTTTCAAGTATAATTTGGAAATTCCTTGTTTAGGAAACCTGCAGACCCATTCAGACTGGCCTACAAGTAAAATACTAAGAGGTTGTCTTATTTTTGTATTTACAAAACCACAGTATGCATTTGCAAACTAAAGTTTGAAATAGCCTTTTCCCCATTTCTGTTTATGTGTTCAGTTTCTGTGGTGCCTATTACTTTTGGGTTAACTTCTAATATATAGCACACTGAATTGAGACAAAGGACGTCCCCTGTTCAATTCTAGAAATAAAATAAAACAGCAAAAGTTGTAAGATATAGTAAAGCACAAAATTAAGAAAAGGATCTCCCCAGGTCCCTGTAATAAAGGTGAAATTTAAAGTCAGAACAGTGAACAGAAGCTAAAAAGCTCAAAGGAGTATTTGAACTGAATAGTGGCAGGAGTTTTATGCCTGATAGGGTTAAAGAGGCCTTATGCCTCTGGCAAGTTGAGGGAAGATGGCATAAAACTTGACCTACCTACACAAAGGTAGGACCTATGAAGAAAGACCCTATTTATCCATGAAATGGGAATAGGGAAAATTCACTTGTACCAGTTACCAATGCATTGCCTCCTAATTCACCCTTCACTGACTGTCTGCAAAAATAGATCAGGACCCTTCAAATAGTTTTTTTTTTCTGGCTGGTAAAATGTTAAGTTTTGTCCAGAGAGAGCACTGGAGAGATATTGCAGGAGGAACGGGTTTTCTTGTCCTTTTCTGGCTCCAGCGTCCTTTCCCAGCAGGCTCCTGCAGGACAGGTGGCTTCCCCAGGACGCAGCTCCTGCAGGGCAGGACAGCCAGCAGATTCCCCGGCAGCTCCCTCCCACCCCACCGAGAAGCCTGTTATTGACAGGCATCCTGCGAGACTCCTCTCCAGCACAGCTTTCCCCCAGACCCTGGAAGGCAGACCCCCAGCAAATTTTGCCAGTGCAAAACCACAGCAATCCTTCTGCCATTCGGTTGGCCACAGCTGCATTGGATCTCAGGTGTGCATCTCAGGTAAGGTGTGCATCTCAGCTCAGGGCTGTCTCAGCTCGTGTGCCTCTCAGCTCAGGTGTTTATCTCCACTCAGGGCTGCATCTCAGCTGAGCTCAAAGCATCTCTTCCTTGAATACTCGTAACTCATCCCTAGAGGTAGAAGCTGTGCCTTATCTCTGCTTTTCCTATATTCTTTAGAGTTCTCTCTACTTCTTACAAGCCAATCCCTTGACATTCCAATAACATTATAGTCAATTCATTTCATTTCTTCACATTTAACTTGTTCAAATTCCCGTGTGGCCTCTGGCTCCTGATTGGACCCTGACTGATACAAGATCAATGACTGAGAAAGGGGGTGAAAAGAAAATGGCCCCACCTTTTCCTCTGTCACTCTGGGTCCCAGCAGAAGATCCAACATCCAAAGACAGGAGGGCAGACTGAGAGATGGTCTTTTTTCCCTCTTCTTTGAAAGCCAGAGTCTTGATGGGAAAAATACATTCTAGCTGAACAGAGGGGCTCTCTCAGTATTAAAAGAAAATTAAGTATTTCCTAAGTCCTCCTCATTGCAAGAGAACTTCCTCCACGTGTGAGTGGTTTTCCTGCTAAAACACTTGTCTTGGTTCTATGCTCTTCCTAATCTTTCCCTTAGGGTTTACAATGTTCTCCTTGAATAGAAACAGGGATAATGAAAATGAACATTTATTATGTGCTGGGTACTTTAGTGAATATTTCACGTGCGTCCAACCCTCCTATTCAGTGGGTTAAGCTCTATTATCATCCTCATTGTACAGACGAGGATCTCCCTCCAGTTACTCTTCTAGTAAGCAGTGGCCCCAGGAAGTCAGACTGCAGAGCCTAAATTCTTACCAACTTCACAAAACAACCAAAGATTTCTAGAAGGATCCCTAGAGTTGAAAGGTCTTCATTCTGCATTTTGCATATAATAAAAATAAGACCCAGGCAAAACATATGTCTGTTAAAGGATTTGCATCCAAAATATACAAAGAACACTTAAAACTCAACAATAAGAAAGCAAACAACCCAATTATAGAATGGGCAAAAGATTTGAACAGAAACATCATCAAAGAAGATATACAGATGGCAAATAAACATATGAAAAGATGCTCAACATCATATGCCATTAGGGAATTGCAAATTAAAACAACAATGAAATGCCACTACATACCTATGAGGATGGCTAAAATCCAAAACACTGACAACACCAAATGCTGACAAGGATGTGGCGCAACAGGGATGCTCATTCATTACTGGTGGGAATGCAAAATGGTTCAGCCACTTTGGTAGACAGTCTGGCAGTTTCTTACAAAGTTAAAATAGGCTTACCCCCCACCCCCCACCCCCCACCCCCCAATCCAGCAGGTGCACCCCTAGGTATTTACCCAAATGAGTTGAAAGTAATGGCTGCATAAAAACCTGCACTCGAATGTTTATTGCTGTTTATTAATAATTGCCAAAAATTGAAAGCAAGCAAGATGTCCTTCAATAGGTAAGCTGAAAAACAAACTGTAGTATAGCCATGCAATGCAGTGTTCTACAGTGATTAAAAAGGAAAAAAAAAATGAGCTACAAGCTATGAAAAGACCTGGAGGAAACTTAAACACACATTGCATTTACGTGAAAGAGGTCAGGCTAAGAAAGCTACAAACTGTATGATTCCAACTATGTGACATTGTGGAAAGGGCAAAACTATAAAGACAGGAAAAAGATCAGTGGTTTCGGGGGAGGAGGAGAGAGATGAATAGGTAGAGCCCTGGGCATTTTTAGGGCAGTGAAACTATTCTGAATGATACCATAATAGTGGATACATGTCATTAGGCATTTGTCAAAAATCACAGAACTATGCAGCACAAACAGGGAGCCCTAAGGTGAACGGTGGACTTTAATAAAAACACATCAGTATTGGTTCACCACTTGCAACAAATGTAGACTGCTAACACAAGGTGTCAATAGAGGAGACTGGTCAGGGAGGAGTGGGTGGGGTACAGGGAAATCTGTACTTTCTGCATAATTTTTCTGTAAACCTAAAGTTGCTCTTAAAAATAAAGTCTATTGAGAAATTAAAAAAAAAAAAATCCCCAGAGAGATGAAATGACTTGCTCAAAGACATTATAGCCAGTGAGTGACAAGGACTAAAAGTCAAGTCTTCGATCTAATCATCCTTGAATTGCTTCCTGACCCCCTCAGTGCTGTCTCTAAACCCCAGTTGTCATTATCTAAAATAACCCCCACTCTGAGATTCCTTTGTCTTCAGAAGGCTCTCCAAATTAATGCTTAATTTGCTTCAGAAAAGCTTCACCGGGAGACTTCTTACTTTATTTCGGATGCAGATGAGGGTCTGAGGTCTTCTCCCTGGCAGGTGTAGGAACAGGTGTTTGAGGTGTGCTGTCCATTGTCCTCATCCCCTGAAAAGAAAATGAGGGTGTGGGGTCATCTTTGTGAAGCTGGAGGGAATAAACACAGCAGTCTGACAGAACCATGCACGAGACGATGGGAAAGTCAAACCCAAGCAGGCCATGCCTTTCCAAAAAGCTTGTCATTAATATCCAGCTGGGCTGACTTACCAGTGGCAAAAGTCAGAGAAAATTCTAAGGCTGATAACACATTTCAGCAGTCATCAACTAAGAGAAGGCAGGCCATGTGTCTAAGAAGACCTAAATAGCTCTTTTCAAATTCTACCAACTACTCTCTTTCTCCATTAAAACACACACACATACACACACACACACACCTCTTTAAATATGCACGTTCCCTCACACTAGAACATGAAAAATGTAAATGGAAGTTTTTCTCCTACGAGAGTATGAAGAATGATCCAGGATATCATGTTATGTTTTAGAACTTCATTGTTCGTAGCAGGGAGATGGTTAAATTATATCACATTTGCATTAGTAAGGTATAAGCAGCTATGGAAAAGAACTAGGTGCATCTATATTTAAAGATCTGGAAAAAGCTCCAAAAATTCAAGGGTAAAAAATAAAGCAAGTAGCAAAACAATAACTATAGTATGGCTGTAGGTAACTTTAAAACAAGGTTTACTGAGGAAGATCGAGGTTTCCGTGGCTGAGTGGTGAGTGAAGTATTTCTCGAACATGACCCTTCCCGCCCGGGGCAGAGAAGGAAACAGTCTCCCAGCCTTGTCCCCATCTGGAAGCCGACTGAGCTTGCACGGATTGCTCCTGGCGAGAGCAAAGAGCCACTCTTAAGATTCAGTAACCTGAAAAATCCCGACAGCAGTGAAAGAAAACACAGAAGGGGGCAAAGGAATTTCTCCCCACTGCCAGACTTGCACTTTACCGTTCTGGTCCAGCTTTGGGGGCTTGATTTTGCTGAGATAGTTTTGAATATTTAGAATATTGTATTAATTAGGTTTTTTTTTTTATTTTTCTTATCATTTCAGTTTCGATAATCCTTTCAAATACTTTCAATTTCCCAACTGCATTTTATCTCCAAGTAAGACTTAATAATATAAATTATGAGATTCGTTGCTGTTCTTTTTTTCCTACCTTGTCATCTTTCTTGCTATGTGTTAGAATGCGATAGACATTTGGTAAAGCATTGTCCTCATAGCAGATTCTGGCCCTTATACAACTAGTTGTGTGATCTTGGTGGTGTTATTACATTGAATCAACTGAAATTGCCATTTTGGTAGGTCAGAAAAGGGTGGACTGTGACCCAAACTAATTAAACTCTCCATGTGTCCACCTCTAGACTTGCAAAATGTGTATGTGTTGGTGTGGGGTGGGGGTGGTGGTACATTGGAACTCCAGAGACCCTGCAAAATGGAGATAAGAGTATTACTTACACCATAGAAATGTTTGAAGAATAAATTAAGTCTTTTACAGAAAGGCTTTATAGCAGGTCCTGGCACTTAGTAATAAATATTAGTCGTGGTGGTGGTGGTAGAGATAGTGGTGGTGATAGTATTTTACTTTCTGAAGCTTTCCAGGAAAGGAACATGACCAGATGTCCAGGCCTGCCGTTTGTCAACCTACCCCCTGGAGGCCAGAAGCTAAAGAAAGCAACAGCCTCATGGGAACTTTAAAAATGGTTACTCACCCTCTAATAAACATGGCTCAATCTGTGTCCTGGAATCCAACCCAATCAAATTAGTAACTCTTCCTTTTGTGGATGGGCTAAGAGGGGTTGGAAAAAGAGATTCACCCTCTCTCCCAACAAATCATATAATTCTCTGCACTTGGAATCAAAGGTTTATTTCTGAACCCTGGAGAATTCTATGTGTGAATACACTACAAAGAGGGGATCTGCATAATATCAAGCTCGCTAGCCCTGCTAGAGGCACCATCCAAAACAGAACTGACTCCAAAACTGGCATCAGCTTATTATATATAAGTAGGTAATCAGTTCTGTAAATCAGAGAAGGTTACTAAAAGCTCTGGTCATTGACCTCTTAATATCTTATAAATGAATGGTGCTTTATCCTTTTCAAAGTATAGTAATGTTTATTCAGTGTTCTAGGCACACTGCTAACTAATTTAATTCTCACATCAACCCCGCAAGATGGATTATCTTCATTTCAGAGGAGGATTCTCTGGCTCCGACACAGGAACTTGCCTAAGGTCGCATACTAAGAAGTAGCAGAGTCAGGATTTGAGGGCAAGTTTCACTGGTTCCAAAGCACGTTTGTAACCACTTTGCAAACACTGCTTCTCCAGCCTTCAGAAATGCTTTCCCAACTAATTCTGGAGGTAATAAGTGAAGGGATCATAATTCAGGTAGTGTACTGGTAAACCGGCTCTCCAGAAAAAAATAAGGGAAAAGGAAAAGTCCTGATTTGTAGCATTTGCTGATTTCCATGCTATAAATAATTCTACCATGGCCAATTTTGACATACCAATGGCTGTTCAAATTTCTGAATCTTTAATAATAGGCTCTCAGGAGCTGGGGTGCACTCTCTACAGCCCACCACTGAGAGTTCCCATTTTACCAATGAACAAACTAAAGTTCACATGCATCAATTTACTAGTTGTGCCAGTTTGAAACTGTTATGTACTTCCAGGAAAGACTATGTTCTTTAACGCAATCTTGTGGAGGCAGACTTATTATGGGTTGGACCTTTTGATTAGATTGTTTCCATGGATATGTGACCCATCCAACTGTGAGTGAGACTTTTGATTAGATTATTTCCATGGAGGTGTGACCCACCCATTTAGGGTGGGTCTAGATTAGATCACTGGAGGCCTTTAAGTGAGCTCACGGAGAGGAGCTCAGAGAAGCTGAGAGAGACGTTTTGGAGAAAAGCTAAGATATATAATTCAGAGTTTGCCCCCAGGAGAAGCTAAGAGCTGACACAGACCCAAATGCTTGGAAATGCAGACAGAAAGACATTTGGAGATGCTAAGCTAAGAGATGAAGCCCAGAGCTTGCTCCAGAGAAGGTAAAAGAAGACCCCCAGATGCTTAGAGAGAAACACCCTGGGAGAACAAACAACGATGCACAGGAGCTGAGAGAGAAAAGCTAAGACAGACAGAAGCCCAGAGACATTTTGGAGAAAGCCATTTTGAAACCAGAACCTGGGAGCAAAGGACAGCAGATGCCAGCCATGTGCCTTCCCAGCTGACAGAGGTTTCCGGACACCATCGGTTTCTCTTCAGTGAAGGTATCCTCTGTTGATGCCTTAGTTTGGACTCTTTTATGGTCTTAGAACTGTAAATTTGTAACCTCATAAATCCCCTTTATAAAAGCCAATCCATTTCTGATATTTTGCATAATGGCAGCTTTAGCAAACTGGAACACTTGTCATGAGACCACATAATTAATAGCTAACCCTAGAATTGTACCTAGGACTTCTACTCCATTTGTAGTCACCATCCTAGATAAGAAGAAAACACACTACCAAGACACACTTCCAAGTTCCTTTGTGAAAAGGAGAATGAATGCTCTTTCAATTTAACCTTTATTCTTTTTTCCCAATATTCTGACACTGATTGGGGCTCTTCATCCACCGAATTAACCAAATGGATGGAGAGGGGCCTGGATCAATGAATAAATAAGTGAATAAAGAAAAGGAAAGTAAGAAGGGAGGAGGTGATAAAAAGATAGGATGGAAGAATATGCAGAAATGTTACCATTTGCAGAAATGAAATGGAATGATAGAATAGATAGAACAATATTTCTGATGCCTACAGTAGTGGATACATGCTGTTTCCCACCATCTAGAAAAAGCACTTGTGTCTTCCTTCTGGGAAATAGACTTTCACATAGTTTGGCTAGAGCTGACTCTACTCCTTCTTGCCAAGACAGAAGGAGAACCTGCTTGAAAAATGAAGCCAACAAACGGTAGACCCAAGACCCAAAGAAAAATTGAATCCGGATACCATCGTTTGCAGCACAAGACTCAGTCATGTGTGGAGACGTTTGAGTTAAGCGAGCCAATAAATTCACTTTGGGGTTTAAACTGGTCTGAATTGAGCCACAGGCACATAAAAGTGCCCTGAAAATTGTAGCCCCTCTAGAATTCAGGGCTTTTGTTCATCCATGCAGAAATGATAGAATCTCAAAGTTACAGAGGGGCCCTTAAGATCACCTAAACCAGCCAGCAGACCAACGACTGAGGCTACCATTTGCACTGTATTCAAATAGTTTATGTCCACACAAGCTACATTGCAAATGGCACCCCACGACTCTGAGCTGTGTTCAAGAGGCCCTGCCATCCAACCCACTCAGGATAGAAGCTACCAGAAAGTAATTTAGGGTTGTTAGCATGAGCATGACTCTTAATATTTTTCATGTAATTTCCAGTTGGCTTGTCAAAAGTTCAGAACATATCTTAGGAAGGACGCACTTGGGTTCAGCATAGACAAGAATAAATACGACCCCCTAAATGGGCTGAACAGGTGACAGATGAAGTTATGCACTCTAAAAGTGTAGTAGATTCTAGCTAAGCCAGCTTGGCAGGTGAAATCACTGCCCTCCCTCCTACGTGAGATCTGACACCCAGGGGAGTAAATTCCCCTGGCAACGTGGAATGTGAGTCCCAGGGAGGAATCTAGACCTGGCATCGTGGGATGGAGAACATCTTCTTGACCAAAAGGGGGGTGTGAAAGGAAATGAAATAAGCTTCAGTGGCAGAGAGATTCCAAAAGGAGCCAAGAGGTCACTCTGGTGGGCACTCTTACATACAATATAGACAACCCTTATTAGGTTCTGATGAATTGGAGTAGCTAGCAGTAAATACCTGGGGCTATCAAACTACAACCCAGAACCCATGAATCTTGAAGACGATTATATAAAAATGTAGCTTATGAGGGGTGACAGTGTGATTGGGAGAGCCATAAGGACCACACTCCCCTTTATCTAGTTTATGCATGGATGAATAGAATAATGGGGGAAGAAAAAAAAAAGGCACCCAGCATTCTTTTTTGCTTTAATTGTTCTTTTTCACTTTAATTTTTATTCTTGTTGTTTTTGTGTATGTGGTAATGAGAATGTCAGGAATTAATTTTGGTGATGAATGCACAACTATATAATGGTACTGTAAACAATTGAATGTATGCTTTGTTTTGTATGAATGCAGGTATGTGAGTATATCTCAATAAAATGAATTTAAAAAATCCAAAAAAAAAAAAAAAGCGTAGTAGATTAATTTAATCCAGAATGGTTCACAACAGTTTCTGAGGTAACAGAATAGATTTTTTCAAACTCCAGATTCAATTATATTTCAACAAAGGTATTTGGATCCAGCTGCCTGTGTATCTACTCTGGGTCACTTGAGCTGTGTCCTCAAGGCCCAAACCAACTTGTTCTAAGAACCAGAAGAACCCTTTGTTCTCACAACATGATTGGCTGGGAGGTCAGAGAGTCCTGGTAATAGTGATAACTAACATTTGCTGATTAGCTTGTTTAAGACTCATAGTAACCCTATAAAGTCAGGTCCTATTATTAGCCCCATTTCACAGATGTGGTAGATTGAATTGTGTATCCCAGCAACAGATGTGTTCTTAATCCATGTTCCTACAGGCGTGAACCCATTTGAAAATGGGATCCTTTGAGGATGTATTATCAGTTATAAGGTGTGAACTCATTTGAGAATATTATCGTCTAAGATCCTACTTAGATGAGGCCAATCTGAATCAGCTTGGGCCTTAATCTGTATGACCAGAGGCTTTATAAAAATCCAGAAGTCAGAGAAAGACATGAGGGGAGACCAAGGACACTGCCATGTGATGGGGGCAGATATGCCAGCCAAGGACCCTCAAGGGCTGGGGCAAGCCAGCACTGAATGCTATGGACTTTGGGGAGAAAGCATGGCCTTGTTCATACTATGATTTGAGACCTCCAACCTCTGAAACCATGACCCAATAAATGCTTGTTGTTTAAACCAATCCAGTGTGTGGTATTTGTCATAGCAGCCTGGCAAACTAAGATAACAGATGCGCAAAGTAAGGCACAGAGAGCAAAAGTAATTTGCCCATTGTATTATTTAGGGTTCTCTAGGGAAACAGAATCAACAAGAGATATCTGCAAATATAAGATTTATAGAAGTGTCTCACGAAACTGGGTATGCACAAGTCCACATTCCATAGGGCAGGCAGCAAACTGGCAACTCCAATGAAGATGTTCAATGAACTCCTCAGGAAACGAACTGGCGACTTCAACGGACTCAGGAAACGCTTCGCTGGTTAGTTGAAGAAGTGAAGGTCCTCTGTCTTGCTTACAAGTCCTCAACTGATTGGATTAAACCCAGCTGATTGCATTCTCTCCTTGTGGAAGACATGCCCTTCATTGATGTAATCAGTCACAGCTGCAGCCAACTGACTGATGATTTAATAAACCAGCCTCCTGGTTTATTAAGCAGCCACAAATGTCCTTGTAGTAATGGTTAGGCCAGTGCTTGCTTGACCAGACACCTGGGCACCATCACCTGGCCAAGTTGACACATGAACCTAACCATCACAAGGCTATTTAAGGAATTCTCAGAACTCAAGTTTGGTGAGAAACAAACTCAGAAATAGAGTTTCCAATCTGCTAAACCATGATGTCCATTGAATACACAATTTTTCCAGCAAATACCATAAAGCCCACACTGGTTTCCCTTTGCCAAGTGTCAAGTGACCCTGTTTACCTCATAATGCTTATACTACCTGAAACTACCTTAGATATGTTTATCAGTTCTTTGTCTCTTCCAACTAGAATATAAGTTCCCTGAAGGCAAGAACCATGTCTGTCTAACCCACTAACATATTCTCAGATCCTGAAATGGTGCTTAGTAGAGAGCAGACCTTCAAATGTTTATTGAGTGAACTATGGTAGGGTCAAGCAGATATCAAGAAAGCAGTTCCTCTCAACAAATAAATCAAAAGCAAAATTTCAACCTTTGGAAAAAAAAGAAATTAATGCCACGTAGACGAAACCTTCTATGTCCTGATTCTAATCACATTATCCACTCAGTTCCCCAACTTGGAGAATAACTGCATCTGTCTGAGACTTCAGTCCAATTACAGGGGCTTTTCCAAATGTAGTCTCCTTGCTGGAATAAATTTCCTGGCACATGGGAATAATTTACTTCCCATGAGGATTTAGACAGAAATGACGAATATGTCATTGCAAACTGGAAGAAAGGTGATCCTTGTTTTAAAGTGGCAGAGAATTTAGCAAAATTGAGTCCTGGTGTCAGATGGAAGACAGAATTTGAAAGCAACAAGCTGCAATATTTAGCTGTAGAGATCTCCAAACTAAATGTCGAAAATGCAGCCTGGCTTCTCCTTGCAGCTTACAGTAAAACGTGAGAGGAAAGAGATAAGCTGAGAACTGAACTCTTAGGTACAAAGAAACCAGAAGTTGATGGTCCGGGAAACTCTGGGCTCCAAGAAAGTGAAACCCAAGAGGCCACAGCCCCATGTGAGGATTTAACAAAACCCAGAACCAGCCAGCCATTTCAGTACAAGCCAGGACTGGGGATGGAGTTATCAGGAAACGATTTGTGGAAAGTCCTATCATCTGACAGTTTTGACCCCTGTATGCTGCATGCCAAGCCAACAAATTTTTTCTGAGATCTGTATAGATGGAATCACTGCAAGTTTGGACTAAAAGGGACAGATTGAAGGAAAAATTTTTTCAGAGAAGGCAGAACCATGGAAGTCAAGGTCTGAAGCCAAGAAATCTCAGGCCAGGAGAGAAAAGCAACCCACGTACGTAGAAAGGGTGCATTTGCTCCAGAGGCAGAGGGTGGGCCTTCCTCCTCGATGCTCAGGAAGAATGCTGCCACCCCAGGCCCCAGAGAGGATGGAGCACATTCCCCACGGATTGGGGAGAGCTTGGCCACCACCCCACTGTTCAGAGAGGGGAGAGCCTTTGCCCCAGAGAGGCAGAGTCTGGGTGGCACCCCGATGCTTGAGGGCAGGGCCGAGAAGAAGGTGGTCTCCCCAGTGTGTGGAGATAGTGGAACACTCACCCCAGCACTTGGAGAGAAAAGGGCTGCTGCAAAGGCCCTTGGAAAGAGTTGGACTCCTGCTCTTTCAATCCCCAAGAATAAAACATCGTCCAATAAATGACTCTCAAATTTGAAATCTAATGAAGTATGCCCTGTAGGTTTTAGGAATTGTTTTGGTCCCATGAATCCTGTTTTCCTTTCAGTTTCTCCCTATGGCAATGGGAATGTTTATCCTATGACTGTCCCTCCTCTGTATATTGGAAGCAGATAACTTGTTCTGAGTTTCACAGGTCACAGCCAGAGAATGTTAGAACTTTGTACTTATCTATATTGTGATGGAATTACTGTATTTTTGCATTTGGAAAGAACATGTCTTTTTGGGGTCCAGGGGGTGGAATGTGCTGATTTGGATAATATTATGTACCCCAGAAAAGCCATACTCTTTAATGCAGTCTTGTGGGGCATACTTACTAGTTCTTTGATTAGGGTGGAAAATTTTGATTGATTGTTTCCATGGAGATGTAACCCACTCAACGGTGAGTGAGAACTCTGATTAAATTATTTCCATGGAGGTGTGGACCCCACCCACTCAGGGTGGGTCTTGATTGGTTCACTGGAGTACTTAAAAGAGCTCAAGAGCCAACACAGACGCTGATGCTCAGAGATGTTTGGAGATGTTAAGCTAAGAAATGAAGACCAGAGTTTGCCCCAGAGAAGCTAAGAGAGGACTCCCAGATGCTTAGAGAGAAATGCCCCAGGAGAACTAAGCAGAGAGCTGAGAGAAGCTAAGAGAGACAGAAGCCCTGAGACAGTTTGGAGAAAGCCATTTTGAAACTCAACCCGAGAGCCAAGTTCCAGCAGACACCAGCCACATGCCTCCCCGGCTGACAGAGATGTCCCAGATACCATTGGCCTTTCTTCCATCTCTGCAGCTTTAGCAAACTGGAATACCATCCTGCAGAATGTCCTGCTGGTGCTGGTTCAGTGCAGGTGTTTTCCTGCTGGCAAGAACAGGACACACCTCCATCTGTTCCCAGAACTATAATTACACAACTCCTATAGATATCATCTCCCCACTGCTCTAGCCTCCTATCTTTCTCCTCTGACCCTGAAGGCCCTTGGAGCATCTGATGCCACCAGCATGACCTCCCAGCCCAAGGTTCTGGACTGGCCAGTCCCTCCTCCTACCAGTAGGAGAGAACAGCAATGGGGGATAAATGTAGAGGGTCCCAGACCCGGGGGACACTTTAGGAATCAGGGGTGGACTGTCATCCTCATACCAGTGACCATGCCTCAGGCAGCAGGGGTAGATTCCAGAAGGAATGGGAGGCCCTTCCTGACATTCTGAGCTGCTCCTATCTGGCTCAGTGGCTTCCAACCTTTCTCTAATCATCAGTTTTGTAACCTGTAGTGAATGCTCCATTTTCTGGTGCCTCATGGAGAACACGGTTAACAACTGGGACCCTCCCAGGATAACCTAAATTTCCAAGAGTATTCTAAAGGCTGAATCCTTGTTGGGGAGAGACCTGGGGGTGCATGTTTGAAACACAACCCAATCTCTTGGAGGACAAAAGAAGTAAAATATGGCAAATTGCTCTGAGGGTCAGCAGAAGAGAAAACAAGGGAAAGCAGGAAGACTTCTGGTCTCCTCTAACCCAAGAGGACATGGACAAACAGGTCTTCCACATGGCCCAAAACATCCATCAGTTTAAGACTTGGAGAGAACATTGGCTTTTTTTGAAATGCAAACTCACAGGTCTGCTGGTAATGTGTATAGCCCTCTCGGGTTATAGGTGGCAGTTCTCCTTGCCTTCTCTCCCTGTTATCTCAGCTCTTTCTACCTTCTAATTGTGGCTCAGATCAAAGGTAAGTAGTCTTTCCCAATGGAGAAAAAGGGACCCAATCTTTCCTTCTTCTTAAGAACCAATAAGTAGCAGAGATATGCCTGTGAGTCATGCTGAGCAGGAGGGAGGCATTAATTCTTGGATCTCAATGTCTTAAACAAAAGATTCCCATTGGTAAGGGAAGTATTTCTAGAAAATGGACTCTAGATTCAGACTCACCAGTGGCTTCAACTGTTGAGCCCCCAGCTGGGGGTCAGGCTTAGCAGCCTCTCAGTAACAAGAAGAATTCTTGTAAATATGGTGGCTGAAGAGTGTGTAAAGTCCTAGGAAGCAGGAATATCGGTTAATGGTCCCAAAATGGAAACTGAGACCCTCACAAGGTCCCTGCCACCCCGAGGGGAAACCCCATGGGTGGACTCGGGACTTCTACTTTTTTTTTTTTTTTTTTTTGAGGAAAACACAAGTCATTTTAATTTATAGCACTTGTAGATTTCAGAAAGAATTCAAATAACTACTTTCTGATAGCAACAGCAACAAACCACATCTACACAGCAAGGACAAGACAAGGTCATTTATCACAAACTTGAATAAGTCAGCCAGCCAGTTGCATGTTTCACTGATAGACTTTTATTAAAATTGTACATAGATCTCAAACTTGAATTAAAAAAAAAAATGAACTTCCTTTTTTCCTAGTACCAAAATAGTTATCTTTTTAAAATACTTTGAAAAACTTTAATATAATTTTATTGTTATATATTAAATATCTCCTAAAATCTCATTCATTTCTCTCTGATCTCTCTCTCCCCTAGCATCTTGTCTTACTGTTACTGTTACTTTTTTCCTTGCCTTTTTAATGCTTTATCCCAGACAAGATTTAAAAGGGAAAAAAAAATTTTTAAAGATGATTTTAAAAAGAAAAAGCCAATGACCATATCTGACACGATAAAGAAGAGTCTTATAAACTGGGCTCAACCAGAGTTTTGCTCTAAGGCTTGCCCACATCCAAATCACTCTTTAGAATTACTTTTAACAAAATATCAGGTCTTGTCCTGAACTGGTAATGCTGACCCAACAGCACCCTCTAGTGGCCTGGCATATAAAAGCACTCAATAGTACAAGTAGATACTTGGGTGTAGGAAGTCTAGATGTGGGGAGAAAAAAGTATTATTTTCAGAAGACAATAGGCTTCCCAAAAGCCCATGCTCAACACAGGTAGCCTACAGGTGCACACAGACAATTTCTATTTAGTGCAAAGTTGCAAGGATGCCAGTTTCACGCTATACCAGAATGTGCTGTCAAAAGCTGGATTCGGGTAACGTTTTCTTCCGCCTTAAGGAAAGAGTGTGGTATTTCACCCTTTGCAAGGTGCTGTAGGATGTCTGCTCGCCCGGAGCACTCCTCTGTGACATGCCCAGGGCGCTGCCCCTCGTGGGCCTGCCGGCTTTGCGAGGGAGGTGGAGAGAGCTGGGTGCAGAGCGGCTGCCCCTGTCCAAGGTGCTGCCCGGGCTCCGGGCCAGGTTCTCCCTGATCCCGAGGGAAGGAGACGGGCCTCCAGCTTGCTCCTCCCTGGTTGTGCTCAGCCTGCCGCTCACCAGGGAGGCCGGAGACCCCTGGGGGAAAACCTCTGCCCCATCATTCTTCCTCTTGTTTTCCTTCTTCCAAAACACAGACCTCAGAAGGGTGAATGTCCCATGATGGGGTCTGTCTGTCTCAAAGCCCCTTTCGTCTGCACGAGCCCTTCCCTTGGCTGAGGTAGTCTGGCGACTGTCCTTACTGTTCCTAGATAATCCGGCAGTTTTTGGAGCCTCCTTAGGGGAGGATGCACTGCCACTGCTTCCCAGATGGCCACTGGCCGGGGGGTTTGTGGTCTTCTGGCCCTCCGGCCGGGCTGGCTTCTCATTCCCCTCCGAGGGCATCACAGACAGAGGCAGGTCAAACTTTTTGGGCAGCCTGATCTCCTGACTTGCATTTTCCTTTAGCTTTCTGGCTGTGTTTAGACCGTCCAAGCTTCCCGGGCTGGAACAGTGTTTGGAAAGACCCGAGGGGCCCGGCACCCTGGCCAGGGCTCGCTCGCCGGCTGGCCCGCTCTCTCCACCTTTGGCAGGGAGGGCGGCGTTTGACCTTGGCGCTGCTGACTTCTCTTCCCCACCAGCAGCGCCCGTCAGCAGCGGCATGACGGACCGGCTGGTGGACCGGGGCCTGCGTCTGGACTCCAAGTACTCCACCAGCTCAGCGGACGCGCCGGGTGGCTTCCCTCTGGGTCCAAACGACCAGCGGAGGGGCATGGTCTTGAAGGCCGCCTGCCTGGTATGGGGAGGGGTGGACGCCTTCAGGCTGATGCTTCGGCCTCGTACGTCCCGTGCCAATGGCCCGGAGCCCATCCCTCCTGAAAGAGACACCAAAAGCATTAGTGCCCAAGCAGCCCTCCGGCCACAGAAGGAGTAATGCAACAGCACTCAGCAAGCAAATATTTATCAAGTGCCTCTGACATACCGAGCCCTGACACACAGGCACTGAGGATATGGGAGTGAAGAAGATGCCCCAGATCCCTGCCCTTGGGGAGCTTGCTGAGTCCCCCACTGTCCCATGGCAATCCATTTACATAAATCTGAAGCCACAGGGCAGGCAGTTGCCAAAGAAGGAAGCTCCGTGCCAGGCGGCTCAGAGACTTGGGAGAACCCAGCCTCCAAAGCATCTAATTCTGAGATGAAACCTTATTTTCATCCATCTTAAAATTATTTCCACGAAACAGAATGCTCAGCAAAATCCCCTGCTTTCTCAGGTCCAATGAGGGGATTGCAACTTCAAACACGAGGATCTCGGGTGTCCAAGCCTGGGCCAAAAAACGGAACTGTGCGTTTCATTTTATTAGAATTGCCACTATGCCTTCCTGGCTTGTTTTGAGATAACCATCTACTTGGAAAGAGGTTTTGGATATACTGTGAGTTGACAAATAGTGTCTGGGGAAAACAATTGCATAAACCCACTTATACATTTATTTGTGTGTGTGTTATATATGCAAGTAAAAACATACAAACAAGTAAAGAGAAAGAAATACTGAAAGAAAAAGTCACGGAGGGTGTATGACCTATTTTCTTTCCTATAGCTCAACATTTCTGAAGTGAACATACATATAACAACGGTGTTTGTTTTTAACAAACACTCAATCATCAGTCACTGATGTCTGCAATCACCGAGAAAAAATCTTCCATTGAAACACACAACCCACATGGTTCAGGGGCAATCACTTTTGCCCTGCATTTGGAAATAAGACTCCAAGTCAACTACACCAGCCTTTCACACATAGCTGTCCACCTGCAATATGCTGGTTCATCACTGTATGAGGGTCCCTCCAAAAATGAGCAAAGACTGCTGTCACTGAAAGCACCCTGTAAGTAGGCAGCCAACTTGGATTTCCTACATGAGGGGACAGGGATTGGGGGAGGGGGGAGTGCACAGCAGCGAGCTTGGGGAGAGCAAAGGAATAAGACTCAAGGCTTGGTGTTGAGCACAGCAGGGAGCCCCTCCACGTTGGCCAAGCTTCCTGGGGTAGGACAGAGAACGCCCATTAACTACAGGAACAGTTGGAAAGCACAGCAGAGGCTCCTTGAGAATTTTACCTTTCAGGGTTTTTACTTTTAGTTTATAATTTTTTTATTATCAAAGTCATAGGTTTACATAAAAATCATGCATAAAATTGGGTTTCCATATTCCCCCCCACCACCATTATTATCACTTTCCATGAATCTGGTACCTGTGTTACAACTGATGAAAGAATATTATTATCACATTATTAACTCTAGTCCATTGTTTACATTAGGACTGTGTTGTACAGTCCAATGGGATTATTTTTTATTAAATTCAGTTTTATTGAAATACATTCACACACCATACAATCATCCATGATATACAATCCACTGTCCACAGTATAACGTAGTTATGCGTTCATCACCACAATCTATCTCTGAACATTTTCCTTGCATAAGAAAGAACCAGAACAAGAATAAAAAATAAAAGTGAAAAAAGAACACCCAAATCATCCCCCCATCCCACCCCATTTGTCCTTTAGTTTTTATCCCCATTCCTCCACTCATCCGTACACTAGATAAAGGGGGTGTGATCCACAAGGTCTTCACAATCACACTGTCACCCCTTGTAATCTACATTATTATATAATTGTCTTCAGGAGTCCAGACTGCTGGGTTGGAGTTTGGTAGTTTCAGGTATTTACTTCTAGCTATTCCAATACATTAAAGCCTAAGAGGTGTTATCTACATAGTGCATAAGAATGTCCACCAGAGTGCCCTCTCGACTCCATTTGGAATCTCTCAGCCACTGAAACTATTTCGTCTCATTTTGCATCCCCCTTTTGGTCAAGAAGATACTCTCAGTCCCATGATGCCGGGTCCACATTCATCCCCGGGAGTCATACTCTGCCCAACGGGATTATTTTTTATTCTAGTGACATAGATACAACCTACAATTTCCCCCTTTTAACCACATTCAAATTTATAATCCAGTGGTGTTAATTACTACCTTTCAAGGTTTTCACAGATAATTTTTGGTATTTAAACTGCCCCACCACCACCACCATTTTACAAGCGTTTCTTTTGGTTAACTAACAACAGACACAATTTCACCCCCAATACTTGGGTCATTTCAGTTCAGTTCTGACCTTGTGGCTCCACTCAAATTCACACACATCAGGGAAAAAATGTTCAGGGGCCCGAGACGTGTGACGTTTACTCTCTTCCACAAGCCCCAGAAAGGGCTGCTTTGTACTGGAGGACAGAGCTGGGACTTTGAGCCTCTGAAAATGAGAGAACATTGCCCGTGGCCTGGCTGGCGGCTGGGTGAGTGGGCAATGGACCAACGTAGCTGCCCGTCCTTGCTTCCTGGCACCGAAAGATCGGAGGCCCAGGCTGACATCAGCTCTGCAGCTGCACTTATCCCACAAGCTCCAGGGTCAGTGGCTCATTCCTCTATTTCCCGAGACGGTGGTGGGTGGAAAAGCTCCTCAGCTGGCTCTGTGTCATTTCATTCTATTCACTGGACGATACCAGGATCTGGGAAAGTGCCTCAGATAAATTGAGAAATAAATGACCGGAGGACAGAAGAAACGGAAAGCACCCGCCGCAGTGCAGGGCTTATAGAGATCCCACTATCTGTCAGGGGGGTGCAGGTCCTCTGGGAAGCGGGGAGGCTAGAGGCAGAGGTAGTGTCCAGAAGGGCCACCTGCACCCCCAAGAGGAGTCTGTGACCTCGATCCTGCCAAGTCTGAAGGGCCTTGGGTCTTAAGCCACATGAAGGTTGTTGACATAAGCAAAGCCCCTCCTCGAGGTTACGTAAGCCCCGGAGCAGACATAATAAGCTTCTCAGGTCCTGCAAGCCCCCCACTCCCTGCTCAGATGGTGCCTCGACAGCTGTGGGCACGGCTCCCGGCCACATAGAAGCTTTGGGGCTGGCAGGCACTGCCCTGAGAAACACCTCCTCTTATCCTTGGCCAATGGAACCAGGTATCCCCCTAACCTCACCACGTGTGTCCTCAGCCCACCTGCCTCGGTACAAGACTGTCACTGTAAAGTACTTTAAATTTGTCCAAGGGTTTCCAAAGTCCTCACTTGTTCGCTCACTTATTCATTCAACAAACTTGTAACGAGAGCCTGTGCATGCTGAGAACTGCTTTCAGAGTGTGGGGTGGCAGCTGTGGAAAAACCATGAACGTGCCTATCCTTATGGGGTTTGATGAAAACAAAAATACAGCATCAGGTGATATCGGGATAAGAGGAATGAAGGAGAGTGAGAGGTGGCAGGGTGGGGGGTACTTATTACCACAGAAGGCCTCCTGATGGGTGGTATTTGAGAGACTCGACTGAGGGTGGCGGGAAACCATGTCACGATCTGGAAAAGCGAGCTCCAGGAGGGGAACAGCGAGGGGGGCGGCCCTGAGGCAGAGTGGAGCTTGGTGGGTCAGGGAAGCAGCGGAGGGACGGCCCTTGCTGGAGCAGAGGGAGGGAGGGGCCCCCCAAGAGGGGTCCTTAATTTCTGAGCCCCAGTCTGCATTGGGACAATCAGCATTGTCTCTGGCTTTCAGTGTAAAAAACCATTACAGGTGCTTAATTGCTCATCTAACCTCTCAATCTGTCTGTTCTCTAGCTTTTTATATCTCTTATGTCTTTTCTCATTTCCTCACAGCTTGGGGACCCAGGAGAAGTTGCTGTGGGTGGGTCAGAGTGCAGCTGGGGCAAGCTCAGCCACCACACTTTCCTCTGGCCCATGAAAGGTAAGGAGGAGTGACAGGGGTCAGCCAGCCTTCCCCGCCCGGGACAGAGCCAGAGGGACAAGGTTGGGTGACCCCCCGGCCCAGGAGCTGAGGCCATGGCTGCACCCCATGGAGCCAAGAAGCCTCGCCACCCAAGGGAGCGTGGAGCGGAGCCCCAGGGGGCAGAAACAGGAAAATGACAGCACAGTGACAAGGTCCAGCCTCCAAGGAGGACAAGAATAAACAGAGCAGGCTGGTGGTTAAAATGGGAAATTTTATGTTGTATAGATGTAACCACAGTAAGAAAAAATAAAATAAAATCGAACTGAACAACACAAAGGGTGAACCCTAACAAAACTAGGGTCTAGAGTTAAAAATGTAATTATAATAATATTGGCTCATCAGTAGTAATAAAGGGACCACACTAATGCAAAATGTTAATAACAGGGAAAGCCGTGGGGGGTGGGGGGTGGTATATGGGAACTCTACTTTTGGCATAATTTTCCTGTAAATCTAAAGCTGCTCTCAAAAATCAAAATAAATAATTAGAAAAAGAACCTTAACTCGAATAAGCCACGAATTAAACAGAGCTGCTGGAGAAAATAGATGACAAAGTAAAAGCCCTCAAGGACAGCCAAGGATAGGACAACAAAGGGACTGAAAAATGGGACTCTTGGGTTTTAAAATTCAGTAAATGAATCGAAGAGGCGCAGGGTCACCATAGAGACTCAAATTAGTGGCCTGAAAAGATAAAGTGGACGAAATATCTCATACCGTAGTGCAAAATGGCAAAGGCAGAAAAACCACAGGGGAGAAAGGATTTGGTAGGAAATGTAAAGAACAGGTTCAGGAGACCCAACATGCAATTAATCACTATTTGGGAAGGAGGTGTGGACACCACACATGGTGCTGGGTGCTTTGATACAATTGGGGACATAAAGTAACAAAGAAACAAGCGGTTGATGAATAAACACAAACCCTCTGCCCCAGCAATTCCTCTCCTAGGTATGTGCCCAACCGAAATGTGGACATTTGTGCAAGAAAGACAAGAACAAGAAAGCTTGTAGCAGTACTATTCGCATTAGCTCCAAACTGGAAACAACCCTAATGTTGAAACACAATAGAATAAATGAACACAATGGAAATATTCTTACGATGTGGGAAGTTTTGATGAGGGAAATGGTGCATTTCCTCAGGGGGAAGGTGCCACAGAAGCATGCTGGCAGATGTTGCACAACCCATTGTGGAGGCTCCACAGCAGAACTTGCGTGGATTTTTTGAAAATCCATAAATAATTCAAGAAAACATGCATCACTCAACCACAGTCTCACATGCATCAGAACTTCATTCCTTTTTGTGGCTGAGTAATTCCCCATTGTATGGATGGCCACATTTTGCTCATCCATTCATCATGGAAGAACCTTGAAGACATGTTGCGTGAAATAAGCCAGACACAAAGGACAAATATTGTGTGATCTCACCGATAGGAAATAATTAGAATAAGCAAATTCTTCAGCTCAGAAACTAGAATACAGGTGAGCAGGGGCCAGGGTCGGGGAGGGAATGTGGGGTCAGTGTTTGAAGTTGTACAGAGCTTCTATCTGGGGAGATGGAAGAGTTTTGCTAACAGATAGTGGTGACAGGAGCACAACATTGTGAATGTAATTAACTCCGCCAAATTATATATTCGTATGAGGTTAAAAGAGGAAATTAAAAAAAAAAAAAAATACACAAAACAACCATAGGATCTTACAACACAAACAGGGAACCCTAATGTTAACCATGGGCTATAGCTAATAGTACAATTATAACAACCTTCTTTCATCAATTGCAACAAAGGTATCACATTAATGCAAGGTGTTAATAATGGGGGAAGGGGCGAGCATATGGCAGATCTGTATTTTCTGCATGATATTTCTGTAAATCTAGAAATTCTCTAATTCAAAAATATTAATTATATATATATCTATAATAAGTCCAGGTGTTTTTCCCTGATGACCAAGCCAAACTTCCCCAGGCCAGATGGCCCAAGCTGGCCACTGCCATAGATTCCAGCCCTCAGCGAACACAAGGAAGGAATGGGGTGGGCCCCCACCTCCCCCTCTTTATTCTTTCTTTTCCAAATCCGTTTTTGCTTTTTTATTGACAAGTTAACGGTCAGCCCTCTCTCCCTCCCTCTTGCTCTCTCTCCGTAAAATTCTCTCTCTGTAAAATTCTCTCTCTGTAAAATTCTCTCTGTAAAATTCTCTCTCTCTCTGTAAAATTCTGTGCAGAGAACAATGTCTCTGTGTTATTTTTTGACAAATGGAATAAAATGAACTATTACTACACACAACACATATAAACTTCATGGATATAATGCTGAGCAAAAAAAAAAGCGACAAAGAATAAAGAATGCATATTTTATATTTCCATTTATATAAAGCTTCAAAACAGGCAAAACCAATCAATGGTGTTAGAATTTAAAATAATGCTTACTTCTGGGAAGGAGGGAAGTAGTAATGATTGGAGGGACACAAAAGAGGTCAACTGTTCCGGAACTTTCTATTTTTTAAACTGAGCAGCAGTTACCTAGATACATCCACTTAATGATAATTTCTCAGATGTACACTTGTGATCTCCATACTTTACCATCAATTAAAAAGTTTATTTAAAAAACTATATCAGGAGCTAATGGGAACAAGGGAACTAAAAGAGGAATTAGAATGTGTAATAACTTTCTGATTGAAGGAGCACAAAAGCTAAAAGATGCATGTGCACACACACCCAGTTCTTACTTAAGGACTGTCATCAAATTCTCCCTCTAGACAGGACCATCTGAATGCTAAGGTGCTCTATTATTTCATCTTAGCAAAGAAAAACAAAGATTGCCACCAGCCCGTCTCCCTCTGCAGCCAATGACCCTTTAGTCAACACCTCCCGGTAGAGTATATGGCCACCATCATGTCCTCAACCACAGTCTCGTCTCCATCTCTTTCTGCCAAGGTTCCATGCCATCTGGCACTACAGATGCTCTTGGCAAGTCCCTGGAGACCTTCCACCTTGATGGTCGCTTTCCTGTCCTCAACTCAGTCTCCCAGCAGTGTTTCACGCAGGTGCCCGCTCTCTTCTGGAACATTCTTTTTGGCATCTGTGAGCCACATTGCCCGGTCCCCTTCCTACCGGAAGGTCCCCCTCCTTCCTACTGGCTGCTCCTTCTCAGTTTCTTGGCCAATCTCTTGGACTTTGCTGAACCTCTAAATGCTGGCGAGCTCTAGGGCCTGGTCTTGGGTTTTTACTCTTTCCTAGCTTCACTAATTTCCAAGGACAGCTCAACCAGCCTTGTGGAACTCAACCAGCCCCACAGCCTTAAATTCCACCTGATGACTCCCACATACTTATCTCCCTAAATGTCGTCTTCACTTGGATGTCTTAGAGGAATCTCAAAATCACCATGTCAAAAAAATTCTTAATTCCCCTCTGAAATTGACCCTGTGCTGACCCAAATCTTTCCTATCTCATGAGCTGACCCAAATCTTTTCTATCTCATGAACCATCACCTGGTTATTAGATCATAAACAAAGAGTTGTACGGTAGTTTTCTCCTTCACGAACACCATCAGCAAATCCTGTTAGGTTTATTTCCAAAATAAATCCAGAAAAACGATCATTTTTTTCCTAACACACTAGTGCAAACCACCCCCATCTTTCACCTGGATAACTGCAATGACCTGCTAACCTGCCTTCTTGATTCCACTCTTGCCTCCCAGTGATGTATTCTCCACACAGCAGCCAGAGTAGATTTTCTTTAGAAACATAAATCAGATCCCATCACTTCTCTGCTCACAATCCTTCAGTGGCTATCCACTAACCACGAACTAAAAGATGCGCCATGACCCATCTGCCTACCTCCTCGTTCACTCTGCTCCTCGTTCACTCTGCTCCAGCCATGACTCTGGTTTTCTTCTGCTCCTCACACGCACACCGGGCTTGCTCCCACCTCACAACCTTTGCCCTCGATCGTTCCTCTGCCTGGAACCTTCTCCCCAGAACTCTATGTGATGCCCTCTCTCCTTTCAGGTCTCTGCTCAAACATCACCTCCTTAGAAAGTTCTTCCCCACCCACCCATTCCAACAGGGCCCCCCACGACCCTTCCTTCCAATCCCAGTAACTTCTCCTAATTATTTACCTCTAAACTCACATCACTGCTTTAAACTGCATTACTACATTGGTTCACTTGGTTCGCGATTAGCCCTCCCCACTGGAGGGCACGCCCGGGAAGGCAGAGGAATAGCGTAACTGTGACTGGAAGGTAGTGGATGAGACAGAGATGAAGACAAGCACTAGATGACTCTCCCTATTGCCATCACTGACTCTCTGCACTCAAGGCTATGAGAAGCCAACCATCTCATTGCCATGAGAGATGATGGTCTTTCTAGAAAATAAAAATAAAATTGGCAATTCCAACCACCATGGTGAGACGTACCCTTTTCCTGATTGAAGAGGCCGTTGGTGAAGACGGGAGAGTCAGGCATCTTGGGCAGGGAGGGGCAAGGGGCAGAGCTCCAGGACACCAAGCTTTCCCTCGTGCTGCCCTTATAGCTGCCCAGTCGCATGAGCCAATGATCAGACAAGGAGGAGCTTGTGGAACCTGCCGAGAAAACACAGGGAAGGCTGGACCCCAACTCCATCCCTTCAGGGTTCTGGAGGAGCTTTCCAGGGCCAGAGCTCCATCTCAGAGCCCTGGAACAACCAGACCCAGGGCAGAACTACAGAAACAATAGATAATTGACCACAGAAGAATCCTATGGGACCAAGCTTTAAAAATTCAGGGAAAGGCATTTGGGCACAGAAAGCAAAGTGGGTTGATGAGGACTGAAATGCTTTTTATGAAATGACTTGTCACCAACTCCATCTTCTTAAACATGGGAAGTTTTTTACTCTTCCTTTAACATCTGTCTGCTGTAAAAGGCAGGCAGACTTGGCACTGGGTTTGATTTAGAGCTACTGGGGACTCTTGGTTTTATTTGGCCCTTTTCCAATAACTGTTGGGGAGAAAATCTTCTGAGTAATTAAGAAGAATACCTCCTGTTGCAAAAATAAGAAGGGTTGATTTGCAGAGTGAAATGAGTCACTTAAGAGAAGCAACATTGACATTTTTTTCCCTCCAAACAAGGTTGAGGCTGTCAAATCAAAGCATCTCTGGGATGCGGTTAAGCAGCTTCATTCCTAGAAATCCTCTCCATCCCTTAAAACAGCCCTTCCCTTTTTAACAAGACCAGCCAGAGGTTTATGTTGCACAAGTTTAATCATATCAGGCTCAATGTGAACGAGACTAGGAATGTAGAATTCTGCACTGCCCGTGTCACTTGCTCCAGATAGGAAAAATTATTCTTTTCCTTCTTCCTGGATTTCAATATGTCCACCCTACATCCCTACAAATGAGAGACTAGCTGGTGGCACCCGCATCTCTACAGCAACAGCCACGGCTTCCTCTTTCAGATCCTTCCCCACCTCCCCGGGCCCCGAGGTGCAATTGAGCATCTTACCAATTCCTGCCGTGACTCCCCAGTTCCCTCTCTCCCGTAGTGAGCAGCAGAGCCTACCTCTCATGGAGCTGCTGGCTGACCAGGGCGGGATGCTGTTCCGTTTCTGATAAAACAGGATGTAAGCCCCTCGCGTACTGACCTCGTCTTCTCGAAGTGGTTCCACCGTGCTGTCGTCATAACTGTACCACTGTCCATCCAGAGAGTTCCGGCAGTAGGCTGCAAGGGTCCAAACCCCAAGACTCAATTATTGGCATCTGAAAACATTTCTAGGGACACAGCTGGAAAACAGACACGCTTGTAAGGCCGTGAGAAAAATCAGTACGTCGTCAGCTACGAAAGAATTTTGTGGAATCATCTCTGAATCTGCAATCAGTGATTCTCCCAGATCCTTACTGATCTATTGAGAAGGTGTAGTTATTTTAGGTTGACTCTGTATGCTGTAGCCCTTGCTCAGGCACATTGTTCTATAAAAGGGAGGCCCGAGAAATGAGCTAGACAAGAATGTCAATGTTCACCCCATTTCTTCTGAGAAGCTTCAAAACACACATCTCTAACATGCAATAAAGTGGAAAATGAGAGTCACAGACAGGAATATGGTATGCTTTCTTCCTAAGAATTGAAGTCAAACATTTAAGAAAAGTTTATATATTGGATTCCTAACTACCCCCCAAAACACACGGCCTCTCCCCTGTGTCTGCCACAATCTCCCTCCACTTTTCTTAGAAGGACCTAAGCCATTGAATTTAGATTCCACCCTAAATGTTCTCCGGGCCCTTCTCGTTGCACAGAATAGCCCCACAACCAGGACTCGCAAACCTTCTCCATCACTGGTCAGATAGTAAGTACCTTAGACTTTGCAGGCCATGTACAGTCTCTACAACATCTTCTTCTTCTCCTCCTCCCTTTTTTCTTTTCTTTTCTCCCTCTTTTTTTTTAACCACCTTTAAAAATGTGAAAGCCACTTTTAACTTGTGGGCTGTGCAAACACAGACTGTGTGAGACTGGAATTGGCCCCCGGCCGAGGGCTTCCTGCCACGCCGGGCACCCAGGAATTCATCTTTGATCTGTCTTTCCCTTCACCCCCACACCCAACCTAAAAACCAAGCCTCCTGATCCTACTTCCAAAATATGGCTCAAACACCCTGATTGTCCCCACCCTAGTCTCTCTCTCACTCGAGCCCCAGAAACATCCTCCTCACTGAATTCCAACATCCATTCTTGCTCCCTTCTAGCCATTCTCCACAGAGCAAAGTGAATATTTCAATTTTTAAACTCAATTATATCATACCTCATCCGCTTAAAAACCTTCAAATGGCTTCCCATCACCCTTTGGGAAAAATGCAAACTCCTTTCCAGGGCTTGCAGCGCTTTGCATGATCTGCCTCTCCTCCAGCTCACCCCTGTGCAGCACGGCCCTGGATCTCTACAGTTCAGCCCCAAAGGGCTTTCTGCATTTTCTAAACACTCCACACTCTTGCTGCCTCGGAGCCTGGGTCAGTTTCCTAGAGCTGCTGTAACAAATGGCCCCAGACTGGGCCAGATATCACAGTGTCAGCAGGCCATGCTCCCTTTGCAGGCTCTAGAGAAGCCCTCCTTGCCTCCTCCTGGCTTCTTGCTTGTGGCTGTCGGCACTCCTTGGCTTGTGGCTGTATCACTCCAATCTCTGCTTCCGTCGTTACACGGCCTCTCCCCTCCGTGTGTGTCACAATCCCCCTCTACTTTTCTTTTAAGGACCTAAGCCATTGGATTTAGGTTCCACCCTAACCCAGTATGTCCTCATCTTAACTTGATTGCCTGCAAAGACCCTATTTCCAAACAAAGTCACAATCACGAGTACCAGGGGTTTAGGACTTGACCTTCTCTTTTGGGGGACGTGCACCAACCCAAAACAGGGCCTTTGCACGTGCCATAGCTCTGCCCTCCATGTCCTCCCTCCTGTTAGGCACTTGGCTGGTTTTAACTCATCGTTCGGGGCTCAGGCTAAAAGCGGCATCCTCAGAAAGGCTTTATCTCTATCACAGGTGCAGTCAATCACCTGTTCTTAAGGTCAGGTGGTGAACGAGCCAAAGTGAAAAAGCACCTTTTTATTGTTGGGCTCCCAAATTAGACGAGGTCTCAGGAGAGCAAGGCTCTTGTTCACCGCTAAAGCCCTAGCTCCTAGCAGAGTCCCGCATAGATCAGGCACTTAATAATTATCTGTTTCGTGAATGAATGAGTGACTACCCTGGATTTCTATGCAGTCCAACGTTTTCCAAACTGGAGGTCATAAGCCCTCGAGGACACTGGATATCAGTACACTTAAACGAAAAATTAAATAGTTTAAAGCATTTTTAAAAAATGCAATAGTCTATGCTATTCTAGAATAGAAAAGACCAGAATGCATCAAAGGAAGTAAGGGTAACAACTATTTTGTGAAACTTTTGTTTAGTCTGAACATATGTATGTTCACATAAACACACACATACAAATGGATGTGCACACTGGACCATCATGTAACCTACTAAGTCCATATATTTAATCATTTAGTCAAGTTATTTACTCAAGGTGGAACTCCACCACATTATTTTCCTTCATTTAAAATATTTTGTTTATTTATGATATATTATATGAGGGAAAACACTAAAAGCAAAAATATATGTCTATGGTGTAACAGCAATTATGCAAAAGTATATGGTAGCAAAAGAGCTACTAATTTTTGAGGGTCTAGGGTGTGAGAAGCATCTTATACGTGTTAGCTCTAATCATAAAAATCCCTGTATGGCAGATATTATCATCTCCCTGTTGCCAAATGACTGCCTGCTACCCACACGGCCAAAGAAATACTAGAGAGAGCTGCTGTGCATGAGCCATTTGGGTTGCAGAAAATTGTCTCATTTCTCGTATCTCAGAGTTTCAAGTCTGAGATCCATTCCACTATACTCATATCTAATATGATCTCTTACTCTGGACTTCATGAGATAAATCCTGACAAAGTCTTCATCTTTTTAAGGAGGACACGCACATCCCACCGCATGCATCCCACCCCACTTTGTTAATACACACTCTTTCGGCCCAGGATCAGGTTTTCCCAGGGTCCCACCGCTGGCTAAGGCAAACCCTAGAGTTCTCGACTCCTGATCCCTGGTGGGGGCGGGATGGGGAGACTAGAATTCACTGCCATTCCACTTAACCCAAAGGAACTGTCACACATGAATAGGGAGAAAGACTAATAGGAGAGAATACAAAAGTCCAGCAATAGATCCAAACATACAGGCATTTAATATATAATATGGGAGAAGGAACCTCAAGGAAGAGGGTGGACATTTCAATTAGGTGTCTTGGGAAAAACTGGTACCAACTCGAGAGAATTAGATCCATCTCCCTCATGAATATAAAGAAATTCTAAATCAAAGATTTTAAGAGAAAAACCCTAAACCAACAAAAGTACTAGTAGAAGATATACAGAAAACACTCTTTAATCTCAGAGTGAAAAAGGCTTTCTAACCATGACTCACCAAATTCATAAGCCATAAGAGAAATTATTGACAACTGGACTACCTAAAAAGGCAAAACCAAAACTTTCTGCAAAGCAGCAAAAACCACAGGCATAAGGAGCAAGCACTTGCAACTTATATTACAGGATGACAGTCTAATCTTGCAATATAGAAGAATTAGAACATCTAGAAATAGATGAGGAAAGACCAACAATCCATTTGAAAACAGTCAAAGGGTGCAGACAGTTTACAGAAAAGGAACCACAATGGCTCTTTAAATATGTGATAAGATGCTCAACATCACTCTAATAATAAATGGAATATTAAAACTACACTGAGATACCACTTTACACCTATTAGATTGACAGAACTCTAAGTTTAATAACACACTCTATTGGCAAGGCTCTAGGAAAAGAGACGTTCTCCTACACTTCTGGCAGGAGTGCAAATTCTACAGTGTTTTGTGCCAGGTAACTTCCTAGTACCTGACAAAATACAGACTCAGCTATGCCCATTCTGAGAATTTATCCTACCTGTATTCTTGGACATGTAAGAAATGATATTTGTAAAGGGTTGTGACAGCAATACTTATAATTGCAAAAGACTGAATCAGCCCCAAAATCCATCTATGGGTGACTTGTTTGATAAATTGCTACGTCCATTCATGGAAATACTCTGCATTTATAAAAGAGGATGGGAAGCTTTCTACAAATGGAGATATGGAAAGATTTCCAAGACAGATTCTTAAGAAAAAAACCAGGTGCAATACAGGAAATGGTATGCTACCTTTTATATAAATCAGGAGGCAGAATGGTAAGAGGAGGGATATGTATGAAAATATACTCACAAGTGCTTGCGTTCATATAACTTCATTGTCTAAATTAGCCCCCAATAGGCCAATCACTCTATTACATTACCCTGTTTATTTCCTACATATCAAAATCTGAAATTTTCTTATTTATTTTTGCGTTCTCCAGTTAATTTTCCATCTCTCCTCAAAAAGAACATAAGCTTTTAAGAATTAGGACCCTGTCCATCTTGTTCAGGAACCCTAGAACAGTACAGCGGCAGGAACTAGCTATCCCCCAGTATCTCTCCTCTCTTTCTCTCTGAGCTATTGAACCCACAATTTTTAGGTGGGCAGATGGCTGCCCAGAATAAAGACTACATGTCCCAGCCTCCCTTGCAGTGAGGTATAACCAAGTGACTAATTTCTAGCCAATGTGATATAAGTAGAAGTAGATACGTTATTAAACTTCTAGAGAGTGCCCTTCATGAAAGGGTGCCAGTTTTCAACCCTTCTTCTTCCTAATGGTGGGATACAGATGCACTGGCTGGAGCTCCAGCAGCCACTGTGAGGTGACTAAGGGAGTAGAAGGCATGAATGGTGAGCAATAGCGTGGATGGGGCCTGAATGACTGCCTTCTGTTGTCTTGAATGAGAAAGGATCACTGTTACTCCAAGCCAAAGCCATTCCAAAATAATGAGGTACCTAAAACACAACAAGTAATGAATAAATATTTGCTCAATGAATAAGTAACTGCATGCATGCACAGAGGATGGCAGAGGAAGTTTGGATAAGCTGATGCCAAGACACAAGAGGTGCCAATCATCATGAAGTAACTGCTAGATTCTGCATGGCAGCCATAACCATCACGCATTCCTGGCTTCATCGGCACGTGATCTTCAACCGAAACTCAAATTCCCTTTAGCGTGGGTTTGCATTTGTTAAATGGGAGGAAGGCTATTTTTCCTACCACCTACCAGGACCTCATGATGAAGCAGCACCAGCAGTAGCTGACTCTGATATTCTGGAAGTTAGGCCAGAACCTGGCCACAGGAGGTGACTGTCACCCTGAGGTTTTTGAGCCCGTCGTGTCCCGATACCTACATCTACAATACCTGACGTGGAATGGGGATGTGTTCACCTCAGGAGTCACTCACCCCTGCAGAGCAGAAGGTATGGGCCCTGGAGCCAGGGTGGCCTAGGTTTGAACCGCTGGCTCTGCCATTTAGCCAGCAGTGCAGGGTGGTCACGAGGAAAAAGATAGCACAGGCACAGCTGAGAGTGGACCGACCCACTGCCCAGGCTGCCCCGAGTCTTCCCTTTTGCTTTCGTGTTAAATAGGCTTTTTCCTGGCACACGGGCACATAGCATGAGCAAATGCAGAGCTCAAGAGGACTCTCTGCAGAGACCACTAAGGCAATGACATCTCGGGCTGCTAAACCACCCCTGTGACACTGGAAGTTTTGCTTTCTGGTACTCAATGCCTGGGAAGTTCTGGAGTTTGCTTTTGGTAAGGCAGGGTTTCGTGGGCACAAACATACCAACCCTCCATGATCCTATACTATTTGTAACTCCCCACGATTTTACACTGATGTTCTTATTTTATGTTGGTGCCTCCTTGTGAGTGGTAGATAAGGAGCCACACAGGCAGCAATGAAGTGTGACAGGTTGAGTTCTGTACCCCAGGAGAAAAAAAACATGTTCTTCATCTTAATCCTTTCCTATAGGTGTGACCCTGTTGAAAACAGGGCCTTTGGAAAACAGTTAGGATGCTCCCAGGGAATGAGGATGGTTTAATCCTATTACCAGAGGCCTTATAAAGAGAAAGCCACAGGGAGGAGCCAGAAGCTGGAGTCAAGGGAACTGGGAAAGAAAGGAAAGGGCATTGCCTCGCAACGGAAAGCCAAGGAACCCGAGGACTGCCGGCAGCCAGAAAGGGGCCTACCCCAGAAGCTTTCCAGCTTCTGAAACCATGAGACACTCAATTCCCATTGTTTAAGCCAAACCATTGTGTAGTATTTGTAGTAACATCCCAGAAAAAAAGAGAAGCGATGGGCCCAAGTTCCAATGGTCCTTATTCTCATCACTAATGCATGCATGTGGATAAACTCAGCTGGGATGTTCTTGGTAAAAAAACCTGAGGTTAATACAGTAAGAGCTGTCTCCTGAGATATGGGTCCCAGGAGATTTTTGCTGGGCTATTTATAGCCTGGGGAAAAGGGCCAGACAGAGCAGTCCCGGGGACCACCCAGGAGGCAACCCCGTCCCCTGGAGCACAGCAGCTGGAAAAGAACAGGATGGCGCCACCCAGCAGCACCCGGCGGCTGCCCGCGACAGGAAGCAGCTCTGGAGCCCCCATCATCTCGGGCTTGACCAGCCCAGGCTGGCCTGGCATCCCCCAACCTCCAGACACCTGTCTGCCACCTCCTGGGGTCCTCGGCCTGATAAGGCACCGTCATTTCTCTCTCTGTGGGTATCTGGACCAACTTCCAATGGTGGACAGAACTACATCCTAAACCTCTCTGAATCTACAACTATCTACACAGTAGATACGTTCAATTTCTCTTTGCTGCTGCTGCTGCAAATAGCCCTTCTCCAGGCTTTGCATTATCATGTCAGTGCCTCAGTGGATGAAAAGCAGGGAAGAAAATAATTCAGAAAAATGACCAGTAATGACACTCTCTACAGTGCTGAAAGGGATAGAGAAGTTGCTCAGCTATTTGTTTGTGTCATTACACTAGTCTTCTGCAGCTCCACAGTTCCCCAAAGGAAAATAAAATAAAGTAAATAAACGTACCCCACAGAATTAAAATATACCAGATCTGATAAGTAAGACTCCTTCTGTGGAATCACTTGCTCGGTTCCAACAACTACCTTCCTCTATTTGCTAAGGTCTAGAATTCAGGCTGCAGTGAATTCCATATTCTAACCACACGTCTAATGCGGCGTCAGCTCTCAGGCTTGGACCAGGTCTGCTCCCCGCCCACCAGGGCCCTGCCGTGCAGAGAGGAGCCCGAGTGAGTGCAGCATTCGAGGAGGGGTCTGCCCAGCGCACCGGGATGCCCGGCTCCATGGCCGCGACCCGGGGCCGACCCTGGTGCGTGGGGCGAGGCCAGCTCACCTGTGTAATGCCCACCTTGCAGGCTGCCGTGGTGGTTGCAGACGGCGTACAGATCATACAGGAAGTCCAGCGGGCAGCTGTGGGGCAGGCAGGCCGGCTGCTTCCAGGAGGGCCAGGGGCCCGGGGCAGGCTGGGGCCCGGTGCTTCGCTGTGCCACGTGGGGGGCCATGTCGAGGCCGACGAGTGGGAATTTCACCAGGGTGGAGAGCTTGTTTCTCCTCTCCCCGACCTGACAGAACCTCTTGAGGTGGACGATGAGGATGTTGGGCAGGGTCCACAAGCTCAGCTTCACCACCCCTTGCTGGAGGATGCGGCAGTGGGGACAGCGCCATGCGTCGTCCTGAGCCAGCTGGAAAGGAAGTGACCAGGAGGGTGAGGCCGCGCCAGGAGAAAGCAGCCAGCCCCCTTCCCAGCCGGAAGTGGGCACCCAGTGGGACCTGCTCCTCCTTGGTGTAGAACTGAAAGCACTCGTCCAGGGTGCAGCTGGGCTGCTGGTGGGCCTGCTGCTGCTGCCACACGCTGTCTGCCTCCTGCACCTGCTCCTCCTCGGGGCTCCCAAACAGGCTGCCGAAGAGAAAAACGGGGCATTCGGGGACTCTCGCCTCCAAGAGGAGCCTCCTCTCTGACTCTTCTCGCTGCAAACGGGGTGGAGGGCACCCCCCAGGAGCAGCTAGGAGCCCTGCCCAAGGGCTCCTCGGCACCTCGTGCAGACTTCTGACTGAGCGCCCCCTCTCTTTCCCCGGAATTGTCCGTCTCCCCGACCAGCTCCTGAAGGGACCGAGCCTTCATCTTATTTAACTTTGCTTTCCTCATCCTGGCACAGAGCCTGTGAATAAACATTTACTGGACCGAATGGTGTCCTTTTTCAAAATAAGGCAGATGCACTAGGTGTTGTACAGGAGGTCAAGTGCAGGGAGGAAGAGTGTGGACTTGGGTCAGACAGCCTGGGTTCTGCTTCTGCTGTGTGACCCTGAACAAATGCTTAACCTCTCTGTGCTTCAGTTTCCACATCTGGAAAAAAAATGTGGCGTATACCACTACCCACTGTATAGGGTGTAATGCAAATTAAATATACTGTATACACATAAAGTGCTCAGAGCACAGCCTGGGGACGTGGGTCGTGCTACCCAGCTGTCTGTGACTGCTACGAAGACCACTTCTAACCCCACCACCATCCCCATCACTATTATTACTATCACGACATTATTATTTATATACAGACAAATCTCAACAGGGGTTCTCAAAGGAATGGATGACTCTGTATCAAGAATGTGTGCAGACTGCCAACATTCATGATGGGGTGAAACTGGGTACAGGGAAGACGTGTGTGCACAGGCAGGATCCAGATCTCTGCAGGAGGCAAATGAGCTCACCGCTGCACGGCAGAGTTCTCCCATTCCACGGCCAGCTTGACGTGAGGGGGACCACCCGGCTTCCTGAGGTGCAAAGCCCTGAGGAGAGAGCAGGGACACCCATCAGAAAACACACAGCCACCTTCCCCATCCCTGCAGGGTCCAAGAGTCTGCCTCCAATCCCAGGACCGATCTTCCAGACAGAAATACCTGAAAATAGCTGTAAACCAAGGTCATTGCTAAGGCTGCTGAAGGCTTAGTCCTAAAACAATCCCTTCAAACTCTCCCCTCCATACTCCCTTGGGAGCTTGGGAGCTCTTGGATTGTGGTTCCTGCCAAGGACACAGATAAGTCTTCCAGTGCATCACCTTCTCAACGTCCACAGGGCAGTTCCACTTGAATGTCCCACACAAACACCCACCACTGACAATGCTGAAAATGAGCTGCTAGCTGTCTCTCCACCCCAATGCTAAAGGAGCACCCTCTGGTCAGCTTCCATAACCTAAAAAAGTTTTCCCCTTCCAAGTCCTCCAATACACAGAAAATCTCAGTGTGAGTCAACCTCTAGCTCTCTCTATCTTCCTGGGCTCAGCCCATTGCAGAAAAGGCTGGATGGCCTTGATGCAGAAGAGATGGGATAAGACAAACATGGAGGACATGAAATCAACAAGACACATACAAGTGGTGGGAAAGTCTGCACCTAAGAGGGTGTTTAGAATCTATAGCAAGAAAAAAATGGGAATGTGAGATGAGTTCTTGTTAAAATAATCCAGGAAGATTTTGCACTCATGGTAGGTACAAAGATCTATGGATACGCTTTGATGGGTCCTGGGTGGATTCACGGTACCATCTTACATGAACGAGAACCAGGATGGAGCAAAGAGCAAGGTGTGTGTTGAAGGAGTTCTCCCAGTTTACTGTTTTGGGGGAGAAACATTGACCGCCCCTCCTCACTTTTCTCTAGAGTGGGGAGAACAAGAGCTTTGGGGTCACTGTTTCCTCTCTCTTCCCCTCGCTTATCCTCCTTGCCTGGTGGGTGGGAATGGGGAAAGGGGACTGGCCCGGCCCCTCTTAGATTGGCATTGTCTCTTGTCCACCCCTTGGGCTTTCTGGAGGCAGCTCTGCTTCTGCAAATGGCTGGTAATTTGGCATCTTTATTCAACTAAGAGGAGACATATTAGGGAGCCCATTTACCCCCTATATCTAAGACTTTTTCTTTAGGACTCCCAAATTCCCCATTTCCACAATGGAGAATGGGAGACCTGCAGTTGGAGAGCTTTGTCTTGGCACGGCGTATAATTTAATTCTAGGGGAACAACTCGAGAGCCCAAATTAGTCTCGTAACTCACATCCTTTAACCTTCCTTACCAATAAACCTAATATTTGAATATCTCTCTGCCTCAATCTTAAGTATACTTTTCAGTTGCACCTAAATTGGAAGGGAAAAGGAGAATCATTTTCGATATCCTCAAACTGCAACTCTGTTGCACAAAACTCCTTGGGCCACAAAATGGTGAGAGGCAACTGGTGAACACAATGATTCACAAGACAGCACAATCCCCTCTGATCACAGCCCAGATTCAAAGGGGAAAGAGGGTGTTATTAAACCTGATGGAGGGATGCCATTCCAAACAACGTACATACGTATCTAACAATCTCTACCTGTGGGGAGCCCGGAGTCTAATGGGCGAGACACACAAAGATCATTAGAATGACCCAGGGGTTTGTAGCAATTCGGAGGAAGTGCACCAAGTCTACACTGGAGGACAAAGACTTCCCATGGAGGATGAGTAGGAGCCAGCCAGGTGAATGGGGAATGGTGAGGGAAAAGGATCCTACAGGAGAAGGATGAAGCAAGAGCGAAGGGTAGTGCATGAGCTGGAATGATGGTTTGGTGGCACTGGAATGTCCAGGCCATATGAGTGACAGGCCATATGGAAAGACAGCGGGGCCAGCCCACATGCGGACTTTATCCTGTGGACATTGGGAGGCCAGCAGAGGGTTTTAAACACACAGATTTGAAAGCAGATGGATGAGAAGATGGCTGGTCTGGAAGCAGGTAAATCAGACAGGAGGCTCTGAAACAATCCAGGCAAGAGGATGTAAGAGCCTGAACTCGGCAAACAGTAGTGGAGAAGAGGGACTAGTCTCAGGAATCAACAGCATTTGGAGCAGACAAGACTTGATGATGGTCTGAATGTAAAGACAAAGAGAGAAGGAATCAAGGGTGGCTCCCAGCTTCCTAGCTTGGGTTACTGAGTAGACGGTGGTGTCACCGTTTAGAGACAATGAGAAGAGGAAAGGCTTAACAAGAAGAGTTCAGATGGGCAAGTGTTTAGTTTTCAATATTCATGAGACACTTAAGTAGGACAGATGGGTCTGCATTGCTGAGGAAAATCTGGGTTGCAGGTAGAGATCTAGGGGCCTTAACCTAAAGGTGGTAACAGATCACCGGGTGTGGAATGCAGAGGGAGAGCAGTGGCCAAGGGGTGGAACGCTGAGGCTCGAAAACACTTGAGGGCCCAGGGAAGGAGAGAGCACTTCAAGAAGACTAAGACATTTCTAGAACAAAGAGGCTGAATGAAAGGCTCCAACAAGGAGCCAGGGGATTGATCTTAATGGATGCTAGAAAGGTCTCGGAGGACACTGGGGAGAGCTGTACCATCAGGGCTGGGGGAGGAGACTACAGTGAGGTATCCCACAAACAGAAGGTATGGACCCGAAGAGGAGGAAAGCTTCAGCCAGACTACAAAGGGACTCAGGGAGGGCTCCCTGTAGTAGGATCAAGTCCCTGGGCAGCCACACTCTCGTCCAGTGCTTCTCAATCTACCTACGGTGAAAGACAAGTTGTTTGTTTCCAAGCCATTGCTTATTTTACTGATGCTTTGGTAAAATATAATGAAAAAAAAAAAAACAAAAACTATTTGGGTGGGAGGGGCAAGACATGCAAAATACAAATCCAATTTAAAAATATATCTACATTATATTCAATATATTTTCAATTGCTCTGCCATATTGCTTTAAATTTTCGAAAGGCTTCCTCTCTTTCTTGTCATGGATGGAGACAGCTTGCAGGCTGGAACCACTCTGTGGAACTTAGTTTGCCAGGGTTGCTTTGACAAATAGCACATGATAGGTGGGCTTAAGGCATGCGAATTTATTGTCTCATGGTATTGGAGTCTACGAGTCCAAAATCAGGGTCTCAACTGGCGATGCCTTCTCCCAAAGTCTGTAGCGTCCCGGTGCTGGCTGGCCACAATCCTTGGGGTTCCTCAGCCTGCATCTGTGCCTCCATCACATGGTGATTTCTCCCTCTAGCTTCTCTTCCTTCTGGCTTCCATGTACATGTCAAATTTCCTCTGCTTATATGGGCTTCAGCCATACTGCATTACGGCCCACCCTGATTCAGCTTGGCCTCACCTTAACTAATAAAAGCATTATTAAATGTCCTATTTATAAATGGTTCACGCCCACAGGAATGTGGATTCAGACTTGAACATGCCATTATGGGGGACACGATTCAATCCCCAACAGTGACACACTGAGTAGCACTGCTCTGTTCTCCAAGACCAAGTGCCGTAAGGGTGCCCTTCTCCCCCAGGGTTCCCTTCTCCTATCAGACCCAAGCAGGGCCTGTGTGACATTTCTCCTGCCTCCCCAACTCTATAAATCAGTTACCAGCTGTGCCAGTTTGAACAGATTACGTCCCCCCAAAAGCCATGTTCCTTAATGCAATCTTGTCGGGGGGCAGACTTATTAATCTTTTTGATCAGGGTGTGGCCTCTTGAGTGAATGTTTCCATGGAGATTCGATGCTGTCCATTCAGAGTAGGCCTTGATTGGTTTACTGGAGTCCTTTAAAGGGAGCTCACACAGAAAGCAGAAGCAGGAAAATGTCCCTGGACATGCTAAGCCAGGATACAAAGATGTTAGATGCTTGCTGATGCTTTGAGATTCTTAGAAAAGCCCAGAGACATTTTGGAGAAAGCCATTTTGAAACCAGAACCCTGGAGCAGACGCCAGCCATGTGCCTTCCCAGCTAACAGAGGTTTTCCAGACGCCATTGGCCATTCTTCAGTGAAGGTATTTTCTTGTTGATGCCTTAATTTGGACACTTTTATGGACTTAGAACTGTAAATTTTGAACTTGATAAATCCCCTTTATAAAAGTCAATCCATTTCTGGTATTTTGCATAATGGCAGCATTAGCAAACTGGTACAGCAGCCAAGAAGGATGGCAAATGGGGTATGGCCACGGGGCACAGAATCCTCTGTCTAGTCCCCCATCTTGATTCCCTCTCTTTAGAAAGGGAGTGAACCCCTTCTTACATCACGGATTCAGGCAGCTTTGGTTGGCCAAGCCGGGGAGTCAGAGAGCCCTACTGAGAGCTTCCTGCCTGTGGGGAAATGCACAGACCTGCTGGACAATTCATGTCAGGAGCAGACTGCTTCTCTGATTCTGTGCTGGCCCTGAGGACTGCTCTGCAAGGCTTTGTGCACTGAAGAGGTGGGGAGGAGGGCCTGGGAGAGTCGGGACTTCATGGTCTCCAGAGACACCTTATTCCGTAACCGTCTACAGCTGAGGCCAGCGATTCATGGCGGAGTTCTTGCCTACTCTAAAAAAGACATTCCAGTCAAGTTCAATGATGCTGCCCAGTTGAGTGGAATTCACACTTTCCACTCAGATAAAGGTGGGTTCAAATTCAGGCTCGACTGTGCAAGTGTGAGCAGGTGGACCAACCTCTGGAACCTCAGTGTCCCCTCACCTTTGAAGTGGCCATAACAGGGCCTAAGAGTTAAAAACCCAGAATGTATAAAACCATCTAACTCTGGCACCAGAGAGGCAAGTGATCGAGAACAGCTCATGCTGTGATTGGTGTTATTGATACACAGCCTCAAAGGACTCCAGTCAAATTAGGATGTGTTCATTCTCTTACCAAATCTGGAACGTCCCCTTACCTGTCAACGGCCCAGTGACAGAGGGGCTGGCTGTCCTGTGGAGATAAGTAGCTGCAGATCAGGGAGAGCCCCACAACTCGGATAGAAAACAGTGATCCCAGGTTCTACCAACACAAAGACAGAGGGTAGAGGTCAACACGGGCTCCCCATGTTGATTTAGATTACAGTCTTGAGTAGCAAATACTTTACTCAAAAAATATCATTTTTATAATCTATTTTGAATATTCCCATAATAACTATTCAAAACCTAGAGCTATGAAAGCCTTTTCTTAGAAGATACATGCTACATCTTCTAGTATAATGATCTAATACTGTGTTTTAACATCGCATCAAATTTTCCCCAAAAAACAATCATGGTGTATTTAAAGAAGTGTTTAGTGGGAGCAGATGCTGGTATAGTCAACAGAAAATAAATCAATTATGTTAGTTAATTACTAACGGATGGTTTAACTGACTTGATTAGGATGATTATCATCACCAAAATGAGGCAATTTAAGAGCCAGTTTGCATACCACATGCAAAAGAAATATCAATACAATTTTAAACTTCTAAGTTTAAATGAACATTTTGTTCATTTTTAAAAATTTCTGAAATTGGAGTCTAAAAATCAATGGAGTCTTCAAAAATGCTTTGATGGTTCCTCCAGAAGTTAAATATAGAATTACCACATGACCTGGCAATTCCCCTCCCCAATGAATTAAAAACAAGGACTCAAACTTATACACCAATGTCCATAGCAGCAATATTCTCAATTACCAAAAGGTAGAAATAACCTGTGTCCATCAGATTAATGGATAAATAAAATGTAGTATATCCATTCATAATGGAATATTATTCAGCTACAAAAGGGAATGAGATTCTGAAACATGGTACAACATGGGTGAATCTTCAACACACTATGCTAGGCAAAATAAACCAGACGTAAAAGGACAAACATTGCATGAAAATCTAGAATAGGCAAATTCACAGAGACAGAAAGAATAGAGGTTGCCAGGGCCTCGGAGAGGGGAGGAACGGGGAATTATTGCTTAATGGGGAGGGTTTCTGTTGGAGTGATGAAAAAGTTTTGGAAATAGTTGTAATAATGTTTGTGCAACATTGTGAATGCAATTAATGTCACTGCACTGTACACTTAAATGATTAAAAATGGAAATTTTGCATCATATATATTTTACCCAACAAATTTTTAAATAAAAAATTTTGAGGGAAAAAAAAAACCTCTCAAGGTGGTCAAAATCAAGGAAAATCTGAGAAACTGTCACAGTCAAGAGGAACCTAAGGAGATGTGATGACTAAATGTGGTATCCTGGATGGGTCCTGGAACAGAAAAAGGGCATTAGGTGAAAACTAAAGAAATCTGAATAAAGTATGTACTTTAGTTAATAGTAACGTACCATTACTGGTTCATCAATCATGACGAATGTACCATACCAATGGAAGATGTTAAAAACAGGGGGATCTGGGCACAAGGGAGGGAGGAGGTAATGTGGGGACACTGTGTTACCTGCTTAAGTTCTCTGTGAATCTAAAACTGTTATTTAAAAAAAAAGTCTATCAATAAAATACCAGTAACGACAATAATAATAGGTAATTTAAAAATCAATGGAGTCTTCACAAGAAGAAGATGCAGTTCGGAAAAATTGTCACTGATGACCTTGACTACAAAGAAAAAATGTTCTTCCAAAATCAGACAATGGTAAGAGGCAGAAACCTTTACTTAAAGAAATTAATGAAATAAAGGTTGAATTCATGCAGGGGATGAAGAGGGAAGCATTATAATTCCAGGAATGATGAACAGAATGTGGGAAGACAAGACTGGACCAAAACTGATTCCAAGAGCTGTGTGTGGGTCGACTCCTTTGACAGTATGTGCAGGGGAGCAGGGGACACGAGGCGGATGGGTAAATCAGAAGCTGCTTGTGGAGGGGCTTGGGGGGAAGTTCACGCAGTCTGTAGGTCTAACTGGATTACAACCATGTTTCACTTGATCTGCGGCTTCAACAAAGAATCAAGGACAGGAAGCAAGCTGACCTCAGAGCTCCTTGACTCCAACTTGGCCACAATAGGTGGCACTTCCTAAGAAGAATGTTACTTACATTTGGGGGAGAAACTCTCTTTCCCTCTGTCACCCCTAATTGAGCCTTACTGTTTGCATCACAGGCCCGTAAGGTAATCAAAGCTCCAACATCTGCAGGGAGGCATCTTACCCTAACTGCAGACAAAGATAAAATGCCAGCCTCCCACACGTGAGTTTACGGTGACCATAAAATGTTGGGGGAGGGGGCAATGACGAACCTTTTTGCATAATTCATGCAAATTCATTCTGTCCAGCAAATTGGTCACTTTTGTGAGAGAAATTTTCCTGTTCTCTATTTTTGGCTGGAGAAATTAGTTTTAGAAGCTCCGATACACGTTCACTACTTTTAATCTCTTCAGTTCAGTGTTGAGAATTCTGAATGCATTCTTTTTAAAGGATCGCCCTATTGAGTTGGTATTACCAGAGTACTGAAAGTATTATGGGTTAAGGGGTGAGTTAGCCGGGGAGCTCACAGCCATTTAGACCACATTATTCCTAAGAACCATCATGACCAAGCACACATTCACCAACGAATCTGTGGGAAAGCAGCCGTCGCTAAGTCGGAGGATGCTTGCTTCAGAATTTTACTCAGGTTCTAAATGAGAAATTAGAGATCAGGTGTGGCGGGAAAGGTGCATGTGTGTGCCCAGGTGGAGAGCAAGACCGTGGAGTTCAGTGTTCCCATGAAAATAGCTTTGTCCAATTTCAACAATCAGGAACACAAGCTTTGGGGGATGGCTGGAAGCTATGATGACATTCTCAGACCTCCTTGTAAAGTGACAGTTTCTAATTTGGGCACTGGGCAGATGTGCTGTGTAGTCCATACAGCAAGATCTTTAGAGATAAAGGTTGGTGCAAAAGTAGTGAAGGTTTTTAACAAAGTGATATTTGGTGCAAATCTTGATTCAAATGTATGATTGTCCCTAAGCAGGAGGGAACATGAAATCTGAGGAGTTATCTCTGAAATAAGTTTGGTATATCCCCCAAATGAAAAGCTCTAAGAGAATAGTTGGAGGGAAAAAAAAAAAGCATATAATGCTATAGATCTGTCACATCTTTTATGCCTGGCAGACATCAGAATAGTTTCTTGTACTATTGGGGCTAAAAGTAATGATTTTAGAATATATTGCTTTATTTGGAAACTATAATAGAAGCTTTGGGGGATGTATTATAATAATAGTGTATTATAATAAGTTACAACTTATTCATTTGGATCAAAAATTACCAGGGACTTGAGGTGTAATTTCTGTGGAGTATTTATTTTTTTATGTATTTATTCTCTAAGAAAAAAAAAAGGTATTTTCCTTTGAGTTCCTCTCTCAGTTTTTCAAAAACTGCAAAATATTTTAGTATCTAGACTTTCATATTTGGGACATAGTATCAATCTTAATTTTCCACAGAAATTATACCTCAAGTCCCCGGTAATTTTTGATCCAAATGAATAAGCTGTAACTTATTATAATACACTATCCTGCAGGAAACACCATGAAAAGCCATAAATATATCAAATTGAGAATAACCATGGAAATCCCACTCTTTATTCCAAAGGCATTTTGAAAGATTTAACAAGAAAAAGCTCCATTCATAAAAGCTATATTGTAAAGCCACAAAGAGTAAAATGCTACAGACCATAAAATGGTTACTTCCCTGTACATAAATCCAAGTTGCTTCATTCATGTGGAATGTGTACACTTTTAACAGCAAAGCATCATCTCTCGTAAGTAACCCCCAGAACCGTCCATCCCACTGACCTGTACGGGGGGTTCACTCCTCATGAGACAGCGGACCTTACTGAGAATACGTTGCTGGAGCTGGGCCCAGGAAATACCTCTGTCTTCCCTTATCAGGAAAGGTGGCCCAAATCTGAAACCCAAGGACAACAGGTTATTTTAGCAAAGGAAAAACCAACAGTCATGAGTGTTTGCTCTTCTCATGGGCTTCTCTCAATTAAGAGCTCAGCACCAAACACAAAGTCTCCTACCAGCAGGTACTTAATACATAATCACCAATTGCAGACCCTGATCACATAGTCCTCATTACAAATGGAGACACGCAATGAAACAGAGGCCCAAAGATGCAAAGCCAAAGAGATACTGCAATGTAAACAGATTGTTCCAAATGAGCAGATGGCTGCTAAATTCCCTTGCCTACAGTGGAGAGCAGAGTTAGACGACACTGGAATCACAAGGAAAGGCAGAGATCCCTAGGAAATGAGAGGGATCCAGTCTAGTTGACACCATCGTCAGCACTGGACAAATCCCTAGGAAATGAGAGGGATCCAGTTTAGTTGACACCATCGTCAGCTTTGGACAAATCATCAGGCCACTTACTGTTCTCTGGCCATACTGACGGAGGTTACGGTGAAGACCCAATGAAGTAAGAATTGAAAGTGTTGAGTAAACTTTGGTGAAGTGCAGAACAAATACGAGCTGGGATGTCTGGGTGGGTAAGGGCACCGAGTGATCCCTGATGTATGACGGATCAGTTTATTTTACTAATCCTCTACTGTTGGACACTCAGGTTGCTTCCAAGTTTTTATTTAAACAATGCTCATTTATGTCAGGAATACATATATTCTTGTTTGTGCATCTGGATTTATATGACCAATTGTTTCTTTAGGATAAATTTCTAGAAGTGGATATGCAAGGCCAAAGGTGTAAGGCTATCTATCTATTCCCAAATTACCCTCCAGAAATGTCATACTAATTTACCAATGAGGAAAACACAAGATTTCCTGAACTCTTGACCAGAATATATACTACTAATTTTTTTAAAGTCTTGAACAATCTGAAAGATTAAGAATGGTGTCTTGATGCTATAATCAGAATTTCTTCTACTACTAATGGAGCTGAATATTTTAATCTATGCTTGTGTTTATTCTGTGAACTGCTTTAATCTTTGTGGCTCATTTTACTAAGAGAGTATTTGTCAATATCTTATTAATTTTAGAAAGAGCTAGTTTTACACGATGGGTATCACATGATGTAAATATTTTTATTTGTCCTTATATGCCTTTCAAATTTGCTTTAAACTGTTAAATGTATTTAAAGTAAATATTCCCCTATATTGTTGTGCTGGTTTGGGTGTATTATGACCCCCAAAATGCTATGTTCTTTGATGCAATCTTGTGGGGGCAGACGTATTAGTTTTATTAGGTTGGAGTCCTTTGATTGGGTGTTTCCATGGAGATGTGACTCAATCAACTGTGAGTGAAATGTTTGATTGGATAATTTCCATGGAGATATGGTCCCCACCTATTCAGGGCAGGTCTTGATTTAATCACTGGAGTCCTATAAAAGAGCTCACAAACAGAAGGACCTCAGAGCAGCTGAGAGAGACATTTTGGAGAGTAGCTGTAGCCAAGAGAGACATTTTGGAGGCAGCTATTGAAAGCAGATTTTTGCTGATGCTTTGGAGATACTAACCCAGAATTTGCTCTGGAGAAGCTAAGAGAGGACAATCACCCCAAGAGCAACATTTGGAAGAATGAACAGGAGCTGAGAGAGAAGCTGGAACACAACATGGGATCAGCAGACACCCGCCATGTGCCTTCCCAGCTAACAGAAGTTTTCCAGACACCATTGGCCTTCCTTCAGTGCAAGTACACTTGTGTTGATGCCTTCATTTGGACATTTACATGGCCTTCAGACTGTAAATCTGTAACCAACTAAACCCCCTTTATAAAAGCCAACCCATTTCTGGTATTTTGCATAACGGCAGCATTAGCAAACCAGAACAACTGTCTTCAAATTATTTTTTAAATTATCTCTCTAATCAATTTGGAATTTTTACATGTGAATGTACGGTGGGAGAAAAAAGTTGACTATTAAAAAAAAAAATCAATTAGCCCAGCCTCACTTATTTATTGATTCATTTACTCCCTACTAGGATAACATACCTTTATTTTTTTTTTTTTTTAAATATCCACCAAACATACCTTTCCCATTCCCTGTAACCTCTAATCTACTTTCTGTCTCTGCAAATTTGCTATTTCTAGACATCTAAGAGACGTCATGCAATATTTGAGCTTATATGTCTTGCATATTTCACTAAGGATGTTTTCAAGGTTCTTCTACATTGCAGCATGTCTCAGAACTTCGATACCATTTTTATCACATAATAAATATTCATGTATACTTTGGCCTATTCTTTTCCCTTGATTTAGTTGTATATTCTTCTGCCCATATCACAGTATTTTAACAATAAACTTTATCGTGTTTTAAAAGTACAATCTCTCTTTACTCCACCACTGAATATTTTCTGGCTAGTCTAACCAGTTTATTGTTCCAGAGAAATTTTAGAAATATTTTATCACTCTAAAAATGTTTGATTTGTATTGTAACTTCTGAACATTTTATTTGGACTATATAAGAAATATACTTGTTTTTGTATATTTGCTACGTAACCAGTCACTTTTCTGAATCCTTTCATTTATTCTAATCATTTTCCAGTTCTTGGTTTTCTAGACAATCGCATAATCTACCAATAGTGAAAATGCTATCTCTTCTTTCCTTATAGTCAGCTTCATTTTTCTTGCCTTATTGTAGGCCTTACTATACCAAATAAAATAAGAGCAGTGAAGAGCAGGTACCTGCTTGCCTCAGTAGGAAGGCCTCTGATGCGTAATTGTTGAGGACGATGTTAAGCCATCTGCTTAAGGCAGCTATTTCTGATCCTCTTGATCAGAAAGCACTCTACCCCCTACTCCTGGTTTATTACTTGGGAAAGGATGTTTAATTTTATCAAATTAGAATTATTCTAGACAGAATCCCAAGTACATGTCAATGAATCCCCAATATCATGTGAAAAAGGATGAAGTTAAACGTACCTGCTAGCCTGCTGCCCTGACCCCACCAAGTTACAGAAGAGGATTAGCACCTTGTTCTCACTCTGGAGAGGCAGGGATAACCACTGGCCCTCCCGGGCTGCCAAGCGTGGGGAGACGGGCAGACCCGACGGACGAGCTGGAAGAGAGAGAATCGCATATGTGCTCTTGGCCTCTCTGGACCCTCTTTCTCTGCGACGATCTAATAACCACCAGTGGGACAGCACTAGAGGGCTTACGGGGTGAAGATAATCAGGTTCAAGGCCGCTGTGTCATCCGGCCTCCAGCATACCAAAATCACATCCATGGCGTGCACTTGCAGCTGTGTTTGGCCAATAATGTTTGAGTAAGGGCATGGATTTAATTAACCTCTTTTCAAAGTCAAACAATACTCCAAAATGATTCAGGTTGCTTTTTTTGCCTAGATCGGAGAGCCCCCAGAGTATCCACTGTCTTAGGAAGCCAACATAAGAAGTACAAAGAAGCAAGAATCTTCTACCATTGAGGAGGTAGAGGAATTAGAATATCCTCAATTTCCCATCGGTTCTGAAATTCTGGCTTTCAAGACAAAGGTGTGTCACCTGTGACTGACTTTGAAATGAGGATCTGTTTCTCTCGGTTATAACCCGGTAGAGACCAGTCAACGTCTTGTACCAGACTCCAGGGCTTGAATCTCCCTGTTGGCTCCAAGTGCCATGGACATCTGGCTCCCACAGCCTGCTGCCTGGGCTGGTGTGTATGGGGCCAGGGCTTGGATTCATCTAGGGGGTATGACGACACTGGCCCAGTGCTCTTTAACCCGGGGCTTTCTTGACTGGCTCATGGGATCAAGATGTACAGTGATCAACAACGAAAGACTGTCAGAAACTGACAATTTTAGCCCATCCAAAGTTTAGGGAAAGAGGGCATTTGGAAGTGGGAGTGTTAAAAATTTTTTAAAAGTCATTTAACTCCCTTTTTTTTCCATCAGCTTCTCCAAATTGTAAAGATTTTACTTAAAGCACAGACTTGGAAACATAAGAGGACTGAAAATGGAGATGACTCCAGCACCGACACTTAAGAGGGGGTCTCAAAGTGTGGTCCCCAGGCCAGCCACAATCCACAACCCCTGGGGATTGATAGACATGCAAATTCACAGGCCCCAGCCCAGACCTGTAAAACCAAACACTCTCTGGGAGGAGCCCAGAAATCTGCTCTAACAAGCCACCAGGTGATTCTGAGAGTCATTATGGTTGGAGAATCCCTTTATGAGTTGAATAATTTTTAGCATCAACCATCACTACACCAAGTGTCACAGGAAAGAAACCTGACAGCTCCAAGTACTAAAACAAAATATCTTATCCCTTAGCATCCATTGAATACTTTCTCAAACTCACCATACTCAAATAAAATGATGCAAAGCATTATTGTACCTGAGAGTGTCCCCTGGCCAGGGGACGGAGGGGCGTGGAAGGCATACACGTTATCTCCCTCTGCAATGGTGTTCAGGTCCTCTTCATCAAAGAAGGACCGCTGGAATCCACTGGGATCCATTTCAACCAAGATCACCTGGAAGGAGAAGGATCATTTTCCCACTTGATTTTCTCAAAGGGAACTCAACAGATAAGAAATTGAAAAGTGAATGATAGTCTTACAGCCCTTTTTACCCTTTCTTTCCTTTGACCAAGTGCTTATTTATTTTTGGTAAAAACATAGTAGGCACAATAATTAGATTGGCCCCAGACATTTCCACTGCAATAATGGAATAGCATCCAAATGCTGAAGGGGGGGGGGGGTGAATAACACGGATCATTTCCAGCTTTATACCCAACTAAACTATCGCAGGACACCCTGAAGCCCTTTTCAGGAACACAAAAAGTGAAACTGCTGATTACCACTAACAGACCTTTGCCAAAAGAACATCTAAATAGCATTGCCAACCCTATCTGCATCATGTCATACACGGAAAATGTTTTTATGGAAGGCCCAGGTAAACAGGAAAAATCCTGGTTTTGTAGTGAAGATGAGGGGTGTCTGCCCCATAGATCCTACTTGCCCAAACCCAACCCTGCTGCCCCAAGGGCTGAAGGAATCAGTGCCTCAGTACACAAAACCCACTCGGGCACACTAGCTGCAAAGCTCTCTCCACAAAGATACATTTCATGATAAAAAGACACTGAATCCGGAAAGAAAAGCTGAGTTGCAAGAAGGAATGGGAACCAAAGAAAATGGGAAATATGAGTAAGCATAAACATGCATTTACTAAATAAAACGATAATCATAGCAATTATTACTACTATTCCAACTAGGGAGGGGAAAGGAAGTGGAATTAAAATACTGGACAATGATATTATCTGTTTACAATTATATCTAAATTGAAATGGTATAAGGGAGATTAAAGCATACCAAGACCCCTGTGCTGTTTGGGAAGATAAAAGACTTTGCTAATTGCACAAATTGACATTTTAATGACAACCACTAAAAGAATAGAAGTCTAATATATAAATCCCAAACCAGAAGAGACAGAATAAAGAAAAATTGCTCAATCCAAAATAAGCAGGAAAGAAGGGGTAAAAAGAAAGAAAGGAAAAGCAGGGCAAACAGAAATCATAATATACGATGAAATACATAAATCAAAATATATCTGTGATCATAGTTGATACAAGTGGAATAAAACTGCCATCCAGAGAAAACAAGCATCAAAATAGATTTTATGCTCCAGCCAAAATGCCCATCTGACACTTTCTAACATGCCAAGTAATTCCTATCTCCCTGAACAAACACATCACACCTCTCAAATTCCTGTCTTTCCACTCTAATTATTCAAAAGTGATCTCTATGACGTCCCCCTTTTGATCTTTTATTACTAACTTTTTTTTTCCCAGGACTCTCACCGACTGTCTTATTCTCTCTTGATAAATCCCTGCTGAGCGCTTTAGAGTTGACAAATCAAGATAACTAGTTCTTTGGATTTTTTCATTTGATCCTCATGAAAGTCCTCTGAGGGGGTGATAAAAGTCAGAGGAACTGACTGCGTGGGAGCAGGACGGAGACCTCTGGGAAACAGAAATGATCAGAAACCATGACGGTTTCTCGTCTACAGACATATGCAAAAACACAACAAACTATGATCTTAGGATATGAACATTTTGTTGTGTTATATCTTAACAAGAAGGTTAACAATATTTTTGATTTTAAAAATCCCATGAGGTAGTCAGAGAAGGGACTCCATTTTACAGTTAAAGAATCAGGGAACTAATTGTTTAATTTGTCCAAGGTCACAAAATTAGAAAGGGGTTGAATCTCAATTAGAACCCTATTTGGGGATCTTCCCAACGTGCCACATTGCTTTTCATCATCATCATCCCTACCCAATCCTTTCATTAGAGGCTCCTGCTATGAGCTTAGCTCTCCAAAGTCTTGGTGAATCAAATTCCTTAAGAAAAAAAAAGAAAAGAAGAAAATTGCCATCCTGCCTTCTCCCAAATTTCCTCTGTCATGCGTTGAACCCTCAGTTCTCTCAGTGATTCTTCATATTTCACTTGTGCTTGCTTCAGTAAAGTAACCTGGTCTCTGTTCTCGGGCATGAAAATATCAAACCATCTGCATTCAAATCCTGGCTCAGCCACTTACTGGCTGTGTGACTTGGCCAAGTCACTTAACATCTCTGTGCCTTTTATTTCCTCATTGGTAAAATGAGGGTAATTGTAATACGTATCCACATGGTGGTTGTGATGATTAAATTGGCTATGGCTATGATGTTCAAAGAATAGCACCCAGCACAAAGTTAGCAACTATTAGAATTATTATGATCATAATTATCATCACCTTCTTGGAAGGACAGAAATGTCCTTTTCTGGTTGTTCTGGGTAAATGCAGGCAGAGGTCAAGGCTCAGATAGCACAGACACTGGGGACTACTAATCAAACAGAAACCCATGAGTCATGCTGGAGTCACTTGGGAATCACAAATGATCCTAAACAGTCTAGACAAATGGTCCAGTTGGGATTCTGTCATCCAGTGACTGGGCCCCATAAAAGTGCAATTCCGTCACACCTCATCCACAGGGACGTCGCCTTCTTCTGCAACCATCTTCCTCAGGGCTGCCACTGTGCCGAGGATGGGTATGGCCAGGCCCACCCGCAGGAACTGCTGGGTCTTAGAGGGGAAAACCAAGGTGACGCTCAAGAATCTGGAAAATAGGAAGAGGGGGCCACATCCTCAAAGGATTGACAAGAACTGGCACAAAACCAACACCACTGACACTGGGTCCAGTTCTGCACTTGGGCTAATCTGCTTCCTGATTGGATCCCTGCACTTCAGGTACACTGTCACCAGGTGGCAGTGGAGAGCCAAATTTCCTAGGGTCTCAGCCAAGAGTGCTTTACCTGTGAGTTTAAATGACAGGTATTGGTATTAAGAATCACCATATAGCTCTATAATCTCAAGGTTCTATTTGCTAAATAGACAATCTTAAGGAAAAACAAATTTTGGAGTTTGAAAAGTTGGTCAGTCAAGCTGCTTCTTCCTGTATAATTCAACACTGTTGATGATGCTGTCCTTATTGAAATTCTCCCTTGGTCCTGGGACACAGTCATTTTGTCCCCCCAACTCCTCTAGATACTTTCCCTGGTCCCACTTCCTATATCCCCACCAAAACATGGAACTCCTCTAGCTACTGTTCCTCCTACTCTATATAGTGCCAACCAGGCTCTGTTCTAAACACTTTAGGTAAAAGACTAATTTAATCCTCCTCAGGAGGCTCTGGAGTAGGTACTATCAGTCTCCTTATTTACAGATGAGGAAACTGAGGCACAATGAGGTTAAGTAATTGTTTGCAACATACAGCTAACTGGTAGAGCTGGGATTTGAACCCAGGCAGTCTGGATCCAGAGTCAGTGGTCCTAATGATGGTGCTATGCTGTGACAGGCAGGAACCCCAGATCACATCTATCAATAGATATTATCTGATGATGCCATGATAATAGTAAGAGCCAATGTTATATATTTATGACACAGATGCTCCATGGCAACAAGATTTTAGAGCAGAAAGGGAGATTAAGTTGCCAGGGAAAGTTTTATGTTCCCATCTTCAGCTGCATCCTAAAGATGGAAGGGGTCAACAGGTACCGAGCAAGGGAAATGGTATTTATGGAGCTGGGGAACACCTCCAACAGAGAGGCCCGTTACCAGAAAAACCAAGCTACGTAGGATGGAACGTAAGGGGTCTGGCTTGACCACAACAGAGAACACTAAGAGAATTGGGGACAAGGGAAGCCGGGGTTAGCAAAGGATCCCTCCCAAAATGATAGTTCCATGAAGATCCTCCATTGGGCGCTTACTAAAATTTCATGACGCTGGAATTGGCCAGTTGCTGTAAGGACCATTGCTAAAACTGGCTTCAGGAAGCCCCCTTCTCCAGGCCCCATCCCTTCATGGAGCTGAGTCACAGCATGCCTGTGACAGTTAGGTTCATGTGTCAACTTGGCCAGGTGATGGTGCCCAGGTGTCTGGTCAAGCAAGCACTGGCCTAACTGTGACTGCAAGGACATTTGTGGCTGGTTAATAAACCAGAAGGCTGGTTTATTAAATCATCAGTCAATTGGCTGCAGCTGTGACTGATTACAACAACGAAGGGCATGTATTCCATGATGAGAAAATTCAATCAGTTGGATTTAATCCAACCATTTGAAGACTTTAAAGAAAGAGAGAGTGAGGACGTTCACTTCTTCGGCTAGCCAGTGAAGCACTTCCTGAGTTCATCGAACACCTTCATCAGAGTTGCCAGTTATCTGCCTGAGAAGTTCATCGAACATCTTTGTTGGAGTTGTGTTTGCTACCTGCCCTACGGAATTTGGATTCATGCATACCCACAGTTGCATGAGACACTTTTATAAAATCTTATATTTATAGATATCTCTTGTTGATTCTGTTTCCCTAGAGAACCCTAATACAACTTGGTACTGGGAGTGGTTCTTGAGAAACAGAATCCTAAAATGGGCTTTTACAATTGGTTTTCTATTCTGATCAGATTCAAAGGCACTAATGACTCCATTTCCAATAATCAAAATGGCACTGATAGTCCATGGCATGAGTTGGCAAAGGAGATATAAAAATATCACCATTTGATCCTCCTAATCATACTCTTGCACGAAGCAAGCTTTGGGTGACAATGTTTTTGACACCTTAACAAAGTTTTGCAGAGTTAAGAGGTATAATGATGTTGGCTGGTTGCTCTTAGATACTCTGGACAAAGTTATAAGAAAAAGGGACGAGCTAAAGTCTTCAAATTTAAAACTTAAGTGCTGTATGACAGATGTAAACGTTTCCATGTGTGCTCTGAAAGAAAATCTTATTTCTCGTGGCCGCAGACTTGAGATTTCTGAAAACCAGACCCAGAGTCTCATTGTGCGAGTAGCAGATTTACAACGTAAACTAAAATCTCAACCTCGCAGGGTGTCTGCTGTTAAAGTAAAGGCATTGATTGGAAAAGAAGGGGATCCTGAAACTTGGGATTATGGGATTGATAATAATGGCAGTGAGGACATTGGAACCCTGGATTCTGCTGAGTCTTTGTTAGATATACCTGTAGTGGTCTGTCCTGAGGAAACCGCTCCTTGACTTCCAGTCTGCCCTGAGGAGACAGCTACCCAGCCTCCAGCTTGCTTTGAGGAAACAGATTCCCAACCTCCAGTCTGCCCTGAGGAGCCTGCCATCCAACCTCCACCTAAAGAGATTAACCCTTCAGTGCCTGCTAAACTATAATCACCTCCCCTGAGGGAGCAGCCCTCACTCCTCCGTCTGGAGAGATAAATCCTGTTTCACAAGATGAAACAGCAACAGAATGTCCTGAGGTAAATGGCTTGAGGGATACTTCTAATTCTTTTAATGACCCACCCCCACCACCAGTCTTTGCTTCAAGATCTATAATTAGACTAAAGTCCCAGCAAGCCCATAAGGGTGAGGTACAAAGTGTGACCCATGAGGAAGTACGCTACAGTCCAAAAGAACTGTGTGAGTTTTCCAACTTATACAGACAGAAATCAGGGGAATATGTTTGGGAATGGATATTAAGGGTATGGGATAATGGTGGAAGTAATATAAAGTTGTATCAGGCTGAATTTACTGATATGGGCCCACTAAGCAGAGATTCTGCATTCAGCGTTGTAGCTCGAGGGGTTAGAAAGGGTGTTAACAGTTTGTTTGGGTGGTTGGCTGAAACATGGATCAAAAGGCAGCCAGCATTACCTGAGGTCGAAATGCCAGAACTGCCCTGGTATAAGGTAGAGGAGGGGATTCAAAGGCTTAGAGAGATTGGAATGTTAGAGTGGATTTATCATGGAAGACCTGCTCACACACCCCTGGAATGTCCAGAGGACACACCTTTTACCAGGACTGTGAGGAATAAATTTGTGAGACTAGCTCCGTCATCCCTGAAGAGCTCTGTAGTCGCCCTTCTCTGCAGGTCAGATATTACTGTAGGAACTGCTGTCACTGAGCTGGAATCCTTAAACACAAAGGGGATAATTGGATCCTGAGTCAGCAGAAGCCATGTGGCAGCAGTTAATCATCAAAGACAAGGTAGGTGTGGTTACTATAATGGAAAACAGGCTCAAGGCAGCAGTCAAAATAATCCGACTCACAGAGACTTACGGCATTGGCTAGTAGATCATGGAGGACCTAAAAGTAAAATAGATGGGCAGTCTACTAAATTCTTGTTTGAGCTATATAAGCAGAAGAATTCTAGGTCAAGTGAACTAAAGCCTACCTTGAATTACAAAAACAGAGTTTCATGGCCCCTTAATCAATTCTCAGATGTGAGACAGTTTACAGATCCTGAGCCCCTTGAATGAGGAGAAGGACGGGTACCCTTGGGGAAGGACCCTGTTACACTGCCAAAAGTTGATACTGTTAATCTTCCTCCCAGCCTTCCCCTGGGGAACCTACGGCCTTTTACCAGGGTAACTGTGCATGGGAAAAAGGAAATGATCAGATATTTTGGGGATTTTTAGACACCAGTTCAGAAGAGACATTAATTCCAGGAGACCCAAAATGTCACTCTGGTCCACCAGTCGGAGTTGGGGCTTATGGAGGTCAGGTAATCAATGGATTTTTAGCTCAGGTCCATCTCATAGTGGGTCCAGTGGGTCCCTGGACCCTTTCTGTGGTTATTTCCCCAGTTCTGGAATGCATAATTGGAATAGACATACTCAGCAACTGGCAGGATCTTCACATTGGTTCCCTGACTCCTGGAGTGAGGGCTATTATGGTGGGAAAGGCCAAGTGGAAGCCACTAGAACTGCCCCTGTCTAGCAAAATAGTAAACCAGAAGCAATACCAGATTTCTGGAAGGATTGCAGAGATTAATGCCACTCTTATCTTAAGGACTTGAAGGATGCAGGGGTGGTGATTCCCACCATATCCCCATTCAATTCTCCTAATTGGCCTGTGCAGAAAACAGGTGAGTTTTGGAGAACGACAGTGGATTATCATAAGCTTAACCAGGTGGTAACTCCAAGTGCAGCTGCTGTTTCAGATGTGGTATCATTGCTTGAGCAAATCAACACACCCCCTGGTACCTGGTATGCAGCTATTGATCTGGCAAATGCTTTTTTCCCAATAGCTGTTAGTAAGGACCACCAGAAACAGTTTGCATTCAGCTGACAAGGCCAGCAGTTTATATTCACTGTGCTACCTCAGGGGTATACCATCTCTCCAGCCCTATGTCATAACATTGTCCCTAGGGACCTTGATCATTTCTCCCTCCCACAAGACATCACACTGGTCCATTATATTGATGATATCATGTTGATTGGACCTAGTGAGCAAGAAGCAGCAGCTACTCTAGATTTGTTGGTAAGGTATTTGTATGGCAGAGGATGGGAGATAAATACAGCAAAAATACAGGGGCCTGCCACCTCAGTAAAATTTCTAGGTGTCCAGTGATGTGGGGCATGTAGAGGTATCCCTTCTAAGGTGAAGGATAAGCTGTTGCATCTGCACCCCCCCCAACCCCCCATGACCAAAAAAAGAGGCACAACGCTTAGTTGGCCTCTTTGGATTTTGAAGACAACATAGTCCTCATTTGGGTGTGCTACTCTGGCCCATCTACCGAGTGAACAGAAAAGCTTCTAGTTCTGATTGGGGACTGGAACAAGATGAGGCTCTGAGACAGGTCCAGGCTGCTGTGCAAGGTGCTCTGCCACTTAGACCATATGATCCAGCCGATCCAATGGTGCTGGAAGTGTTAGTGGCAGATAGAGAAGCTGTCTGGAGCCTTTGGCAGGCTCCTATAGAGAATCACAATGCAGACCCTTAGGATTTTGGAGTAAAGCCTTACCATCCTCTGCAGATAACTACTCTCCATTTGAGAAACAGCTTTGGCCTGATATTGGGCCTTAGTAGAGACAGGACGCTTAACCACGGGCCACCAGGTTACCATGAGACCTGAGTTACCTATCATGAGCTGGGTGTTGTCCAACCCACCAAGCCATAAAGTTGGGTGTGCACAGCAGCACTTCATCATAAAATGGAAATGGTATATACGAGATAGAGCTCTAGTGGGTTCTGAAGGCACAAATGAGTTACATGAGGAAGTGGCCCAAATGCCCATGGTCCCCACTCCTGCCACATTACCTTCTCTTTCCCAGCCCACAGCTATGGCATCTTGGGGAGTTCCTTACAATAAGTTGACTGAGGAAGAGAAGACTCAGGCCTGGTTTACAGATGGTTCTGCACGTTACGCAGGCACCACCCGAAAGTGGACAGCTGCAGCACTGCAGCCCCTTTCTGGGATGTCCCTGAAGGACAGTGGTGAGGGGAAATCCTCTCAGTGGGTAGAACTTCGAGCAATCACCTGGTTGTTCACTTTGCTTGGAAGGAGAACTGACCAGTGGTGCATTTGTATACTGATTCCTGGGCTGTTGCTAATGGTTTGGCTGGATGGTCAGGGACTTGGAAGGAACATGATTGGAAGATTGGTAACAAGGAAGTCTGTGGAAGAGATATGTGGATAGACCTTTCTGAGTGGGCAATAAACATGAAGATATTTGTGTCCCATGTGAATGCTCACTAGAGGATGACTTCAGCAAAAGAAGATTTTAATAATCAAGTGGATAAGATAACCTGTTTGGTGGATACCAATCAGGCTCTTTCCCCAGCAACTCCTGTCATTGCCCAATGGGCTCAAGAACAAAGTGGTCATGGTGGTAGGGATGGGGGTTATGCATGGGCTCAGCAACATGGACTTCCACTCACCAAGGCTGACCTGGCCACAGCCACTGCTGAGTGTCCAATCTGCCAGCAGCAGAGACCCACAGTCAGTCCCCGATATGGCACCATTCCCCAAGGTGATCAGTCTGCTACCTGGTGGCAGGTTGATTTCATTGGGCCACTTCCATCATGGAAGCAGCAGTGATTTGTTCTTATTGGAATAGACACATACTCCGGACATGGTTTGCCTTCCCTGCACGAAATGCTTCTGCCAAAACTACCATCCGTGGACTTACAGAATGCCTTATCCACCGTCATTGTATTCAACACAGCATTGCTTCTGACCAAGGAACCCACTTCACAGCAAATGAAGTGAGGGGATGGGCACATGCTCATGGAATTCTCTGGTCTTACCATGTTCCCCATCATCCAGAGGCAGCTGGGTTGATAGAACGGTGGAATGGCCTGTTGAAGACTCAATTACGGCACCAACTAGGTGGCAATACCTTGCAGGGTTGGGGCAGTGTTCTCCAGGAGGCTGTGTATGCTGTGAATCAGCATCCACTCTGTGGTGCTGTTTCTCCCATAGCCAGGATTCATGGGTCCAGGAATCAAGGGGTGGAAACAGGAGTAGCACCACTCACTATGACTCCTAGTGATCCACTAGGGAAATTTTTGCTTCCTGTCCCTGCAAGCTTAAGCTCTGCTGGTCTACAGGTCTTGGTTCCAAAAGGAGGAGTGCTTCCACCAGGAAACACAACAATAATCCCACTGAACTGGAAGTTAGGACTGCCACCTGGCCACTTTGGGCTTCTTATGCTTCTGAATCAACAGGCAAGGAAGGGGGATTACTGTACTGGCTGGGGAGATTGATCCTGACTATCAAGGGGAAATAGCACTGCAACTACACAATGGAAGTAAAGAAGAGTTTTCCTGGAATACAGGAGATCCCCTAGGGCGCCTTTTAGTACTACCATGCCCCGTGATTCAAGTCAATGGAAAACCACAACAACCCAAGCCAGGCAGGACTACCAATGGCCAAGAAACTTCAGGAATGAAGGTTTGGGTCACCCCACCAGACAAAGAACCACAGCCAGCTGAAAAGCTTGCTGAGGGTAAAGAGAACATGGAATGGGTAGTGGAAGAAGGTCATGATAAATATGAACTACGGCCACGGACCAGTTACAGAAATGAGGACTATGATGGCATGAATATTTCCTCCTTGTTTTGTTATGAGTATGTTTGCATTTGTCTGTAAAGCAAGTATCTTTGTTTTCTTCTCTATCTTATCCCCTTATCATATGACATAAGTTGTACTGTTCATGTTGCAGTATTTAAGTTAAAGGAAATCATTTTAAGAGTTAATGTCACCTAAAGACTTGCATCCTATTCTGGAGAGATTTAGTATGTTTCCAGTTGTACACAGGACAACAGAGTATTGTTAGGCGAAACGTGTGTCTGTTTTTGTTCTCTACTTAGGGATAAAGTATGGTTAAGGTCATGTGTATAACTGCCAAATTGACAAGGGGTGGATTGCGATGGTTAGGTTCATGTGTCAACTTGGCCAGATGATGGTCAAGCAAGCACTGGCCTAACCGTTACTGCAAGGACATTTGTAGCTGCTTAATAAACCAGAAGGCTGGTTTATTTTATTGAATCAGCAGTCAATTGGCTGCAGCTGTGACTGATTACATCAACAAAGGGCATGTCCTCCATGAGAGAATGCAGTCAGCTGGATATAATCCAATCAGTTGAAGACTTTTAAGTGAGACAGATAGACAACCTTCACTTCTTCAGCTAGCCAGTGAAGCCATTTCCTGAGGAGTTCATCAGAGTTGCCAGTTCATTTCCTGAGTTCATCAAACATCTTCATTGGAGTTGCCAGTTTGCTGCCTGCCCTACGGAATTTGGACTCGTGCATCCCCACAGTTGCGTGAGACACTTAAAAAATCTTATATATATAGATATCTCTAGTTGATTCTGTTTCCCTAGAGGACCCTAACTAATACAATGCCCCTTACCTTCTTTTCTTGTCTTCTTATCTCCCCAACAACCCCTTCCTTTCTTTCCCCCCTCCTTCAAGAGAACTTCCTACACCTCTGTAAAGGATTTGGCAGTCCAGCAGGGAAACTGGGGGGTGACATTTTTTTCTGTTTTGCCCCTGTTAGAGGTGATAAGATTGGCGGGTGTCAGCTTGGGAAGGGGCCTGCCTGGCAACTGCATGCATTGACAAAAGCACTGCGTACACTTTCTTCCTCGGCTAGAGAAGGGCCCCAGCACCTGTCACCTCAGTTGTCCCCTTCAGCAGCTCAATGTGACCCAGCTGCGGGATGGTCTTCTCAGGGAATACCGGCCGAGCAGCAGAAAGGAGAACACGCCACCGCAGCCCTGGTGGACCAGATAACCGCAGGTGTGGACGGAAGGCAGGCTCGCCATGCCCCCCTGACCTGCCTACCTGGTCTGGCGTAAGGGGATGGGCAGCGACACGCACAAGAAAGGATCAAAGGTGTTGCTCTGTTTCCGGCAGTGCGGACAGGTCAGGGAGGACCTGTGAGGGAAAAGAAGGGAGATTAAAGCCTCCTCACTCGTTTGTACGTGGAGAGTGGAGAGGAAAGTCACAGTGCCTCCAAATGGAGACATGGCAGGCCACCCCACAAGCAGGCCGAGATCTCAGAACCATCCAGTCCTCTGGCTCTCGGCTTCACTGTGCCCCAGAATCACACAGGAAGCTGTTTAAAAATGCCGATGTCCAGGCCCTGCTCCCAGAGATTCGGTTTCCACTGGGGTGGGATGGGACCCAGGCACCAGCATTCTCACAAGCTCCCCATGGGATGCTAGAGTTCAGCCGGGGCTGGGAGCCATGGATGGAGTCCAGTCTCCTTGTGCAGGCAAGTAAACAGTGATGTTCAGAAAATAGCGACTAATAGTAATAGCTAACGTTTAAATAGCATTTACTATATATGGGGCATTGTTCTCAGCAAGGTACATATATTAACCCATTAACTGCCCACGACGACCTTATGGAGGTAGAAACTACTATTAACCCAAGCCTACTCAGGTGCCCCTAACAAGTGCTACTTCCCCAGGAATCTCTCCCTGATACACTCTGCACTTCAAAGCACTCTTGATTTTTCCTTCCAAGTACTCATCATTAAGGACCCAGCTGTCACCCTTGATGCTCATTGTGCTGGTTTGGATGTATTTTGCCCCCCCAAACGCCATTATCTTTGATGCAATCTTGTGTGGGCAGGAAACTATTAGTGTTGATTGGGTTGGAGACTTTTGATTGGATGTTTCCATGGAGATGTGATCACTCAACTGTGGGTGAGCTCTTTCTTTGGATAATTTCCATGGAGTTGTGGCCCCGCCCATTCAGCATGGGCCTTGATTAGTTTACTGGAGCACTATATAAGCACAGACAGAAGGAGCAAGCTTGCTACAGCCAAGAGGGACACTTTGAAGAATGCACAGGAGCTGAGAGAGGAGCTGCAGATGAGACACATTTTGAAGATGGCCGTTGAAAGGAGACTCTTGCTCCTGAGAAACTAAGAGAGGACAAACACCCCATGAGCAACTGAGAGTGACATTTTGAAGAGGAGATGCAGCCTAGAGAGGAACATCCTGGAAGAAAGCCATTTTTGAAACCAGAACTTGGAGAAGATGCCAACCACGTGCCTTCCCAGATAACAGAGGTTTTCCAGATGCCATTGGCCATCCTCCAGTGAAGGTACCCGATTGCTGATGTGTTACCTTGGACACTTTATGGCCTTAAGACTGTAACTGTGTAACCAAATAAACCCCTTTTATAAAAGCCAATCCATTTCTGGTATTTTGCATCCCGGCAGCATTGGCAAACTAGAACATTCATCTTTCTCTCAGCCCCTCCAATCCACACCCCTAAACCCATTAACAAGTTCTATTGAATCTATTCCCAAAACTATTCCAAACCCATCTGCTCCTCTCCATGTCTACCTCCACCTCCAGGTTCCTCACTGGGATGATTCAGCAGCATCTCAACTGCTTCTACTCTTGCTTCCACTCATCACCTGTAGCAACCAAAGTCATCCCTTAAATTGATAAATTAGACCATACCCAGCTCTAAACTTTCCAGGGGCTTCCTGTGCATTGAGGCTAAACCCCACTCGCCTTGGCGTTGCTCTGAAGACCTGCACTGCCAGGTGCCTCCTACCTCTCCAGCCTCCCCTCCAACCCACTGACACCCTTGGCAGCTCCATTGGCTTTTCTGTTCCTTGAACTTGCCAAGATCATTCCAACCTCAGGACCTTTGACTTGCTGTTTCTCCTGCCTGGAAAACTCTGTTCCCGAATATTTGAATGGTTGACTCCTTGTGTCTCCATTCTCAAGTTAAATGTCCCCTCTGAAAAGAAGCCTTCCCTGATCTAAGCCTCCCCCACCTCCTTATCATCTCACTTATCTGGGTCACAACTTGTTTACTTGAGTATTCACTAAACACCTGCCCCAACAGAGGGTGAGCTCCATGAGGGCAGGGGCTGGGTCTTATTCTCAGCTCCACTCCCAGCACCTAGAAAAGAACCTGGCACATAGTAGGCAGGGATTAAATACCTCAAGAATAAATGTAATGGATGGTGGTGATGGGAGCACTCCTTGTGGATGTAATTAACACCACTGAATTATATACTTGAAAGTAGTTACAATGGGAAATTTTAAGTGTATATATATATTGCCACAATAAAAATTAAAAACAAACAAACATAGAACTACACAACAAAAAAAGTGAACCCTAATATAAACTATGGACTTTTGTTAATAATATAATTATGATAATATTGGTCCACCAATTGTAATAAAGGTACCACATTAATGCAAAGTGTTAATAGGGAAAACTGTTGGGGGGTGGGTAGTGGTATATGGGAACTTTGTATTTTTCTTTATGATTTTTCTGTAAACCTACAACTGTTCTTAAAAATAAATTTTTAAAAAATTTATAAAAATTTCTAAAAAGAAGAAATGAATATATATTTGGTGAGTATATGTCTCCAGTGGGTGGGGTATTTGGCTCCTCACTGTTACCAATGGACCAAGCACAATAGCAGGCACTCAAATATTGGAAAGAAGGAACAAGGGAGCGTATTTGTGATGAAAAGAGAAACAGGTAAAGAAAAGGGAGTGAGCCGAGAAATGGGAGAATTCACTGTACAAGGAAAACACTGGATGTTACCTGGAGGAAGCCATGGTGACCCTTCCCCTCTCTCTAGCAAGCCCCTCCACCTGCCCTCCCAACCCTCCTCTAAATTTTCTTTGTTCTCTTCCTCTATTCTTCTTTCCTCTGTCTCCTTATTTTTGCTCCTAGTGTCTCTGCTTTGGGCACTTGAAGATAAGACAGATAACCTACAAGGAGCATGGCTAAAAAAGGTAGCGAGCCATCAAAATCTAAGAGTGGAAGCTTAGAGCTATGTACCCCAGCAAACCATGCTCTTAATCCATTCCTGCAGATATGGCCCCATCGTAAACAAGATCTCTTGAAGATGGGACTTCAGTTGAGGTGCAGCCCCACTCAATCAGGTTGGGCTTTCACCTGGATGACTGGAGTCCTTTATAAGCAGAATGAAAGCCAGATGGAGAGAGCAGCCACGGTGCAGCCTGAAGCTGGAAGGCAATGGAAACAGGAAGAGAAAGGAGAAGATGCCCCCATGTGCATTGCCATATGATGGAAAAGCCAAGAACCAAGCATTACTGGCAGCCAGCCCCAAAATGCCACAGTCTTCTGGGAGAAAGCATCACCTTGATGACACCTTGATTTTGGACTTAAAATTGTCAGCCAATAAATTCCTGTTGTCTCGAGCAACTCTTTGCATGGTATTTGCTTTAACAGCCAGGACACTGAAACACTAGGTTTCCTTTATGCATACCCCATAGCTTGTTACTGCATCCGTCAGAGAATAAGTGGGCCTTTCCTCAGATACAACAGTGAAATTTGAGCTTATTTAGAAGAGATTTCAATAACTAGATATTCTAAGCAACTCAGAGCCCAAATGGAATGTCCCCTGGTCATTCTGGCTAATTCTTCAGCATCCTCCCCTCTGGGGGGACAGAAGGAAAGAGAACTTCTCAAGTGCTGTGGATTTTCTGTGCCCATGTGCGCCAGTTTGTATATTTATGTCCCTCAGAAAAAGCCATATTCTTTAATGCATTCTTGTGGGGGCAGACGTATTAGTGTGGATTGGGTCGGAACCTATTGGTTCAGGGTCCATGGAGATGTGACCCATCCAACTGTAGGTGATAACTCTGATTGGATAGTTTCCGTGGAGGTGTGGCCTCACCCATTCAGCGTGGGCCTTGTTTAGTTTACTGGAGCACTATATAAGCTCAGACAGAAGGAGCTCACAGAGAGCTGGAGCTGAGACAGACATTTTGAAGACGGCCATTGAAAGCTGATGCAGACATTCTGGAGAACGCCATTTTGAAACACAATCCAGGAGCAAGCAGATGCCAGCCACGTGCCTTCCCAGCTAACAGAGGTTTTCCAGATGCCAATGGCCTTTCTCCAGTGAAGGTACCCTTTGCTGATGGACACTTTATGGCCTTAAGACTGTAACCTTGTAACCAAATAAACCCCCTTTTATAAAAGCCAATCCATTTCTGGTGTTTTGCATTCTGGCAGCATTAGCAAACTAGAACACCGTGGAAACCAGCTTTGACAGTCTTGCAAAATGTCTCAGAGAACATTTGGTTTTCTAAATAACCACCCTCAAAGACCTCAATAGGGATCATGTCCTACTGATTCTATCAGCTATTACTAAATTTAATAAAAATCCTAAATCAGGACAGTTTCTGGGCAAGTGTTTGTGACTTCCTCCTTTCCAAACACAAACAATACAAATCCCCCAAAATCAGTCGGCTGAAAGTATAGAAGTAAATGGCTGTAAGTAAATTCTAAAAGACTGGAATAACTTTTACCTTGCTTGAAGAGAAAAACAATTAGAGAAAAAACAACAGGAGATCTATGGGGAACACTCCATAGCAAAGGAAACAGAATAGAATCCAGAAAACTCAGAGAAAATTATTTAATGCAGCATCCAGAAAAAAAATTTTTTTTTCATTTTGGTATCCATAGTAGAGAACAAGAGAGCATAACTTCTGTGCAGCTGAAGTAGCAACAGCAAATCACAAGAAAAGAAAGAGGTAAGAAGGAAAAGCAGCAGCAGAGAAGAGGAAGAATTACAAAGAAAACAGAAGTAGAACTTGTGCTTCTACACATGGATGGATCAGAGGACAAATCCTGGTTCTGCCACTTACTTGGGAAAAGCCCAGCCTCCCAAATTGTAACCCCCAGCTCCTGGGGCTCTTATAAGGATTAAATAAAAACACATGGGCAGGCATCGGGCCTAGAGGAGGTCCGCTGTAACCCTGGCTTCCCCTAAATCCAGGTCACTTGCAGATTCTCACCTTTAAGCTTTCATTTATTTTCTTGTTGAATTTGTTTCCATCCATTTAATCCTATGCATCCTTCAGAGCCCATCAAAAGACACACCTCCTCCCTGAAGCCCAGGGGTGTTTCTCTCCTCTATGACCTTCTGTTACATTAATTAGTGATTTCACTAAAATGTTATAACACTTAGAAATATTCTCCCTTGTGTGATCCTCTGAGGTATCACACATAAAAGCCCAAAGAGAACACTTACTTTCTAAGGTCAAGGGCTGTATAATTGTATATATTTTTATATTCTCCTCAGGAACTCTTGAACTCAAAAGTGACTAGTTACATAGGGCTGTCTGGCCCAAACAAGAAAATAGGCAGGATCTCCACTTCCTGACAGCGAGCACTGGCTGGTGAGTCCAGGGCCTTGGCGTTCACACCCTGTGGAACCACCCACTCATCACTCCTCCCCCAAGGGGAGATAGAAGTCCCAGAGTCAAGAAAATGGAAAAGAAGAATTCCTAAAAGTTAGAGGCACTAGCAGTGAGTGGTTAACAGGGATTTGCAATGGGGGAGAGCAGGGTGTTTCTGGGCCCCGTGGTTTTATAATCTCAGGGTAAATCAGGCAACGGGAGCCTGGTGATCAGCAAATAAGTTGGCTGGGCCCTTGGGTGAGGAATTCTAAATATATCCCATTCTTACCTATATTGGGCTTGAAAGTGGCTTTGCACAAAGCTTCGGCCTAGAGAAGGCTGAGGCGAGGGTGATGGGAGGTTCTCAGAGTTTCTACTGACTTCGGGCTGAAGCTGCAAAGCAATGAGGAAAAATGAGCACGATTAGAAACACCTCCCAGAGCTCAGCCCCTTCCAGACAACTAGGGATCCCCTCCTGCTGGGCCGACAACAGCCCTTTCCAGGCCTGGGCTCTATACTGCATAAAGTCTGGACCTTCACACTGCCTTAACTGTAACTCAATACACTCCATCCTTTGACCTCTCAACTCCCTAAGAGGAAGAGAGAGAGAGAGAGAGAGGTACTGAAAGAGCAAAACTAAAGAAAAGAACCTTGGCAAAGGCTCACTCAGGCTCACCCGGCTTCAACTGTGGCCTCTGAGTTGATGACCCCCTGACCTTTGCCCCTGTCCTGCTGGGCCTCCCAGGTCTAAAGGCCTCGGGGTGAGCTGGGATCACCTCCCACACATCCACACCACATCTCCCACCTCCCACTTGCTAAACCCTGTGCACATTTTCTAGTGAGCCAGTTTTCACAATTGCACCATCTTTCTCAGACAAACCGGGCTTTAAATCTCAGACGCCGATCCAAAGTTTCCTTCACTCCAAATATCTATCCTATCACGCCCTTTGCATTCACTGTGTATTAGTTTTCTGTGGCTGCTGTAAAAAATGACCACAAACCAGTAGCTTCAAACCACAGAAATTTATTCTCTCACACTTCTGGATAGTATTGCCCTTGTTGTTATTAAACAATGGGGAGCATCTAACGGGTTCTAAACCTAGACAGTGGCTACATGCTTGGAGAGGTGCTTCACCTTGACAGCCACTCCCGGGATGGAGAAAGGGCATGTTTGGAGGCTCAGGGGTCAAGGTAACAGGGTGAACTGAAGTCATGAAAATGAAAAGGAAGAATGCATTCAGGACACCCTGTGTCTGTACGTCCTAACTCAGAACCCGACTGGGAGAACAGGGGAGAAATCGGGCACGGGTGAACATGGCCAAATCTGTGGTTCAAATCTGGTGGCTGCAGAACACCTGTTCTGTTCACAAAAGCGAGCGAGTCAAAAGGCAAAGGTAGTCTGGGATGGGCACGCCAGATTTGAGGGTGATTCAGCACCCAGGCAGATGTCTAACTGCAAACAGACGAAGGAGGCAGGCAGGAGTTAGTGCTGGGTGCACAGTGGACACTTGTTATTTTTTTGGCTGTCCAGGATTCATCCTACCTTCTTGGGCAATTCTGCCCCTTCTGGAACATGAAATGCAGCCTGCTGGTGTGAAAAGTACTCTTTAATCGGTCCTGCCCTCCTCTACCAAGGGGCAGGGGCAAGCCCCAAGCTAGATGGATGAGATGTTCCTGTCCTAAATGTGCACGAACAGTGACTGAAAGGCTGAAAATCTTTATTCCAGCAGTAGTGTCCAGCACGGGAAGGATGAAGCAGTTCATTCCTGACTCTTCCAAGCCTGGGTCTTCAGCCTTCCCTTTATTCCTGTGTGCATCCCCCTTGGCCTTCTGATACACCCCTTTTTGTTCCAAGTCCTCTGAAGCTGCTTGCTGGTGCTTGCAACCAAAGAACTCCCAGTGACACAAGATGCTTCTGCATAAGGTGATCCGTGAAGCACTGGGAGAGGCCGTGGGCAGGATCACTCAGGCATGGGGTACGGAAAGAGAAAAACCAGGATGAAGCTGGGGTAGGAGGCAGCAGGGGGAGAGTCACAAAGCTGGGACCACGAGGTCAAATGAGGCTGGTTCTACTCTCTGCTAGCCAAGGTTCTAGTAGCTCTCTGAGCCTCACTCCACATCTGAAAGAAATAGTAGGATACACTGAACTTACAGCACTATCACTAAAACCAAGAGATGTCCGTGTGTATCCTGCCCAGAAAATAGTAGCTGATTAATAAATGTTAGCTTTCTGATCCTTTCCCCAGCCTCATGCTCTCTTCAGTACTGAAAGAGTAGCATATTCTGTAAAGCAAACTGCCAAGAAGATTGTGTGTTTGCACTGATAGGGATGCAAAAGTATGCCCTTGTCACAGGGTGGAAACATTTTGAAAATAGCTAAATAAAAGGGAATATCAAGATCTCGACCATTAAGATAACAGGGAGAAAGGGGTCCTGTGTTTTCTATTCCAGTTTCAAATAAATCTAGCTCCATGGCTTTCACACGCTTTGAAAACAGAAATAACCTCAAAAAGAGAAATCATCATAGATTAAAGCAAAGGACAGGATCTTTCCTTCTTGGTAAGGGAAAATGAAATTTCCTGCCAAAGAATCCCAACAGCTCTGCTCTTTACCTTCAGGCGTACACAGCCGGCTTCCACAGGGAGCCTGATTTTCTGAGAGCAAATTTCAGGAGAGGCTTTGATCCCACACGGAGAAAAAGGTATTTTCTGGTCTCAAATCAGGTCAAATTGAGGGCTGGGCAAGCTTCTCTCCTGGGCCCACAACCACCCCCTGGTCTTGCCTGGGTAACGATGTAGTTCCACCACACTTGACACTTAAAAGAACAGAAAGCAGCCCAGCATGGCCAAGGATGGTAAGTGAGGAGCAGAGTGGTCTGAAATGAGGCTGAGTGGTTTTCAGGGGCCAGCTGGGTAGGGCTTTGCCAGCCAATTAAGAGTCTGGATTTTGTTCTTGGTACAATGGGAAACTGCTAGGGAAATTTAAGCAAGAGAATGATAGGAACTGATTTCCTTTATAAAAAGACCTCTCTGCTGTGTACAGAATGCATTGTAGTGGAGATACATTTCCACTTATTGGAAAATGGATGACCAATTATGGCTGCTTTTGTTTGTTTCTTCAAGTTGTTAAGAATCATTGGCAGAAAAGGGGGAGGCAAAATGAGATGAAATAGTTTCAGTGGCTGAGAGATTCCAAATGGAGTCGAGAGGTCACTCTGGTGGACATTCTTATGCACTATGTAGATAACACCTCTTAGGCTTTAATGTATTGGAATAGCTAGAAGTAAATACCTGAAACTACCAAACTCCAACCCAGCAGTCTGGACTCCTGAAGACAATTATATAATAATGTAGATTACAAGGGGTGACAGTGTGATTGTGAAGACCTTGTGGATCACACCCCCTTTATCTAGTGTATGGATGAGTGGAGGAATGGGGATAAAAACTAAAGGACAAATGGGGTGGGATGGGGGGATGATTTGGGCATTCTTTTTTCACTTTTACTTTTTATTCTTGTTCTGGTTCTTTCTGGTGTAAGGAAAATGTTCAGAAATAGATTGTGGTGATGAATGCATAACTATGTTTATCACACTGTGGACAGTGGATTGTATACCATGGATGATTGTATGGTGTGTGAATGTATTTCAATAAAACTGAATTTAATTAAAAAAAAAAAAGGAATCATTGGCAGGTCCACTCAGCTTAAATAAACTCAATATCATCTTAAAAAATGGTTTGGAACAAAGGCTCTACAGGAGTGGTTCTTGACTGAGCACGGTTTTGCCTCCCAGCAAACATTTGGCAATGTCTGGAGACATTTTTGGTTAACACAATTTGGGGGAGAGGGGGCATGCACAATTGGCATCTAGTGAGCAGGGGGATATTATCAAAGCTACAATGCACTAGATATCCCCCCACAACAAAGAACTGTCTGGCCCCAGATGTCAAAAGTGTCAATGTTTAGAAAACCTGGTCATGAGTCACATTTCCTGGATTTGAATCCTGGCTCCCCCACCCACAAGCTGTGTGACTCAAGGCGAGTTACTTGACCTCTCTGTGATCTTCCCCATCCTTAAGCCCAATGCCTCTTCTTGCCACTAAGGAAAGCGTCTATACCACCCACCTTCTAGGTAGGAAGAGCTGCAGTCTTAGAGACAACAAGCCAGGGAGAGGAAAGAGAGAACCAGGGCAAGAGGCCTTTCCTCTGCAGCTAGCAAGAAGAGGAACTATCTGTCCTGAAGGTCCCTCTCTACCCCAGCTGGGGAACTGAGAAGGAATAAGACCCTCATGGTGAGGAAGGGATCCAACACACTGGCTTTGGAATGGACAGACTCATGTTCAATTCTATTTCCACCATGTAGAAGTTGAGTGACCTTGGACAAGTTTCTTAACCTAGTTTTCCATTAACTTTAAAATATGAATTATCATCCTTATAATATCAAAATGTGTGATAAGTATTTAATTTATTCAATCATTCTGGAGTTTGAATGTCTATTACATGTCAGGTCATCAAGTCATACAAAGCATCAACTTAGATGCCTGGCACATAACAAATATTCAACAAACACTATGTTCTCAATACGGCATTCTGATTTCAAAGGGAAAACATACTCACTGTAAAATTTTGGAATATGCTGTATAGCCGACATATGTTTAGCTGCTCAGTGTTCCTTTCTTTGAGGAAGCAACTCACCCCAATTCTATAAAAGCCCTCCTTGTCCTTGTGATTTGAATGGAATGTACCACCAAGGGCAAACCAGGTCTGGACAATCAGAATATTCCATTTTGCTGTCCACATGTCCCTGGAATGGACATGCAACCCCATCTAGGCTATCAGACCCTTTCCTGGGCTTTTTCTGAAATCCCAAGCTCTAAAGAGCATTCCAGGGGCCCTCTTGCCACCATGGAGCAAAGCCAGTCTGAGAATGAAGCCAAAGAAAAGAGACCAAGAGCCAACGACCTGGTGACACTGTCTGAGTGCTTGAAGCTGGTTCAACCCTTGGACTTTCTAGTTATAAAAGCCAATAAATTTCCTTTTCTTAAATTGAATCAAGTGAAACTTCTGTCACTTGCAACTAAAAGGGTCTGTAAATAAAAGGAAAATCACCCATAATCCCACCACCCAGATAAACCACAATAATCTTTTAGTGTGTGGTCCTCCAGGGTTTGTTGTGGTGGCAACTGTATATTGTGATTTGCTTGTATGTTTGGGGAGTGAAGTGGTTATTTTTAAAATAAGATCACAGGCTTTCAAGTCAGACCTCCTTGGGCATGCATCCTCTTTCCTTGTTTAGCTGTGTTGCTTTGGGAAGGTTATCCAACCTCTCTGATTCTTGGTTTACCCATTTATAAAATGGGGATAATAACCATAGGGGCACTCCATAAATGACAGGAGTTATTGATACTGTACATTATACTCCAAGATTTGACCTGAGGAGCACAGAGTACAGTACAATTAGTACTTTCCTTGTTCCACACATTTTGGCAACCTCTTTCTGCTGTCTTAAGCATTAGGACTAGTTTTGCAGAAATGTCAAGGTTCTGGCTTTTAATAACTACTATATTATTGTTTAAAATAGGTCTCTTCTTATTTAAGAAACATCTGATTACACTCTTCTTTTCTTAAAGCTGCAAGTTGTCATTTTGAAAAACAAAGAAACAGAAAGATAACAGCTGGCTATGTGGACAAGTTTTAAAACAATGACTCAGCTTCTCAAGTCACTCATTTTTTATTACTCTACCACGATGGACTCTAAGCAAATAATGAAGGGATGGGAAAAGGGTTTGTAATAGATTCCCAAGAGGAATGGAAATAAAGTGTCCTGATTTCAAATAAAAACAAAAACTGGCAAAGCAGCTCTGAACGCTGCCTCTGTATCAGTTGCACGATACATAACAGTACTATGCTTCTGCCCACCCTGATTAACGTGGCAGAGTGAGATGCTTTCGGGCTCTGTAACCCTACGGAAGCTTTGAACCATCAGCCAGAACTGGCAGAAATGTCCTTCGCGAAGCTCCAGGAAACAGTTAAAGGAGGGTGGTAATAGGGAGAGCACTGGATCAAGAAAAAGGCATCTTAAAAGCGTCAGGCTCTGCTCAGCACGGAGCCAGCCCATACTCCCAGTGTGGATCCCTGTTCCCGGGTCCGGAGGGAGTGGAGTAAGCCTCGGGCACGTACTGGGAGCACGTGTGTCCGCACCAATCTGTCTCGTGGTGGCCTGATGGGCTCACTGTCCCTGAACTTACCCTGCGTGGAGAAGGCAGCTGCTATGGGAGAGGAGACAAGTGGCTGCCTGGGGCAAGGGATTGCTGGCTGGAGGATGTACCTGCAGTGCCCAGACACTGTTTCTATGGAAGGGGGGGCATTTGAAAATGTCTAGATGGGGTAACTCCTAGGGCCTCATGCTCGTGCCCAAGATAAGATGCCTGCAGAAAGGATGAAGGAGACCCCACCACTTCAGCCTGGGACTATCTCAGAAGGAGAGCACTAGCACAGGTCAATCTGCAAAAATGGGGAAAGGTGTGTTCTTTTCTCCTTTCTTCTTCTTCTTTTTTTTTTTTTTTTACCCCATTAGCTCCTGGCATTCAAGGAAAGCTCCATTATAACACTAGCTTAAGGAACAAATGCCTCAGAGTCTAAATTCAGCAATAACACACTAAAATATCAATATGTCCAGGTTTCAACAAAAGATTACAAAACATACAAAGAAACAGGAAGTAACAGCCCAGGCAAAGGAGAAGATTAAAGCATTAGAAACCATCAATGAGGAGGATCACACCCAGGACATTGCAAACAAACACTTTTTAAAAAATGATCCTAAATATGCTCAAAGAGCTAAAGGAAAATATGGACAAAGGACTAAAGGAAATCAGGAAAATGATAGAAGAACACAAAGATAATATCAATAGAGAGACAGAAATTATGAAAAAGAACCAAATATAGCTGAAGACCACAGGAACAGAAATTAAAAATTCCCTAGATGTTCAACAGCAGATTGGAGTTGGCAGAAGAAGCAATCAATGAACTTGAAGGTAAGACCATTAAAAACATCCAGGCTGCAGAGCAGAAAGAGGAAAGAATGAAGGAAAGTGAACAGAGCCTGAGGAACCTGTGGGATGCCGTTAGGTACACAAATATATACACTGTAGGATTCCCAGGAGAGGAAAGAGAGAAAGGAGCAGAAAAAAATATGCAAAGAAATAATCGTCAAAAATTTCCCAAATTTAACCAGAGACGTGAATTACACATCCAAGATGCTCAACAAACTCCAAAAAGGACAAACCCAAATAGACCCACACCACATCGTGTTATAATCAAATGCCAGTGGTAAAGAGAGAATTCTGAAAGCCACAGGAAAGAAGCAACATGTCACATAAAAGGGAGCCTTAATAAGATTAAGTGCTGATTTCTCATCAAAAACCATGGAGGAAAAAAAGGTGGTGGGAGGATATATTTAAAGTGCTAAAAGCAAAAAAACCGCTATCCAAGAATTCTTTATCTGGCAAACCTGTCTTACAAAACTGAGGGCGGAATCAACAGTCATCCTGAAAATCCTAAAGAATACCCAGGTCCCTATCTGAGACTCTATAAAAAGTTTCACTCACTAAGTATATTTCTCAGAAACTTAAATCCTCCAGAGTATTTCTATGATAGAGAAGTCCCAAAACCCAGAAGCCACAGCCTCTTCAAGAACATCAACCAGATGCAGTCCACTTCCACATAATGTCGACATCCCTTTTCAATATGAACAAATTAGGGTGGTCACTGCCCAGATATCCCTGAAGATTGAGACAGTGATCAAACAAGAGGGAGAAGTAGCAACAGATAAGACAGGATTTACCAAAGGATTACGAACACCTAATCTTTATTTTTTTTTTTTAGTCTGTAGGGTATTAGAACAGCGAGAAAGAAATAACTGAAATGGTGGAAATATAACCCATAGCATTCTTAGAAATTTGTTCTATAACTATTTGTTCAATCATATGAAAGTTATCACTTTTCTATATATATGTCATATTTCATATGAAAGTTATCACTTTTCTATATATATGTCATATTTCATATGAACGTTATCACTTTTCTATATGTCATATTTCATATGAAAGTTATCACTTTTCTATATATATATGTCATATTTCATAATTAAAAAAATGTTTTAAAAATAATGAGAGAGGTATTAAGACATTTCCAGAAAAACAAAAGCTGAGGGACTTGGTCGCCACTCGACTGGCCCTACAAGGAAAGCTAAAGGGATTCCTGCAAGTTGAAAAGAAAGGACACCAGACAATTGACAGAAACCACAGGAAGAACTAAAAGTCTCCAGTAAGGGCAATGTCTTTAAATATAAATAGCAGCACTATTGTATTTTTGGTTTGTAACTCCACTTTTCCCTTCCTACAGGATCTAAAAGGCAAATGCACAAAATGTAGTGATAAATCAATCGTTTTGGACTCATAATGTATAAATATGTAATTTGTGACAAGAATGACATAAAAGTGGGGGGGGGACAGAGGGGTACAAGAACAGTTTATGTAAGCTATTAAAGTTGTTAAGCTGGCATCAAAGCAAACGAGAATATCGATTTAGGATGTTAAATTTAAGTGCCATGGTAACCAGAAAGAAAATATCAGAGAATATGCAAATTTAGAGACAGAAAGTAGTGTACAGCTTTCCAAGGATTGGGGGTGGAGAGGCAATGGGGAGTTAGTGCAAAATGAATGTTAGGGCTTCTGTTTGGGGTGATGGGAAAGTTGTAATAATGGATGGTGGGGGCACTGCAGCACTGCAAATATGATCAGTCCCACTCGATGGTATGCTTGAAACAGGTAGGGATGGAAAGATTTATGTTGTGTGTGTGGATGTATGTGTGTGTGTGTGTGTATTTCCACAATTAAAAAAAGGAGAGAGAAACTAAAGAGATAATGGCAGTTAAATGCAATACATGATACTGGATAGGATCCAAGAATGGAGGAGAAAAAGCTCAAAAAGACTTTATTGGGACTCAAGAAAAAATTGGGATATAGAATGTAAGCTTTATATCAATGTTCAATTTTTTGAAACTTGTTAACTGTATTTATATGATTACAGAAGTGAACATCCTTGTTCGTATGAAATGTAAAAGTATGATATGTGCAACCTGCTCTGAAATGTTCAGAAAATAGATGATAGGTAGGTAGGTAGGTAAATAGAAATATATAGAGAGAAATAGAGTAATAGAGAGAGAAAGGAAGGAGGGAGGGAGGGAGGGAGGGAAACAGAAAGACTTGGCAAAGTTGGCAAAATGTTAAATTGGGTATGTGGGGGTGGGGCGTGGGGATATATTGGAGTTCTCTGTATGGGGTTTGTATTATTTTTGCAACGGTCCTGTAAGTTTGAAATTATTTCCAAATAGAAAGTTTTTTTAAAAAGTAGTGTGTTACTGATTAATTACCAAAGTCTGTGAAACTTGTTTTTAATTACAGCACTTTGCTCACTCGTGTTATAAAAACTTCACTTACTTTCACATTCTTGAGTGGAAATGCAGGGACCAGAGTTGAGCAGATCATAACCCATCACTGATCTTTACGTAGCAGAGCCCACAGGGAACACAGCTGAAGTACAGTTAGTTATCTGTGGCTGGTACTAGGTACTGTACTACTTTTCTCCCCCAGAAGGTTTGACGTTCATAAGAATCTGGGAATGCTAAATGCATACATGTGAAAATCATCTTTCATGCATCTTGAGAGAAAAAGGTTGGCAGCTGCTGCCCTGTGGGGTAAGTAACTGAGAAGGCAAGTGTAGACTTGAGATGGCACCACTGGAAAATATGAAAATAATAAGGAATGGAACTGACGGCCTCAGAGGGGCATTCGAAGGCAAAAGGAAACCCAACCCACCATACGATCGGGACTAAGGAGGATGAGGCTCTGGAGAGAAACACCGAAGGGGGCAGGAAAACCTCGTCTAAAACATCAGAGCCAAGAGAAGGGAGCGGAGACCAGCACATGGAATCAAGCAGCCTGGCTGCACAGGCATCATCGAACGATCGGGAATTCAAGCTCTAAGAGGTGGAGCGAAGGTTCGAGGAGCAAATGAAAATCAAATGCAATGTGCTGTTTGGAGGGTGCCTGACCTTCGCAGCCACGGGCCCGCGGGCCGAGCCGTCCAGGTCCTCGTGCACCCGGTCCAGCAGCCAGAGCAGGAACTCCAGGGCGTCGTGCTGGGCGTTGCCTTGGAACTGAGAGCCGTACTTGGAAACTGCATTCTGGAAGGACAAAAAGAGAACCTGTCAGTCTGGCCCGTCCAACACCCGAATGAAGGGCCGATGAGCATCGAGCCTGCCGGCCGTCCTTATTCATCCTCACCTGGGATGACAACAGGGAAACCCAGCGCAGTAGGAAATGTTCTTTCTTGCCATAGCCTGGGGCAGATTCCCCGACTGAGGGTGCAGAGTTCTCTGCAGAGAAGGTGGCACCTGCTTATTTCCACCCCCAGAAAGACTCTTAATGTATGTTCCATCCTTTGAAATATGACAGGGATTTTCCTGATGGGTATTTTGATTCCACTGACCAGCCTCTCCTTTGGGAAGCTCTGGCCCTTTGACGGCTCCCCTGGCCATCCTGCCATCTGTCTACTCCCGCGCTGGCTCTTTCTGTTCTTCAGACAACAAGTGTCCCCCAGCCTTCTCTCATCTTACTCTCTCCCTCGGTGATTTCATTCACTCTGGAGCATCTGTTTTCTCTTGTATGGGGATGACCACACTCGCCATGAAAAAAACTTCCTTAAACACCATGTACATCACCTCCTTTACTGCCTCTTTCTAATCCGAGTGAAATTTAAGAAACACAATCAAATTTCTCTTTCTGTGGTTAGATCCCGAAATGGCCAAGCTAGCCCTTCATTCCTTTAATATTTACGGAAGGCCTACCACATGCCAGGAGCTACTCCAGGGACCCAACAGCAAGCAAGATAAACAAGACCTGCTGCCTCGAGGGCCTTACGTTGCCTGTACCATCCTTTGCACCGTCTTTCTGTTAAAATTGTGCAACAAGTTTGTGATTTTCAGTGTAAATGCATGTTGCAGGAAAGTTTATTTCCAAGGCTAATATATGCACATACTTTAAAAAGGAATTCAAAATATAAAGAAGGACAGGACGGCAAAGAAAAGTCTTCCTTCTACCCAGCCATCACCCCCAGGGCTCCCCCAATCCCCCACCCCCTCCTTCCCCTGAGCAGCCACTCTCAGCAGTTTCTTAAGCATCTTTCCAGGGATCTTTAATACATGTGCAAGCATAGAAGCATCTGCACATAAGCAAATCCCTTTGTGTGTGTGTGTGCGTGTGCACTTATGCACGTGCACACAAGTTCATCATGGCTGTCTGTCCCACCCTTAGACTGCAGACCAAGCTTCAAGTCTCATCTCACACCCATCCGTTCTATGCTCACGTCCACCAAAGGGAGCAACGCAAGCAAGGCTGAGGACCAGGGCAATCTGCGCCACTGCCAATCAAATCAAATTCATCTTCCCTTGGGATTGGAAGGGAACTTAGGATGAGAAGCAAAATTCAAGATTTAATTCCTGAAATGCTCGTTCTGAGTCTTTATTCCAACCAACATAGTTTGGGGACTACTGAAATCAGCGCACAGTGGAACAGTCTAATTCTATTTCTTCCCCCAGGACTGTCTGCACTTTGACCTCAAGTAGAATTGCCAGGTTTAGCAGATGAAAGTAGAGGATGTCCAGTTAAATTTGAATTGCAGATAATCAATGAATAATTTTTTAGTGTAAGTATGTATGTCCCATGAAATATTTGGGACATACTTATCCTAAAAAGTTATTCATTATTTATCTGCAATTCAAATTCTACTGGGTGTCCTGTATTTTATCTGGGAACCCTACATCCCAAGCCACCCTCAAATCTATACCCTTAATACTAACATTCCCAGCTGGGTGAGCACCCAGTCCCTGAAACTTAAAATCTCTAAAATCGGCTCTTTCTCTTAATGTCAGTGTCATCTTTCAGCTTCTCCCTGATACTCACGTCAATCAGTCAAGCATTCTGGATCTGGCTCCCAAAATATCTCTGTCCCATTTCTTCAACAGAGTCCCATTCCCACTGCTGGGTCCTAACTACTGCAGACCCAGATGACAACACCCACCTAAGAAGGAGCCCCGAATCTCTCCCTGTAAACCCACTGTATTCATAGTCTGGCCTGAAACCATGAATTTCACCACTCCCCCATGTGTTTCAAAGAGCTAGATAAATGAGCCACCAGGGACCCCAAACTCACTTTCCACCTCTATAGTCTATACTTTTACTTTTATTCTTCCTCCTATGGAAGATCCATTCCTCTCCAGCTAATCATGTTAACCCTTAAAAACTGAAACTCTTCAATCTCAGCCTTGCTACACAGCCCTACAAACTTCCCAAAAAGAATTTGACAACATCAACGGCCTTAAAAATGCCCCCCCCCCCATATAAACCTAGTAATCCCAATTATGGCAATTTAACCCACGGAAATGACAGACAAAAGCAAAGATACGCATATGCTTTGTTCAGAACTGCCAAAACAGTGCCGAATGGAGAATTCTTGTTTTTAAAAGGATGCTGTCATACTGCTGGCTGCAGGTATAAAAATGATCTGTACTACACATAAGTCAAGATAAATTCTAGATGGCTGAAATCCTTAATATAACCATAGAAAAACTAAAAGTACACCAAATAAAATATTTATCAAAATGCTTGCTATAAATAAATCTAAATAAATCTAAAATGTCCAGTATTAGGTAAGAGGAAAGATAGAAACAGTTGGGAGAAAATATTTGCAGCAAATCTGACAAGGATTAAGAAACTTATATAAACATGTAAAAAGAACATTAAGACCAAGGCAGAATAGATAAGACAAATGACACGAATGGACAATTCCCAAGAGCTGACTTAAAACTAGTAAAGACACGGAAAACTCCTCCATCTCATTCTTGGGAAGAAATGAAAATAAAAACAAGATTCTCTTTTTGTTGTTGTTTAATAAATTAGTAAGAGAGACTATCCAATGTCTGGGAAGACATGCATTGCTGGTATGTCTGAAAATAGACAATTTTTTCTTGAAAAAAGAATTGTAAATATGAGTGTTAAAAATAGTCACACAAGGTTGACTATTTAAAGTAAAAACAATAAATATTTTAAATTGGAGTGGTGATTACACAGGTATATTTGTCAAAACTCATCTAATTCGATGCTTAAAATGGGTGCATTTGAGAGTATGTGATTTATACTAGATAAAGTTGATTTTAAAAGTAATAAAATAAAAATAATAAAATAGCCATATCGTTGCTTTGACTCTGTAATTCCACCTCTAGGAGTTCTGCTTATGAAAGTGATCAGAAAAAAAAAAGGCACCTAGTGTTCTTTTTTACTTTGTTCTTTTTCACTTTAATTTTTATTCTTATTATTTTTGTGTGTGTGGTAATGAAAATGTGCAAAAATTATTTTTGGTGATGAATGCACAACTATATAATGGTACCGTGAACTGAATGTACTCTGTATGACTGCATGGTATGCGAATATATCTCAATAAAACTGAATTAAAAAATAATAAAAAAAAGTGATCAGAACTGAAAGTAATATGAGGTTATTAATTACAAGACTATTCAAAGCAGTGTGATCACTGGAGAACTGGACAGTACATAACTGTCTCCACAGGGATTGGCTAATTAGGACATATTCTTTTAATGAAATATTATGCACTATTTAATTAAAATTAAGTTCTGTAGACTATTTTAAAACCAGGAGAAAGTCTTGTGATAATACCTAAATGAAAAAAGTGGGATACAAAACTAGAATTTCCAATTGTTTGTACAGGCTTTGAAACACATCAAAATGTTTATATTGGTCGTCTCCAGGGGGTGGAATTACAGATCTTGTTTTTTTTTTTTACATTTTGGTACTTGGCAGATTGTTTTACAATATACATATTCAGCTCCATCGTTAGCAAAGCAAAGTATCATAGAGCATAGCATTTGGATAGGATTTTTATTTTTTTAATGTATTAATTCATTAGCTGTTAAAACAAGGGGTGGCCCTTCTCTCTGTGGGAGGCTGGGGGTGACTTAGGATTCAGGAAGGCAAATCATTTGCAGGGCTGATGGGGTAACTCACTCCCATCCTGCTGACCCTGATCCAGTCCCCGCCTTTCAGTCTAAACCTATTACTCCTTCTTAAAGACCACACTCCTAATGTGGCCCACAAGACCTTATGTATGGTTTGTTCCCAAACCCTCTCCAGCACCCCCCCACTTCCACCCCCTACTCCCACCCCCGTGGTCGCCTCAGCTTTTATTAATTTACTTAATCGTTTATTTATTCTCACCACCCAGCAGAAACCACTTGAGCCCCACTCCCCCCGGCCATTGGTATTTTCAGTTCCCAGGGCCCGGAATGCACTTTTCCCACTTTCCCACGTCCTTAACTGACCCCATCGAAGCTCAACTCAATGGTGACCTCTCCTGAGAAGCCTTCCCTGGCTCCCTCCCCAACCAAATCACAACCTCCTGTAACAGCGCAGCATTTATCACCATTTCTAATCACGTGACTGCGTGAGTATTTAATTAATACCTTCTCTGCCGCCAGACCATAAACTCTAGGAAAGTGCTTCCAGGATCTGGTTTTGAACTCATCACTAATGTCCACAGCCTCCTGTCCAGACATATGATACATATTTGTTGAATGAATGAACATTCTGTCATCTGCTAAACAGGAGAACCCACCTAGATTTCCGTCTGCAAGGTTTAAAAAATCGTTTCTGGAATCCACTCCCCACTCCAGAACTAGTCACCCTAAAGCCCCAGGGAACCCCAGATTATATCACCCTCATTAACATATTAGCAGGGATTATCCTTCAGTTCCCTGCGGCTCACTGGGAACTCCCAGGCCCCAAAGATTTGAGTGAGAGCAGGAGGGATGGGAAATCCTGTGAGTCATCCCCTGTGATTGTCATTAATCTGTTAGATTTTTTTCAAGCCACACTCTAGCCTCTCCCATTGCTGCAGTAACTGGATGGAAACACATCTGGCAAGAGAAAAGGTGCACAAAGCTCACCTCCCTCCCTTCCTCCTCCAGGTATCTGCAGGTGAGGAGGTGTATTAATAGTGAGAATAACACATACATCCTACAAGGCCAGGCACTGTTCTACGTGCTGTATATAACTCATATAATCCTCACAACAACCGTATAATCAGGCGGGTGTCATTACAATCCCATTTTACAGGCAAGGAAAGTTGAGGCATGCCGAGATCTAGTAACTCACTCAAGGTCCACAAAGCTCAGTAAGGACCCTAAAATTCCCAACTGAGACATTCTAGCTCCAAAGACCTTGTTCTTAGCCACTATACATACTGCCTCTCATATTAAAAACAAAATGTTGCCAAAAAGAAATTTGAACGACTGCTCCAGAACGGTGTTTTACTAATGGAGGAAGGAAGGAAGGTGGAAGTTGGCCTCCTTGCGGATCACAAGGCAAGGATTGCTTTCTCAGGCTGAAACTCAAGAGCCCTGATGCTTGTGGAATGAACACGGACAGGTTCCCCCTCCCCCAAAGAACAACAATTGGCCTGGGAGGAACTTCAGCTCTCTGCCCAGAGACGTGGTTTTTCAGCAGGAAGCAAGCCATGTGCGTGGATTATCAGGCACTCTTGACTCCAACTGGCGTCCCAAAGGAAAGCTCCACCTTAACCCCAGGGGAAGTAATACACACAGTTTACAACACTGCCCTGCTTCGTCCTGGAGAAGTCGGGGGTGATCCTGGGGACACTGGAGGCAAGCCCGTGCTAACATCAAGCAAAAGCATGCCACCCCCCAAAGGGTAGGTTCTCAGCTTCCATCGGGCTTAGAATAAAACCCAAAATCCTTACCATTCCTCCAAGACCTGACATGATCTGGCCAACCGCACCTCCCTCCACTCTACCTTTCTTAGCTCCAGCGACAGATGTTTTTCCCTGCCTCCAGGGCCCAGCTCTCCAGGCCTCTGGCATTTGTACTAGCTGTTCCCTCCCCACCCTGGATGCGCCTTTCTCATCACGCATGTTTCAACTCAAGCACCACCTCCTTCCTCCCAGGCTTTCCAACTCCGACTCCCTCCAGATTGGAAGCTCGGTCCTGCTCTGCCCCAAAGGCCTTCAAGACTTCGACAAATATTTGCTGAATGCACAGATGCATCTCACATCTGCCGGATTCCTCCCCTATCCCCACCCCCGCTCAAAATACCTGGGAGATATTAATTCATAAAATAAATCTGCAGCTCAGAACATACACCGTAACTGCAGCTGAACTTCAGAAGCCCCAGGCAAACCCTTTCCTGGTTCTGCACACCCTCTTGAAGAAAGCCAAACCAGCGGGGCCAGGTCGGGGCTGCGGCAGAGCGGCCGGGGGCGGCTGGCGCTGCCTACCTTGAACTCCGCTGAAAGTTGGGGCGTGTATTCGCGCGTCCAGAGCGCGCGCACCAGCGCCGCCAGCTGCTCGGTGACCTCGGCGCGGCCCGGCGCCGCCCGGTAGCGCCCCAGAGCCAGGAATTCGGCCAGCAGGTCGGTGTTGCTGAGACACTGCACCACGGCGTTCATGAAACAGGTGTTGCCGTGGTTCTTCAAGCCCTGCGCGCCCGGGGGCCGCGCCCCGTCGCCGCCGGGGAGCTGGGGCTGGGGTCTGGGCGGGCGCTCCTCCTCAGGGCTCCCGGGCGCTCCTGGGGTCGACCCCGGGGCGCTAGCAAAGCCCCCATCGCCGTCTCCATCGCGGTGTCCCGGCTGGGGCGGGGGCGGCGCGTCCCCGGGGCGCGAGCGGCTGCCGAGCGCCAGCAGGAAGCGCCGGAGCAGGCGGCGCAGGGAGCGGCGGCGGCGGGGCCGGGGCGCGGACGGCCCCTCTCCAGCCGCATCCCCCGCGCAGGCCTGTTCCGCTCCCGGGCCCGGGTCCATAGTTCCCTGCCGGTGCCGCTTCCCGGCCCGAGCTCCCGGCCGGAGGCTGTCGCGCCGCTAACTGGCCCTTCCAGCCGCAGAGAGGCGCCGGGCGCCGGCTACCTGCCGGCCAGGTGTGCGGGGACGAGGTGGAGGCGGAGCCAAGGGCTTGGCCGCCCCGCCCCGCGCGGGAAGCCGCCCCCAGGGCAGTGCCCCGCAGTCCTTGGGTCCTCGCGGCGCGGAGTGGGAATAAAAGCCCTGGGAGGCGGCGTGGTCGCGTTACCAACCCTGCCCCACCTTTTTACAAGCTGCTGGACCTATGCTTGACCTCTGCGCCTGGGCGCCTCCCGCCACCCTCAGGCTGTGGAAAGAATGAAGGATTGATCAACTTGAAAGCACCTAGTAAATTGCAAAATCCCGGCTGCTTGAAAGTTTCTTGTCATTTCGTCCAGGTGAAGAGAAGAAACGGGAAAGGAAAGACTTTTCCAAAAGGGCAGCTGCCGGGGCACTGAGAAGCGCGCTGGGAGCCGCTTTTGTGGGCTGTGGGTTCCTCCGCGGGCTCAGGTGAGTGCGGGCAGGTGGCGCCACCTCCTTCCAGCCCGTGTGCCCTTTGCTGGAGGCAGAGCATTTGCTCAGACCCGCCATCCTGGGGCCAGATCTGGGAACCGCACCTTGCCCTTTGTAAAAACACCCAGGTCGTTGCGTTGTTTGTTTTTTTGTTGTTGTTTTTTTTTAATAGACAAGGTTAGAATCACTGTTCCAAAACCTTGCAACGAGACATGATCCGCCTCGCTTTAACGAGTGGAGAAACGGGCTCGGGGAGGTCGACCCTGTGTGCCGGGGCCTCACAACTGGGAAGCAGCGAAACCGGAACTGAGCTCGGGTCTGTGTCCCGCCAAGCCCAGGCTCCTTCCACAACCTCGGTGTTTGCTCACCAGGAAGTTTTCTGGCTCTCAGGCGCGCCCCCTACGCGGTCTTCTGTTCACCCTTTAACGCGGAATCCCTGCTGAATTGTTGCCCAGTCAGAATTAGCTTGGCCTTGCTCCGCCCTGGGAGCCTGTGCTCATATTGTCCCGTAACTGTCAGGTTTATGATTAATCAGGGAAGGTCTTGCGAAATGAATTCCTCATCACTTTCTCGCTCAAAAAAAAATACAGCAGCAGCCTGCAGGATGCACTTTACGTCAGCGCCCTGGAATGTGATTTGTTATTTGACAAATAAGTGATCACCGTTTATTAAACATCCCTCTTGATATTTCAACTACGATTAGCAGCAGGTTCCCTGATGTGACTAAGAAGCAACAGTTAAAGGGTAAAGAACAAAAGACTGTACTAAGTGGCGGCTTGAATGGTTTCCGGGAAAATGCAACGATTTACCCTCTGGAACAAGATGTCAGATTAGATGACTTACACACAAGGTCCATTCCGTAGCGTTTCTGATGAGAAGCACTGGAGAAAGAGTGTATGGCCAACTCCAGTGAAGCACCTCTGAAATTCACCTTTGACGACCACCTCAAGGATTCCCAACAAGACACATTTTCTTTGAGAAAGCAACAAAGTTCTTGTTGAACTACCCTATGTCAGGAATTCTACCCATGCTTTAATACCTTCTTTCACTTACTTCCCTCAATACCTTTTGAGCAGGAATTTATTCTCACTTTACAAAAAAGGAAACTGAGGCTGGGTTAAGAAATCTGCCCAAGATCTGGATTCAAACCCCAGTCTTGCCCCATGCTGCTTTCAATAAAATGATGATAAAGAATGTATATTCACCTTGCCTTATTCTTAGAGGATTAATAGCAAGGTTATCTGGGAAAAAAATCATGATGAAGGGCTGTGGGTTTCACAGTCACAGAAAAGAGGGTATGATAGGAAGCCAACAACTGGCAATTTATTCATAATAAAATTCAATACTTTAATTACACAGTGTATAAATTATCCTTGAACATATTTCAATTTTAATATAAAACTTAAAAATGTAAAATGCCTTCTACAAAGGAAAACAGAAAGTCATATATAAAATATTTTGACTAAAGAACAAAAACACAGAGGTGAGAAATCCAGCCCAGCCTTTGCGACGTCTGAACGGAGTCTTCATTAGAAGTGACGCCGAGGTTCCGGGAGGCCCCCAGTGCTTCACGAGGCGTACGGGTACTTCCATCTCAAGATGGCTCCGTCGGCGCTTACGCTAACGATGTACTGGTTTCCTGGACTGATCCGGATGCGTGTGATGTTGCCACTGTGTCCCACCCCAACATGAGTGACTTCACCCTCGTTATAATCCCAAACTTTGACCAGATGGTCATTTCCACCTGAAAAAGACAAACAGGTATGCAGCACTGCTGCAGTGTCCGGACAGCAAGAAACAGCCCTGATTTCAAACACCTGGATCATTTTCAACACATCTCCCATGTGCCCAACTTGGGGGGAAAATTATGTTTATAAAAACCCTTTTCTCTGATTATAAAAATCTACACTGGTTGAGTAAATTTGGGGAAAAAAAGAAAAGGAGGTGAAAACACTCTTAATCCCACCACCCAGAAATAACCACTAATAACATCTTAGTTTACTTCTCTCCTGTCTTCTAGCCCTAAGCTTATGAGTATAAACATACATTTGTGTATGTAATTGGGATCCCACTGTGTCTAATTTATATCTTGCGTTAAGTAAATGTGTTTATGAAACTTTACTTCATTTGGTGCATTTATTTGCTAGTGTCCTGAATGATCAAACAGCAAAGGAATTGGCAGAAAAGGAATTTGGTATTGTTCCAATAGGCATGTTTTGCGATAAATACCCGCTTGAAATGCTGATTTATTCAACTTTTTGTGGGGAGAAGGGGCATCACATCATTCAACAATAAAAGAGAATAAAAAGAATTGCATTTAAGACTTCAGAAGGAAATCAAATAGGAAGGTACTCGGGAAGAACCAGGCCATTTTAAGGGCCATTTCTGTCATCCGTGTCCACCAAGAAAAAAGCAAGCCCAGCCACGGAAGGCTTAACTTTGATTTGTATTCCTAAGGCTACTGTGCAAACATTTCATCTCACTGAAATGTGACTTCCGGATTTTTCTTTTCTGGCTAGGTCAGCTGCCCTGAATCCAGCCAAATCGCCCTTTAGACCATTTTGCAGTCTTTTCAAATTGCCTCCCTCCATGCTCCCACCTAAATACGCCAGGCTTGGCTTTCTTTTCTTATGCCGGGACTAACCTGTGACAAAGTGCACTCCTTCCACTGTGATATCCATACCATTTATTGACCCAGACAAGGAGCCGTCCAGCTCTCTGATGACTGACCCATCAAATACTTCCCAGTAAGCAATCTGAAATTCAGGAAAAGGGCATTAGGCAGGACTCAGCTTGGCAGCGTCATCTGCACACATCCTAATAAGGGATGGTTCTACTTTATATAGAAGGTAGCAAAAATACACCAAGGGATGACAGAAGGGCTGAAATTATAAATAGGCTGCAGCGGGGGCAGAAATCCATTTTAATAATTTTAGTATTGGCTTAAAACTTTACATTCTATTTAAAGAGATGTTGATATGCTGATACACCCAGATTGTGACAGAAAGCTCTTTTGATGAGACCAATCAGATGAGTCCACAGTAAACTGTTAAGGAGAGAGGAGAACAGCCACTGGGTCCACACTTCCAGCTTTTGTTCTGAGAGCCTCAGGCCTGCAGAAGGGGAAAGCATTTCCTTCCTTCTGCCTTGGGAATGAGCAGTGCAGCATTTCCGGGTCTTACAAAGGCACCTTCCCACTGTAGCTGGATCCAGCCTCTTCCTTATTCCACCCTCATTGCCAACTTTCTCTTCTGCCGCAAAGCAATGAAACTCAAGGGGGTAGGGCTTAAAGACAAACTGAGTTTGTTTGTCTTCCCAGGAAACTAGGCTGGGCCTGGAGAGAGGAGATGGTGGAGGGGAGGGAGATTTTTCTCCAACTGTATCGCTAATGTACTTTTTGAACTGTGAACCTTGTGAATGTACTACCTGTGCAAAAATGAAATGTCTTTCTAAGGAAGGATCACTTGACTGTGAAATGGGAGTGTGAAGTTGGATGTGCATATGTCCCATTTCACTTTGTTTTCTGTTGATGGAAACCTGCCGTTTTCCAGTCATTATGCCAGAAATCTGGATAGTTTTAAATCTATGCTATTCAAAACTATTTTTTGTTTTATAACATCTATTATTAAAAGAAAAACTTTTCATGCAAGTTAGGATCTCACAGCTTTATTGAACGATTCAGGAATCGGGCAGCATGCCTTTCAGAAAGTAGAAAGGAGCTCCACCCAGGAAGTGGAAAGGGGAAGCTCACAGAGGGCAAACTTGGAAGCAAGGAAGGAAATGTTCTGATTAGCTGATGCTAGGTTTCCATTTTACATAGGGGGGGTCTGAGAAAGTAGGGGACGGATACACGTTGAACAGTATGGCATGTTTGTCCACTCCGATAAGCTGGTTGATCACCAGGTATTGCTGATGTGCAGTTCTGTGGGGTGAATGTCCATTCTCTCAGAAAGCCCCTGCAGGTCAACTGTTTTTGTCTTCTAGAAAATCCTCTCTCAGAAAGGGGTCCCTCCCAGCAATGCCCAATGCTGACGGCCATTTTATTTTATATAACATTATTGATGCCGAGTGCATTAATAAAAAAGTTCTGTTTTCATGTTAAAAGCTAAAAGGAGTAGAAAAGCAACAAACTCACAGAATTTGTTGGGGCTTGACTTCCTGCCTTCACCACCAAGGGGCTCCGTCTTTGCAAGTGTCCTCGCCTGGGAGGCCCTGCCCTCAGATCCAAGCGTTGGTAGTTCCTTCTGTAACTCAAGTTCGGCTCAAATGCCGCCAGCTTAAGGAGGACTTCACCAGCCATCCTGGGTGAAGGGGCTTCCTTCCAGCCCTCCAGAATCACATAATCAGTTCAGTTTTCTTTTCAGCCCTTTCACCATCTCATATCATCATGTTCATTTATCGCTTATTGTCCATTCATTCATTCGTTATGTGTGTATTGTCTGAGCCCAACCCGTCCCACTCTATATTAATTAATTTAAAATTAAGCAAGCCAACTCCATGAGGCTGGGATCACCATTGTACCCCCAGCACTAAGAAAAGGGCTTGGTTTACAGATTTATGATTCCAATATTCTAGTGAAGTTTCTACCTTCTAAGAAGGGGAAACTTGTCTGTTTCTGGAATTCGAGTCTCATAAATTAAAACCAAGAACACGGCAAAGTTCATGCTAATTTAGAAATTTTATGAACCGTATGTCATCGCATTTACAGTGCCATGGTGATGGACACTGTGGTTGGGTGTTGCTTCCCAGTTCCAAGCAGGGGCTGAATTAGCCCACAAGCCAATCAGGGGGTTGAGCCGATTTGGGCTGATGAGACACAAAGAGACTGAGGTGGCTGGTCTTCTGAGACTGGAATCCTGGCAGACCGCATGTCCTCCATCAACATTCCATCAGCACCAGGCAAACTCCTGGCTTGGACCAGCAGAGTCTCTTGGATTTTTAGGACAAGGTGTCCTTGGGCAAAAGTTCCCCGGTCTCACTTGGCATCACGATCATCTGGGTGGGCAGCCTCAACAGGGAAAAGTTCCACCCCTAGATTCTACCGTGTTGGCAGTGGGGGGAGCAAGGGTAGAGATCTATGTTCAGAGGCACCTTTGGTATTTTCCCCACAATATTTTTATAGTTTCAAAACCATCCTTTTCTATAGTTGGTGGAAAAGTAGAAACAAAACAAAACAAAACACGTATTTTTCAATTATCTCAAAATCTGAGTTAGAGGGATCCAAATTCATTAATTGTCTGTGCAGGTGATTAGGCCGAGATCTGGCTGATCTGGTTTGGCTGGCAGGGTGGATGAGCCCCTAGCATCCACCACGTGCCCCTCTCCTGAAGCTTCTCGCTTGGGCAAATGGGAAAACTTCCCCCAGAGAGAAAGGCCAGTGTTCCTCCCAAGAGCAGAGCCTCCCCAGTTAAGGAGATTTAATGAATTAGAGTGATCAGAGAAGGTCTGCTGTCTGCCAATTTGAATGTAGTTCAAATGACACCTGGTTTGGGCACAGCAATTCGGTTCCTCGTAATAACAAAAACCATCATTTATTAAGTACCCACTATGTGTCAGGTCCCCTGCTATAAGCACCATATGTATGCAAGACTTCAATCCGCACAGCAATTCTATGAGGTCAGTGCTATTTCCATTTTACAGACGAGGAAACTTAAGGTTCCGAGAGCGTGCACTTCCAATGTGACACAGCTCCTTGGCAGCAGAACCACAACCTGAATGGGGGCGGCCTGCCTCTGCTATGCTCTTGTACCAGAAAGATCTTGACTCATGCTGGGTGGGAGCCCTTACCTTTCTGTCTGTTCCACTGGTGATGATCTGGAATTCTTCAGGGTGGTAGCAAACACACTGGAATAAGGTGTTGGCCAGGATCATCTGATTCCTCCTAAGACGCCTAAAAAAATAGATTCAGAGGCTGTGAAACCCGGCTTTCTCTTGCCCAGGAGATGCATTTACTATTCAAACTAGATTTGGTTACCAGCTTGGATGCTGGTTGGTTGATAAATCCCAAACAGCTAACGTTGCTCAGCGCAATAGCACCTGTGATTCTTCAAAATAGAAATCTGGTTACCCTCCCCGCCCCACTTCTGTTACTTCCCAAGTGCACCTGTCAGTGGCTGTCAGAAGAGGCTGGCAGGACCCATTTCCAAAGACAAAGCACAGAACTCAGTGGAAGTAGGGGAGGCTGAACCAGAGCCCACCTGTTGTCTCTATAGAGAGTTTTACCATCTTCTCAAGGGCTCCATTCCAAAGGGCAGGTGCCTACAAGCTGAGGGGCAAAGTGTGAGGAAGGGCTTTTGAGGAATGGAGATCACTGGGCTCCACCTCTAGGGATCTGGATTTATTAGGTTGGAAGAGGACCCCCCAGACCTGCATGTTTAACTGGAATCCCAGCTGATTTGTATGTGCGCAAGTCTGGGAACCACTGCTTTAGATACTATACCCAGAAATAAGTGAATATTGCTTGTTTTTCCATAGACCTAGGTGTGCTGGGTGGACATCTCACAGGCCAGGCTCAAAAAAAAAAAAAAAAATTGCACCTCTGCACAGGGCTTGGACAGGGGTCTGGTTTGAAAATAAAAGCACAGAGACAAAATGTTTATAGTCAGAAATTCCGAAAACTCCCTTGAAAATCCTTTGGATCACTTCTACGATTGAGTCTACGTGCTTTGGTCTAGTTGTCTTACATTTGGCATCCTTTGGGGGAAGCCCCTGGAAATGTGGCCAACTCAGGGGAAACAGCAAATTTATGTCACCTCCAACCCCACCACCCCCACCCCTTCCTCACCTGCTCATTCTGGGTTTGACCTGACTGGGCGGACTGACAAAGACGAACTACCTGTATAACTTACAATTTCCCTTTCTCCCTTGTTTTCCAGAACACTCGGAGTTGAATGTGTAAGTTAAGTCATGCGGTTTCACTGTGTGTCCCAAGAAAGCTACTTCTCTATTCATCCAGAAACTTCTAAGAGTCAGCTCCTCCTGGAAACTATGTCTTTGCCACCAGCATCTGTAAACCCTACCCATCAATGAACAGGGATGGAGAGGAATGGCTCCTGGTGACCAGCCTCTTCACTGTTGCCTTAAATAATAAGATTTCTACCTTTGTTGGAAACTTCTCTCGAGTTCCATAAAATGCTAGAACAGCTGGGTTTCATCCCGGGTAGCAATAGATTTGGGCGCTTCCTAAGTCTCCCTCCACCCTCTCATTGCAGACCACCTACACGAGGTCCCAAATGATGCAGGTTCCGTCTGTGCTGGCCGTGACACACTCCTCGTTGTTCTTCTTTACCCTGATGCAGGACACAGAGGACTTGTGCTCCTTCAGGGCCTCCTCCAGCTTCTGGGTCTGGCAGCCGATCTGCCACACCCTCACCTGAAAGCAGCAGAGCACAGGCTCTCAGTACACCCTTGGGACTTGTGCAAGGATAAAAGGAGATTCCAACCTCTGCTGAGCTTGAATTTTGTTTTGTTTTGTTTTTTGAATTCCTTGTTTTCATTTCCGTCTTTGGGCTGGGAATGCCAAGTTGAAGGGCAGGAATATTCACGGATAAGATGAGCTCATCTTCCATGGGACCCAGCAAAAATGCCACCAATTATCCACACCTGTCTCTACTTTCGGGCTGAGCTAGTTAACAGACATTCACTCCTGAAACCAATCGTGTGAGCTGCTGCTAAACCAAGGGAAATAAATTATTGACTCGTTTGTGCTGAGAGTTGCTCTTGAATTTCTGGTGCCATCGGGAAATTTCTTGGGTCCTCAGAGCCCTATTTAAGTTTTCACATCCACTGCTCGGTTTTACTCATTGAAGTCAATGGTTTTCAATTCCATCACACTCACCTTCTCTAACAGACATTTTCTAACACTTTTACTATCCTGAAATGACATTCATTGGTGATGCAACCTACATATATACGGAAAATTTCAAAAGAGTCAACATGATGCCCTAATTGTATTAGAAAGGATAAGTAAGAGGGGGGTTATTTATAATGTCCTTTAGTGAGAAAAGCTCTGGCACGCCTGCACTAGAAAACATAATAATGTAGTCAAATGCTTATGCCTTCTGATGAGTATGTTAGATTTCTGAAAAAAGAAGAGCAGAACCCATTCTGTCCAAGTACTGCAGGAAAATGAAAGAACAGCGGCCTGGGTGGACCCTAGACCATAAATTAATGTTAGCATAAATACTAGCCTAGACTTATTTGTAGCCGATAAGAGGAAAATAACCTGAAATGAAGAAAAATGTTCCAAGACACTGTCCACCTGTCCAGGTGAAGAAAAGGAGGGAGCACGTTGTTACGGATGAACTGGGCTCTATTCTTTTCTACGGTGCCCAAATAATTCCCTATGTTATGACATGGGATGAGTTAACGACTAAGTGTCAAAGATAACAAACCTCTTATCCTGAAACCCCACTGCACCAGGCAGCAGACATGCTCCATAGAGCTGCTATTCAAAGGACCTAAGGAATAAGGTGTGAAGGTGTGGCCCCAGGATGGGAGCCAGGGTCCTGGAGGCATATTTGCATGTGCAGGCATTAACCCTTTAGTTCTGGGATTGTATTTGAACAACTGTTGCATTCCTATCAGTGTATACCTGCTGGCCAGCAGCTCAGGACTCGAGTACTTGAAGACTAGTTAAGACCTGTCCTGGGGAATGGAAGGAGGTGCTGACTAGGCCATGTAAAAAGATGGCTGAGCCAGGGCCAAGAGCAATTATCGATGAGTGTGTGGGTGTGATTTCCTCCTGTAGCTTTCATCAGCCCAGCACCCAGAGGGCAGAGAGGGTCTGGCCCAAGCCGTGTGTAGGTATCAGAAAGGCAGACACCCTAGAAGGATGCCGGAGTGTGTCCATGAGAGCAAGGCTGAAGTGATAAGGGAAGGAAGTAAATCCACAAGGGCAGTGGTGGGCAGAGAGCAGGGGAGGTGGTCTAGGTCTAGCCATGTGCCCATGTAGCACCCGAAATGGGGCTAGTCCAGACTGCGATGTGCTGATGTAAAACAGACACCAGATTTTGAAGACTTGGTACCAAATGAGGAATGTGAACCATCTCATTAATAGGAGTATTGTATTCACTTTGCACACGAGAAAACTGAAGCACAGAGAGGTTTAATAATGTGCCCAAGGTCACACAGATGGAAAGTGGTGGAACTGAAATTTGTGCCCAAAGCACCATGAGTCCAGAACCCAGCCTCTCAGCCCCTGAACTCTGCTAAAAGCTCAAGATGTTTCCTTTTCCCTGATAAGTTCTTCCTACCACAGCCCGGAGAAAAGGAAAAAGAAAATGCTTTTAGGCTAAGAAAAATCAGACAGGCTGACAGAACTCCTAGGCAGAGAAAGGGAAGATTTTGGCATAAGAAAAAAGAAAGCTGAGGAACAGGGGAAGGGAGAAGGGTGATCAACGTGTGGGTGAAAGGTGTTTTCGGCTCCTTGAAAGGATAGAAGGAAATAAAATTAATGGTCAAAATGTCTGGTTGTATTAAAGAGTTAGTTGTAAAAATATCACGTGCCTCAAAAGACAAAATAAAGGCAATTTCTAGAACTATGGTCCTTGGGAAACGAACAATTATTCCCAAACTGTCAAAATACCAACTCGGGGATGTGACACTAATTTATGATGCATTTCAACGTTTCAGCAACATCATAATTTGGTCCTGCCTGAATCCTAGCACAGGTAAAATCGAATGGACAGCCTCCCATGAGGCAGCTGTTCTGCATCGAGGGCTGTTTTTCAAAGACTGTTTTTAAGGACATTTACCTCCCCTTCCCCGCCACCACTGATGATCCTCTTGCAGTCGCTGGTGGTGGCGATGGCTGTCACCCCGATCCTGTGGGCACTGCTGATGACGTACATCAAGCGGCCCGTCTCTGGGGCGAAGGCTCGGATGCGACCGTCGTTCCAGGCTGGCAGGAAAGGGAAACCAGAGGCAGCACAATCAGTATCCTCGCCCTCCCTCCACCCAGACCGCTGCCCCCTAAGTCATGGATGAGAGTCGGGATAGAGAAGAGAGGCCACCCCCACCAACTGCCAGTAATCATTCCACCCTTTCCTGTGACTCCCCAAATGGTCACACCTGGCTAGTTTGTCTCGGTGGCACCTGTCTCCAGGTGTATCCCACCCCAGGTGAGGAAGGGTGGAGAGGGAAAGAGGTAAAGAAGCCAGCTCCCACCTCTCCCGTCAGCTGTCATCTTGGACATTCAATTCTCTAGTTGCTATCAGCCCCGGGTTGTATGATTTCACATTTCCAAATAAGTGTTGGCCTCCCCACCCCCCGCCTTTAAATCTGATGCTCCTTCTCCCGCCCCCACCATCTTCCCCATCTCAATAGAAGTTGCCACCGTCCATCCAGGAGCACAAGCCAAGAATCTCAGTCATTCTTAATTCCTCTAGATTCCACCCCACACATACACACGCACGCACAATCCACCAGCAAGTCCCGTCAGCTCTACCTTTGAAAAGCATACAGATTTTGACAATTTCTCAGCCCCTCCACTGTGACCCCCCCTTGTCCAAGCCACCACCGTCTCTCTCCTGGTTTATCATAACAGTTTCCTCTCTGGGCTTCTACTATTGCCCCCACTAAAATCAGTTATCTCCATGGGCGCCGGTGTGAACTTTATAAAACCATGTCACCTCCCTGGTCAGTAACTTCCAAAAGCTTTCCCCACTGCATCAGAATTAAAAACCCAAACTCCTTTATCCTACAGGGTAACTAGTATCTGCCCCCTACCTACCTCTTCAACCTCCTCTGTGACCATGGTCCCTGACCCTGCCTCCCCCAAACCTTCCCCCCACTAAGCTCCAGACACACTGGTCCTCTCTCTGGTCTTCAAATAACGCCTGGCAATTTCCCACTTTGGGGCCTTGGCACCTGGTGTTCCCTCTGCCCAGAACACTTGTCCCCTGTCTTCCCACGGCTGGCCAGCTCTTTCGCATCATTTAGGTCTCAGCTCTACTGTCACCTCTTGACCATGTTCAGTAGGATGCTTGAGGTAGATCTCATTTCATCAAAGAGTTGAAGGAAGCAAGGGTCAGGGGGGGTTTCTGGGAGAACATTCCAGAAAGATGGGACAGTAGTAGAACCCAGGCCCCATGCCCTGTTTTTGAGAAACAGCAGAGACACAAGCGTGGCTGGTGGAGGTGAGTAGTAACCGAGAAAGCCAGAGGTAAGAAGGTGGAGGTGAGGGACGGGGAGAAGGTCATGCAGAGCCTTATAGGCCGTTGCAGGGTCTTTGTCTGCTACTCTTGGAGAGTAAAAGACTTTTGAGCCCCAGAACTGGCATGATCTAACTCAGATTTTAAAAAGAGATTTCTGGCTGCTGTGTTGAGAACAGACTGGGGGAGGGAGGTGATGGGCAAAGACAGAAGCAGGGAGATGAGGCAGGAAGCTGCTAGAATAATCTAGGAGAGAGCTGAGGGTTGCCAGGACCAGGATGGAGGTGATGAGAAGTGATGGAATTCTGTGACATTAGAGCCATTAGAAGCATACAGATGGGGGGTGTAAGAGAAGAGGAAGCAAGGAAGACTCCCCGATTTCTGACCTGAGGGTTTGTTAGGTCTGAGTGTAAGGAAACAAGAGCTCCTGGATGTGAAGACAAGCCTGAGAGAGAAACCAACATGGAGGACACAGAGTCAAGGAAAGAGGCAATGAGATGGGTTCCTGATGTCATTGTTTTAATAGCTGCACCCAAAGATCCACCCTCTAAACTTTTCGTTCATGTGAACCAGTAAATTTACTTTTTTGACCACTGAGGAATTTGTATATGGATTAGACAAGACAATAGTAAGAAATTCTTACTTTATAGAAAAAAATGTTATTTGTAGAGATGCAAACTGAAGTATTTAGAAGTGGACTATCAAGGTGCCTATAATGTATGTTAAAACACTTTAGCAGAAAAAGTACTAAATTGAGTTAAAAACAAGAAAATTCCCTTTGGAGCTGGGTTTTTAGACTCTTGTACAACAAAAGGGTTCTAATATAAAAGCCCTGTCCTTGGTAAGCCCTCAAATCCAGTCTGTAATTGAATCACTAAAGGTCTCTGGCATAGAGAAAGATATATATATATATAGTCTATCCACAGCAATTTGGGAGAAGAGAAAATGCTGTGTGGTTCTTTCTAGCTCAGAAAATCTCCCAGCCAGAGGGGAGCTCAAAGGAGAAGCTAGATTAGAAGGCAGGAAGGACGGGCAGCGGGAGGGTGGCCCCGGTTACCCCCACATGGAGGCTGGTGTAGAATGAGAGCAGTGAGAATCAAAGCCACAGCCAGAGCCCACGTCCAAACCCTGGCGTGCGCGTCACCTGAGATGATGCTCTTGCCGTCCCTCATGAAATCGATGCCGTGGCAGGTCATGTTGGGCACCGTGATCCGCAGCAGCTCCCTGTTGGATGATGTGTGCCACACTCGGATGTCTCTCTTGGCACAGGTGGCAAACAGCTCAGCGGTGCCACTGCGAAGAGGCCGTTGAGAGAATTAGAGATGCAGTCGTAAAAGACGTGCAGTGTTTCTCTGGTGCCTATTTGACACTGAAATGTGATTTGCAAGGATGTAGGAAGGATGGCTTTTAGATGACGCTGGTTGATGACCTTATAGATTTCTTGGGGAAAATAGCATTTGATGCCCTCTGTGCTTGTTTGGATGTATTATGTCCCCCAAATGATTTTTGAAGCAATCTTGTGGGGGCAGAGGTATTAGTGTTGATTAGGTTGGAATCTTTGGATTAGTTTGTTTCCATGGAGATATGACCTACCCAACTGTGGGTAATACCTTTGATTAGATTATTTCCATGGAGGTGTGGCCCCGCCCAGTCAGTGTGGGTCTTCATTAAATCATTGGAGTCCTGTAAGTGCTCAGACAGAAGGAGCAGCTGCAGCTTAGAGAGACATTTTGGAGACAACCATTGAAAGCAGACTTTTGCTGATGATAGCCCAGAGTTTGTTCTAGAGAAGCTAAGAGAGGACAAAATGCCCCAAGAGCAACATTTTGAGAAATGCACAGGAGCTGAGAGAGGAGCTGGAACACAACCTGGGATTAGCAGACACCAGCCACGTGCCTTCCCAGCTAACAGAGGTTTTCCAGACGCCATTGGCCTTCCTTTGATGAAGGTATACTTGTGTTGATGCCTTAATTTGGACATTTTCATGGCCTTCAAGCTGTAAATTTGTAACCAAATAAACCCCCTTTCTAAAAGCCAATCCATTTCTGGTATTTTGCATAACAGCAGCACTGACAAACCAGAACACCCTTGAACCAGAAAACATCAATTTAAGTGTCTCAGTGTCTTGTCAGACTGGAGGACAGAAAGTAACATCTCTTAAGATGACCACATCTGTGGACTATTCGTAGTAAAGAGGCTCAGCAAACCCTTTGCTGCAAAGTAGACCATCTTATTAAAATTTCAAAGAAGAAAATGACAAGGGTGCCAGAATTTATGTCCGCAAGACAACCCAAAACACTTCTTTGTTCAGTTAGGAGAAAATGTGAGATTGTGGACAAGGAGGAGAATCCCAGGGTAATTGCTCTGTCAGATATTTTTCTTTTTTAAAGGTCAACATGTAAATAGAATGTAAAGTGCCAATATGTCAAAAGATCACAGGTTATTCTGGTTTGGTTAAGTAAAAGGTATGATAAAAGGCTAAAACAAAGACCCTCTGCTTCCTAACTATAAATTTCTAGCTAGTCTCTGGCGAGGCTACAGACTGATGCTAAATTTTAGATGTAAGAACTTCTCAAGCAATTTTTACATTTCAGAATAAGCACCTCATTCATAAAAATAAAGAGTTCCTCTTATCTTAAGGCTTACTCGCTTTGAAATTAATAGAAAAACAAGTGGATCCTTTTCATACATTTACTTTTGGGGCTCAGAGTTAAAACTGTGATGCCAGGATAGTGACTTAGAAAGAGAAAGCTTAGGGCGGACGGCAGCTGGGATGGAAGTCCTTGCCAGGTGGCCCTGATGAATTGAGGTCAAATCAGGACAACATGAGAACATTAATATTTATTTTAAATGAGGAATACTTTATATCGGACACTGCCTTTTGTGAGTGAACTCCTCCTTTGGGAAACATGAGCTCTTAGAGAGGTATACAGACTACTCATGAAAACCAAATATCACCTAGGGGAATGCCTCTGGGGCACTCTCCAAATTCTCTCCACCCTTGGAGGACAGACTACGTCCTCAGGAGTCAGCCCTTGCCCAGAAATGAGCCATTTGAGTTGTAGACAGTCCTCAGTCTAGGATCTGAGAGGTTAAGTTCATTAGATCTTGAAGACATCTTATGCCCACTGCCATCGTATCTGCCAAAGCTGGGAGAACCGAGAGGTACAAACAAATGACTCAAAGGAAGTTTGAAAGAAGGTGCCACGAAGCTTATTCCAAACAGTATTGGGAAAAACTTAGAAAGGTCTTGCCAGCCTAATCATCCTTTCCATGGAGGGTTTCTTAGAAAAGTCAACACTCCAAAGAAGTCCAAATTAGAACTGGAAAAACCATTTGGTGAAGGCAATAGAAAATCTATTAAAATAATTCAATATTAGAAAAAATTATGTTAATAGATGTTGAAATTGCATTAATAAAATTAGCTTCCATTGTTCATGCATCAAATCTCCACATTTTTATTGTTTTTATGGGCAAAAATATTTTCCTCTTCTACTTACAATGGGAAGACAATGTCCTGGACAGCTTCAAAGTGACAAGTGGCAATGAGAGTCTCTTTGAAGTCTGTGAAGCTGATGCAATAAATGTGTGATTCTTCTGTTCCGACAAAAAACTGGTGTCCCTCGCCTCGAAGTGTGATGGAACTGATGCCACCTTGTAACTGAATTTTCCTTTAAAGAGAAGCAAAAGGTACATCAGATTCACTCAATCACTGGGTATTTATTAACCATCTAAAACATTACAGAGGATGCAAACCACGCACATAACCTGGGTTACAGCCTCAAGGAGGTGACACAGTTGGAGAGGCAGGAATTGCTCACAGTATTGTGCATCCCGTGGTCAGCCAAGGGAGAGGTTGGCATGGGTTAAAACAATAAGGGAGGTTTCATTGGGGAGATACGATCTGAAATGGGTTGTGCAACGCAGATATGATCTGGATGGAGAGAAAATTCCAGACCTATGCCATGCTCTTGGGCACGAATGGCCATGGAAATTACACACTCTTTTAATTCCATTTCTGGGAAATAATCCTGATATAAGGGGAAAAACTTTTATGTCAACGGATGTCATTATAACCATATTTAAAATGGCAAAAGGTTTGGAAAGACACCATACATCCAGTCATAATGGAATGGTGAAATGAGCTATGGGGCACCAATATCATAGGGGATTTGCTTAGCCATTAAAATGTTGAAACTATTCTGTTGTGTTTTGAAAATGTTGTGATGCTTGCATTAAGTGAAAAGTCAGAATACAAAATTTTACATGTGAAGAACAACTATTTTTAAATTTATATAAATAGCAAAGACAAGGAGAAATAACAAAATGTTAATAGTGGTTGTCTTTGCCAGAACTCTCAGGAATTATTTTCTCTTCTTCCGCATGTCAGATCTCCCTTTTCTACAAACCCCAAATGTTTAACAAGCCTGAACTTAGGAAAAATATTTTATTTATTTATTTAGTCATTCATTCATTCATTCATTCATTCATTCATTTAAATGAGGCCCTAAGAATCTAACCTTGCTCTGCAACCAATTTGGTCCTGACAATAAGAATTCAGTGGGGGCTCTTGCGCAAGGCACTAACATGAGAAATGCAGTGTTTTAGAAAGATTCATTTGTGATTGGGACATAACAGTTAACAAAGAAAGGGCATTTAAGGCAAGGGCGTTAATAAAATAGGCCACGAGTCATTTCCCAGCTCCTTCACTAACTAGAGCTCTTTGACTCTGGACAAGTTGCTAGAAATCCCTGGGCCTCAGTTTATTCGACCACAGAATAATTCCTCCCATCCCGGGTTATAGTGAAGATTAGCGACAACAGTGGCAAAGTACACTAGCCCATCATGGGGAGCCAAGCAATACCGGCTATTGGCATCGGGGATCCCCAGAAGACAAGATGAGGGCCAGGGCTAAAGAGGGAAAGCCAGAGATGGCAGAACTTCAGCAGTCTCTTTTGATCCCCCTACTTCCCTTTCTAGTCTCCACGACTTCTCATGTGAGCTACTGCTTTATCAATCTCCTATAATCCAAGGAGGCAGAAATCACTGCATCCAGTTTGAGTTTATGCTATCAAACAGGGTTACTTTGAAGACATTACTAGCACATCTATAGGCCGAGCCTTGCAATAATTGCTTTGAGTTTAATTATCTTCATCACAATAAAAACATTTGCATATAAAAAATAAGAGGTTAAGCAATGAAGGGATTAATTTACTATATTCACTTCACATATCCAATCTACCCAACATTGTTCTTGAGTCCCCCCAACCCCATTCAGCCTCATACAAGACTGAATCAAAATATGTTCTCAGTAAGACCTACCCTGATCACTGAATTTAAAATTGTAACCTGCTCCCCTAGCCCCTTCAATTACTTACTCCGATGACCCCCATTATACTTATCACCCTTTAATACTATGTACTTTTCTTGTTTATTTTGCTTGCTGTTGATTGTCTCTTCCCTGCTGCTAAAATGGAAGCTCCAAGAGGGCAGAGATTTTATTTGATTGCTTGTTTTATTCATTGACATACGCCAAGTACCTAGAATAGTGCCTGGTACCTAGTGACTACCAGGCTTAACACGTTTGTTTGGATGAAGACAACCGATGCTCGATTCTACGGTGCATGTGCAACGACTCCTGCTCCTTTAGAGCTAGTAGAGGCCATATGGAGCTTGTCCAGGAAAAGCCGGCTTTTGTCAAAGCCGAGTTCAAGTTCTGCCTCTGTGCCTCTCCAGCCTAACAAGATCACCCACTTCTCTGACCCTCTCTACAACATCCATGATGTATTTACTTTACCTGGACCATGAGGCTTGTGCTTTTATCCTGTCTTCTTCTGTAGTGACTTTTTCATGTGTATATACCTTATCTCCAAACCAGACCAAAAGTTCTGGCAGAGCAAAGACCATATCTTATTCTCTTTATCTTTCTATAATAGCATCTAGCACATTGGTTTGGATGGATAAGGGACTCAATAAATATTTGTTGATGACAATGTATATGGCTTTATTTCATTCCATTTTAATTAGATAAGCCATGAACAGCATATTTCATGTATCCGGCACACAGAGATCACTGGTAAATATTGGCTATCTGCATTAGGATTTGTTTTCAAGTGCATGATCCACAGTGCCAGGCACATAATAGATAACCAATAAATTTCACTGAATAAACCATTTTTGAAAAGTTTGAAAGTTGGTGTTATTTGTTGGATAAGCTTAAAACAGCATGTTTCCTTTGTTGTGTCGTATGTTTGCTAAATAATGATGGGTGCATTTATTAAAAGGACAGAGTCTTCTTTGGGTAATAATGGACTATTCTGGCTTGATTCAACATAAGCTGTTGTCTTTTCATTGGCAAAGAAGCCACCATCTCTTGTGGTTCCAATTACTCATCTTAACAGCAAGCTGAAACTGTTTTGTCAAATATTGCTTTGCCCATATCGCTTAGTTGCTGGCTTTAAGCAAACCTCACTCTGGTGGGTCTCTCCCCACCCCAACCCTGTGGAGCCCGGAACTTACTTAATGGGTTTGTAGTTGGGACTTTTACAAAAGAACAGCAAGCCGGCTCCGGAGCCCACCAACAAACCCTCCATCTTCAGGCACTTGATGGCCGACACTCCCTAGGAGGAGAAACAGCAGTGAGAGAAAGGCCAAAGGTGTCAGCGTTTTAAGAATCAATGAAAGACCTGACCAGTGAGCCTGGCCAAGGTCGTGTCAATGCTGTCACACGTTGCTAGGGTGGAGGTCAGAAGATATTGTCCCTGACGCACCCCAGGCTCTGCACAAGGGCTCAATATCAACATGCACCCATATGTCCAAAATAGCTCTCCTGGTTCTGCAAAAAGCAAACATGCTTCACCATCCTCCCTTCCTAAAACCACCTGTGTATTTTGAACATATTAAAAAAACTAAATACTTTTATATTCCCCAGATTTTAATTCTTATAATGTAAAGAGACCATCCTGGATGTCCAAAGGAAGACTCATTGTGTGGTGACTGTATTTTTTTTAATTAAAGCATGTAATGCATCATCTTACCAAAGCAGTCTTCAAAGTTTGGGAATGTGTGATAGCCATTTTATAGTATCCACTATGAAGTTCTAATTTTAAAATGTGCATGACAAATACTTGATTTTAAAACATTCAATAACAACATAGCTCGTGACTTCATAGGTTTGTGTCTCAATGAAGTTTGAATACAATAAAACAAATAACGTCCTCTCAAGTTACTTTAAACTAAGCTCTGCCTGGTTGGGCTCAAAAGACATTGAATGATGTTTGAGAAGAGAAAGTAAGGCTCAATTCCAAAATTGTTACAGCAGGACGATGGCATGAGCACGTGGCTCGTGGAGGAGGGAACCCTGGAATGAATATTCTTGGCATTTGTTCAGGGACTTGGGGAAGTAGGGAACGAAATGATCAACAGTTGCATAGTGTGTTTTCTAAATAAACTTTTTTGAAACTGTTGCATAGTGTGATTTCTAAATGAACTTTTTTGAAACTATCGATGATAGTGTTTAAGCACACAGGTTCTGGAGTCTGCCTGGGTTCAAATTTCAGCTTACTATTTGTTTGCCATGTACGTGCCTCAGTTTACGCCTGCATAAAACGGGGATGAAAACATGCCTTGCACCATGTTTGATGCATAATAATCAGCATTTATTGAGCATGTGCTGTTTTAAATATCATCATTGCCATCAGCATCATCATTTTTATCTTAATGCTGGGTCCCTAAGAGGTCCACTTGAAACCATTCCAATTCCTTACCTTTCTACCCATAGAGCAAACATCTAAGTCGAGTTCTAAAACAATGAACTACTCAAGATCACCTGGTATTCAAACCAAAGGTCTTCAGTGGTGCCTCTTACCTCTTTGTCCCTCAAGAATTATTTTCTTTCTACCCATGTAGAGGGTGTCTTGGAACCACTGCTTTGTGGAATCTACCATCTGACCTGAATGGTTAGGAATTAAAGCATCCATAGGAGACCTAAGTGCCAGAGCTTTGAGGGACACTAAGATAGCCACCCACCGTTTCTGGAGAGGCACGTACTTAGGTCCCCAGCACATGGAAATCAGCAGCATCCAGACCAGAAGTTTCCAAATTGTGTTTCATAGAGCCCTTTGGAGGTATCTCAGGAATTGGAACTAGCAGGGCTTTAAGCCTTGTCTTCCTTTAACCTGCTCTGCTTTGCTCTTATCTGTTTATTACATTGGAATCCCTCTTCTAAAAATTGAAAAACACTGATCTAGACTGCACCTTGTCCTCCTATGGAGGGCATGCTTACAGATCCCCTTAGAAGCTTGAATATGAAATGACTATGTGATTAAGAAAACTCTGAAAATTTTCCAGAAACATGGTACACTATTTCAAAGCTTTTTGGGAATATTTGCTGAATGGAAAATTATCTAAGCTTAGTTAGAACCATCTGTTCCATTATCAGAAATAAGACAGGCAGGTGCAGAACTTAGCACAAGCATTCAAATTCAAAGTTCAGTGGAAACAGCCCTTGTAACTTTTGGAGGTGCTGGAAATACACAGCACTTATTATATAAAATTACCTTTGGGTCACAGTCTTTTTATTTTAGATTAAATATCGAAGTTCCTGGACTTTCAATCAGAATTGTTAGGAATTCTGCAAATACAAACAATTGACAATTTCTAGGTCTTGCTCATGACTTCTAACATCAGCTGAGGTGAAAATCTAAGATCTGAGTCATTAGATTAGAAAATACACATATATATTTTATACTTTTAATATAAATAATACATATTTAAAATATAAATATTTATAATTAATGTAAATATATTTAAAATATAAATATTTATAATTAATGTAAATATATTTAAAATAGAAATATTTCTAATTAATATAAATATATATTTAAAATATAAAATTTATAAATTGGAAATTAAATATAAATAATTAAAATTATCTATATAGTCGCAAAGATCAAAGAGCACACTTCTTTCACCTATGGTGATTGTGCTGCCCAGTGCTGGTGCCAATATAGCTACAAATCACAAAGCCACAGGTCTTAGGCTTTGAAGATGTGAAAAAAAGATGGGGTTCTGACTCCCTAATTGAGGGCACCTAGGAATGCCTTTACCCTGGACATTTAGCAGAGACGAGGTTTAGAGAAACGGTCAGTGTACCTTCTACAAATTGAAGTGTGGCTTTGGGTACATCACACTCCCCTCCCACCCCCTGAAAGCGTGTGATTGTGATTCCAGTGGTGGGAAGAAAGAGCTGGAAGGTGACGGAGCAGAGCAGACTCTCGCCAGACCACTACTCACCAGACTGAATTTATTCTTCACAGGCCCAGTGTCTGCCAGCATTTTCGTCCTTGGGTTCATTTTCAGAATATCACCAGTTGTGGTGCCAAGGTAGAAAAAGCTGTCATCGTCGGCCATCTGAGGAAGACAGAGACAGAAACCTCAAGACCTGGGTTTCCTCAGTGATGCCCCCATGAGCCCCTCATCAGTGAAGAGATGAGCTTCCTCTGAAACCTTAGGAGACCAACAAGGGTGCTCGTGGCGACTTCTATTTCTCAGACCCAAAGGTGGGCAAGAACAGCTCGGAGGGAGCGCAGAACCAGGGCCAACCACAGATTTGGAGAAAACATTCGACTCCAATTAGCCTGTGCATGTCATTTGAAGTCTATTTGTTTCAAAAGTGAATATGTACACTTCCTTCCTTCCTTCCTTCCATCCTTCCTTCCTCCCTCCCTCCTTCCCTCCTTTCCTGTTAGTATTTGCCAGGTGTGTGTGTGCGTGTGTGTATGTGTGTGCATATGGGGGGGGCATTCTTTTTATTTCAATCCTTCTGTGTCCATAGATTTTAACTTTGGCCCCTTGAAAACAGCATACAGCTAGATTTCATTTCAGAGTTGTTTGTTTTATTTTGTTTTAAATTGAGTCTGATGATCTTTGGCTCTTCCTGAAAGTTTAGTTCATTTACATTTATTGTGATGACTGACATATTTGAATTTATTTCTATCACCTTATTTTGTACTATTTGTCCCACTTCTTTTTTCTTCCCCCTCTTTTCTTTCCTTCTTTTGGACTGACCAAAGATTTCACATCCCCATCTTCCCATTTCCATTTTTTACTCTCTTCTTTTAGTCATTCATATACAAATTTGAACATGCATATTTGACTTAAAGACTTATTATCTTTAACTTTTTCTGAACAATACAATTATCTTAGAATACTCTAATTCTTATCATTCCTTTCCTGGACTTACATACTATATTTGTCCAGGATTTTAGTGCTATTTGGTTTTAACTTCCTAAATTAGGCGTTATTCTTTATTTTAAAATTTTGTGTAGCCATCATGGGTTTAGATTTTCTTACATGGTCACAATTTTCTTTGCTCACTATTCCTTCTTGCATCTCAGACCTTCCACATGGATTATCCTTCTTCTGAAGTTCATCCTTTAAAGGATCCTTTAGCAAGGATCTGTTGGTTCTTGGTCAGCTTTTGTTTTTATTTTGCCTTTATTTTGTCCACATTCTTGAAAGATAGTTTGTTTTGTTAGGTTACAATTCTAGTTCTCTTCTCTCAGTACTTTGAAGATACCACTATTCTGTCCTTGGGATTGCATTAATGTTGAGAAGTTAGTTGCCAATCCACTTGCATTTCTTCATGGGTAATCCTTTTTTTTTGGCACTTTTAAGACCTCTTCTTTACATTTGGTGCTCTGCCTTGTCACTAAAATATGCTGAGGTGTATATTTCATTTTATCTTTCCTATTTGGGATTCATTGGACTTCCTGATTCTGTAGTTTGTTATCTTTCAGTAGTTCTGGAAAATTTTCAGTTATTTTTTTCAAGTGTTGCATCTGCACATAATCTCTCTCTTTGCCTTCTGAAGCATGGATTACAAATATGTTAGACCAGTGGTTCACTTTGAGACCCTTTCATAGGGTATGTGAGGTCAAAACAATTTATACAGTAAGATGTGATTTGCTTTTTAAATTTTTATTCTCTCATGAGGGCATGGTGGTGTTTTTCAGAGACTACATGACATGTGATACTGCAACAGACTGGATATGTGAATTCAGCTGTCTTCAGTTAAGTCAAACATTAGATTTACAAAAATGTAAAACAATGATGCTCTTCTCACTAAGTTTTCTTTTTGCTTAGGAAAATAAAGTTATTTTTCTTAAAAATATGCTAGGTGTGCTGGTTTGAAGCTGTTACATATCCCAGAAAAGATCATGTTCTCCATGTTCTTTTAATCCATTCCTGTGGGGACAGACCTATTGTGGGTGGGATCTTCTGACTGGGTTGTTTCAATTGAGATGTGAGCCACCACCCAATTAAAGGTGGGTCTTAATCCTTTTTACTAGAGTCCTTTATGAGAGGGTAAAGGAGAGGGAGAGAGAGAGAGAGAGAGAGAGAGAGAAAGAGAGAGAGAGAGAGAGACGTACTTAGAGAGAAATGCACCAGAGATGCTAAGAGAGAACCCACAGAAGCTCAGAGAGAAAGGCACTGGAATCAGAAGCTGAAAGCAATGGAACCTGGGAGCAAAGGACCAGCAGATGACGGCCATGTGCCTTCCCATGTGATAGAGGTGTCCCTGATGCTGGCGGCCTTTCTTCAGAGTCCAGGTATCATCTTTTGATGACTTAATTGAGACATTTTCATGGCCTAAGAACTGCAAATTGTAAGTTAATAAATCCCCATTGTAAAACTGTGTAAAAGCCAACTCATTTCTGGTATATTGCATTGTGGCAGCTTTAGCAAACTGAAACATTGTTACTATGTAGTTGCTTTATTATTGTTATTTCTAAATGAATTAATAAATATTTTAAGAATTTCTCAGTTTTCATTTCTAATATGGTAAATATCAGTAGATATAATCCACATTAACAAAACCTTGTTGGTATCCTCGATAGTTTTTAAGAGGGTAAAGGGGTCCTGAGACCAATAAAAGGCTGAGAGCTGCTGATTAGTCCTTCCCATTCTTCTTTTCTCTTTTCCCCTCCATTATTGTACCACTCTTTTACATTTTCCATCCCTTTGTAGCTCTGAACTGCATTCTGTTTAATTTCTTCTAATCTATCATCCAGTTCTCCAATTTCTCTTTATCTCTCAAATACTGCTAAACACTCCCATTGACTTTGTAGTTTTACTTATTATACTTTTAATTTCTTAAAGATCTGTTAGACTCTTTTTCAAATATGTGGGGCCATTTCCACAGTTTCCTGCAGAAATTTTCAAGCTTATCATATCTTTATACGTATCAAGCATAGTATAATCCGTGCTTGAAAATAATTCCAATATCTAAAATAAAGGTTGATCTGTTTCTTCTATCAGTTGGTTCTAATGTTCTCACTTATGGAGTCTTTTTTTGTTTGGTTGGTTATTTTTTCCTGTGAGCTCATTCACTTTCCCTGTAGGAATTCTTTGAGTCTACTGTGGTAGTTTGAAGCTATTATGTACCCCCAGAAAAGGCCATGTTCTTTTAATCCCTTCCTGTGGGTGCAGACCTATTGTAGGTGCAACCTTTTGGTTAGATTATTTCCACTGAGATGTGACCCACCCATTCAAGGTTCGTCTTAACCCTCCTACTGGAGTCCCTTATAAGAGGATAAAAGCCACAGAGAAGCTAAGAGATGAAATTCAGAGAAGCACCCAGAAAGCTGAGAAGAAGCCACTGAACCAGCAGCTGGAAGCAATGGAACCTGGGAGAGAAGGACCAGTAGACATCGCCATGTTGCTTCCTGACAGGAGCTCAAGTTTGCAGGAAACAGTCTTCAGAGAAGGTATCATCCTGTTGATGCCTTAATCTGGGCATTTTCACAGCCTTAGAGTTGTAAACATATAAGCTAATAAATCCCCACTGTAAAAGCCAACTCATTTCTGGTTTATTGCATTCTGGCAGCTTTACCAAACCAAAAACACCTACAAAGAAGGTGTGCTCCTTCAAGAAGGATTCACATTTGCTCTATCTCATATTTTCCAAAGTCTGTATTCATAAAATGACCATCCAATGGAGAATGAAGTTGTATGTACAACTCCAAATTAAAAACATATTAATAATTTCCCTTTACGGAAGAGACTGCATTTCAGCTTTGGGTTTTACTGTCGGAAACTTGATTTCTAGTGGCAGAAGTAACATAGGTGGCACTGAGGTGTGCTGTGGGCTCTGAGTGCCCTCTGGCTACCTTGCTTCCCCCCAGGTGAGGCAGGCTTCAGGAATCTGCCAACAGACCTGGGCCCAGTGAAATAAGACCTATCTAGACCTGTGGCTGGGTGGTTCCTCCATGACTCCTGAAGGGAGCTCCACATGTGAGATTCTCCTGCACGTGGGCCTCCTCCATCCACATCATAAATGGCCAGACCATCCCTCCTCATCCACGGCTACTGCCACCATCAGTACCCAGGAGAGCAGACAGTTCATTCTTACAACACCTCCCCTCCCCCCGCCCAACACACACACACACACACACACACACACACACACACACACACACACACACACATCTTAGTCAGTAATGCTAACAGGAACTGGTACCAACAGCTATTTAAAATAACACTTAATACTTACAGTGATGCTCATGACTATTCTTTTCATCTGGCCTGTTTGACACTCAGTTGGCCAGATTTTTCTATTTGGGAGATCCAGTTCCCACACTCGAATTGTCCCGCTAAGGGAAAAAAAAATGTCACAATCAAACAATACCTATTTAACAGCCACTTCATCTAGTCTCTGTTTTCTGTATTCTCTTGAGGGAGAAAGTGCAGGGAAGAGAACTAAACATTCTTATCGAGGCTGAGTGTTTTACTTACGATCTCTCAGTCAATTCTCACAACAACCCTACGGGGTAGGTTTTATGATTTCCCTCACTCTGTGAATGAGAAAACACAGCTTATATACAGCAGAGCGTGGATTCACACCCAGCTCTTTCTGACTCTAAAGTGCACGCTCAATCCATTGTACTGAAAACAAACATACAAATAAGCAAGTATACAAATGAAGAGTAAGTCAGACTTCATTAGGTGTGTTTCTCTCGAGGTACTGAGTCGTGAGAAATGTTTGAAATGTTTAGTATGGAGGGTCCTGTCTTCAAGGAATGGGAAATGAGATTAAGCAACTCAACACTTGAGCACAGTCTGCTGATAATGGGCCTGGAATACAGTTCCTATTTAATCACTATATGTTGAATTAATCTGAATTAATAATTGTATAAAATATCACAGTGAATATCATAGTCAAAGCCTTCAGCTAACATCCTAAGGCAAAAAAGATTAATTTAAAAATATTTTGATTGATTCAGTTTTCTTTTCTTTTTCTTTGCCCCCAGAGTTATGCACATAGTCACAGAGTCCAGTTATGCTCAATAAATGTTTTGAATATACTTTCAAAATTTAACAATAATTAGCCTTTCTATTGCCTTCCTGGTAGATGTCATTTGGTTGCTGAAACTTAAAATTTGAAATTTGAAATGTTGAAATTTGCAAGCCATGTCATGCAGACCATATAAGACATTACATGAAATTGAGACCATGATGGACAAACCAGGGTATGAGTCCCATAGCAGAAATCTTACTTAGAGGGTTGACTTTGTCTTAGCTACCACTTATCACTATCACATGAAGTGGAGGCAGACTTAGAATTTAGATTGCCCTCTTTTTTTGTTGGTCTAAAATTCAAGTTTTGACTCCTGGAGAAAGATTGTCCATGGACATCAAAATGGGCAATACCTGCTGCTTAAGCACCTGCTAAGGAGCAGAAAGGCCCCCATAACACTGAGGCTCAGTCAAACCACCCTGAAAACTGGAAAGGACTGGAGGAGCTTCACGGTCACTGGTGGTCTCAGAAGACAGGGTGGGATGTGGTCAGCTGCTTCAGGGTTGTGCTAAATAAGGACAGTGTCCTAATAAGGTTTGCTCCATGGGGGCTGGCTTTCACATTGGCCAGTTAGTTTCGTGGCCTCCGAATGAATCCTTCCTCATTCATTAGCCACGGAACAAATGCATGCTGCCTATCACGAGGTGGAGACATGAAAGAGAACAGATGTGCAGCAGCACAAGCTCTTTATTGCAGCTGGAAGAGTAACCAGCCATACAAGCCTTTCACGAGGGTTGGAGAGGATGGACCCACCCAAGATACACTTCAACCCTATGTTTTCAGGTTTCTTCCCCTTGAACTGTTGTACAGTGGTGTACGACACAAAAAAAGGAAGCTTTTATGCATGTTTAACCTTCATTTTAAGTTCTACACAAATCTCTGATTAGGGAATTTGTAAATTAGTTTCTCCAGTTAGATGGACGCTTGTCTCTGCTAAAACTGACCCTACCGGAAATGATCTCATATGGCTAGTAGTGAAACCCTTGACTCTTCCTGGCACAGTTCATCCACAAACTATCATTTCATGAAACTTAAATCAAGAGCAGTTGGTAGGAAACATCAACTAGTAAGTGGACCTGCGATTGTGCACATTCTTCAGTGAGCAAGGATTGGATATAATGCGATCAGTAACAAACAAACAAGAACCTGAAATGCGGTTAGCAGATAAGCAGAATTGTTTTAGTAGGAAGCCCAGAATTTTTAAACAGCCACATTTAAAATATCTTCAGCAAATAGGATTTTTAATGGCTACACAAGTTCCCATGCTTTCTGTACAGGCAAAGATGGTGATTGATGAGTTCTGAGACCTCTGAATGCAGACACCTACTTCCCAGCAGTAATGAACATCTCGTCCCTGCAATTTGAGAAGATCACCGTGGTGGCGTTGCCCACGTTGAGGCCGGCTGCAGGGCTGCCGCAGATGGCGTCCCTCTTGGCTATGCTCCACACCACCACACTGCCAAAACGACAGGAGAAACAGGCTTTGAAAACAAGAAACAGTCACTGTCGTGGTTCTAGGAAGGAAAAACAAGCAAGCAAGCAAGCAAACAGGCCACTTATAAAAGAACGAAAAAGCTACACTGACCCCCAGACATCTCAGTGAAATTGAATATCAGTAGACAAATGGGGTGACGCTTGAAATATTTTGGAGGACAGTGATTACGAGGCTAGAATCCAGTGAGCCTGTATAAATAAATACAAGTTCAACGCTAAAATGAAGCTGTTTTCAGACATGAGAGGCATCAAGATTTACGACCTGTTTATCCCATGTAAAAAATTTCTTGGGGAAGTATTCTAGGACCAAAAAAAAAAAAGGGAAATGACATAAGGAAGCATTCTCAAACTTGAACATGCATTAGAATCACGTGGAGGGCTTATGAAAACACAGATGGGCCCACCTCCAGGGTTTCTGTTTCAGTAGTTCTGGGATGGGGTTTGGGAATTCGCTTATCTAATGAGTCCCAGGTAATGTTTCTGTTGCCGGGGCAGGGACCACACTTTGAGAAGCACTGATGTGGGGTTACATTTCCTTCTTTCTGGGGACAATCATGCAACTTAGTCTTAAAGTGAATAGTGTTTGGACCAGAAATGCTTGGGAGGGGGGCATTGTGTAAAACATTGAATCCAAGTATTAAAGAAAAAGGATGCAAATGTTACAAACCTTCCTATTGTAAAAGCATGCTCTATATAGTTCCTAACTTTTCTACCTGTAAAATGTATTATCACAATCAAGGTACAACCAAAATCACCAGGAATGAGGAGGTAGGAGTGGTGTAAGACCCATAGATGCTCCTTTTTTCACAGTGGGAAATTGATAGATACCATCTGAAGTGGAAAAGTTGAGAGGAATATTATTTTTAAAGTTATAGAGATAACTAGATGGTGAACTGAAAAACAAAGACTGTTAAAACCAAGTGCCTCATATCCAAGAAAAATGAAAACGTGTTCACACAACATCTCATACATGAATGTTCCTAGTAGCCTTGTTCATAATAGCCAAAAAAGTGAAAACAAGCCAAATGTCCATCAACTGATGAATGGTTAAAGAAAATGCTGGTGCCATCCAAACGTGGAATATTATTTGATGATAAAAAAGCACGAAGTTCTGGTATATGCAATGACACGAATGAACCTTGGAAACATTATGCTAAGTGCCAGAAGCCACATATTGTACAATTCCATTTTTGTGAACTGTCCAGAACAGGCAAATCTAGAGAGGGACAAAGTAGATTAGTAGTTTCCTGGGGCTGGGGGGTGGGAAGGGGGGAGCAGGAATGGGGTATGACAGCTAATGGATATGGAGTTTCTTTCTGGGATGTTGCAAATATTCTAAAATTGAGAGTGGTGATGGTTGCACAACTCTCTGAATATAAGAAAAACCACTCAGCTGTATACCTTAAATGGGTAAATTTTATGGTCTGTGAAATACATCCCAAAAAGCTTTAAAAAAATTAACCAATTTCCTCTGAAGATTGGAACTCTTCACGGTGGCGAACGTGAGGGAGGGAATGTCACGGGTGGCGTTCAGAAACTTATACTTTTGGATTTTGGATCCTTCCGCATAGCAGGACAATCTAGTTTCTTTATAAACCATGGACAAGCATTAACTTTAATTTTTCAAAAAACAAGTTAAAATTTAAAAATGAGTAAAGGGCACCCACATAGATAGATCCAGTCAAATAAATTTCAGAAGGTCTAGATAGTGGAATACTATGCAGTCATTGCAAAGAATGAGGTATAGATGTATATGTTCTCACATGGGAGGTGTCCTTGGTGTAAAGCTAATTAGAAAAACAGGTTACATTAGATTATGGATAGTATGATAACATCAATGCAAAAAAGCCATGTAAATATATGCACTTAAAAACTGCAGGAAAATCCACTACAGATCCCTGCTTCTATTCTGTTCCTCCTCCCTGCACAGAAGCCAGATGGTTTAGGCAGAATGAACGTCACTGCCAGGTTCAGGGTTGACCCCTGACTGTCTGAAACCAATCAGCATAACCCCGTCCTCCTCACTGTGCTGATTATTCAGGGAGAAGCACCCTGCATTTTCCTGGTACAGCAAGGTTTCTTTTTCTTTCTTTAGGCTTGTCAACACTGCCTAATTTTCTGCAAGCAAATTTTAGAGTATGGAGTATGGAGTTTCTTTCTTTAAAATTAAGCTTAAAATTGCATGAGAGATTAACAGTTTTGCAGATTAACCTCGGTTAAGGGGCCATTTGTTTTCCTCAAGGTCTAGCCTTGGCGTCTCAGGGCAGGGGGTGGGGGAAGGCCTAATGGCCAAATCCCAAGAATTTTTAAAACTCCCCAGGTGATTTCAATGTACAGCCAAGTTTGAGAACAACTGCTTTAATTGAGCAAGGAATGTTAATTGGAGTTTCCTGGATATGCTGTTCATCAAAACAGTCCAATGGGGATGGCCCAGGGAAGGTGTTACTACTTACATGGGGAGGAATCACTCTACTAAAAGGAGGAGAATGTATGAAAATCCTGATGACTTGTTATAGTTCAAGATAAAAACTGTCAATCTGTAACACTATCTAAATGTAAATTTCCTTTGTAATGATCCTATGAAGCCCAAGTGACAAAATGCCTGTAGAACTGCACCAAAGTATTAAATCCTACACAAACTTCAGGTGTTCTTATTTTTCTTCTACAGAATAGGGCCTTTAGCATCAACATAGGAATAAGTACTATATTTTGTTCTTCCTAGTATAATGCTTTTAAAAACACTTTTTAAAAAATCTTTCTATTGTGGTAATATATACAAGTAAAAATTTCCCACTCTAACCACTTTCAAGTATACAATTCCGTAGTGCTCACTACATACACAATGTGGTGCTATATCACCACCACCCATTACCCAAACTTTTTTCATGACCCCACACAGAAACTCCATACTCATTAAGTAAAGTCCCCCTCTCCCACCCACCTCCCTACCCCCAGCCCCTTGTAATCTGTACTTTACTTTCTACCTCTGTGAATTTGCATATTTTAGGTATTTCATATACGTGGAATCATACAATATTTGCCTGTCTGTGTCTGGCTTATTTCACTCAACATGATGTCTTCAAGGTTCATCATTAGCATATAACAGAACTTCCCTCCTTTTTACGGCCAAATAATATTCCATAATATATGAGCCACATTTTGTTCATCCATTCATCTGTTGATAGACACTTGTGTTACCATTTTTTGGTTATTGTGAATAATGCTGCTATGAACACTGGTGTACATGTATGTGTTCAAGTCCCAGTTTTCAATTCTTTGGGATAAACACTGAGAAGGGGGATTGCCAGGCCATATGGTAATGCTGTACTTAACTTTTTGTGCAACTGCCAAACTGTTTTCCACAGCAGCTGCGCCTTTTACATCCCCACCAATAATTTACAGGGTTTCTACTTCTCTGCATCCTCACCAATGCTTATCTTCCATTTTTCACATTATAGCCATCCTAGTGGGTGTGAAGTGGTATCTTATGGTTGTTTTGACTTGCATTTCCTTGGTGGCTAACAATGTTGAGCATCTTCCCATGTGCTTTTTCGTCATTTGTCTATTTTCTTTGGAGAAATGTCTACTCAGGTCATGTGTATGTGTTCTCTGCCTCCCAAGTTTGATTGTGAGTTCCTCGAGGGCAACAATCGTGTCTTGGTGGGACAAGTTAAAAATGCCACCTCTCTGGAGTCACACTCCCAGGGTATGTAGCCCAGCCCCGCTACTTCCCGGCTTGGGACTTGGGTTCCTCATTTGAGGAGTGGCCAGAGAACTGCTGGGAGGCATCAAAGAGCTAATAGCATTAAAGTGCCCAGCACACACCTGCCACAGAGTAAAGTGCTCAATTAAAACAATTAGCTGTTGTCGATGATGACAATTACGATGGCTATGACGGTGATCATGTCTTTCTTTGGCAGCAGTGGTTCTTGGATTTGCCTGCAATTAGAATGACCTGGGAAGCTTTTAAAACTCCCAAAGCCCAGGCCATTCACCAGGCCAATTAAATCAGACTCTCTGAAGGTGTAGCCCAGAGTATTTACAGTAATTTTCTAAAGAGACTCAGTTGATTTCCATGTGCAGCCAGGTTTGAGAACCACAGTGGGATGGTATTTTTCTCAAGACCTTGCACATAACACATAACATTACAATATAGACAGGACATTAGAGGGTAAAGGATACTAACACTTACTTCTGCAAATATACCTGGTGGAAAATAAGTAAACGCATTTGGTTCATTACCTCCCATCATCGGGACCTCCTAGTGACACCAAGTACAGGTCATTTGGCGAGAAGGCCAGAGCCTCGATTTTGCCCTTGTGAAGTGACAGCCGAGCAATCAGCTCCCTTTTCTTGTAATCCCACAAAATGATATCTGCCTGGGTGCAAAAATACATGGTCAAGTTGTAAAAGACAGGCTTGTAAAAGAATCTGAAAAGAGGTCTGTCCCTCTCAGTGGAAAAGAATCACTGAATAGTCACTTTTCTAGAAGTTAGAGCATATTTTACAAACGTGACAGCAATAAGATGGATTAAGTGGGTGATTTTTGTTTCTGAGCATTAGACGCCACAAGCTGTAACGTCTGCTGTGAAACCATCAGAGTCCTTCCCTCCAGCCTGATGAGTTGAAGATGAGATGAAAGAGAAAGAGGAAGAAGAGAGGGTGAAGCACCTGGCAGCACAGAGCCACCAACCTGAAGCGGGGCCGGCTTTCTAGGGAAGTCCCTATAAATAAATTCACAGTGAAATAATTTCTCCTCGTTCACCTTGAACCCCATGAACGTGACTTGGCCAGAGGCGATATAGTCCCCATTTTTGGAGATGGCCACACAGGAGACGTTGTTGCCGTGACCGTGTAGGAAATTCTGTTCATGAATATTGATCGCCTGAATGAGGACGGTGCATCCCAGAGGATAGATCAAATGCTCCTGGTCAGGATGGCATTTCAGACCAGTGGGTACATGTCCTAAAAGAGAGAGGAGATAAAATAATAATAATAATAATGATCAGGTGCAGAAGTAGCTGGTAATTATTTACTTGAGTACAAAGGAGAAAGCTTTTGAAATAAGCCTAATGCACCTAAACTAAATTGGGGGTAACAGGTAATTTCAATCCACTGACATGGAGGTTGGCCGAGTATAGTGCTTCTCAGATTTTAGTGTGCATAAAACCCCTGGGAGAGTGTGTTAAAATGCAGGCTCTGATTCCAGGTCTGGAGTAGGGCCTCGGACTTGACATTTCTAACAAGTTCCCAGGGTGATGCTGATGCTGGTGCCTGGACCTCACTTCGGGCAGCAAGGCCCTACGGCCAATTCTTGTAATCACAAGAAGTATAAATGTCTGCCCCAGTGCATGAGTAGAGTAGAATGTAGAGTAGAGTAGAATTTATTTTTAAGATAAAAATTTGGTTCTAGTTCTGAGTCACCATCACTATGAAGAAGCCCAGTGAACCCCGTTCCTCAGACAGCTCCTAATCCTCCAGATGTTTGCCAAGAACCATCTTAACAATTACAAACCTTTGCATTAAGTTTTACTACGAGGTATGCATAAGTCCCCCCTTATTACTCATCTTTGGTCAGAATGCTTTTGGTTGTTATTTCGTATTTATTTTGCAATACGAACTTCGGTGTCAGCTTGAGAAGTTAAAAAGCCATGTATAGATTAATTTAGAGAGAAATGATTTTTAGAGTAATACATTAAACCTCTTGTACCTCTTGTATATATTATGTCCCCCAGAAAAAAAACATGTTCTTTGATGCAATCCTGTGGGGGCAGATGTATTAGTGTTGATTAAGTTGGAACCTTTGGATTAGGTTGTTTCCATGGAGATGTGACCCACCCAACTGTAGGTGATAACTCTGATTAGATAATTTCCACAGAGGCATGGCCCTGCCCATTCAGCGTGGGCCTTGATTAGTTTACTAGAACCCTATATAAGAGCTCAGACAGAAGGAGCTTGCTGCTGCAACTTACAGACATTTTGAAGACGGCCATTGAAAGCAGAGTTTTGCTGATGCTTGGAGGTACCAGCCCAGAGTTTGCCCCAAGAAGCTGATACAGAGACATTTTGGAGAGTGTCATTTTGAAATGCAACCTGGGAGCAAGCAGACCCCAGCCCCGAGCCTTCCCAGCTAACAGAGGTTTTCTGGAAGCCAATGGCCTTTCTCCAGTGAAGGTACCCTATTGCTGATGCCTTACCTTGGACACTTTATGGTCTTTAGTCTGTAACTGTGTAACCAAATTAACCCCCTTTATAAAAGCCAATCCATTTCTGGTGTTTTGCAAATGGCAGCATTAGCAAACCGGAATACCTCTTTTCCAAAAACAGGGTGTGTTTTCCCAGTAAGTCTTTCATTTATGTCCCATAGTAACATTTTCAATTTTTCTTCATAAAGATCTCACTCATTTCTTAAGTTTATTCCTGGGTATTTTAAATCTTTTTTTTATTGCTATTTCCTTTCTCATCAAATAAGTCATTAATATTTATTTATATAGACTTCTGGCTTTAAAATGAATTCTTCTTTTATATTTAACTCTGGAATTTACTTTGGTACATTATGTGATTCCAGTATCTAAATAGATTTGTGTGAGTATGTGTATGTGCTCAGATGGATAAATATAGTTATTGAATAACTGATTCCTTTCACTTTAATTGGGATGATTCCTTTTTTAAAAAACTAAGTTCTTATAATACTAAGTTTGTCTCTTTGGGGGCTATCTATTTCTATTAAAATACTTATTTCTTTATTTTTTAATTGCAGCCTCTTTATAAATAATCATATGGCTATCCATATGGAAAAAAGTAAAATTAGATCCTACTTCACACTATACACAATCCATTCCAGGTAGATCAAAAAACAAAACTCAATGTATACACAGGTGTAGGAAATGACTTTTTAGAAATACAACAAAAAAGAACAAATCTTAAGAAAAAAGCTAATACATTTGTCCAATTATGCCAAAATTTAAGAATCTCTCATGAGGAAAGACAGAATGAAAAGAAAAATCACAACTAGGAGGATATATTTGCAATGCACATAATAGACAAAGGATTATATCCAAGATATACAAAGAATGCCTACAAATCGATAAGAAAAACACAAACTGCCCAACAGAAAAATGAGCAAACGATATGGACAGGTAATTTATGATGGGAGAAACTCAAAAGGCCACATATTTAAGAAAAGATGTGCAACTTTACCAGGGAAAGGCAAATTTAATCCAAAGTGAGATGCTGTTTCATCTCCACTATAATGGTTAAAATTAAAAAGGCTGACAATACCAAATATTGGTGATGATGTGGAACAAAGAGAAATACTCAAAAGTTGTTGGTGCAAGAGTAAATTGGTAGAATCACCTTGGAAAACAACTGGTCCACATTGAGTATGGCTGAATATGTACATACCCCAGGCCCCAGAAATTCCTCTCTTAGCTATGTAACCTAAAGAAATTATTTGCATTTATGCCCATGGGTCACGTACAAGGATGTTTACTATAACACTGTATTAGCAAAAAAGTTGGAAACAAATGCCCGTTATTAGGAGAATAGATAAGTAATATGGATATAATTATGCAAGGGAACACTGTAGTGGAGTTAAAATAAATGAATTAAATCAATGTAAACTAACATGGATAGATTACACAAATAATGGTGGGTGAAAAAAATACAGGTTTCAAAATATGCACAGGATGATACTATTAATGGAAAATTTAAAAACACGCAATGTATACTACGAATTGGTTATATATAGCATATAAGCTATGGTATATTTAATCTATATTTTTATAAACCATATACATCTATATGTATATATATTAAAATTTAAAAACATGGCTGTGAAGGGTACACCCCATCTTTGGGTTGGTAGTTGCCTCTAGAGAGGGAGAAAGGGGAGTGAGATAGGAGATGGACTTGAACCGTATATTTTCTTTCTTGAAAAAAATTAACTCAACTCAAAAAAGGAAAATCATCAATATTTGCTAATTCCGTGTGGATATGTGGGTATGTATTATAGGGTATAGAATACTCTCTAATTTTCTGCAGGGTTGAAATATTTTGATAAAAATAAAAGGCCCTGTAATAACTTCTGCCAAGAGATAACCATGTTAACCGGTAGGTGTGTATTTCTTCAGCTTTTTATTTAACTTTTTATTTTGAAATACTTTCAAAGTTACAGGACAATTACCAAAAAAATACAAATCCCATACAGAGAACTGCAACATATCGCTATCCCCCCAGATACCCAAATCTACTAATTTTAACATTTTGCCACATTTGCCATATCATTCTATCTATCCATCTGTCTAACAAGCTATTTATATATCTATCTGTTTCTCTATCTATCAGTCTATTTTCTGAACACTTGATTGTAGGCTGTATACATCATGTTCCTTGAACACTTAATACTGCCAAACACATTTCCTAAGAACAAGGATATTCACTTATGTAACCACCTTAAGCGCAGTTATCAAGTTCAGGAAATTTAACAATGGTATAAAGCTTTATTTCCAGTCTATATTCCAGTTTTCTCTTATGTTCCAATAATGTCCCTTTTAGCCTTTTCTCCCCCTTGCTAGACCCGATCCAGGATCATGTATTTTGTTTGATTGTCATTGTCTCTTCAGTTGCTCTTTTTTTTTTTTTTAAATTATGGACACATATATACAACATAAACTCTCACATCTCAACCATTCCCAAGCAATGGGATTGATTACATTCATAATATTGAGGTACCCTCACTACCTTCCATTACTAAAACTTCCCCATCTCCCCAAACAGAAACCCTATACACATTATGCAAATTAACTTCCCATGCCCCCTGCCCCTGGCAACCTGTACTCTAATTTCTGTCTCTTGAGCATGCATATTCTCTGATAGTTCCTTTGTAGTTACCATGGGGCTTAAATTTAACATCCTAAATCTAGAATAACCTTGTTTGCTTTGCTATCAACTTATCAAAGAATTACTTATCTAGTTCTTGTCACAAATTACATGTTTATACATGAGTCCAAAGCCACTGATTTATCATTACATTTAATACATTTGCCTTTTATATCCTGTAGGAAGTAAAAAGTGGAGTTAAAAACCTAAAATACAATAATTCTGGCATTTATATTTACCCATGTCATTGCCCTCACTGGACATCTTTATTTTTTCATGCAGCTTCACTCTCTTGTCTGTTGTCCTTTCCTTTCAACCTGCAGAACTCTCTTTAGCATCTTCTGTAGGGCTTGTCTAGTGGTGATGAATTTAGTCAGCTTTCGTTTTTCTGGGAATGGCTTAATCTCTCCCTCATTTTTGAAAAACAGAGTTTCTGCATATAGAATTCTTGGTTGGCACTTTAAATACATCATCCCACTGCTTTGCTGCCACTATGATCTCTGATGACAAATCAGTATTTAATCTTATTGAAGCTGCCTGCTAGTGGCATGTTGCTTCTCTCTCATGGCTTTCAGAATTCTCTCTGTATCTTTGGCATTCAATTATAATATGCCATGGCATGGGTTTATTTGAGTTTACCTTGTTTGAAGTTTGTTGTGTGTCTTAGATGTGTATTTTCATGTCTTCTGTTAAATTTGGGAAGTTTTCAGCCATATTTCTTTGAATATTCTCTTTCTTCCCTTTCTGTGATTTCTACCATGTGTATATTGGTATGTTTGATGGTGTCCCCACAGGTTCCTCAGGCTCTGTTCACTTTCCTTCATTCTTTCCTTTTTCTGCTCCTCACACTGAATTTCAATTGTCCTGTCCTCTAGTTCATTGATTCTTTCTTCTGCCAGCTCCAATCTGCAGTTCAACCCTTCTGGGGATTTTTTTTTTTCTTAGGATTTTTAAAAATTTTTTAATGCTTTTTTTATTTGTAAACCTTAACATAAATATCTAACAGTGATAACTTTCAAAATATGATTTAGCCAGTAGTTAGAGAGCGAATTTCAAAGAATGTCATGGGTCACCGTTCCACAACTTCAGCTATTTTCATTATTGTAAAATATAACAACATAAAGAAAGGTGCTAACTTTTGATGTGCAGCTCAACAAGCAGTTATATAGGTAATTTAAAAAACTGTTATGGGTTACATTTCTACAGTTTCAGTTCTTTCCTTATTATGAAATATAGGGTGTATACAGAAAGGGGAAGACTTTCAAAGCACAATTCAATGAGTAGCCACAGAGCAAATTTCAAAGAATGTTATAGATTACAGTTCCACCATGTCATTTACCTCTTTCCAGCTATTCTAACACCCCATCTAAGTATAAATATTTATATTTATATTTATATTTATATTTATATTTATATTTATATTTATAAGTTTCAGTACACACAGACCTTTGTTAAATCTTACCTTATTTGTTGCTATCCCTTCCTCTAACTTAATCTCTTTCTCCTTCTTCAGGGTGTCTAGGCAGTGAGCACCCTAACTTGTTCATATTGAAAGGGGGTGTTGACAGCGTGGGGAAGGGGGCTGCATCTGATTCTTGTTTTTAAAGAGGCTGTTGCCTCTGGGTTTTAGGACTTGTCTGGCATAGGAATACTCTGGTGGATTTAAGTTACCAAGAGATAAAACTTAGTGAGTGAATCTTTTATAGACTCTCAGTAGGGATCTAGGTATTTGGGGACTACTTTTGGTAAGGGCATGGCATACTGTGGCCATTTGGGATGTCTAGCTGGAGCTTGCATAAGAGAAACCTCCAGATAGCCTCTTGACTCTATTTGGGATCTCTTACCCACTGTAACCTCAGCTTTTTTCCCCCCTTTTGGTCAAGTAGGCATTTTCAATCCCTTGCTGCCAGGCCTAGGCTCATTCCTGTGAGTCATATCCCACATCACAAGGAAGATTCATTCCCCTGTGAGTCATGTCCCTTGTGTGTGGGGGGAGGTTAATGAATTTATTTGCTGTGTTGGGCTTAGAGAGAGAAAGGCCACATCTGAGCAACAAAAGAGGTTCCCTGGAGGTGCCTCTTAGGCATAATTACAGGAAGGATCAGCCTCCCATTTATAGCCCTAAGCTTCACAAGAGCAAGCCTCACGTCCAGGGCCTGATTTATTAAGTAGTCGGTTCCTAATTTCACTTAATATATATGCTACCCCAAGATAAAGTCCATTTCTTACATTATTTTCACTTAGTTGTACAATCATTATCACTCTCAACTTTAAACAATTATCATAATATAAAACATCCCAGAGCTCTTATCAGCTAATTATTCATCCCTAGTACTAATGTAGTGTTGATAAGATATTCCTATTAAATACAGTCTATAATATATAGTGTGTAGTTTTTCCATATACCACTTTGCTGTTACCCCTCTGCACCAGTGTCATACCTTCTAAGTATATCATGCTAACACTTATTTAGGTTTGTGGCGCTACTCTGTGGGTTACATGCCTTTAAATAACCATTTAAGAACATGTTTACCTTCAGTGCGTCACTGATACTTATAATCCCATTAACGAACTGTAGTCACACCTGACCATTCCCATACCATTAAGTTTGCCCTCATTATCATATCTGTACTTATTAGATTATCATTCCCCCTTCCCTAGCTTCTGTCTATCTCTAGGTCCCCTATACTCTACATTATAAGACACTTACTTTACATTTTCCACAGAGTTCACATTAGTGGTAACACACAATATCTTTCCTTTTGTGTCTGGCTTATTTCTCTCAGCACGATGTCTTCAAGGTTCATCCATGTTGTCATATGTTTCATGACCTTGATCCTTCTTATTGCTGCATAGTATTCCATCGTACGTATCTACAACATTTTGTTTATTCACTCTTCTGTTGAAGGACATTTGGATTGCTTCCATCTCTTGGCAGTTGTGAACAATGCCGCTATGAACATTGGTCCCTCTGGGGATTTTTAATTTCTCTTACTGTGGTCTTCAGCTCTGTTTGGTTCCTTTTCATAATTTCCATCTCTCTATCGATTTTCTCTTTGTGTTCATCTATCATTTTCCTGATTTTCTTTAGTCCTTTGTCCATATTTTCCTTTAGCTCTTTGAACATATTTAGGACCATTTTTAAAACATCTTTCTTTGGTATATACCAGATCTGGTCCTCTACATTGACAGTTTCTTTTTTTGTTTTTCCACCTTTTTTTTTGGGGGGGGGTGTTGTTAGAGAAGTTATCATTTTACAGAAAAATCATGCATAAAATACAGAGTTCATTGATGGTTTCCAATGTGTTATTCTTCTCCTTTGCCTGGGCCATGAGTTCCTGTTTCTTTGTATGTTTTGTGACCTTTCCTTGAAACCTGGACAATTTACTATTTTAAAGTGCTATCCCTAGAATTTAGACTCTGAGTCATCTGTTCCTTAAGACTGAATCTAGCTAGTGCTAAGACAGAAATTTCCTTGAATGGCAGAAGCTAACAAAAGAAGGAGGAGAAGACAAAGAAGAAGAAGGAGAAGGAGAAAGAAAAAAAGAAAACATCTTTCCAATCTTTGCCCATGACCTGTCCAACTGCTCTCCTCTAGGGCTTATCCATACAATCAGTTTAGAGAATATCTCCAGGCCAAAGCATGGGGGCCTCCCCGGTCCTGTCTGTGCATGTGTCTTGTCTGGGCATGCACCATTTGGCCTCAGGAATTCCTCCACTTATGCACAGGAATGCCCCCTTTTCCCTAGGATACAGTTTCCTCGTGGTGCCAGGCACCATACTGTATGTCCCACAGCCAGCATTCTTTTGCCCCAAGCAGCATGACTTGACTGCTCTCCCACAGCATTCTGTAGGAGAGTTCTGTGACCTTCCTTTTACACACAGAGCAAGTTCTGGGACAACAGATCCCTCAGGCCACCACTAGACAAGTTGGGCCAGACATACATGCTCTCAGTGTACGTGAGGGTTACTCTGCTCCCTCCAGAACCAGGACTGTGGATCCACACTGCGAGCACGTGCCAGCTCCACCCCAAGCTGATAAAGGGTGGTGGAGAGCCAGCTGGGGTGCCAGGATATCCTGCTTATAAGTAGTCATTTTCTTGATTCAGGGATCAACCTGTTACTGCAGTCATTTAATTGTTGTCTGGAGCTTTGAGAAAGATATTTTTGCCAGTTCTTGCTGGATGTTCAAAGCTTCTGCAGGGGACAGAGCCCTAAAGCATCACATTCTGCCATCCTGAATGGGGCCTCATCAACATTTTTTCTTTGCATTTAAAGAGATAACCAGGGTTCTTGGTTGCAAACAAGAAGGATCATCTCTGGCTAACCAGAAAAACTCTTTTATAGAAGGAATACAAATAGCTCACAGAATTGATAGGAAATGTGAAAATCACACTTGAAAAATGGGTAGGACCAATGGGAAGGCGGGAAGGCAAGACCAAGTGATATGAACTTAGGAACTCTCACTGCCACATGACTCTCTAGGCTCGACTCCCACAGTGCTCGGCTTCTTTGCATCACTCCTTTAAGAATTAAAGTTCTACTGGGACAAATGTCTGTACACCAATGTTCATAGCAGCATTATTAACAATAGCCAAAAGGTGAAGGCAACCAAGAATCCATCAATGGATGAATAGACAAACAAAATCTTTATTTTTGCTTATTTTCAATGGAATATTATTCAGCTTTAAAAAGTTCTGATATATGACACAACAGGGATGAAGCTCGAAGACATCATGTTGAATGAATTAAGCCAGACATAAAAGGACAAATGTTTTACAATCTCATTTATACGAAATACCTGGAATATGCAAATTCATAGAGACAAAAGGTAGAGTACAGGGTACCCGGGGCTGTTGTGGGAGGTGGGAATGGGGAGTTAACACTTAAATGGTACAGAGTTTCTGTTTGGGGTGAAGAAAGAGTTTTGGTGATGGACTGTGGTGATGGTGGCACAGCATTGTGAACTGCATACATGAAAGTGGCTAAAATGGGAAATGCTTTGTTGTATATATGGTAGAAATTTAAAAAGAGTGGAAATACTAAGTGGAAACATCTGCTTGGCTGGGCCTATCATGTCACATGTCTCTGAACTGGCTGCCAAGAAGTTGGGAGAAAAAATATCTGCCCCTGTTAGGCCTGAACCAATGACAATAAAGCCAGCTCTTATCTATCATGGGATTCTCCTTAAAATAGAAGGTGTGATGGTTTAGTTCATGTGTCAACTAGGCCAGGTTTTGGTGTCCAGTTTTTTGGTCAAACAAGCACTGGCTTGATTGTTACTGTACGACATGTTGTGGATTTAAATCATCAGTAAGTTGATTGCATCTGTGGCCGATTACATCTAAAATCAACTGGGGAGATTGTCTTCAACAATGAGAGAAGTCTCACCCAATCAGCTGAAGGCCTGAAAAGATGTAATGATTTTAGCAGTCAGAAGTGAGAATTTCCACCCCTACTTCAGCTAGCCAACTTCTCCTGGGGAATTCATCGAAAACCTTCATCGGAGTTTTCAGCTTGCTGCCTGCCCTATGGAATTTAGACTTGTGTATCCCCACAGTGGTGTGAGACAAATTTTAATAAAAATCACACAATATTTACAGGCATCTCTTGTCAGCTGTTTCCCTAGAGAACCCTGACTAATACAGAAAGATTTCAGTTCAAGTTAAGCAGCCAAAGTGACACGTTCACTGCAATGAATATTCTTTCCTTCTCTATTCTCTCTCTCTCATGTACACACACATTTACACACACAAACACACACTTTAAAAAAAAACCCAAAAGGCTCATAATGTAATACTATTTGGCAAATTTCACTTTATATTTAATTTATCTTTGACATTTTCCTTGTAATTCTATATAGATAAATCTCATTTTTCTTAATGGTTATATAGTGTTTCATCGTGCAACTGGACTATATTTTTTAAAACCTATGTCCTACCAGTGGACATTTGGATTGTCTCCTCCAGTAATCGGGCTATAATGTACAATATCACAGGGAACTTCATTGCACATACTTTTTTGAAAACTTGAGTAAGTGAATTGAGTTCTTACAAGCTCAAAGATTATCCTTCTTAAAAATTCTACTACAAAATATAGATACTACAGAAGTTGCCTTCAAAAGATAGTAAAATTTATTCTCCTCTTTATGGCAATTGAGAACCATTTCTTATTTTCATCTTACTACTATCCATATTTTTAGCCTGTAAAAATCTGAAAAGTTAAAAAAAAGTCATTTTAATTAGTATTGAACCAGTAGCCAATTATCTATTTCAGAGGCCAGCATTTTTTTTCCATAAAGGGCAAGAGAGTAAATGTTTCAGAGAGTCTCTTGCAAGTATTCAGGTCTGCTGTTATTGTGTAAAAGCAGTCGTAGACAACACATAAAGGAAAGGGCATGGCTGTGTGCCAATAAAACTTTATTTACAAAATTTACAAAAACTTGGCCCTCATGCTATAGATCATAGACCGCTTACCCATTTGGCGATGGTGGTTGTTTTTTAATTTGTAAGAGCGCTTTGCATAATAGGAATATCATAGGCTACCTACTCTAGTTAATTGATGACTGTGACTATTCTTGTGTCCATAATAAACTCTTAATAACTAAATACTGTACAGAAGGTTTTCATAATCAACATAACTATACTGGATTTGCTTAAATAATTGATTCCTGGCAAAACAGAATACCTCAAAGGGTCAAGTACAGTTATATACTTATACCCTCCAGAGTTAAAATTCATAAACTAGAATATAACAGTATAATGGATGCTAGTGTCACAATGATAAAAAGGTCTTGCTTTTGATTCTCATTTGCTTCCATGTGATATAGGAACTCAATAACCTGCTATTTAAGGCCTCCAAAATCAACCTCCAGGCACCCTTTTCAGGGTTACTCTGAAGTTAAGCTGAACTGTTTACCATTCCCCAACCAGACTCCACTCTAAGGAAAAAAGTTAAACAGTTAAAAGATATAGCTATGCAGATGTTCTTTGCAGTATTTTCAAATAAATGCAAATAATGGAATTTATGCTAAATTATTAATAACAAGGTATTTTAATGTAAATTATGACATGTCTATGCAATGGAATAAAATATTAAAATTATGATGTGGAGTATATTTATTATGAAGGAAAGATCTGCATGGCATACTATTAAGTGGAAAAAGATCTGGTTATAAGAGAATATATGCAGCATGAGTTTTTATTAAAAATACATTTATTCATAAGCTTATATAAAAGATCATGCCAAAAGATTAAGGGTGATATCTTTGGAAAGTGTAATTATGGTTGATTTTTGTTGTTGTGGTTTCACTGTTTTCCCTGTTTTCTAAACTCATCTTTTTAAGTATGGCCCTGCATTTACGCCTGTATTCTCAGCAAATAGCTTACTATTTGGCATACAGTTTTTCTAAATAAATGTATATTTGACTAGAGGAAAGACTAGCAGTTGCACAAAAACAAGGTAAAACAATTCAGTCAATTTAGGCCTTTCTAAAAGGCAAAGATATTTAGTAATTGCCTTGAAAGACATGGGATACAAATTACCATGTATCGACAATTAGAGCTCTACTAGGAAAGGGCCTGAAGTCAGTTACAGAGCTGTAGGTGTAAGGTTCTACACTGCCTCGCCAGTTGACTTGGTGCTCACTGCAGGCCGCTCACTATCTTTACAAATGGTCTTGTAACTAGCTCTAAAGAGGGCCGATAATTCAGATATATTAAGTGCCTGCTTTCTATCAGAGACTATCAAAGTAAAAAGAGGGCTAGAGATGAGCCAAGTCTTAGAATGTGCTTAAAACTTCAGCCACTGACTTCTACATTCTGAATTATTACAATTTTAAAGCTTTCGGGCATCACGATGCACCTTTTTTTTTTTTTTTAAAGGTCTGGGTTTTTTTTTTTAAAGTTTAATCCGCAGCTTTTTGCATACCTCCAAAACAAAACAAAACAAAACACACAGCATTTTCCCCCTTAATGTTCAAAACTATAGGCAGTCACAAATAAGATTTGAGCTGAGAGTCAAGACCTCCTCCAACCGACACAACTCTTTGCTCCAGTTTTCCCGTGGTGGTCCCTTCCCTTTCTACTGTGGTCTGAAATCCTCATCACTAGAATCCTTTCCAGTTAGAAGACCAAGATCGCCCCCCTAAAGCGGTTGCTCAAACACACATCCCTTCCCAGCCCCTTCTCATTCGTACATCAGCTGGGATTTTAGAAGAGATTTGTTAGTTGATCCCAGGGGCCAACACAGACAAACAGCATCCGGTGGTTACGGAGGGGCCTGGGGCTTAGGGCCAGGGAGGGCTGAGCCAGTGGGAGAAGGGTCACAAGACGGGCCCCTTCTCATTCGCTCTTTGGCCAGGGCCAACTTTCACCCCCAAACTCAACTTTCCGTCCCCGCGAGGTATTTAGTCCCTTTTGGGTGCTAAGAGGGTGCAAACACCACGCCACTCTCTGAGGCTCGGAGCAAGGAAGTGACTTCCCAAGGCCCTCGGGCGGGAGAAGACGGGCTGGGCCCCCGCTCTCGTAGATGGCCCTTGCTGTATTTAGGTATAACCCTCCCGCCCCCACCTCTCCACGCCCCGGTGTCTCCCTGTCCATACTTCCACTACACGTCCCCGGGGTTCCTAAACCACCCAGTTCACCGATGTTCGAGGCCTCACCATTGAAGCCGATCACGGCCTCAAGCTCCAGCTCGGCCACCTCGGCCTCGGGCGAAGTTTGGCCATCCATCACCCGGTTATCCGTCATCCGCCCACTTGCCCCTGACTCCCAGCGGGCGCGGCGTCTTCTGGTCGTTATGGTAACGGGCGTGCGCATGCGCACCAGATCCACGCCCGCGCCTGTGGAGCTCATACGCCCTCTTCCTGCAGAAGGGTGTTTCCTTTTTGCTTTCTGTTACTCAAGATATTTAGGACGCATTAAATGCACAGACCTTATTCCTCCTCCTTCCATGTCACTTTCTTGCTAACTGCATAATGAAGCATCTAATGGGCCTCGATAGGCAGGCTGCTATAAAATAATACTTGATATTTCTTTGGCCCCTTGTCTGAAGCAGGATAACATTTCAAATAATTACAGGAGGCGCCTCACCTTTCTGGGAAAACGCTTACATTCTGTTCAACTGCAATTTTATTTTAATTGCACCCAGCAGTTTGCGTTTCGTGGGCGCAGATGCCTACAACTTTCTTTTCCCTAGAGGAGCGCTTTCCTTTCTTTATTATGGTTTTTCGGTCCTAGCGCAGTGAATCCACCTGGCAAACTCCAGGGCCTGGGCGCAGACGGGCGGAACAGCAAGATGTGAGCCTCGCAGGCCGCCGTAGTCAGCTGCTGCAAGCAGGAAGTGTTCTAGGAGCCGGCGGAGACTGCACCATGGCCCCGGACCTCTGGTGAGCCCCGGGTGAAGGCGTCCGCGCGCAGAGGGTCCTTGGAGGGAGGCGAGGCTTCTGGGGAGTGAGCGACCACTCGGCGTTCGGCGTGGAACCCCTCGGGGTGAGGGGAGGGGCCGCATGGACACTTCCTCTTCTGAGAGGGGCTCAGCCGTATCCCGTCACCCTGGGTCCTTGTGGGGGTGGCCCGGAAAGCAGACCAGGTGGGCCCCCGGGGAGTGGAGGACTTAAGCCAAATCTGAATATTCTAAAGCCAGTCTGGACTGTGTGTCGCCGCGGTGATTTCCCGCCCATCCTGGTTTTGTAGCTGACTGGTGCAGGCTTCCTTAGACTCCTGTAAAAGTGAAGTAGAAGTAACCTTTTTGTCAAATGTCAGTCTCGTGACGGACTCCTCCCTTTCCCTTTACTTCACAGATGGAGAAAACGAGGTTCAAAATCCGTGGTCCCCAACCAGCTAGTAACCAGCTGTGGCAAGGACCTAGATCTTGTGTGCCCTTCAGAAAACTTGTAGGAATTTGGGAGGGAAATTATGCCCTTGATCTCAAGGCGTTTCCCCCTTCCTTTAGTAAATATCATAAATTTTCTTCCTTCAGCAGTAACTTCTACAGTAAGGCGATAACTTATATAGGTCTTTTATTCAACAATGAGTAACCATTGAATCCCAAGGACGGAATGGTGAAAGACACAAGTTCTGATCACAAAAAAGTGTAGCATATTGGACTTGAACTTTTTAATAATTAACGTGTTATAGCTCTATAAAGTTTTTGTTGGAGTATATGCCTTATGTTGGGAATTTTTAAATAGTTTATAATTCTTTAAATTGCAGACAGTCTGGATATTAGGAGAATGGATTCCAAAATCAAAGTTAGAGCTGCCCAGGACCTAGATCATCTGGATCAATCTCTGCATTAATTTAACACTAATTTTTTCAACCTAATTTTAACAGCTGTAGAAATTTAGAAGATACTGAAAATTTGCAGAGAAGAAAATAGCATCTTTAATTCTACTATCTGGAAATAGCCACATTGTTTTTTAAAAGGAATTTATCACTTTAACATGTATATTTTATGTGTATTTTACAAAACAGGGAGCATTTCTCCATGTCATAAATATTTTCTGAAAACATGATTTTTATTGTGTTTTAGAAGTGCATCAAATGAGAGACCATAATTTGTATAACTATTCCCCTCTTTGCTAAATTAGGTAATCCCCTGTCCCCCCCACACACACTATTGAAAAAGCTGTGCCTTTGTTGCATTTCTTGTTGGAGAAGTGGAACTATTGGATCCACAGGTATGAACAATTTTTATGGCCCTTGACACATATTGCTAAATTGCCCTCCAGCTCCTGGAAGCTAGTCCCCTCAGTTTACACATACAGTAGGAAATAAAGCCCAGAGATACTGGAGGGGCCCATTATAGCTTGGGTAGAGATTAATGTGGAAAAAAACATATATGATTTTTTTGTGTTCTGTCAATTAGTTTGACTTAGTGACTTTCTTATTTGTTTTCTGGCAGTGAGGGGACGGCTGATGTGCTGATATCACCTACCTTTCAAAAGTGTGTTGGATATATATTATCATAATAAAGTTTTTTTTTTATTTAAACTGGGTTGGCAAGTTGTTGATTAGAAGGGTAGAAAGGAGTACAGAAAGGGAATTTGAAAAAACTATAAAAACAGATTTGGCTATAGCTTTGCCTACATGCTGTTGGAAATCACAGGTCACTGAAGCCCCATTCCTGAAGAGTATTCTAATGTTTAGAAATGGAATCTATTATTGTTTTAATGGCATAATAAAAGCCAGAGATAAGCTCCTGTTTCAGAGGAGTAGCAAGTGATTACTGTACTGTCTCTGATTTTTTGCTAAAGTTACTTAGCTCTACCTCTAGGGCAACGTATTTGTTGATGATATACTATTTCTGGAAAAATTTCAGTAAATTCTCGATAGTTTTAAATGTTGGATGGACATTGTTTTTTGTGGGTTTTTTGGCACCCATTGTTAGTGCAAAAAATAAACATTTCAAAGTAGATGCTTTGTGAACACTGGGTATCAGTAGCATGTTCTCTCTTTTTCCTGCCTACTTTTTTTTTTTTACTTTTTATTTTAAAATAACTTCAAATGTAAGGAAAGTTGCAAAAATGGTACAAAAACAATACAGAGAATGCCAATATACCTCCTACCCAAATACCCAGATTTATCAACTTCTAATGTTTTGCCACATTTGTTATATCTTCCTTCCATCCTTCCATCCTTCCCTCTATCTTCCTAACTATAACTATCTATCATCTATCTGTTTTCTAAATATTTGAGAGTAAGTTACATATATCATGTTCCTTGAACACTTACTACTTCTGTGTATATTTCCAGAGATAAAGGATAGTCACTTATATAACCACATTTTGTACAGTTATCAAGATCAAGAAATTTAACATTGATATACAGCATGCGGTCTTTTCAGTTGCCCAATAATGTCCTTTTGGGTATATTCTCTTCCGTTATTAGACCTAGTCCAGGATCACATATTGCATTTAATTGTTTTTGTCTTAGTCTCTCTCTTTCTAAAATTGTGGTAACATATATACAATATTAATTTTCCCATTTCAGCCACTCCCATGCATGTAATTCATTGGCATTAATTACATTCACAGTATTCTGCTACCATCAACACCATCAATTACCAAAACTTTTCTATCACCCCCAAAATGAAACACAGCATCCATTGTGCATTAACTCCCCATTCTCCCTACCAACTGCTCCTGGTAACCTGTACTCTTCTTTCTTTGTCTATGAATTGCATATTCTAGTTGTTTTATGTAAGTGGAGTTGTACAATATTTGTCCTTTTGTGTCTGGCTTATTTCATTGAACATGATGTCTTCAAGGTTCATCCATGTTGTAGCATATATGAAAACCTCATTCCTTTTTACAGCTGAATAACATTCAGTTGAATGGCTATGCCACATTTTGTTTGTCGAATTTTTGAAAGACAGATTTACTGGATATAGAATTCTTGGTTGGCAATTTTTGCTTTCAATACTTTAAATGTCATCCCAGTTTCTTGTCTCCATGGTTTATGATGAGAAATGGACACTTAATCTTATTGAAGATGATGGTTTGCTTCTCTCTTGCAGCTTTCAGGATTCTCTTTTTGTCTTTGGCATTCAGCAGGTTGATGATAATGTGTCTTGGTGTGGGTCTCTTTGAGTTTATCCTGCTTGGAGTTTGTTGAGATTCATTGATGTGTATATTCATATCTTTCATTAAATTTGGGAAGTTTTCAGCCATTATCTCTTCAAATGTTTTTCTGCCCCTTTCTTCTCCTTCTGGGACTCCCATAATGCATATATTGGTATGCCTGATGGTATCCCACAGGTCTCTTCAGCTCTGTTCACTTTTTTCATTCTTTTTTCTTTCTGCTCCTAAGACTGAATAATTTCAGTGGTCTTAACTTCAAGTTCGTTGATTTTTTTTCTTCTGCCAGCTCCAGTCTGCTGTTGGGTCCCTTTAGGAAATTTATTACAGTTACTATTTCTTCACCACCAGTATTTCTGTTTGGTTCCTTTTTATGATTTCTGTCTCTTTGTTCAGATTCTCTTTTTGTTCCTCTGTCATTTTCCTGCTTTCCTGTAGTTCTTTGTATGAATTTCTTTAGCTCTTTGAGCATACTTAAGATAATTTGTTAAAACTCTTTGTCCTGTATGTCCAATGTCTTGTCTTCTGTGGTGATGGTTTCTGATGCTTTATCTTGCTCCTTTGCATGGGCCATCATTTCCTGTTTGTTTTTGTTTTTATTTTTGTTTTTGTTTTTTGGCATGCCTTGCAGTCTTTTGTTGCATACTGGACATTTTAATGTTTAATGTGTTATCTCTGGAATTTAGTCATGGGGTATCTTTTCCTTAAGCTTATATCTAGCTGGTGTTATGACAGATTTTCTTGAATGCCAGGAACTAATAAAAAAAAAAAAAAAGAAAGAAGAAGAAAAAGAAAATCCTTTCCAAGTCTTTGCAGATTGACCTGTGTGAATGCTCTCCTTCAGAGCTTAGGACTTCCTTCAGTGGGTATAAAGAACAGCCTGAGGTGAAGATGTAGGGTCCTAGCTGGTCTTTTCTGAGCATGCATCTTATCCTGGGCATGTCTGCATGGCCTTAAGAATTCCCACATTTATGCAAATCCGAGTGTCCCCTTTCCCCTAGGAAATAGTCTTTCTCACTCCCAGATGTTATACTGTGTGTCCCAAAGCTGGCAATTCTTGCTCCAGGCAGCTGCGATTTGACCATTCTCCTTTAGTATTTTTTGTGACTTGCAAGCTACCTCTAAGTGCAGTGCAAATTCTGGTGAGCCTGTGATGAGTGTCCTGGTTCAGTCCTTCAGGCTGCCACTAGCCTGATTGACACAGAATACATGCACCTGAGTGTGTGCACAAGGATTACTCTGCTCCCTCTGGAATAGGGACCAGAGACCTGTGCTGGGAGTGCATGAGCCAGGGAGGGAGAGGGGGAAGAGCCAGCAAAGGCAGCACAAGTTTCTCCTACCATGTAAGTCTCCTTTTTCTTTATTCAATGCTCGCCCAGTTACTGCAATCCTTTAACTGTCTTCGGAACTCGGAGAAAGATGGTTCTGCCTGTTTTTGCATGTTGTTTAAAACTTCCATGGAGGGGCAGAATCCTGGAGCACCTCATTCTGGCATCTTGGTCTACATTCATTTTATTCTTTTTAATCATTCACTTTTTCTTCCCTCCTTATATTAAATTAATCCCTAAGCCCCACTGACTTTTTTCTTTTAAATATTTCTGACATCTCCTTTATGATAGGTGTTTCTACTTTAGCACAACCCTTTATCTCTAGTATAATATCTTGCAGATATAAGTAATCATAACTAGTTGTGGAATTGAATAGCTGGAGAAGTTTTCTAACTGGTTTCTTGCCACTATTAGCTCATTTCCAACTATTTATTTAAACAGAAGTCAGTTTTAGCCTAGGACCTGGCCCAGATCAGGTGCTCAGTTGTTAGCAATTGCTATAATCACTATGATAAACTTCCCAAGGGAAGGAACTGCAGCCTGTTTTTTCCCTCATTCAAATAAACACTTATCAGGTTCCCTCGGTGTACAAGTAACATGTGGGAGTCCAAAGATTTTTTAAAAATGGATCATTTTCTCAAGCAAAAATTGGGACATTAGGTCAAATAGCAGTTTTCAATAATTTATACTGGGACAGTCCTAGAAAACAGGTTGGTTGTCAAAGTACATTATGGTCCCTGTTCTTTAGGAATCAGTGAGGTGAAATGTGTTTGCACGCTTAAATATTTTCTATAAACAAGTTAGCAAATAAAAATGTTGTAACAGAAGGAACACATAAAGGGCTACGGGGAATTTACCGTGAATCCTTCAAATCCCTCAACACTGTTGAATAACAGGGAGACGCTCAGTACATTTTTGAGAGAATTCTGATAAGCTTTGATGTCAGATAGGTGTGTGTCCTTTGTCCCCAGAGCATTTTGTTCCTCTAGTGTAAAACACTTCCCCAGATGTGGTGTGGCTAGCTCACCTCCTCTCAGTGTCACCTGGTCTAATATAGCAGCACTTCTCCTGTCACTCTGTCCCTTTACCTTGCTTTATTTTTCTTAGCCATCATCAACACTTGACATACTACGTTTTAGTCTTATGGCTGTCTCCCTGCACTAAAATATAAGCCCCTTGAAAACACAGACTTTGTCCATTTTGTTCACTGCTATATTCTCCAGGGCCTCCAAAAATATTTGTGGAATGCTTTATGAACCACTGAACACAAATGCAGCTGTGGTTCAGAGCACAGGCTCCACCTCTTTGTGCCTCGTTTCCTCTCGTGTGAGATGGGTGATGGCACTCGCCTCACTGCGTTCTTCTGTGGGTTAAGTGAGTCATTACAAACGAGGCATTCGGAATGCTGCACGGCACCACATAACTACTGGCGCGGTAGGCTGATGTTGCCCTTAGGGTTCCCATCCTCTCTTCCTAAACTTCTGTTATCCTAAACTTCAAAAGATCAGATTTGTGACTAGAATTAGAAACTTAAACTTAGATAATGCAGAGATTTCTTCCAAACAGCCTTAACTGTTTCTGTCCCTTTGTGACTTTGCTCAGGTCCTCCACATACGATTCCACCTGTCACATTGCCCAAGAGATTGCTGAGAAAATCCAGCAACGAAACCAGTATGAAAGAAACGGTGAAAGCACAACCAAGGTAATACCAGGAGGGAATTTGTATTGAAAATGGTTTCTTTGAGCTTTAAGTTCAGAAAACCCTGCTAGTCTGAGGCTGCCTGCGTGTTTGTGGGCATAAATGTGTGTGTTGGTGCATATAAAACCCGCCCCTTAATAGTTATTTACTCCCTAAGTCTAGAAAAAGCATGACATTTATTTAATTTTCCCTTTGTTACCTTAAAATTTTCTCACATTTTTATAGTCTCATTCAGGAGTTGGTAATCTTTTTCCCCCTTAGTGAATCTTTTAGGCTTTTGGGCCAAAAGGCAGTGTCCTCAACTCCTCAAGCATCTAACCTTGCCAGAAGGATAATAGTTGTTTTTGCATTTTACATTTAAAAATGTAAAAACCATTCTTAGCCTATGGACTTTACAAAAACAGTGGCAAGATTTGTCTGGGAGATATATTTTTAGAAAATTCTGAGTTTGTACGGGTGCCCTCAATTCATATCTGACCCCATAGGTTTCTTTCTGATCTTTTCCTTCCATCTTTGTATTTTCCTTCTCCTATGGTGAGATCCCTGGTTTCCAAAAGCATTGGTTTTTTTTTGCTCATTTGATCTGTCTTACAGTTTGCAGAAAATAGTTTCACAATTACTGTAATAGTACCCACTACAAACACTAAGTGAAGTTTGAGATTTGTCCTTTTTCTATTTTGAACTTAGAATATACCCTGTTAAGAATACGCAGTCAGATTATTCTGTTCAAGTTGTTAGAATTGATTCTTCTGTGTATTATGCTATCCTTTCTTCTGTTTGTATTCCTTTTTAGGGTTTTGTTTTTTCCCCCACCTTTTGGATTAAATATTATTTTTTGAAAAGGTAAATATTTACACTCTTCGAAAGTCAAAATTATATAGAAAGGTGCACTCAAAGTCTTGTTGTCATCCCTCTCTTTTCCACTCCTTCAGTTAGCCCCATGGGTAAGCATTTTTATTAATTTCTGCTTTATTCTTCCTGTGCAATTTTTTGAGAAATAGGCATGTATGTACGTATAGTATGTATGTTTCTATGTATGTGTGTGTCTATTCTTATTTTCCTTCCTTTTTTACACAAAAGGTAGCACACTAAATATACTCCATTGTATCTTTTTCTTTTCCTTATTAATATATCCTAGAAATTGCACCATATTAATTCATAGAGCTCTTCTTTGTTCTTTTGATTGGCTCCATAGTACCCTATTGTGTGGCTGTATCATAGTTCATTTAGCCATTCTTCTAAGGACGACCATTTAGATCTTTTCTAGTCTTTTGCTGTAATGAATAATACTGCAATAAATAACATGATATATATTATATATTTTTTCATATTTTTGGAGGTATCTTTTAAGGGTGAGCTCTTAGAACTCAGAGTTCAGGGTCACAGGGTAAAGGTGTATATAATTTTGTTGCCTGTTGTCAAAGTCCCCACCATAGGGTTTGTCACCTTTGGCACCTCCCCCCGGGGACTTGTGAGTGCCTGTTCTTCACCGCCTGGCCAACAGAGGGCGCTGATAATCTTTTGAATTTTTGCCGATCTGATAAGTGAGAAAGGATATTTCAGTGTCTTTTTAAATTTGCATTTCTCATATTATGAATTAAGTGTAGTGTGTTTTTGCATGTTTAGGGGCTATTTGTATACATATATATATATTTTTTTTCATTTTTATTGAGATTGTTCAGATACCATACAATTATCCAAAAATCCAAAGTGTACAATCACTTGCCCCTGGGTACCCTCATACAGCTGTGCATTCATCACAGTTAATTTATGTTCAATTTTTAGAAACTTTTCATTACTCCAGACAAGAAATAAAGTGAAAGATGAACAAAGAAAAAAAGAAAAGGAAACTCTAATCCTCCCCTATCCCTAACCAACCCCCCTCAATTGTTGACTCGTAGTATTGATATAGTACATTTGTTACTGTTTATGAAAAAATGTTGAAATACTACTAACTGTAGTATATAGTTTGTAATAGGTATATAGTTCTTCCCTATATGCCTCTCTATTATTAACTTCTAATTGTATTGTCATACATTTGTTCTGGTTCATGGAAGTGATTTCTAGTATTTGTACAGTTGATCATGGACATTGCCCACCATAGGATTCAGTTTCATACATTCCCATCTTTTGATCTCCAACTCTCCTTCTGGTGACATATGACTCTGAGATTCCCCTTTTCACCTCATTCACACCCCATTCGGCGCTGTTAGTTATTCTCACATCTTGCTACCAACACCCCTGTTCATTTCCAAACATTTAAGTTCATCCTAATTGAACATTCTGCTCATACTAAGCAACCACTCCCCATTCTTAAGCCTTGTCCTATATCTTGGTACCTTATATTTCATGTCTATGAGTTTACATATTATAATTCCTATCAGTGAGACCCTGCAATAATTGTCCTTATATGTCTGGCTTATTTCACTCAGTATATTGCCCTCAAGGTTTTGTGATCAGTCCATTTTTTTTTTAATATGGTTTTGTTCACTCACCGTACATTCCATCCCAAGTAAATAATTGATGGTTCTCTGCATGGTCATACATTTATGTGTCCATCACCTTCACCACTATCTATATAAGGGCATCTACATTTCTTCCACAAGGCAGGAGGGAGAGTCAAAGAAGGTAGAGAGGCAAAAGAAAGAGGAAAAACAAATGACAGTTAGGAAGCAGCAAAAGGAAAAATAACCTTAAATCAAAGTAGAATAAGGAATCAGACAATACCACCAATGTCAAGTGTCTGACATGCCTCCCCTATCCCCCCCTCTTATCTGCATTTACCTTGGTATATCACCTTTGTTACATTAAAGGAAGCATAATACAATGATTCTATTAGTTACAGTCTCTAGTTTATGCTGATTGCATCCTGCCTCCAATGCCTCCCCATTTTTAACACCTTGGAAGGTTTACATTTGCTTGTTCTCCCTCGTAAAAGAACATATTTGTACATTTTATCACAATTGTTGAATACTCTAGATTTCACCAAGTTACACAGTCCCAGTCTTTATCTTTCCTCCTTTCTTGTGGTGTCTCACATGCTCCCCACCTTCCTCTCTCAACTGTATTCATAGTTATCTTTGTTCAGTGTACTTACATTGTTGTGCTACCATCTCCCAAAATTGTGTTCCAAACCATGCACTCCTGTCTTCTATCACCCTGTAGCGCTCCCTTTAGTATTTCCTGTAGGGCAGGTGTCTTATTCACAAAGTCTCTCATTGTCTGTTTGTCAGAAAATATTTTGAGCTCTCCCTCATATTTGAAGGACAGCTTTGCTGGATATAGGATTCTTGGTTGGCGGGTTTTCTATTTCAGTATCTTAAATATATCACACCACTTCCTTCTTGCCTCCATGGTTTCTGCTGAGAGATCTGCACATAGTCTTATTAAGCTTCCTTTGTATGTAATGGATCGCTTTTCTCTTGCTGCTTTCAGGATTCTCTCTTTGTCTTTGACATTTGATAATCTGATGATTAAGTGTCTTGGCGTAGGCCTATTCATATCTCTTCTGTTTGGAGTACGCTGCGCTTCTTGGATCTGTAATTTTATGTCTTTCATAAGAGATGGGAAATTTTCATTGATTATTTCCTCTATTATTGCTTCTGCCCCCTTTCCCTTCTCTTCTCCTTCTGGGACACCAGTGATACGTACATTATTGTACTTTGTTTCATCCTTGAGTTCCCGGAGATGTTGCTCATATTTTTTCATTCTTTTCTCCATCTGCTCCTCTGTGTGTAGGCTTTCAGGTGTTTTGTTCTCCAGTTCCTGAGTGTTTTCTTCTGCCTCTTGAGATCTGCTGTTGTATGTTTCCATTGTGTCTTTCATCTCCTGTGTTGTGCCTTTCATTTCCATAGATTCTACTAGTTGTTTTTTTGAACTTTTGATTTCTGCCGTATATATGCCCAGTGTTTCCTTTATAGCCTCTATCTCTTTTGCAATATCTTCTCTAAACTTTTTGATTTGATTTAGCATTAGTTGTTTAAATTCCTGTATCTCAGTTGAAGTGTATGTTTGTTCCTTTGACTGGGCCATAACTTTGTTTTTCTTAGTGTAGGTTGTAATTTTCTGTTGTCTAGGCATGGTTTCCTTGGTTATCCAAATCAGGTTTTCCCAGACCAGAACAGGCTCAGGTCCCAGAGCAAAGAAATATTCAGTATCTGGTTTCCCTGTGGGTGTGTCTTAGAAAATTGCTCCACCCTTTGATGCCTCAGGTCACTGTGCTTTTCTGCCCAGCAGGTGACGCCTGTTAGGGTATAATTCTTGACTGGTGTGAGGAGGTATGGCCGTGTTCCCCCAGGCTCTGAGGTCTGGTTCTGAATGGAAAGGGCCCCACCCCTTTCCTCCTAGAGAAGACAGACCCCTCAGGTGGAGGTCATTAGCATTTCAATGGACTTGCTCTCTGCTTGTGCTGTCTCCACCCTTCCCCAAGTCACAGCCCTGGAAACTGAAAATGACTGGGGCTTTCTCCACTGAGCCGAAAAAGAAACAGATAGTCCCCTTCAATACCAGCCCAAGGCGACCTCCGGCTCTCCAAGGTCAGTCGTCACCCAAAGCCTCTGTCTGTTTTTTGGGGATGCGTACCTGTAGTGAGCAGTTCACACTCGCTACTTAAAACCCCAGTTGGAGCTCAGCTGAGCTGTATTTGCTTGCTGGGAGAGAGCTTCTCTCTGGCACCACGAGGCTTTGCAGCTCGGGCTATGGGGGAGGGGGTCTCCCGACCTGGTTCCGCAGGTTTTACTTACAGATTTTATGCTGTGTTCTCGGGCATTCCTCCCAATTCAGGTTGGTGTATGATGAGTGGATGGTCTCGTTTGTCCCCCCGCAGTTATTCTGGATGATTTACTAGTTGTTTCTGGTTTTTTGTAGTTGTTCCAGGGGGACTGCTTAGCTTCCACTCCTCTCTATGCTGCCATCTTGCCCCGCCTCCTGTATATATTTTTCTGTGGACTTTCTTCTTGTCTTTTGCCCATTTTTCTATTGCATTGTTGGTCTTTTTAGTTTTGACCTTTAAGAGTGCCTGATATATTATGAGATTGGGTCTTTGTGATAATTGTTATTATTTTCTCCCCTTTTATCATTAGTGGTTTGACCTTGTTTATGGTATTTTTTTCTCATGTAGAAGTTTTTTTTTTCTCCAGGAGGTTGACTGTATCAGTCTTTTATTCGTTCTTTAATTTTGGCCATAGCTAGATTTTTGCTATTTCTAGAGTATAAAGGAATTTATTCCTGTTTTTTTTTACTAAATATATGGTTTCAATTTTTTACATTTCGGTCTCTGATTCATTTAACCAATGTTTTCCTAAATTATAAATGGTTTTTCAATGTGGCTAAATTATTGCCCATGCTAGAGTAAATCTTTCTATGTGGAGTTTCTGGATGTAGATTGTATAAAATTTTAAGCCTTTGAACATATCACAGAATTACATTTCTATACCAATTCTGAATAGCTTTTAAAAATGTTTGTCCCGGAGAAACCAAGATGGCGGCTGGGTGAGACAGGGCTAAGGAACACCTCCGTGGAAAACACTAGATAAGGACCAGAGAGTGACCCAGAATACCAGTTACAGCGATGTGCCAGCTGGACGAGATCTGCTAGTTCCCAGGGGCTGTATACTTGGTGAAACTGGGAGTCTGCATTCTGAAACGAGTAAGCTGGCTGGAAGTCCCGCAGCCATGCAGCGATCGGGGAAGCCAGGGTTTGGCATCTGGAGACCAACGGGCTCTTTTAATAAAAAAAGAAAAGGGGGAAAACCCAGGAGCAGCTGCAGCTGCGATTGTGGGAAACATGCAGTAAAACACAGCAAGAGGGGGCTGGGCCAGCCTCTCGGGGTCAGGCCTGGAAGATAGCCCGCTGCAGATAACCTGGGGGCCGGGGGAACGGAGCGGAGAACCAGAAGCTGGAAGAATCCCCTCGGCTAGCAGCTCGCTCCCAGGAGGGCTGGATAAACTCCTGCCCAGGGCTGTGCCCACAGCCCAGAGCCCCGCCAGTTGTCCCGGAGCTGGGAAGGAGGAACTGTGCAAGGAAGGGGGTGTGGAGACACCCTGTTCGGCCATTTTTGCATAAGGCTGAAAGCGAGCCGGGTCGGCCCAGTGGCCCAGGGCTTCCCTTGAGGGACGGCGTGCACTGATGACGTAGCACGGCATTCCCTCGGCAGAGGTCCTGGAGGATCGCGGCTGGGCGGGGGGACCTGCTCGGAGATCCCAGGGGCACTACACCAAGTCCGGTGGTTTGTGAGACAGCGAGAGAGAGGGGCTGGGGCTGAAATGAAATGAAGGCTTGGACTCTTGGCAGCAGCCTTGAATCTCCGGGAACCGGGGGGATTTGAATATTGAGGCTATCCTTCCTCCCTGACCACCCGTACAAGCGCCCCGCTTTCAGGGCGGACAGCTCCAGCAACACACCCAGGCCGAGTTCTCTGGCTGGACCTCACAAGAATCATTTCTCCACTCATTGCGGGGACAAGGTGGAGAACTGACTTGAGAGGTATAGGTGACTGACAGACGCCATCTGCTGGTTAGTTAGAGAAAGTGTATTGTCACCAAACAGTGTTTCTGAAAAATTAGATAGGTTTTTTTTTTACAAATTAAAAGAACCCTGTTCAGCAGAGCAAATGCCAAGAGGCCAAAAACGACAGAAAATCTCAATGCATGTAATAAAACCAGACGATATCGAGAATCCAACTCCAAACACACAAATCAAGTTATCAGAAGAAACAAAGTTCCTCGCAGAATTAATCAAAGAAATACAATCAAGGAACGAAAACATAGCAAAGGATTTAAAGGACATCAAGAAGACCATGGCCCAGGATATAAGCTACATCAAGAAGACCCTAGAAGAGCATAAAGAAGACATTGCAAGAGTAAATAAAAAAATAGAAGATCTTATGAAATAAAAGAAACTGTTGGCCAAATTAAAAAGACTCTGGATATTCACAATACAAGACTAGAGGAAGCTGAAGAACATCTCAGTGTCCTAGAAGTCCACAGAACAGAAAATGAAAGAACAAAAGAAAGAATGGAGAAAAAAATAGAAAAAATCTAAATGGATCTCAGGGATACAATAGATAAAATAAACCGTCCAAACTTAAGACTCATTGGTGTCCCAGAAGGGGAAGAGAAGGGTAAAGGTCTAGAAAGAGTATTCAGAGAAATTGTTGGGAAAAACTTCCCCAACCTTCTACACAATATAAATACACAAAGCATAAATGCCCAGTGAACTCCAAATAGAATAAATCCAAATAAACCCACTCCGAGACGTATTCTGATCAGACTCTCAAATACTGAAGAGAAGGAGCAGGTCCTGAAAGCAGCAAGAGAAAAGCAATTCACCACATACAAAGGAAACAACATAAGACTAAGTTGTGACTACTCAGCGGCCACTATGGAGGCGAGAAGGCAGTGGCAGGACATATTTAAAATTCTGAGAGAGAAAAATTTTCAACCAAGAATACTTTATCCAGCAAAACTCTCCTTCAAATTTGAGGGAGAGCTTAAATTTTTCACAGACAAACAAATGCTGAGAGACTTTGCCAATAAAAGACCTGCCCTACTTCAGATTCTAAAGGGAACCCTACCAACAAAGAAACAACAGAAAGAAGATAGAGATATAGAGAATTTTAACAGAAATATAGTACCTTACATCCCAAAGCACCAGGGCACTCATTTTTCTCTAGTGATCACAGATCTTTCTCCAGAAGGGACCATAAGCTGGGACATAAAACAAGCCTCAAGAAATTAAAAAAAAAAAAAATTGAATATACTCAAAGCACATTCTCCAATCACAATGGAATACAAATAGAAGTCAATAATTTTTGAACTGTAACTCCACTATTTACTTCCTACATGATATAAATTACACAAACCCTAATGACAGATCAGTGGTTTTGAACTCAATGTAAAATATGTAATTTTAGACAACTATATAAAGGTGGGGGAATGGAGGAGTATAGGAACATAGTTTATGTGTCCTATTGAAGTGAAGGTGGTATCAAAGAAAAACAAGATTGATATGGATTTAAGAGGTTAATTTTAACCCCCACAGCAAACACAAAGAAACTATCAGAGAATATAACCATAGAGATGAAATGTAGAGTTCAGGTTAAGAGAAATGGGGGAAGGGGCAATGGGGAGTTGAGAAATGAGGGTGGAGTTGCTGTTTGAGGTGAAGGGAAATTTCTAGTAATGGATGGAGGGAAAGAGCACTGCAGCATTCTAAAGGTGATTAATCCCACTAATGGAAGGCTAGGGAGGGGGTGGAATGGGAAGATTTAGGCTGTATATATGTTTCCACAATTGAAAAAAAAAAAAGACAGTCTAAATAGATGACAATTGAATGCCAAGGATGAACTTGGATGGAATTGGAGGATAGAGGACAGGTGGCTCAAAGGGACACAGTTGAGACATAAGGAAAAGGAAATATAGAATGTAAGCTTTGTATCATTGTTGAACCTCTTGTACTTCTTAGCTGCGCTTAATGGGATTGCATAAAAGAATGTTTTTGTTCATGGGAAGTGTATATGTGAATTATAGTGTATGTTCAAGGATGTGTGCAGCTAGCTCTCATGTTCAGAAGACAGAGCAATAGATGATGGATGATAGGGAGGGAAAGAAATAGCGATGTGACAGCATGTTAAGGTTGGTGCATTGAGATATCGGCGGGGGGGGGTCAGGGTAGGATGGAATTCTTTGCATGGGGTTACTATTGTTTTTGCAACTGTTCCTATAACTTTGAATTTATTTCAAAATAAAATAAAATAAAATCTTTGTCCCTCTGTTAGCTAACTGTATCATGTTACAGTGGTTTATTGTGCATTTTTTTTTACTACTTATGCCACTGAGCATCTTTTCATATATTTATTATATACTTGTATTTCTTACCTGTATGTACCCTTAACCTAATCTTATTATTTCTTTATTTGAAAGTGTTCTTGATATATAGGTTAATCATAATAAGCCTTGATCTGGCATATTTAGCACAAATATTTTTCCTATTTTTAATTTTGAAAATAACATATTTTGACATGTACTTGTTTTTTAAATTGAATAGAATTTATTAATATTTTTATTTGTGGGTCTTTTCTGGTGGGGATAGAAGGAGAAAAAGTTATGCTTAGAAAGGCCTTTTACACCCAGGGATTATATAAATATTTTACCTAATTACCAAAATTTTCTTTTAGCCTTTTTCTGCATGTGTTTTTAAAACATGTAAATCTTTAACATTTAAAGCTTCTTTTGATGTGTTGTAGGCATCTAATTTTATTTTTTCCTATTTATTAAATTATTAACACCCCCTTCCAAATTGGAAATGTCCTATATTTCATTCACTAAAACTTTATGCAACTGCACTATTTCTACACCTTCTACACTATTTCTACACAAATAATGAAGCTGTCAGTAATTGCCAACATCATACTCTTGTAGCTTTTTATAATGACTTAATATCTGATTGTTTAAGGCCTGCTTTATTACTCATCTTCCATGGGTTTTCTATATTTTCCTTCATTTATCTTTATTTTAGAATAAGTTTGCAGGAATTCATTAGAAAAATTTAGTGCTGTGCCTCAATGAGCACCCCTTCCCCCAATAAAAGAAATGGGAACCTGAGTAGATGTGCAGTATATTTATAGAATAAATCAGGGAGACTTTACATTTTTACAGTATTGGATGTTTGCTTTTACTCATTACTTCAACAGTATTTAATGTACTTTTACAATGTACATAAAAGAAATGGGAACCTGAATAGATGTGCAGTGTATTTATAGATTAAATCAGGGAGACTTCACATTTTTACAATATTGGATGTTTCCTTTTACTCATTCCTTCAACAGTATTTAATGTACTTTTACAATGTGCCAGGCAATGTGCTACACATTTTTTAGATTTCTTTGGTATTGTTAATGAAGGTTAAAAATATTAATTAAAAAATTCTTCTCTGCTATTACTTAAATTTAGGAATGCCCTTGATTTTTTCCATTTTTTATAATTGATCACTGTACTGAATTTTTTTATTGTTCCTAATAATCTTTCAGTTGATTTTGTATAAGTTTCCCAAGTAGAATTTTATCAATCTGCAAATAATGTCACTTTCTTCTCCTTTTTTTCCAGTCTTTATATATTTCTTTAACTTGTCTTATTGCACTGGTTAGAACTTCTAGAGCAACTGTAAATAATGATGCAATTAAGGCAGTAAAAATATTACATTCTTAGTTTTCTTTGTTTTTGTTTTGTTTGTACTTAGGAATGTTTGAAGTAGTTTTCCCCATATTGTATTTATCATATGTCTATTCTGTTTATCATTAACACTATTAGCTTTATTATCACTTTTTATAACATCAAACTGCTCTTAGATTACTAGAATAAAATCTACTCAGTTATGGTATGTTGTCCTTTTTTAATGAAATTCTAATTTTGCTTTGCTAATATTTGTAAAAAGGCTTTTCAGTTATAATCCTTAAGTGAGACTGGTGTGGGGCTTCCTTTTTTCTGTTCTCTCTTAGTGCTTGTTGTCAGGTTTGTGTGAGCTTAAAAATGAATTAGTAGGTTACCAGGGGACAGGGTGGGAGTAGCGAATGAGGAGTCAATGCTTAAATTGTACAGAGATTTTATTTGGGTTGATTGTGAAGTTTTCGTAATGAGCTGTCATCAGAGCCATCCTTTTAAATTCTCTCATGAGTTCTTTTGGTCTTTAATTTTGTAGACTCTTTCATAGGGCTATTGTGTGTGTGCTCTGTTTGTTTTGCTCCTTACTCTTTGAATGAGGAGAGATCTGCTTTCCTTGGTGTTTCCCCATAAACAGTGGGTGGTTTTCTCTGGGTTCGCAGAGGAGTTAGAATGGTTAAGGGTAGACTTGTCTTACCTGCTGTCCCCTTGCTTGGAAGGTTGGTGGTGATTGTAGCGCTTGTCCGTCCCTGGGGGTCAGCCGTTTTCCCCTCGCTGAAACCCTGCAAGTCGAAGGAGGGTGCACCTGCTTCAACTAGAGTGGTATAATGGCTACTTTTAATAAAATAGCAAATCAAACCTATGATATTCTGTCTTTTTAAGGTAACTTCGCATCTCTGATTTCATCTATGGTTGAATTTGTTTCTATTACAAAAGGCACTTTTAAAAAAGAATTTAACTTTATCGAAAAATTAAAACAAACACACAAACAAACAAAAAAAAACCCACATTTCAAACAAAACAATGTGAAGGATTAAGAAAAACAAATAACCTAAAATAACTACTTTGCTTCTAACATGTTCTTACCATATGCCCCCAAAATTAATACACCATATCCAAACAAAGGAATAAGAAAAACAAATAATCTTAAATAACTACATTGCTTCCAACATGTTCCTACCATACCCCAAGAATATTGACAAACCGTAATCAAACAAAAGTATAAGATAGACCAAATAACCTAAAATAAGTACATTGAAGGTAATTTTTAATTCAAGTTTTTTTTTGCTCTTTCAAAAAAAATTAAAAAAAACACAACTTAAACACCACAAAACAGAGGAATAAGAAAAAAAATAACCTAAAATAACTATTGCTTCCAACATGTCCCTACCATACCCTAAGAAAATTAACAAACCGTAAAAAAAACAAAGGAATAATAAAAAAAACCTAAAGTAACTACATTGTTTCCAGCATGATCCTACCATACCCAAGAAAGTCTGCAAACCATAATCATTCCTGAGTATTCCCATAACATTGAGATTACCCTCAATAGCTTATCTGTTCTTATTAGATTATCGTTCTCCCTTCACTAGTTGCTGTCTATCTCTATGTCCCCTACATTCTATGATATAAAAATATTAATTTTACATATTTCACAGAGTTCACATTAGTAGTAACGTATGTGGTTCACATTAGTGGTAACATAGTGGTAACTCTTTTTTTTTTTTTTTAATTAAATTCAGTTTTACTGAAATACATTCACACACCATACAATCATCCATGGTATACAATCCACTGTCCACAGTATGATAACACAGTTATGCATTCATCACCACAATCTATCTCTGAACATTTTCCTTACATCAGAAAGAACCAGAACAAGAATAAAAAATAAAAGTGAAAAAAGAACACCCAAATCATCCCCCCATCCCACCCCATTTGTCCTTTAGTTTTTATCCCCATTTTTCTACTCATCCATACACTAGATAAAGGGGGTGTGATCCACAAGGTCTTCACAATCACACTGTCACCCCTTGTAATCTACATTATTATATAATCGTCTTCAGGAGTCCAGACTGCTGGGTTGGAGTTTGGTAGTTTCAGGTATTTACTTCTAGCTATTCCAATACATTAAAACCTAAGAGGTGTTATCTATATAGTGCATAAGAATGTCCACCAGAGTGACCTCTTGACTCCATTTGAAATCTCTCAGCCACTGAAACTATTTCATCTCATTTTGCATCCCCCTTTTGGTCAAGAAGATACTCTCAGTCCCATGATGCCGGGTCCACATTCATCCCCGGGAGTCATATTCTGCATTGCCAGGGAGATTTACACCCCTGGGAGTTGGGTCCCATGTAGGGGGGAGGGCAGCGAGTTCACCTGTCGAGATGGCTCAGTTAGAGAGAGAGAGGGCCACATCTGAGTAGCAAAGAGGTACTCAGGGGGAGACTCTTAGGCACCATTACATGCAAGTTTAGACTCTCCTTTGTGGTAATGAGCTTCATAAGGGCAAGTCCCATGCTCGAGGGCTCAGCCCATCAAACCGCCAGTCCCAATGTTTGTGACAACATCAACATCAGTCCAGGTGAGGATGTCCAGCACTTCCGCACCTTCCCCCAGATCCTCGGGGCTGGGGAGGGAGAGGCTGTAAATATATTTTTTATTATCTGCCCAAATTACTCTGGGATGTGTCACTATTTCACTCCAGCCTATACTAGCCTATCGTATCTCACTTCCTATTCAAAGGGTAACTCTTTTTTTTGGTCTGGCTTATTTCACTCAGCATTATGTCTTCAGGGTACATCCATGTTGTCATATGTTTCATGACCTCGTTCCTTCTTACTGCCATGTAGTATTCTATTGTGTGTTTATACCACGTTTTGTTTATCCACTCGTCTGTTGAAGGGCATTTGGATTGTTTCCATTTCTTGGCAATTGTGAATAATGCCACCATGAACATCAGTGTGCAAATATCTGTTTGTGTCACTGCTTTCAGATCTTCTGCTTATATACCAAGAAGTGTAATTGCTGGATTGAAGGGTAACTCGATATCTAGTTTTCTAAGGAACCACCAGTCTGTCTTCCAGAGTGGCTGTACCATTTTACAGTCCCACCAGCAATGAATAAGAGTTCCAATTTCTCCACATCCTCTCCAGCATTTGTAATTTCCTGTTTGTTTAATGGCAGCCATTCTAATTGGTGTGAGATGGTATCTCATTGTGGTCTTAATTTGCATCTCCCTAATAGCAAGTGAAGAGGAACATTTTTCATGTGTTTTTTAGCCATTGTATTTCCTCTTCAGTGAAATGTCTTTTCATATCTTTACCCATTTTATAACTGGAGTCTCTGTACTATTGTCATTGAGTTGTAGGATTTCTTTATATATGCAAGATATCAATCTTTTGTCAGATACATGGTTTCCAAATATTTTTTCCCATTGAGTTGGTTGCCTCTTCACTTTTTTGACAAATTCCTTTGAGGTACAGAAGCTTTTAATTTTGAGGAGTTCCCATTTATCTATTTTTTCTTTCATTACTTGTGCTTTGGGTGTAAGGTCTAAGAAGTGACCTCCTAATACAAGGTCTTGAAAATGATTCCCTACAACATCTTCTAGGAGTTTTATGGTGCTGTCTCTTATATTAAGGTCTGTAATCCACTTTGAGTTAATTTTTGCATAGGGTGTGAAGTTGGGGTCTTCTTTCATTCTTTTGGATATGGATATCCAGTTCTCCTAGCCCCATTTGTTGAAGAGACTATTATGTCCCAGATCAGTGGCTTTGGGGGCCTTATCAAAGATCAGTTGACTGTAGATCTGGGGGTCTATCTCCAAATTCTCAATTTGATTCCATTGATCAGTGTATCTATTTTGTGCCACTACCGTGCTGTTTTGACAACTGTGGCTTTATAGTAAGCTTCAAAGTCAGGAAGTGTAAGTCCTCCCACTTCGTTTTTCTTTTTTAGAATGTTTTTAGCAATTTAAGGCATCGTTCCCTTCCAAATAAATTTGTTAACTAGTTTTTCTAAGTCTGCAAAGTAGGTTGTTGGAATTTTGGTTGGAATTGCATTGAATCTGTAGATGAGTTTGGGTAGGATTGACATCTTAATGACATTTAGCCTTCCTATCCATGAACACAGAATATTTTTCTATCTTTTTAGGTCCCCTTCTACTTCTTTTAGTAAAGTTATGTAGTTTTCTATGTATAGGGCTTTTACACCTTTGGTTAAGTTTCTTTCTAGATACTTGATTTTTTTAGTTGCTATTGAGAATGGAATCTTTTTCTTGAGTGTCTCTTCAGTTAGGTCATTTTTGGTGTATATGAACATTACTGACTTATGTGCATTAATTTTGTATCGCACTACTTTGCTAAATTTGTTTATTAGGTCAGGTACCTATGTCGTCGATTTCTCAGGGTTTTCCAAATATGAGATCATATCATCTGCAAATAATGACAGCTTTACTTCCTCCTTTCCAATTTTGGATGCCTTTTATTTCTTTGTTTTGCTGGATTGCCCTGGCTAGCACTTCTCGCACAATGTTGAATAACAGTGGTGATAGCGGGCATCCTTGTCTTGTTCCTGATCTTAGAGGGAAGGCTTTCAGTCTCTCGCATTGAGTTCTATGCTGGCTGTGGGTTTTTCATATATGCCCTTCATCATATTGAGGAGGTTTCCTTCAATTCCTACCTTTTGAAGTGTTTTTGTCAAAAAAGGATGTTGGATTTTGTCAGATACCTTTTCAGCATCTATTGAGATGACCATTTGATTTTTCCCTTTTGATTTGTTAATGTGTTGTATTACATTGATTGATTTTCATATGTTGAGCCATCCTTGCATGCCTGGAATGAACCCCTCTTGGTCCATGGTATATGATTTTTTTAATGTGTCTTTGGATTTAATTTGCAAGTATTTTGTTGAGAGTTTTTGCATCTATATTCATGAGGGAGATTGGCCTGTAGTTTTCCTTTCTTGTAGTATCTTTTCCTGGTTTTAGTATTAGAGTGATGTTAGCTTCATAAAATGAGTTAGGTAGTGTTCCATTGTCTTCAATTTTTTTGAAAGAGTTTAAGTAAGATTGGTGTCAGTTAAAAAAGGCACTTTTATTTCTCATATTTCCAAATTCCTGAGTGAGTTCTCCTCACAACCAAAAATTTCCTTTGTGCCTTTAGAATGGTTGGATAAAATTCACACACTCCTGGAAAAATAAGTCATGGGTGGTGAACGTTCCTCTTGTACAAAGAGAACGCGTGGCCATCAGACTTCTCAGTGGGGTGTAAACACACTAGTGTGTTTGGAGAGAATGGCAGGATGGCAGTGGGATGTGCTCGCCTTTTGAAGTGTGGTTGAGAGAACTGTGGGGTTTTCGCTGGAGAAAGGAGACGTGGGGCCCACAATTGCTGATTCACAAATAGCTGGACACCTGTGGTGTTAAAGAAGGCTTACATTTTTCTTTCGTGACCCCAAGATAGAAAAACAGGACCAGGAGGTAGACGTGCAAGAGACAGAGTTAGGTTTTTGTGCAGGCAGGTTGCCCGAGGGCTACCCCTGAGGTAGGGGGCAGTTGACATCCTTGCACAGCAGGTTTACCTGTTGGTCGCATTGCAAAACAGGTTTCAGCATCAGGTGGGCAGCCAGACCAGGTAACCATTATGTTCCCTACAACCCTGAGTCCCTGCCGTTTGGAGATGAAGCGTCTCCTCCCACCCTTCCTTGATAGAATTGTAGTAACAGGGTTGACATGATCTTACTTATAGCTCATACACCTGTGTACTAGACTACTTAGGATGTGTTCTTTTCTTTTCAGCTTACCGTGACAATCAGAACTTTGTTGCAGAATCTGAAGGAAAAGATCGCCCTTTTGAAGGACTTATTGCTAAGAGCTGTGTCAACACATCAGATGTATCCATGTAAACATTCCACCTCTTCTTTAGAGTGGGAGGAAAAGGAGTATTATTTTAAGGAAGGAAGGAATCTGGGCCACCCAGGTTTTTCCACAGCTTGAGGAAGACCTGGTTTCCAAAATATTGCCTGTAATCTTGATTTCTGTTTTAAGAGCCTGTTACATGTTTTACTGTGACTATGCTGGCAAAGCAAGACATGCTGGAGGAATTAATTTATTTGGGTGTAACCTTTATAGGGCAGTAAGCTAATTGCTTTCTGTCAGTGCTACAATTATACAGAGCCCTACATGCTACGTGTCTACACTGCCTTGGAAATGGCTAGCCATTGCTGCAACAGGAAAACTTGCATTTTCAGAGGTACATTTTCTTCTTGGAGAGGCCAATAGCAGTAGAACCCATGCTTTTGTTGTTGTTGTTGTTTTCCCTGTTTCTTTAGATTAATGAGATGTGACTTGTTTGCCATATGATCCTTCCAGAGGCTCGGACATTGTCCCTATTTGGAGAGTGGGGTAGGGGGACACTTGAAGCAAGTGGTCCCTTCATCTCGAGCTTCCATCAACATTGACAGGTATTAAACCATTTCTTTTAGAATTCCATAATCAGATCAATTTAGACAAATCCCACATGTGGCTAGTTACATAAGCTAATCTTCTGAACCTGAGTTTATATTGGTTTGAAAATTGTCTTCAAACTTATCTTCTCTAATCGTTTCTTTAAATTGTTAGTAGTCTATACTAAAGATCCGAAGTTTGGTATCTCAGGAAATGGTTACTACCATTTTAAATATGGGAAAATGTTGGAAAGAGATTTTAAATATAACAATGTAAGATGTTTTTAAAAATATCTTTCCCCCACTGTAACCTCTTTATGTCACCAGGAAAGTTGGTTTGGATTAGTCACATGATTTTCCAAATACTCGATTATTAACCCACTAAGGTTTCAAAGAAAAGTTTAATTTCAATAAATAATTGGAGTCTTTAACACAATTGGAATATTCTGACACATTTGGTTGGTAACTTTACCCTCCATCAGGTATCATTTGTTACTGTGCAGCTAGCCTATTATATAGAGAGTTTTTATTTTACTAAAATCAACAAGCCTTTATATGTAGACTTCAAGTAGTTTCAGATGTGCATTGCTATTTTTTCTGCTTTCAGTTTTAAGGACTGAGAAGTCTGCACATGAGATCTATGTACAAACTCATTTTAGTGTTACCTCCAACACATTTACTAGAAAAGTACCTAAATATTGTGTCATAACAAAATATTAATAACTGTGTATTTCCTAACTTCCATTAAGGTAACTGGCTATTATTCATCTCCTAATATTTATGTGCTAAACTTACAGGGCAAGAAAGATATATAAATTAAGAATTTGTACTTTTTTCTATTTATAATTTCTACTAGTTATTAGTCATAGACAGTTTTAGATATCCACAATAGTAGCTGGCTTTGTTCTCATAAATACTTACAGTCCTGGCCATTTTTTAAAATCTCATTGACTTTGGTTTTGTGGTCATCTCAGAATTACTCCCCAAATTTGCTGAATTATGCACTAAGTATTAAAAATACTGGACAGAAGTTATTAAGTGACCTTGATGTGCATAATTAAGAATTTCCTAAGAGAAGTAAAAAACTAAACTGGAATATAACAGCTGTCTTTAAAATCCTATTTTTGTTTTCATTGTGGCTAAATAACTGAGGCTGTTTCCACTGTAACTGCTACCAATATTAAGGATGGAGCTCAGGTAATCTGCCACACAGCGCGCTCTTAAACCTTCCGTGTTTTCTGGGAAGAAAGAAGGGAAAGGAGGAGGTAACTTCTAGATTATGAAGATCACTTTTTAAAATTCTCCTTTTATATCCCCCCCTTATCCTTTCCCCTGACTTTATTCCTCTCCCAGATGTTTTAAATAATTCTATGGCAGTTGTTCTCCCAGATTTAAGAGACATCAGATAGCAACTTGTCAGTCCCCCTACTATTAGTTTGTTCTGGTGCTTCATTCCCTTTACAAAAATGGTATTGACGCCGAGTCAAACTCTGCATCTCAAGTTGCTGATGGAGTTGGCTAGAGAAGCCAGCACTCCAGCAGAGGCGTTTTTGACAGAGAAGTGGAATCTCTGAGAGCTAAAGGAACCTGCCAGGACCTCACACCTGGGAGATGCGGGAGCCAGGATTCAAACACAGGACCCTGTGGCCCCAAAGCCAGTTTCTTAAAAGCTGGATTCTACTTTAGTGGAAATGTTACCGTCGACTGTTACCTGGCATGTCCTCAGCTAGAACTCCCTATTAATTGGCACTTGCCCCAGTGCCAAGACAAATCCTATTTGTAATGCAAATCCTGAAGAACCTTTTTAATCGTCAGAAAGATTAAACAGCGTTCACTGTGGTTTATTAGGTATACTTTATAGTGTTATAATTCTTAGAAAAATTTTCTCCCATAAATAACCAGTAGAGTGACTTTTTAATCCTTTTTTTCCCCTTGAAGTATAATTAATGCTCATGACTTTTAAATGTGAATATTTGAATACCACATTCCTTTACTGAGCTGGGTAGTTGAAAGTTTATGATACTTTACTTAATGAATTTATGCCTTTCTACATCTGTGAAGTTTTTCAGAGAACACAAAGAATTGCCAAAAAAATAAGTCCTCTGAAAATGCCTTCTGACCAATTAAATTCATAGAGATTAGCCATAAGGTGTTGTTGCTCTTTCCTGGAAAAGTAGTTTTCTATTGGCAAGAATCATTGTGAAATTAAAAAAAAAGTACTATGGTTTTGAATCGGTTAGTTTGCAATCCCTAAACCAAAATCCTGCAGCCGGATAATTTAAAATTGCTGGAAAGCATTAACTTCAATTCATAGTACTTCTTTCTTGCCTTACCAGGTGGGAAAAGGTGTGTGCTATGGTAGGCTGGCTGCACATGAAATATTTCAGGTAGTATTAAATCATTCTTAGAATTGGCTTTAAGTGAAGTTTAAAGCTTTCAAAGGCAGCACCTTTCCTGCTTTAAAGGGAATTTAAAAAATCTCTTTACAAAGGGAGTTCACTATCAAAAGGTATTTTGGTGTCTTGGGAGAAAGCCTGTAGAAATAATTTTTTTAAAATCTGTAAATAACTTTTCTCTCCTTGGTATTTTGGGGGGAAAAGATAGATAAATGGGGGCTAGGAGAGATGAGGACACAGATAGGGACATGGATAGATGATAGATGGATGGATAGATAGATAATCACTATATAATAACCCAGATGAATGTAGATATGGAGAGATTAATTGAATAGATTTTTTTAAATTTAGTTTTATTGAGATTGTTCACATACCATACAATTATCCAAAGATCTGAAGTGCATAGTCAGTTGCCCATGGTACCATCATACAGCTGTGCATCCATCACAATTATTTTTTTTCCATTTTTAGAACATTTTCATTACTCCAGAGAAGAAATAAAGACAAAAAAAGAAAACTCAAATTCTCCCATACCCCTAACCACACCTGCCTCCATTATTGGCTCAGTATTGGTATAGTACATTTGTTACTATCGATGAAAGAATGTTAAAATACTACTAAGTGTAGTACCTAGTTTGCAATAGGTATTTTTTTTCCTATATACTCCTCTATTATTAACTTCTAGTTATAGTGTTATACATTTGTTCTAGTTCATGAGAGAGATTTCTAATATTTGTACAGTTAATCACAGAGATTGTCCACCACAAGATTCACTGTTTTATACATTACCATCTTTTAACTTCCAGCTTTCCTTCTGGTGACATGCGTGACTCTAAGCTTCCCCTTTCTACCACATTCACATACCATTCAGCACTGTTAATTGTTCTCACAATAATGTGCTACCATCACCTCTGTCCATTTCCAAACACTTAAGTTCAACCTAGTTGAACATTCTGCTCGTAATAAGCAACCACTCCCCATTCTTTTAACCTCGTTCTATATCCTGGTAATTTATATTTCATGTCTTTGAGTTTACATATTATAATTAGTTCATATCAGTGAGACCAAGCAATATTTGTTCTTATGTATCTGACTTATTTCACTCAATATGGTGCTCTCAGGGTTTCTTCATCAATCCTTTTTTTTTTTTAAAAGATGGTTTTGTTCACCCACCATAATTTCCGTCCTGAGTAAACAATTGATGGTTCCCTGTATAGTCATACATTTTTGTATCCACCACCATCACCACTATCTATATAAGGACATCTACATTTCTTCCATAAAGAAGGAGGAAGAGTCAAAGAAGGTAGCAAGACAAAAGAAAAAGAAAAAGAAAGAAAAGAAAAACACATGACAACTAAAAAGCAACAAAAGGAAAGATAGAATTAAACTATAGTAGAATAAAAGAGTCAGACAACATGACCAATGCCAAGAGTCCCATACCCCTCCCTTATATCCCCCTCTTATAGGCGTTTATCATTGGTATATTGCCTTTGTTACATTAAAGGAAACATAATACAATATTTCTGTTAACTATAGTCTCTAGTTTGCATTGATTGTATTTTTTCCCCAATACCACCCTATTTTTAACACCTTGCAAGGTTGACATTCATTTGTTCTCCCTCCCTCATGTAAAAACATATTAGTACATTTTATCACAATTGTTGAGCACTCTAGGTTTCACTGAGTTATACAGCCCCAGTCTTTATCTTCTTTCCTTCTGGTGTCTCACGTGCTCCTAACCTTCCTTTTTCAACCTTACTCACAGTCATCTTTGTTCAGTGTACTTACATTGCTGTGCTACCATCATCCAAAATTGTGCTCCAAATCTCTCACTCCTGTCTTTTCCTATCTGTCTGTATGCTCCCTTTAGTATTTCCTGTAGGGCAGGTATCTTGTTCACAAACTCTGTCATTGTTTGTCAGAGAATATTTCAAGCTCTCCCTCATATTTAAAGGACAGTTTTGCTGGATATAGGATTCCTGGTTGGTGGTTTTTCTCTTTCAGTATCTTAAATATATCATACCACTTCCTTCTTGTCTCCATGGTTTCTACCGAGAAATCTGCACATAGTTTTATCAAGCTTCCTTTGTATGTGATGGATTGCTTTTCTCTTGCCGCTTTCAGGATTCTCTCTTAGTCTTTGACATTTGATAATCTGATTATTATGTGTCTTGGCATAGGTCTGTTCAGATCTATTCTGTTTGGGGTATGCTGTGCTTCTTGGATCTGTAATTTTATGTCTTTCATAAGAGATGGGAAATTTTCATTGATTATTTCTTCTATTATTGCCTCTGCCACCTTTCCCTTCTCCTTCTGGGACACCCGTGACATGTACATTCATGCATTTCATGTTGTCATTCAATTCCCTGAGCTGCTGCTTGTATTTTTCCATTTTTTTCCTTGTCTGTTCTTTTGTGTGTAGGATTTCAGGTATCTTGTTCTCCAGTTCCTGAGTGTTTTCTTCTGCCTCTTGAGATCTGCTGTTGTATGTCTCCATTGTGTTTTTCATCTCTTTTCTTGTGCCTTTCATTTCCATAGATTCTGCGAGTTGTTTTTTCAAACATTCTATTCCTACCTTAAGTTTAATCAGTGTTTTTTTTATAGCCATCATCTCTTTTGTTATATCTTCCCTGAACTCATTGATTTGTTTTTTGGTTTGAAAATCTTTAATAGATTGTTTCATTGAAGTGAAACAGTATCTCAACTGTATCTTGATTGAGGTGTAAGTTTGTTCCTTTGGACCGTATCTTCATTTTTTCTAGTATAGATTGTAGTTTTCTGTTGTCTAGGCATCTGGTTTCTTTGGTTACCCCAGTCAGATTTTCCCAGACCAGCACGGGTTCAGGTCTCAGAATGGGGTTATATTCAGGGTGTATCTTAGAAGATTGACAGACTTTCCTGTGAGGTCTCCAGTCACTGTGCTTTTCCTAACCTGCCCAGCAGGTGGCGCCTGTCAGCCTGTCGCTCCCGACTGGTGTAAGGAGGTGTGGCCCCTTTAGTTTCTGTTTTGGCTGTTTTCTCCCAGGCTCTGGGGTCTGGTTCTGAAGGGAAGACCCATAGTATAGTTGGGCCCCACCTCCTTCGTCTTAGGGAAGATACACCTCCAAGGGAGTTATCATCTGTATTTGAATAGTCTCTCTGACTCTGTTATCTCCACCCCTGTCTGGGTCAGAGTGCTGCAAACTGAAAATGGCTTGTGGCTGTCTCCTCTGAGCCCCTCAGGTTGAGAGAGAGAAAAAGGAACAGAAAGCCCCCTTTTAGAGCCAGTACACAGCCCCGCAGTTTCACTCATCTGCCAGAGGTAACACCTGGTCATCTATCCCGGGATAGATGAGTCTTCTGGTTCTTTAAGGTCAGTCGTCACTAAAATCCTCTGTCTGCTTGTTGGGGGTTTGTAGCTTGTATTCAGCAGTCCACATTTGTTAATGAAAACCCCAGATGGTGCTTGGTTGAGGTATATTTGCTTGCTGGGAGAGTGCCACTCTCTGCCACAGTGAGGTTTTGCAGCTAAGCCTGTCATGGGGGTAGGGGGCTCCTGGCACATTTCTGCAGGTTTTACTTACAGATTTTATGCTGCGATCTCAGGCATTCCAACCAATCCAGGTTGGTGTACAATGTGTATACAGTCACAGTTGTCCCCCAGCAGTTATTCCAAATTATTTACTAGTTGTTCTTGGTTGTTCATTAGTTATTCCAGAGGACTAACTAAATTCCACTCCTCTCTATGTCTCCATCTTGCCCCCTCCCAACTGAATAGATTTTTGAGCTATCCTTGTGGCGCCAGTGGAAGTGAAGTGATTCTCAAACACATCACTGTTCATGAAAATGTTTTCACTGGTGCCTGGTAATATGAGAAAAATAATAACAAATTAGTGTTTCTGTCAGTATACATTGTCTGATTGATGTTTTATTGCATTGTTCTTTCTACTTTTTGATGTTAAATCTCGTTTTTTTCACTATGATAGTAAAAGTAGCTGGTAGTTGTGTTTGTTGTTGTTCTGGATATCCATTCATGGCAAAGCATGTCATTGGTAGCTGTATTAGTTAGGGTTCTCCTTGGAAACAGAATCAATGAGAGATGTCTCTGATTATCAAATTGTAAAAGTGACTCACGCAACTGCGGGAGTGCACGAGTCCAAATTCTGCAGAGCCGTCAACAAGCTGTCAACTCCAAGGAAGATGTCCGATGAACTCCTCGGGAAACGAACTGACAAGTTTGACGAACTCCTCAGGAAACGAACCAGCAACTTTGACGAACTCCTCAGGAAACGAACTGGCAACTTCGACGAGCTCCCCAGGAAATGCTTCACTGAGCAGCTGAAGAAGAAGTGAAGATTCTCTAACCAGCTTATAAGCCTCCAACTGATCACCCGGACCAAATCCAGCCAATTGCATTCTCTCACTGTGGAAGCACGCCCCTTGATGAGTCATCAGTCAGCTGCAGTCAGTTGACTGATGATCCGACAAACCAGCCCGTTGGTTTGTTAACCAGCCTCAAATATCCTCACAGCAGTCGTCAGGCCAGTGCCCACTTGACCAGACAGCTAGGCCACCTAGCCAAGTTGACACATGAACCCAACCATCACAGTCCACCCCTTGTCAACTTGGCAGTTGTACACATCTCCTAAAACCATACATTCAAAATGAACGTTACAGCTTATGTGCGGTCGCAGTTGACTCGTCTGGGGGGGGAGGTGGCGGCCGGTTACCGAATCCTAGGCTCTCAGGATTGCTTGGAGGGTGCCGGCGGCGGGGGCTCTTTCCCGGAGGCGAGGGCGAGGCGGGGGACTGGGCCCGGTCCCCGGCGTAGGCGTGCAAAGTATGGAGGGCGGCGAGAAAGGAACAGGCGGGACACGGTTCTTTTAGGGTGAAGAAGCCAAGAGAGAGAGCTTTATTAGGGGAGAGTACAAGCTTATATCGGGCGTTTAGAGGGCGGGGTAGCTGTAGAGGTTAAAGGCTTGGATTGGTTTTGAGAGGGCGCGGAGGTTGATTGAAAAGGGGCGAGAGTTGCTCCGGTAACGGTGTCTGGCAACAATGTATGCGCACTGGTGGTAATGGGAGTTGCACTGGCAACGGGGAGTGTCCGGGCAAGATAAGGGGGTGGGGAAAAGGCGGTTCCCTCCGGCAAGCCTCCCCTAACAGTGTTATTTTGGGTGAGGAAATGGGGCCTGCCTCCGGCCTCACTTTCCCAGGCCCGGGGGGCTGCGGAGGGCGCTGTCGCCCGTGCCCACCACCCTCCCCAGGGGCTGATCAGGTCCCCCAGCCCAGGCCCGCCAAGTTGAAGCACGTAATCAGTGTCCCGCATTTCCCCCTTCTTTTCTAATTAAAGGAAGAAGCTTACCGGAGAGGCCCGCTAAGGGATGAGGGAAGGGGGAGGCCGGGGAGGGGAAAAAGGGGTTGACGGTGGCTCAGCGAGGCTGGAGCTCGGCGTTGGTGTGGCGCCCGGGCGCTCGACAGGGGCCTTGCTGCTTGCGGGATGGACGAGGGTGGGGGGTATAAAGTTGGAGGTTCAGAGAAGCTGGAGCTCGAGGTTGGTGCGATGTTCAGGCGATCGAGAAGGGCCTCGCGGTCGGCGGGTTGACCGGTGGCGGTGAGGTCGCGGAGGGTTGGTTGTCATCTCGGAGTAGGGAGCGTCAGAGGTGGCGAGTCGCTGGTACTGGACTTTCGAGCGCAGGTTTCTTCGACTCTGGAGACAAAGGTGGCGAAAGGCTTACTCGGCTCCTGGAAGAGCTTGGTGAATTTATTAGGCCGACAGGCAGAGCAGTTGGCAAACGCTCGTAAGGCGATTCCCCAAAGGATAGGCCAAAAGGTGGCAGGTGCATTAATATAAGCAGATGCATTTAGAAACGCTCCCGTGCCTAGATAGGCTTCGGGGTGATGATAGACTCCAGTGGCTGCGTCTTGCTCACTTTGCTTAGCTGCTTCCGCCTGGAAGTGAGCACGCCAATCAACAAACTGGCCGGGGTTAAGGATGGAACGGGCAAGCGAGGCCCAGTCTTGGGGGAGGCAAAAGTCCATGGCGAGATCCTGCAGTATTTGGGAAGCGTATGGGCTACCTAACTCGTCCTCCTTGACGGCCCTGCGAAGCTGCTTGATAGTATCAGAGTCAATGGGATACCAGTCATACGGTTTCTGTGGTGTGGGGGTAAGGTTAAGAGGAAAGCAGCGAAAAGCACGAGAGAAAGGAGGACGCGCTTGCAGAGGGCTTGGCGCGGGAGTGGGGGTAGGGGGAGCGTTGCCCCAAGGGTTGCCTTGAGGTGTAGAAGGCAGCCAGGGGTTGTTAGTCGGCAGGGTGGGAGGGGCGGCGGCAGCTGCCGGTAGCGGCTCCGAGGGGGAGCTCGCCGAAGGGGGGGATGGAAGTGGGAGGCCCCAAGCGTTGCAAGACGGCGGCGCGGTGGGAGTGGCTAAGGCATAAGATGGTGGACTAGCTCCGCCCTGTGAAAGGGCGGGGTAAAGCGCTTGCGGTTTCCGGCCCAGCTTAGGGCTGACGTCATCGCCGGAGCACTTCCTCCCCTCGATGGAAGAAGAAGGAGGAGGAGGAAGTTCGCCATCTTGGCGAGGCTCAGTGTTATTTTGTTTTTTGGGAGTCACTTCGAGCGCGTTGTTAATCTGCTTGACTAAGGACTCTGTGTCCGAATCGTGGTCTACATTAGTATCGCTGTCTGAATCTGTTGACTGGGTTGATAGGGCCTCCTTGGATTTAATGGGGCCTTGATCGGGGGGAGGGAGCCTTGAAGGCAGGAGCGGACGGTTATTAAGGTGGGGAGCAAGCCGGGAGGGAAGCGTTTGCTCTCATGTTCCATGGCGTTGGTGACCCGATCAATAAGGCGATTATAAGTAACAGGGTCCCAAAGATGGCAAGTGGTGAGCCATGGGTTAAAGGGCAGCAGGAGGTCCCAGTATACTTGCAGCTGCCGGACAGACACCTTACAGCGATGTGTGTCTAGGAGACCAGCCAGAGCACGAACTTGGGGTGCTTGGCGTGCAGATAGACGATTACCCATAGCGGAGTGAGAAAAGAAAAAGGGGGGTTGATTATTGAGTAAAGAAAATGAGGTAAACCATGGTCGCGAGGCCGAAGGAGACGGCGAGAATAGAAGGCAGGAGCCTCTAGTAGCGAGAGCAGTTTGGGGGGGGGGCGGTCGCAAAGAGGCACACCGCGCGAAACAAAGAAACAAAGACACAAAGGACCACAGCAAAGTAATGGAGGGGAAGAGGGAAAGCTACTGGAGGAAGAGTGTTAGGAGGAATGGGGGGGACATAGGAAGAGAAGACGAAAGGTAGTCGGGGGTAAGAGTTAGGTTAACGCGGGAAAGGAAGAGTGGCCCGGGCGCGGAGCGGCGTGGGAGAGGCGGCTCCGGACGTGGAGCGGCGAGGGAGAGGCGGCTCCGCGGGGCGGCGAGGGAGAGGCGGCCCTTACTTTGCAGGCGAGGAGAAGGGGAGCTGGAGAGGCGTCCGGGCGAGCGGGTGGTTTTACTGGACCGCTGCGTGGAGAGGACTTTTAATTCCAGGGGCCCCACGTTGGGCGCCAGTTGCGGTCACAGTTGACTCGTGTGGGGGGGGAGGTGGCAGCCGGTTACCGAATCCTAGGCTCTCAGGATTGCTTGGAGGGTGCCGGCGGCGGGGGCTCTTTCCCGGAGGCGAGGGCGAGGCGGGGGACTGGGCCCGGTCCCTGGCGTAGGCGTGCAAAGTATGGAGGGCGGCGAGAAAGGAACAGGCGGGACACGGTTCTTTTAGGGTGAAGAAGCCGAGAGAGAGAGCTTTATTAGGGGAGAGTACAAGCTTATATCGGGCGTTTAGAGGGCGGGGTAGCTGTAGAGGTTAAAGGCTTGGATTGGTTTTGAGAGGGCGCGGAGGTTGATTGAAAAGGGGCGAGAGTTGCTCCGGTAACGGTGTCTGGCAACAATGTATGCGCACTGGTGGTAATGGGAGTTGCACTGGCAACGGGGAGTGTCCGGGCAAGATAAGGGGGTGGGGAAAAGGCGGTTCCCTCCGGCAAGCCTCCCCTAACAGTGTTATTTTGGGTGAGGAAATGGGGCCTGCCTCCGGCCTCACTTTCCCAGGCCCGGGGGGCTGCGGAGGGCGCTGTCGCCCGTGCCCACCACACTCCCCAGGGGCTGATCAGGTCCCCCAGCCCAGGCCCGCCAAGTTGAAGCACGTAATCAGTGTCCCGCACTTACGCCTTATGATAAGGGGATAAGACAGAGAAGAAAGCAAAAATATTTTCTTTACAGACAAATACAAACATAATCATAACAAAACGAGGAGGAAATATTCATGTCATCATAGTCCTCGTTTCTGTAACTGGTCATGTGGCCGTAGTTCATATTTATCACGACCTTCTTCCACTACCCATTCCATGTTCCCTTTACCCTCAGCAAGCACTTCAGCTGGCCGTGGTTCTTCTCCAAGGGTACCCGGCCTTCCCTTCATTCAAGGGGCTCTGGATCTGTAAACTGTCTCAAGTCTGGGAATTGATTAAGGGGCCGTGACTCTGTTTTTGTAATTCAAGGGAGATTTTTGTTCACGTGGCCTAGAATTCTTCTGCTTATATAGTTCAAACAAGAATTTAGTTGATTGCCCATCTATTTTACTACTTGGTACGCCATGATCCACTAGCCAACACCATAAGTCTCTGCGAGTCATTAGTGCCTCTGAATCTAATCGGAGTAGAAAACAAATTGTAAAAGCCCATTTTAAGATTCCGTTTCTCAAGATCCCACTCTCGGTACCAAGTTGTATTAGTTAGGGTTCTCCTTGGAAACAGAATCAATGAGAGATGTCTCTGATTATCAAATTGTAAAAGTGACTCACGCAACTGCGGGAGCGCACGAGTCCAAATTCTGCAGAGCCGTCAACAAGCTGTCAACTCCAAGGAAGACGTCCGACGAACTCCTCGGGAAACGAACCGACAAGTTTGACGAACTCCTCAGGAAACGAACCAGCAACTTTGACGAACTCCTCAGGAAACGAACTGGCAACTTCAACGAGCTCCCCAGGAAATGCTTCACTGAGCAGCTGAAGAAGAAGTGAAGATTCTCTAACCGTCCAGCTTATAAGCCTCCAACTGATCACCTGGACCAAATCCAGCCAATTGCATTCTCTCACTGTGGAAGCACGCCCCTTGATGAGTCATCAGTCAGCTGCAGTCAATTGACTGATGATCTGACAAACCAGCCCGTTGGTTTATTAACCAGCTTCAAATATCCTCACAGCAATCGTCAGGCCAGTGCCCGCTTGACCAGACAGCTAGGCCACCTAGCCAAGTTGACACATGAACCCAACCATCACAGTAGCCCTATGAACGCCTCCCCCATTTGTTTGGAAATATCACTGGTCCGTGAAACCCCAAAGTCTGGGCACCGGTGGTATAGTGGAACACCACTGGCTTTGGAACCAGCCAGAACTGAGATTAAAAACCAACCCCACTACCTGCTCAAGGTTGAATAGCTATTTAGCCTTTCTGGACCTTGGTTTCCTTATCTATAAAGAAGGAATAATTATACTAACTTTGCAAGGTTTTTGTGAAAGTTGGAGAAAAAATACATAAAGCACCTCACAGAACCGGCCTCCCATAATGGTGAGTGTTCAATGGAAGGTAGAGCTCTGTAAACTTGGACACATCACTTAAACTCTCTGTCCTCTGTTTTCTAATTTGTGAATTAGGGATGTCAAAAGTGCTCCTGGAATCATAGAATCCTTATAAGGATTAAATTATATGCATAGAAGGTGCTTGGCCTGTACTGAGCCCTCCTTGAGGATCAGCTTTTACTATTATCGTAAAATTCCCAGCTACCATTGAGAACGTACGGGTAAGGCCCTTGGCGCTGAGGAGCACACAATTATGAACCTAATCCTCCCTTTGTGGAATTTATAATTGTATAAGGAGGTTATGTCAAAATACACAGATAATTTTGCTATTAAAATATAATTTGCAAAATGTGATCAGTGCTTTGAGGAAGGTAAAGACATAGCTTGAGACATGAAAGATATTCAGTATTGTTTGTTGCCTTAAAAAATATATTGGCGAAGTGCTGTGTGTGCTAAACAAGGGTCTGGCTTCTAGATCCTTAAACTATCTCTTGATAGTTTTTCTGTTATGGCATTGCGAAGAAGGAATTATCTGTAAAATTCTCCCTCCTCTGGAGCAATTCATCCACTAAAATAAGACTTACCTTAATTCTTAGGCCTTCTACCGAATAAAGAGAAAACCCAGGGGCTGGGGCTGCAGGCAGGGGTTCCTGTGGGAAAAGCAACATCTTCACTCTCTCTGAGCTTCAGAGTGTTTACCAGGTGACAGCAGAGAAGCTGAGCTTAGACACACTGATAATATGTATTTATCAAGAGCAGATTTCATTCACAGTCTTAGGTGTCCATGAGTTGGCTGTAATTACATGTGAAATCAGCCTGGTAGATGACAGAGCACTACGGGTAGCTAGACCTTCCTTTTCCTTACCCATCTGCTCTCTGACCTGCTTTCTCGGTTATTCAGTAAGTTGGTGGAAGAGGAGGTCTCCAGCACTGGCAGCTGATGGGGCACCCTGCTTTCTGTTTGTCCTTCCCTAGCTCAGCTGCACCCCATCCCCACTCCCCACCTCCACTCACCCGTACCCATGCAGTACAGATCGCTGCCTGCATGATTCTTTGGCCTCGTTAAGAACAACCCTCTACATAAGCATACTACGCAGAAGGGCCGCTGATTTATTTATTTTCCTTCTTCCACTCTCACCTTAACTCATATTCTCTTCTCTCAATTGATTAAAATAAAAAACTAAAAGTAAAAAAAAAAAAAGCACCCTAAAACAGAGAGGTAGAGTGTTCCTAATTGGTTAGTTTTCCAACTTTGCCAGATTTTACAGAGTCCCTGAGAATATTCTAAATTAATGTTACCAGTATCGTTATTTTTTTGAACCAGTTCTCAGAAGTGGTAAAGTCAAGTGAGCCATGCTGGGAGCCTCAGGGTTGGGGACGCCCTGTAAACCCTGCAGCCAGAAGCCCCCCGAGTGTTGGGTGGGTGGGCCTGGCGGGCGGGAAAGCTTGACCTAGAGTAGGAGGGGCTACCCTTAACCAGGTGGGTGATTTAGCCACCCTGGGCCTTAACTTCCTGGTCAGGAAGACGAGAAAATTGGACGAGGGGCTCACTAAGGCCTCGTCTAGGATTTAGAGTCCCCGATTCTCTTCTTTGGTTGCTCACCTACAGAACATAATCGACAAATTTTACTGCTGTTGAAGTTGGTGTTCTTAAACTAGTTCATCCTTAACATTTGATTAAATCTGTGATTAGTGTTTGCTTAATTTTAAAACTTGTCTTTACTGTTTTTATTATAAAAACCACTTTCTGCCTTATACACGTATTGCTAGTTTTTGCCAGTGGATCCCCTTCTCTCCCTGCTCCTCATCCCCATCCGATTCCATCTTGTTCTTCACAGTTAATCAGCTTTGATGGTTTGGTTCCTGTCACCCCAGACTTTTATCCCAGACTTTTCTAGTTGTGTACAAATACACACACACACACAAATGCATATAGACACTTCTTTTGACTATGCAGGGAACATAGTATACATTTGGTCCTGAAAGTTGTGTTTTTATCAATTAGTATGTGATAGAGTCAAACAATAGAAAACAATTTTCAGTGAAAAGCAAATCTCCCTCAAATCTTGGATCTGCAGTCTCTATCCTCAGAGGCAGTTGTTTGTTTCCTTCAAGAAAATTTCAGTGTACATACAAACATATATATGTCTATATGATTTTTTTTAACACAAGTGGAGCATACAGTCCTCACTGTTTAGCTTCTTGTTTCTTCTGCTCCTTCTTTTCCTTCCTCCTTTCTTCTCTCCCTCCAGTCTCTTTCCTCACTTTCTCCCTTTTTCCCCCATTTAAAAAAAATTATCATTTAACACTGTATTTTGGAGATTAATTCATATCAGATAATTCTTGTAAGCACATATTATAGTGCCTGGCACTTAGTAAGTACTCAAAAGTGTTAATTATCATTATCATTGGAACATAAAGCACTTTCATATTCATATTCTTTTATTTAGGCTGCAAAACATTCCATGGTATGGATGCCCTAGTTCCTTACTGATGAACCTTTAGAATGTTTCCAACTTGGGGTCATTATAAATAGAGCTGCAGTGAACATCATGGTTTCTAATTCTTTGCATAGATGTGTGGAATCTGTAGGAGAAATTCCTGTTCACAGATTGTGCCATTTAAATTTTGATAGCTATTTAGAAGGCAATACGGCAATTAGATGAGCCTGTTTGCAGTCCCTCAAATTATATATGAGATTGCCTACTTCCTCATCTTTTCCAGAACTGTCTTGTCAGTTTCCTAATCTAAGTGCAAAATGATATCTTGTTTTAATTTGCATTTCTTTTACTAGTGTGAAACCAAGTGTCTTTTCATTTGATTAAAATTATTAGCGCTTTTTTCTATGCTCTATATTCTTTTTCCTTCCCTTATTTTCCACTGTTCATTTATCATTTGTAATTTTATTTCACAGATATTTAAAATTTTTATATAGTGAGATTTATCTTTCCCTTCATAGCCTCAGTTTGCAGTTTTGCCCAGAAAGATTTAACCTACTCGGTGACTATTAAAACGTTCTCCTATGTTTTTGTCTAATGATAGTTTTATAATTTTATGTTTTATGTTTAAATCCCTTAGTCATTTTGAATCTGTGCTTGATTTTAATATTGGATTGTAGTTCAACATAAGTTTGCTTGCTCTGATTCTGAAATCCCAATAAAACTAAAGGTTGCAAGGGTAGGTTGTATATAGCGTATAAGACACAGCTAGTTAGGACCCTGATGTAATTAGTAGTTTCTACATTTAAAATTCCTGTGTATAGTTTGTCCTGTATAATTCCTGTCACAGCTACTGTCATTTTTTTTTTTTTTTTTGAGGAACTTCTTTCAGATAGCAGAAAAGCCTTCTGCTTTATTGACAATTTACCAGTAATTTGAAACACAGAGATAAGCATTCTTGGTATTGCATTGGTTAAAAGCCATATATTTAGCCCTTTTATTAATGCAGCTCAGTGTCTCTCATTTATCACTACTTCATGGTCTCTGAAATGTGTTCTTAGTGATGGAAGTCAAGTAGGAAATGGAAAAATAATGTTATTCATTTGACTCAGGAAAGTATGGCATTCTGGTATATTGAGAGAATTCATTCATTCATTCATTCATATCTGAAGCCATTAGCACTGCTCACCTACCCTGGTTGAGGGATTTTATGAGTTTTCCAACTGCTGTCTGGTTATGGGGGAAGATTTCTACAGGGTTCATTCTACTGTTTTACTAGCTAGGCAGCTCTTTATTTTTTTTAATTCAAATTTTTAAATCAAAATTAGTAGCAGAAATTGTGGATTCATGGGGCCCTGATTTTCCCACCCAAGGAATGGTGATGCTACTGCTTGATTCTATCAAATTCTCAAAAATTTTTGAGTTTAAGCGCAATGTTTTATATTCCTGTTTCAAAAAAAAAAATGTATCCATAAATCTAAAGCATTGTTTTCATTAATGATTTGCTAATATTACTAGAACTAGGCAACTGTGACCAGGACCAGTATAGCATCTTTAATAAAACAAAGGCCCCTTAATTAAAGAATAAAAACTACTAAAACCAAATAGTTGAGGTAGCTTATTTTTGCCCTCAATTTTTGTTTTGTGTCAGATAGATCTATTTAAATGTTTGTTAGCTTTCTCAACTCCTGCTCTTCTTTTTGATAGTTTTTTTTTCCTTCAGTATTTCCTCAATTTTGATTTTTAACACACACACACACACACACACATGCAAAACTCAGCCTAGAAGAACTTGTGTAGCTTGTTTCAAGAAAGATAATACGTAAAACTTTGCATTTAGTCCTGACATTTTTTAAACCATCACTTATGACTTGTGGTGGCAAAGATGTATTAGGAAACAAAGATCAGAAAAAGGTGATGTAACTGGCCCGAAATCATATAGATAGTGGCCAAACAGGTCTAAAACTTGGGCTTTTGGACTCCTAGTCTGGTGCACTTCATAGAATAACAAATAAAAATATCTTTTTTTTTTTGGTAATTTTCTTTTAAGATCAGGCAATATGTGTAGTTAATAAACTGATGGTAATAATGTTTAGAGCAAATCTGTTGCATAAAGTAGCATTTTACAAAATATGTTAATAGGTGTTCACATGGAAGAAAAAGGACATTATAGAGAACCTTTTTTTTTTAAACTTTATTGAAAAATTCAAGCAAACAAAAAAAACCCCCACAACATTTCAATCAAAACAAACCAAAGGATTAAGAAAAACAAATAACCTAAAATAATTACTTTGCTTCCAACATGTTCCTACCATACCCCAAGAAAATTAATAAACCATAATCAAAGGAATAAGAAAAACAATCTAAAATAACTACATTGCTTCCAACATGGAGAACCTTTTTTAAAAAACAAACAAAAACAGCACTCTGTGGGGTGGTAACAGAGTATTTGTCCAGGAAATACTCTGAACACTGACGCCTGTAACTTGAATTCTAAGGAATGACAGCTAGGTTGCCCTGTTGTCAGAAATAGTTTAAATTTTGTTCACTGGGAGGAAAAAGTGCATTTAGCCACTCTATTTCTCAATGAAAGAACTGGTGTAGTTGCAACATGTCAGTGTTTGTAAGTACTCGGTTGTATTGTCAAGGTACTTTGCTTGAAGGATCAGTGAAGTTGATGGTCAGAGCAGAAAAGGAGAAGAATGCTTGTGATCTCTTCTGGATATTGTTGATTGGAGTCTGTAAAAGTCACAGCTGACCTGGAGAATTAACATAAGGTAATAGATAAAACGAGGTCATTCACCCACCGTTGGACCTTAACAAGATGTCTGCAGAACGCAGCTCGAAGGGGATCGAAGACAGAACCTATTGGATGATCTTGTAACTCGAGAGAGACTGCTTCTGGCGTCCTTTAAGAATGAGGGTACAGAACCCGATCTGATCAGGTATGATGTTTTCACTTACAGGGATTACTTGGTGGGTGAAGGTTTATTTGTGGAGATTACAGCTATTTCCTGAACTGCTTAATTTCTTTAACTAGTAAAATATATTCTGTTCATTTATAGTGTTTGACTATAATTTTCCATTCAATTCCATTTTCATTAATTGCCTACATTTAGTAAACCAGGTTTACCGAATGTTCAGCTGAATTCCATCCAGGGTTGGTCATACTTAAGGAGAACACAGACCATGTTGGAAAACTTCTTTTGCATTCCTTGGTTGACTTTTCTGCTTTGTTCGCTGCCTTTTAAACTCCTGAAGTCACTTACTTGACCTGCCAGTGCAGAAAAATGAGTTGTTTTAATTGGCACCTTAGAACATTTCTCCTACTAAGCCTGTTAGTCCCTGGCTCCCGAAGGCAGAGGAATGCGACAGTTGGATTGTTCTCACTGTTCTTTGCCAACAGGCGATGCACACTATACAGAGTTGACAGCTGCTCTTAACTCAGCTCTGCTGGAAAACGCAGAGAAGTGGTCCGGCTTTCCAAGGCTGAGGTTAATGAGCCATAAATGGTTACATCTTTACAATTGGCCTCCCCCTGCTTCCTGAACGCCCTAAAATTCACTGTGGGAACCATGACAGAAGGAAGTGAGTTTAGGATAGAAACTCACCTCTCACCCCCTTCCCTACTAGGGATGATGCTTTCATTTGGGGAGAGGCAGCATGTTTCTGCCTTGTTCCTAGCTAGGAATAATAGGGTTTCCCAAGGGCCATGGTTTTTGGCCTGGCTCCACCTTAGCGGACCCATCTTAGACCAAAGAAACTGGAGGTGAGGGAGGTGGGAGGGTGGGTTGTTTCAGGTGATTCTGGTAGGGAGCCTGGATTGCCAGTCACCGCCCTAGGGCATGCTTAAGAGGCAGGAACGTTTTATCCCTGTTGTTTCCAGCCTTTTCACAAACATGATACAAGCTTTTTCCAGAAAGAAGTTATGAAATATAGGAAGCTAAGTAGAATTTTAACTTGTTTCTGTGGAGAAGTGAAACCACAGCACCAGGGAGGAGAAGTGATACTCTCTTGGCAGTGTCCTGGGCAGAAATCTGGAATCAAGGCAGGAGTTGACAGTGTGCCAGTTCACTGTGGCTGCAGATATTTCCCTGGTGGTATTCAGTGCCTTGGATACGGGGGTGAAATAAGTGGATGAAGGCCGTGATCCAGGATTGGTGACAGGGCCCAGGTGAGCAAGGGAATCCAAGGTGAAAGGGAAGTACCGTCTTCAAGAAGGGCCCTTCCTTTGAAGGAAGAGGTCTTTTTAGTCAGGAAATGACATAAAGGGCATAAGAGGGAGAGCAGGTTTCATGGGGAGAGTTGATAGTCAGAAGGGGGAGAAAATTTATTTAAATACTTCTCCTTTGTATGGTGGAGGTGATCATTATAATAAATGGTAATAGTTACCATTTGGTAAGAATCTATGTGTCAGACTCTGCTTATTGCTTGTCATTAATTGTGTCACTTAATGATGTTGAAAGGGTCAGTTTATGAATTAGGTCTTTGTGGGGGTCTCGCCTATCACCCCTCTTCTCTCTTATGATATTATATCTTTACTATTGAGAGTATAGCCCCTAGATGAGTAGGATTAACATCACCTGGGAGCTTGTTAGAACTTAGAACCCCAGCCCCCTCCCCAGATTTACCAAATCAAAATCTGCATTTGATTTTACCAAATCAAAATCTGATCTGAAGCGCCTTAAGGTATGAAAAGTATTGCTCTATTGCACTGCTCTATTTCACTGTTCTTAATTGTGGCACTGTGCATCCAAATCACCCAAGAGGCTTAAAACAAAAAGAAATACAGGTATTCTGGACTGCAGACTTGGAGATTCTGATTGAGTCCTGTGGGGCGAGGCCTGGGTAGAAACTTCCTAGGTCGTTCTAACAGGTGACAGAATTGGAACCTCCCTTTATGTCATGGTGTTTACTGTTTGTTTTCTACGTGCCAGTCGCTAGGTTAAGCTCTCTCTGTGCATTTGCTCAGGAAATTTTACAAAAGCCTTTTGAAGAAGGTGTTACTGATACCACCATTTTACAGAAAAGAAACTGAGGCTCCAAGGAGACAAGTAACTTCCATGAGCTAACAAGTCTGAGAGCTTGGATTTCTTTCAGCTCTCAGACTTGTAGGACTTTCAGCTCTCAGACTTTGTAGGACTCCAGATCTGAATTCTTAACCACTACACCATGGAAAGAGCTGGACCAGGAGCTGAACGGGCTCAGTTCTATTGCTTACTAAGCACTCAGACATCTGGGCTTCCCCACTGACCTTAAAATGGGGCTATGTGTTCTGCCTATTTTTCATTGTTGTTAGGATTAGATGTGGTGATAGATATATGAGAGGCTCTGTAAAAAAGCTTACAAATGTAAAATGTTATGGGAATGCTGTGCCACCATCAGGCTAGTAGCGAGCTCATGCTGCCCCTGGCTTTCGGTAGACTTTCTGTCCCTCTCTGCCTACCCCTGAGTGCTCTCGAGGGACCTGGTCTCCTTGACAGTGTTGCTCCAGGTTCCACACCTGGTCATCTGCTCTCCCGTTCTCCCCTTTCTCATCTCTGTTCTCTGCCCCCTTTCCCCTGTGCACGGCTTGCTGCCTGATGTCTTAATAGAAAGCAGGCTCATGTTAATTCTAGCAATGGAGTCAATGGCTGGCAGTGACTTATCTACTGGAGGCATTTTAACTGAAGCCTCTTTGAGCCCTAGGATTTAAACCAAAGTAAATTAATCGATGGGAGAATTTGGGGGAATGGGGCAGGTTAGAGCTGAGGGGTTTTTGGATGGAGGTCTTCTGAGGCTCTCTAAAGTCCTACCACTAGGACTGCCTCCTAGTCCCCGTCTGTGTAAGGCTGAGCCAAATGGTGGTCCTAAAGTGTTCCTTTCTGGTGGCTGGTTGGGGTGGCACGAGGACAGAGAGACCAGACTGAGGAGAAACCGAAGCAAAGATAACTGGAGTCCTCAGGGTTTGAAAATAATTAAGGTAACTGGCCAGACACATTCACAAGCTCTCAAGATGAAACTGGGGCAGCATGCATATCATTGTGTCTTTTTTGCTCAGGAACAAAAGTCTAGAATAGTTCAGAGTAAGCTTCCCAAAGAATTCTGTTTAAAAAGTATGTAGAGGAGAGAGGACTCCTGAGGAGTGATTTGAGAAAGATAAAAATGGAGGTAACAGACTGTGATGGTCCATTCCAGAGGACATGAAGTCTGGGCCAAGACAGAGGAAACCCATGTGGCAATTGGATAGTGATCACCACGAAGAAAGTAAATCACTGCGGGTGGAAAGAGAAAGGAGGATGATGGGTGGCCTGGAAGGTGACTTCCTCAGCTGCTTTGATTGGTTAATCCTTGTTGGGCTTGGATTGCTTTAGACCCATTTTACCTCCCTAACAGGAATATGCTTACATATACTTGTCCAAAGAGTGCATGTCTCATAGACATCCCTGAAAAAGCAGACAAGATAAGACCGTTCTCAGATACTATGCTGAAAGATCTCTGGGAAAATGTGCTCTAGGGCTATGGAAATAGACACCTAGATAGTGTGGATCCAACTAGTTAGGGAGGATAGCACCACTGTGGGCTTACTAGAGACAAGCCATAAGTGTATGGATGAGCCAATGAATGAATGAAAAAAATATTAAAGTCAAATTCCAGCAAGAAGAGCCTCTTAGATTTGAGGTCATTAGTCTTTGATTCCACTCACCCGCTTATGTCAGAGTATTAATTTTGCCTTAATATATCCCTAATCCCCACGCTTTTTTGCCTTCCACCCCAGTGTCTCAATCCTTGATCACTGTTTTCTCGGACCCAGCCTTCTGAGGATCTGAACTCAGTTGTAGATATGACCAATTGCGGTTCACTGTTGGACTTCATCCTTTTGCCCCCTGATTGTCAGGCTGCCTGGGTCATTTCCAGTACCACCTGTCAGGGACCTTTCAGCTGTGTCTTTGGAGAAACCTCCTTCCTATCTCTGCCAGTTGCTTTCTCTGGTATCTGCAGTGACTCACAGAGATTTCCTTAGCTCTTCCAACTGTTCATGCCTAGTTCTGGGCTCTCAAACATTTTTGTTGCTTTTGTAATTCGTGTTATGATTTTCCCTTAGCTCGTGACTTATTGGAACACAGTGACCAACATCCTTGTCAGCACATTAAAATGTCATAGACATATTCCCTAGAGCATCTTTTGTCATTAGCTAGCCTATCACAACAACACTTTTGCTGTTGGAGAACTGGGGTTCATCTGCTAATAGATGTTGCCAAGCCCCATGATAACTGACAGCAGTACCGCCAGGCCAGTTTACCCTACCAGTCTCTGCTCTTCTTGGAGCCCCTACCTCTGTTTCTCTCTCTCCTGTTTCCTTGGCGTAATCCTCATTTCCTCTTGGGCAGCACTCACCCCTGTCCCCCTCACCCAAACCCCTTTGCCTCCTCTCTCTTTCTTCCCATCCCTCATTCCCAGGAGTCCTCTACCCCTCCCTGTCCTCCTCTTTTCTCTTCCTCCTCCTCTGTGGCCTTATTAAGGGGAGAAGAGTTTTGTCAAACTTCAGTGTGGATTAGCATTTCCTTTAAACAGACATTAATGTGGCAAGCATACAATTGAATGTGTACCTGTCATGTGACAGAATCTTGGTTTTTCCTTAAGGATTACTGATCATTATTCTTAAGCAGTAAGCCTTTCTGCCAGCCCTTGGACTAAAGAAGCAATGGTTGACTAATTTAGGGTATTTGGAAACTTGTTAAAGGAGTCTCTATGCAACGGTGTTTCTTAGAAAAAGATAAGCCCCGACTTATAAAACAGCGACAGAGCTTCTGATTTAAAACCCCATTGCCCTTTTCATTGAGAGCGTTGCTAAGTCTCACAATTAGTTAAATCTTTGTTGGTAAAAAGAAAAAAAAAAAAAAGACATTGCAGACTCCACTGCTCTGTGACCATCTCAAAGATTATGTGATTAACTTGGTGGTAGTGGGTGGCTAATTGGCTAAGCTTTAATCTTCACACCAACTTTGTTGAGGATTTTAGGAAATAGGAAATTAAATAGAGTTTGAGCTGGCATTTGTATGTCAGGAAGGTTATATGAACAAGTAGCCCAATTGCTAAAATCAAAAGAATAGATATGATAATGAAATGTCTACATTTTATTAGGATGTGAACTTCTCAATTTAATTTCAGATGTTTACTTTTACTCTGAGCTACTGAAAAAAAAGCCTTATATTTCCAATTTATATTTAATATCACTATGTTGATAACCAAGGTAGATAAAAGAAAAAACTACATTAAATCTTACTTTAAAAATTCCCCCTTTTGCCCTTTTTAAATCATTGAATGTTTCATTTTGGTTTAAGGCCTGGGTTATAAGAAGGATGATTTGTACCTAGTAGTACTTAGATTTCCTAAAGAATCATTGATTTATACTTTCTGTTACTTAAAGTTGTTAACACATGACCAAGTGTCTCTATTAGAAATAGGGAATTGCTAAGGCAAATACACCTGTACCACAAGCCTGCTGATGTGAGACAGTGAATAAGCATAATTATTTCACCCTTTTATTTATGCTCCACAAATAAAATAGCTTCCTGACTTTCTGCCATGTAAAGGAGTTGCATTCAAGCTGTGTATAGTCTAGTGATAGACATGAATTAAAGAATCATACACCTAAGTAAAATAAATTCAGCAGAAAAGTATATTGTGCACTGAGAGTATCAGGGAGAACTGATTTAGTTAGGGAGGTTGCCTGATTTAAGACTTTATTGTATTCCTTCCATCTGTCCATCTGTCTTGTTTCTCCATACAGATTTTAAATACCTTGAGGGCAGACCAAAGCGTAGCAAAATGCTTAATAAGTATTTGCTCAACGAATAAATGTCTTTTTCCTATGTATTCCATAATACCTAGCACAGAGATGTGTATACAGTATGTACTTGGCAGATTTTGTTGATTGGTAGGTTGAATGAGTGAGGATGGGATAGGGTACACCCTGGTAGCTAAACGAACCTGGGACTTGTTTAGCAAATGAGGTTTAACACATGAAAGCTGTTTGCCCCCCTCATATCGAGTCTGGTGGTTGTCGAGGACAGCTCCCTTCAGAGGGTGACTCCAGGATCAGGATGTTTCCACCTTACACCTATGCTGTGCTGACACGAGGCCTCCATGTTCACTGTGACAACCGAGGAGACAGTCACCCTTTGTGTCAGGTTGAATGTATTATATCCCCCAAAAACCATTATCTTTGATGCAGTCTTGTGTGGGCAGATGTGTTAGTGTTGATTAGATTGTAATTCTTTGATTGAGTGTTTCCATGGAGATGCAACCTACCCAACTGTAGGTAATAACTTGATTAGATAATTTCCATGGAGGTGTGGCCCCGCCCATGCAGTGTGGGCCTTGATTAGTTTACTAGAGCACTACACAAGCTCAGACAGAAGACGTGAGCTTGCTACAGCCAAGAGGGACACTTTGAAAGAATGCACAGGGGCTGAGAGAGGAACGTCCTGGGAGAAAGCCATTTTGAAACCAGAACTTAGAGCAGACGCCAGCCATGTGCCTTCCTAGCTAACGGAGGTTTTCTGGACACCATTGGCCATCTTTCAGTGAAGGGACCCAATTGTTGATGCATTACCTTGGATGCTTTATGGCCTTAAGATTGTAATTGTGTAACCACATAAACCTCCTTTATAAAAGCCAATCCGTTTCTGGTATTTTGCATCCTGGCAGCATTAACAAACCAGAACACCCTTCTTATAGGCTTTGGCCTGGCTGTGGCATTCCATAACCTGTCCCACAGCTCCAACCTACTGCAGGGGGCTGCCAGGATGATAATCTCCCTCGATGCTCAGGAAGAGGAGAATGGAACAGGATTTGGTGGAACATAGAGCCTTGCCTCTGCTTCTCTGATTATCTTGGATAGTTTGAAGGAAAGATAAGTAGCTTTGGTATATAGTCTTACTACTTTCTTAGCAAAGACTAGGATAAGAATTTAATAGAGGCACATGAAATGGGCTGAGAGGAGGCCCTTGTGGGATTTGTTTATCATTTTAAATACCAGTTCTTGGAAGAGTCTAGCCAGGAAGGGGAGAGAAACATCAATAAAATAAAAAGAATTACAACATGGTGAAATTAATGCAAGTAGGTATGAACAATGTGTTGTAAGACTTAGAAGAGGAGATTGTTTCTGCAGCAGTCAGAGGAGGAGGACTACGAAAAGCACCTGAAGGGACCAAAAAAACCAACGTTTATTAACTGGGTGCTTTTGGTTTAGCTCACTGCACTAGGATGACGATTAGATGCCCTCAACCGCAAGTAGCAGATAACCTACTCAAAATGGCTTAAATAAGGAAACTGTCACATACAGTAAGAAGTTCTGGGTGAGAGAGGTGGGAGGGCTAGTTAATTCTACAGCCCAGTGATGTCACCAAGGATCCAGATTGTTGCTACCTTTTCCTTTTGTCATCCTCAACGTGTTGGCTTTCTCTTTGGACTTGCTCCTCTCCTGGTTTCAGAGTAGCTTAGCAGTTCCCAGCCACACATCCAGAATGACAGGAGAGGAGGGGGAGAGTGTTTTCCATAGGTAATGCACTTATGTGGCTAAAAAACTCAACAAGCATTGAGCAATATTCAGTGAAAAATCTGCTTTAGTTTCCTAGCTGCTACAACAAATACCGTATGATGGGTTGGCTTAAACAAAAGGAATTTACTGGCTCACGGTTTCGCGTCTAGGGGAAGTCCAAAATCAAGGTGTCAGCAAGGTGATACTTTCTCCCTAAAGACTGTGGCGTTCTGGGGCTGGCTGCTGGCGATCCTTGGTCCTTGGCTTTTCTGTCACCTGGCAATGCACGGGGCAGTGTCTTTTCCTTTCTCTTCCGGGCTCTGTTGACTTCCAGGTCTGGCTGCTCCCTGTGACTTCTGCCCTCCTTGTCCGATTTCCTTTGCTCATAAGGACCTCAGCTGTACTGGATGAGGCCCACCCTCATTCAGTCTGGGTGCACCTTACCTAATAGCATCTGCAGAGGTCCTCTTTACAAATGAGTTCACACCCACGGGGCCGGGGGTTGGGACATGATTCAGTCCCCAACAGCTCCTTTCCCACTGTGTCCCCCACTCCCAAACATAAGCAATCACTGTTAACAATTTCTGGTATATCCTTCCGGGGGTCCCTTCAGCATATACCAGAAAATATGAACATATTTTCTTATTTCCCTCCATCTTTTCCACAAATGGTAGCCTATTGTGCATACCATTCCACAACTTTCTTTGTTCACCTAAATCACGTATCTTGGAGATTTTCCCAAACCAGCACATAAGGTTTTGTCATTAGTTTTTATAGCCTTATAATATTTCATTGTATGCATGTGCCATTAGCTATTTAACTAGTCCCCTATTGATAGACATGTGTATGTTTCCAATCCTTTTCAATTACAAAAACATAGCTGTGAGTAACATTATATGTAAGGAATTACTCCTGTGTGAAAGTATATCTCTAGATAAATTTTTAGAAGTGGGATGGCTGGGTCAAAGGGTATATGCATTTGTAATTTTGATAGCATTTGGCAATTTTCCTTCACAGAGGAGGGGAGGTACGCAGAACGAATTTATACTTGGGCCAACAATTTATGTGAATGCCTGTTTCCATATAATCTTCCCCAAAGAGAGAGTTATTAAACTTTTGTATCCAACTCCAGTCTGATATATATATAAAGATAGTTTAATGTAGTTATATCTTAGTGGAGATTTATGTAGTTATTATACTTATGGTGTAGCCAAGGTTGTCAAGAAATTTTCCTGTTTTTTTTAATCATACATTCATTATTTTATGTTATAACTACAAAATATTTGATCCATTTGGAATTTAATTTGGTGAAAAGTATGGATCCCCCCCCCCCACTTTCAATTTTTGGTACCCTATTTTTCTGACTGCTTACCCTTTTTATTGAAAATCTGTCTTTTCTAAATAAATTTCAGATGCCGTCTTCACCATATAATACATCCCCATATGGATTTGGATCTATTTCCAAATTCCATTGGTCTCTCTGTCTACTTATGTGCTAGCACCATATTATTTTAAGTATTGTGGCATTATTACAAGTTTTATAACATGATAGGGCAATCTCTCATTGCACTTCTTTTTGAGAATTTTGCTTATTTTTTACATGTACTCTAGAATCAGCTAATTTAATTCTGAAAAAGGAAGAAACAACTTTTTAAAAAAAATTGGATTACATTAAATTTTTAAATTCTTTATAATATTGAATCTTTGTATTTAAGGACATGGCATGTTTTTCCATTTGTTTAAGCCGTCTCTCAGGTCTTTTGGTAATATTTTCTTCAAATAAGTTTCACACATTTCTGAGTCTCTTATTGTTTTGTTTTAAATTCAGTTTTTAAAATTTCCTTCGTACTTTCTGATTGTTCTTAATATGAAAACTGTTGGTGTCTGTTTATTAGTAATGTACCTCCTTTCTAAATTCTTTAATTATTCTTAGTAGGTTTTCTGATGTTTTTCTTGTGTTTTCCGGTTATTGGTTTATAAGAGCAAGGAAACACTTCCCGAAAGCTTGCCAGTAGACTTTGGCTCATGCCTCCTAGGCTACGATTATATTAAATAAATTTAAATTAAAAAACCACATTTAAATAAAAAACTGGGGGTGGGAGCTGGGGTTGCCCCTTTGGGTTGGTTTTTCAGATTGTGTCCCTGAACTGAAGCTGAGAACAGGGTCATCTCCCCTGAATAGTTGAACCTTGGACAAAATTTGATTCATAACAAGTTAGAAGAGACTTGAGGTGGGTGGATAGACAAGTGGTAGTGGCTACATCAGCTCTTTCGGCAACTTCCTTCATATCTAAGTTTCTTCTAACACCAGAGACTCAGGGTTCCTCCAGGCTATACGTCGTCAAGAAGAATCTTTATCTCCATGCACCTCAACAGCCACACTTGGGACAATTTCTTTTCCTGTTACTGAAGTCCCAAGAAGTGGTAGATAGATCCCTGGTCTTTTGGGTTATTGTATTTAGGCGCAAGTAGAACCTAGATAATTATTTTAAATCTCCAGCTCACTTTTAAGAAGCTGCAACATTCACACCTGCCAGATACCTTCCCAATGAGGTTTGGGCAACATGCTTTGGAAGTACAACCCAGTTTCGAAAGAGACACATTTAAATAGCTTCTTAGCGTTGATTTCTTCTGCAGGCAGATGTTCTTGTGCCTTTTCTGTTCATTGTTGTTGAATTCCATTTCTGAATCTTGTCTCCATATTCTGGAGGCCTGTGACAGGTTAATCTGGTTCCTGGGTTGAATTTAACATGACAGCTGGAGTGGGTATTTCAAACCGGGACTGATCTGAAGAATCTGGAATGGTGTTGCCTTAGCACTTTTTTTTTCTGTATTAACTGTGGGTCTGATAGCAGCCGTGATGCTTCCAGATGGGGGAAAGGGGAGGGCTTGGAGGTATCATACGACAAAGTGTCTTTTGTGGCTCCTCTTGATGGAAGAGGCGGTTGGTTGTCAGGCCAATTTTGGTTGTTTGGCCTATTTTGTTAGGCCTAAATATTGACAATTTGTGATATTCTAATGGTTTGTAGGACAGAAGTTTGTTTATAAATAATTTTTTAAAATGTCAATTTATTTTTCAAATCGTGTCACATGGTGGAAAGTCAAAGAGTAATCAATGAAAAGTAAGGCTTCCTTCTACTTCTGACATGCCCATTTCCTCCCAGAGGCAGTCACTTTTAAGAATTTTTTTAGGCTCCTCTGGAGAGATTCTACATGTATACAAGGACACACACACACACACACACACACACACACACACACCCTCCAGTCTCCTCTGCCTTTTTCTATTTTTTTTTTTAACAAATTGTAATATTGTACTGTGTATTATCTTTTTTGCTTAACAGTATACTAGAAGATTATGATGTAGGATATTTAGAAATAGTACTCTTAAATAAATATCTTGGCAAGGTACCTCTTAAGTTTTAGATTATATGCGTACCCATGAGCCTGAATGTTGCTTGATGGGATTTCTGTAGTGCAGGCTTTTTTTCTCCATGGAGTAGGAAAGGAAGCTCGATTAGCAGCCTGATCTCTAAGTAGAGACGAATTGTAAGGAAAGATTGTCCATTTGGATGCTTGGTCAAGCAAGTGAAACCGAAGGCCTTGAGATATAAATAAATGTTAATCATTGCAGCTCCAAGTCGCCGATCAAGTCTAGAAAGGTATCCAGTTATCACCAAGTGAAATGTAATCAAGTATAGTCTTTCCACAAACAGGTTGTCCCAGCAACATGGTAGTTTCTCTCCTCAGGTTTTAAAAGTTGGGCAGCATCTCCCTCTAAGCCAAACTCTGCAAATAAAGTCACTACCCTCCTGCCTATGTGGGACATGACTCCCCGGGGTTTAAGTCTCCCTGGCGACGTGGCACATGACCCCCAGGGATGAGCCTGGCCCTGGCATTGTGGGATTGACGATGCTTTCTTGCCCAAAAGGGGGGAAAGAAATGAAACAAAATAGTTTCATTGGCTACAAGATTTCAAATAGTCGAGAGGTCATTCTGGAGGTTACGCTTATGCAGGCTTCAGCCAGATATTGCAAATTGCCACAGTATGCCAAGCCCAACCAAAAGTGTTCCTGAAAAGCCTAAAGAATAACCTGGGCTCTATCTAAGACACTATAAATAAAGTTTTACTTTTTAAGTTTATTTTTTCAGAAATGTACAGCCTCTATATGGCTCCTATGCCAGATAAGTCCTGGTGCCTAGAGGTACCAGTCTCTTCAAGAGTATCAACCAGTTTCATTTCTCTACCCCATAATGTCGACACCCCTTTTCAGCATGAAGAAGTTAGAATGGTCATTGCCCAGATATCCCTGAAGACTGAAAGAATGAAAAATGAGAGGGAGGGGTTGTAACTGAGAAGTTGGGATTTAACAAATGATGAGGACTACTGAATCTTTGTATAGATATTGCTTTTTAGTTTTAGTGTATGAGAATGGCCAGAAGGAAATACCTGAAATTGTTGAACTGTAACCCAGTGGCCTTGATCTTTGATAATGAGTGTGTAACTATATAGCTTTTATCTTATGACCATGCGATTGTAAAAACCTTGTGACTGATACCCCTTTTATCCAGTTTATGGTTACATGAATATTAAAGACATGCATGGAAAAAGAAAAAAAAAGTTGGACAGCAAAGAAATATCAAATGAAAAAAATTTAAAAGATACTATTTACAATTGCATTTTAGGAACATGAAATATGTAGGAGTAAGTCTAATGAAAAATGTATGAGACTTCTATGCTGAAAACTATGAAAAAGTATTAAGGGGTGAAAAAAACCCTCACTAAATAGAGGGGTGTTTAATCTTCAGAAATGAGAAGACTCTATATTGTAAAGATGCCAGTTCCCTCAACATTGATGGGTAGATTCAAAGCAAGCCCATTTAATGTCCCCTGCAGGTGTTTTTGTTCGGTTTTGTTTCTGTTTGGTCACTTGAGAAGCTGTTTCTAAGATTAATTTGACAATGCAATGAGCCAAGAAGAGCCAAAGCCATCTTGAAAGACCAAAAATCTGGAGGACTTAATTTACTAGAGAGCAAGACTTAGCATGACGCTGCCTTGCAGTGCAGGCACAGGGGTAGGCAAAGCAATGGGACAAAACAGTCTAGAAATAATCCCACACGTGTTTAGGCACCTGATATGTCAGAGGTGACACTGCAGTGCAGCAGAGAAAAGAAGGCCTTTTGATAAATGGTGCTAGATCGACTGAGTATCCATATGGAAAAAAATGAATCTTGGCCTCTGCTGTCAAGCTATATAAAAATCATATCTAAATGGATTGTAGATCCAAATGTGAAAGGCAAAACAAGAGCACTTTTAGAAGCCAACATAGAATGTCTTTCTGACCTTGAGATAGGCAAAAAGCACTAAACACAAAGGAAACATGTTAAATTGGACTACATTAAAATTCTGTTTTGTCAGAAGATACCACAAGACAGTGAAAAGACAAGCAACAGAGTGGCAGCCTGTATTTGCAATGTCTATATCCAATATGGGAGTTTTATCCAGAATATGTAAAGAACCCCTACAAATCAGCAACAAACAGGTGACAATCCATTAGAAAGAAAGCAGACAGAAGACTTAAACTTGTCCACAAAAGACCATATTCAGATGGCTGACGAGCATATGAAAAGGTGTTCAATTTCACTAGTCATCAGGAAAATGCAAAGTAAGCCACGATGTCGATACCGTTATACCTACCAGAATGGTTAAACCTGACGGTCGTGTCAAGTGTGGCTAGGATGCTGAGCCACTGGAATTCTCTTATAATACCGGTGGAAGTGTAAATCATACAACCTTCGGAAGATGGTATGACTGTATCCACTAAAATGGAACTGTACAAAAGGCCTGTACTAGAATGTTTGCATGAATTTCCAGACATAATGATGACTGAAATAAATCAGCCATGAGAGTATGATTCATATAAAGGCAAAACTTACTTAGGATGTGAAAAGTCACAATAGTGATCCCTTTGGGGGCAGCAGTGTCTAGAAGAGGGCAGGAGGGATAGAAGTCCGGGGTTCTGATATGGTGTTCCTGGCTGGGGTAGTGGTGTGTTCACTTTGTGAGTTATCTTTCAACTGTGCAGTCATGATTTTTCTGTTTGTATGTTTTATTTGGATTAAAAATATATGTAAACCTATACTTATGCATGCATATAGTCATGTAGGTACACACACACACACACACACACACACACACACACACACACACTATGTAAACCTATACTTATGCATGCATATAGTCATGTAGGTACACACACACACACACACACACACACACACACAGCCATGCCCCAAACTGACCACAAGATGGGTCTGTAACTTTATAGGAGAGAATTTTACTCAAACCTTCCCAGTCTCCAGATTTTGAAAAGTGAAGAGTTTTTCTTCCGTGAAACTGATGAAAAGTGAAGAGTTTTTCTTCCGTGAAACTGAGGAGGGAATGTTGATTGTTTTTACTACCAAACTTTAGAAAAGAAATCATATCATCTTTTAAAAATCTTTCAGTTCTCTCGTTAATCTTCTCCCTCTTCATCTGGGTAAATGCAGAGCTGTTTGCCATTTTTACGCTTCCTCTTTAGAGACTCTTTATAGATGTTTGTTCTATTTCTAGTCTTTCTTTGGTTCCTTTTGTTTCTGGCTCTCTCTCTCTCATTTTCCTTGCTTACCTTTTCCTTTCATACCTTTCTCTTGTTTTTCTTGCCCTGTGGAAATATGTTTGTTTTAGGCAGTTCTTGATTTTAGTTTTTGTTTCCAATTCATAATTTTGAAAGAAGAGGGATGGTTTCAATTCTTCTTTCTAATAGTGTCCACTTGAGTTGTCTTTACTTACCTGGGTCTTTACCTTATTATCGTCCCCTCCCCCATCCCTCCCCCCGCAAGGGGGAATGAATAGTCTTTAATTGGATTTAAAATAAATTATCCGTGTGATACATGCTCATTATGACAAGTCAAACCGTTCTGCGTTATAAACCCAAAGTTAATACTCTTACTTTCCTTGTCTCCAGTGCCATTCTCTTAAAGTAATCAGGGGTACTGTTTGGAGGATTTCCTTCTGAATTTATATGTGCCATACAAATATTTACAAATATATTTACATAAATATGCTTTTCCTTTTCTTTTTTTTATGAGAACAGGATTGTACTATACATACACATTACTCTGTACTTTACTTTTTTTTCCATTTAAACTTGGGCATGCATTCAAATCAGTAGGTCTGATAAATTCTTTTAAATAGGTACATAATTTGACAATATGAACATGCAATCTTTTTTTTTTTTTTTAGTGCTCCTCGTTTGATGGATATCAGGGTTGTTTTGGTTTTTTGCCTTTAAAAACAGTGCAACACTAAATATCCATAAAGACTCTTGCTTCTATTTCTGTAGGATCATCCCAAAAGTTGGGTTACTGGGTGTGGGTATTCAAAATTTATCAGATAGTGAAACATCTTAAAAGTCAAAGAGATTTACAGTCCCTCCAGCAATATATCGGAGAACCCATTTCTCCACACCTTACCTGTCAGCCGAGGTTGGGTTTTACTGATCTGACAAGCAAACATTTCTAACGACTGTTGGTGGCACTCTGGCCAGCCAATAATTTAGTTTCATGAGACTTACTGTTTTTGCCTATAGAGCAGCATCAATTTGCACACCTAATTGAATATTTTATTGCATTTTATCTTGATTTTACAAAATGAGTGGAAATAGAAACAAGCATGTCGATTAGGGGGAACAGTAGAGTTGGGACAAACTTGGGAGTCATCAGACGTGCCTAAATGCGGTGGTTAACCTCAGCTGGACATTTGTGGGATTCGCTATTTAGCTGTGTTGGGTTGTGAGGAACCAAGTGAAAGTCGTGGAGATGTTAGAACTACATAATGGAAGATTGTGTCAAGAAGGAACAGCTCTAGAAACAGAAGGTCTGTCTTAATAGGTGAGCATACTGTTGGCTTTTGGCCATTCTGTGCTGAACGGGTTTTCGAGAGCCCAATGTGTAATAAAGTAGGGAGCTGCTTGTAATAAGTGGTGATCATTGATTGCTGAATATTTAATTTGTAGTTGAACTTCGGCTGCTCACCAGCAGATGGCTCTAAGTCACCATAAATTTGTCAGAGCCGTCTTTGGACTTGGCTAATGCATTTCTTGCTTGGAATTTTTCCTTTTTTTTGTATATCACTCCTTCCTGCCTCTCTTCTACTTTTAAGGTACCATGACAACCAAACACTTAAGGGAAAGAACTGTTTGTTTTGATTTTGTTTGCTTGATTTTAGATTGCCTGGATGACTCCCTCAGAAATAGTATACTAGAATTTATGAAATTTGGGTTGGAAGCCAAAATAGTGACTTCTGATGGTCTTTCCCACCCTGCATTTCTATTTTCTGTGAACTGTTTTGTTAAAGTTTTAATATTTATTTTCTTACTTACTTTGTTAGAGAAGTTGTAGGTTTACAGAAAAATCATGTACCACCCTGTTAATAACTCCTTGCATTAGTGTGGTATATTTGTTACAATTCATGAAAGAACGTTTTTGTAATTGTATTATTAAGGCTTTAATTTAATGTTAAAACTTATTATTGGTAAATTTGGCCAGCATTGAATAGGAAAAAATATGGGTTTAGTTTAAAATTTGAAAAATACTTTTTTTGCAGTAGGTTTTTAAGATGGTATGGTGAGAATTTCCTTGGACATGTAAATATGATATTTTCCTTGTTTGAGTTCTTATTCTTGTATATATAATCTTTGAGTATTGGTCAGTTTAACAAAAAATTTTTTTCGACTGTTGACTTTGTGAAAGGCACAATGTTAGGGATTTATTGTCCCTAGATTGTCAGCTCCATAAGGTCTGGCTTTTATCTCCACTTTGTTTACTTCCACACCTCTAGATCGGTGCAGTAGATGAAGGTTCTTAGTAGGCATTTGTGGGATGGCTGGGTGGGAGGAAGGAAGGGATACAAAAAAGAATAGGATAGAGTATTGGGCTTAAAAAAGTTAGTCTAGTAGATGTGGCTGCAAGTATCTGCATGTCCATTGATGATGTTCTTGAAGAAACAGTTTTACTTTGGGCTTGTTAGGTTAAAGTTTGAGAAAATTCTGCAAGGAAATGAAAACTTTCCTTTTTCCTAAGGCTCGTCAATTCCCCAAGTCACCCAGGTTTGGAGCTCTCTGTCCCCTCCACCCAGTCCATGCGCCACGCTGGTGGAGGTACTTTTCGAGTGGCTGTGCTAGCTGTCCCCTTGGCCCTGTGCCCTCCGGTCATCTCCCTGGCCCCGGCCCCCTCACCTCTCGCCTGCACCCATCCCTGCTCCAGCCTTTGGCTTGCCTCCCCGACCGCAGCCCCTCCTCGCTGGAATCCAGTCTGCATATTGTTGCCAGACTTTGTCTCTGAAGAACTTCTGTCAAAGGTTCTATTTCTGATTGAAATCTGAGCTTCCGTGCATCTTTATATTCACAGAAAGAAACTGCAAAAACTGTTTTGAAAAAGGCATTACCCCTTTCGTACCAGAGTACCATGTCCACATCTATAGGCAAGTCTGACTCAATTCACTGATGCCCTAGAAAGTTCTTCCCTAGTCCTGACTTCAGACCTCCCTGTGGTCGGTGAATACTGAAACACTGATACTTTTTCAGACAAAACAACATTTTACGAAGTCACTCTGACATCTTTTTGCAATGCTAAGAAAAGCTAAAGAAAGCTGCTTCTTGGAATTTACTGCTTTTTCAATTCTGTATTCAGATGATAAGAATGCCCTGGGCCCCTGTCAACTCTTAACAAGCTTCAGCTTCACTTTGTCAGCAGAAAAACATGAATTACCTGCCTCTCCTCTATTAATATTAGCATTTAATAATGTGTATTACTTGCTTGTTGGGATGGGTATCAGTCAGTCTTCTGATGTCTTTAGAATTGACCTTGAAACTTTTTGGTTAAATCTTTACAAGATAAATCTCTAACTTACTTATTCAGGTGATATTTATTTGATAAATTCCTTTTATTAGGTAAGTTCCATCTTATAAGACTATGGATAAAAATTATTGATTAATTAAAAAAATATTTTATCTACCTCTTAAACTCAGAAGTGTAATATTTAGCATTTCCTTTCTTCAACTTACTTTTCAAAGGAGAAACACTCCTTACTACTTATTCCAAAAAATAAGCTTGTGCTACAAGGTGTTTTACTGGTAGAATTCCCTTTTAGGTAATATTCTCTCTGTCTACTTGAACAATATCAGTCTTTGCTGCCAAAGTCTTTTGAAGGCAACTAACAATTGATTACATTAGTTTTTTTTTTTTTTGCTTTCTCAAGATAAAAGTGCTAAATATCTCTCTCATTTTGTCTCTCTCCTGATTAAAACTCTTAGCGGCCTTCCTAGTACTGTTTCATAAGCATTTACTGAATGCATATTCTGAGGCCCTTTTTGTGTGTGTGCTGGGGATATAAACATGACTGTCCTCTGGCTTCTTCCCTCCCAGAGCTCATAATTTAGTAAGGGAGACAGATGAGTAAATAACTAACTCCAAGCCTGCTTGATAAATGCCACCTTAGAGGTTGTGAACGAAGTGCCATGGGAACACCAAGGAGTGATTGATTCAAGGGAAGGGGGATGGGGACAGGGATCAGGAAAGACTAAACAGCAGAAGTGACATTTGAGTTAAGCCTTAGGGGATGAATAGAATTTTGCCAGATGGACAAAGGGGTGGGGGTGGGAGCACTCCGACTCATACAAAAACATGGGAGTGTGAAAGTTTGTGCCTTTTGTCTAAGTCGGGGTGAGCAGTCTGTGGGGCTGAAGAGAGAGTAGGGCATGGAAGGGTGGGATGTTGGCAGATGTGGCTGCTGAGACACACCGGGGCCATATTGTAAAGCTTCAACTTGATCTGTAGCTTCTAGGGAGTCGTGAAAGTTTTAAAATAGGGAAATGACCTGGTGAGAGAATTCTGGCAGCAAATCCGAGATGATTTGAATGAGGGTGACGTGGGAACAAGGGGACCGGTCGGGAGGCTGTGGCTGTGTTCTGCAGGGGAGATGATGAGGTTCTAAGCCCAGGCGACATCAATGGATTTGAGACCTTGGTAATTGATGAGGTGTGGGAGAGAGGACGGAAGAGATGGCTTGGGTGACTTGGGGATATAGTGATACCGTTAACTGAAATAGCGAGTGTGGGAGAGGAAACGCTGAAGGGGTGGATGTAGTGAACTTGATTTTGGATCTGTGGAGTTTGGTGCGGAATACCCAGTTGGAGATTCCTAATGAAAAGCTGTCAATGCAGAGATAGAGCTTGTTGAAAAATATCACAAGTAGAGAGAGCTTCACTTGGAAGTATTCACCGTGGTGGTTTAACATTCAGGATGAGGGGTGGGAAGCCCCACCTCAACTGAACTTTTATGTGTGGAGTATTTATTTACTTATCTATAATGCAATTATATTGAGATATATTCACATATCATACAAACCATCCCAAGTATACAATCACTGGCTCATGGTGTCATCAGTAGTTGTTCATCCATCCCTGTGATCAAATTTAAAACATTTTCATTACTTCAGAAAAGAAATAAAAGGAAAAAAGAAAACCCAAGTCCTCCCATACCCCTTATCCCCACCCCCACCCCCATTATTGACCGGTAGTATTGGTGTGGTACATTTGTTACTGTTGATGAAAGAGTATTAACATATTATGTTAACTATAGCCCATAGTTTGCAATAGGTACATTTTTTCCCCATAGGGGTATTTATTTTCGACTATATATGTACTATTCCTTCCATCACCCCCAGATTCTTATATTTTCCCTGCTAGAGGAGCCAGCCCCCTCATGATCTTAGTCTAGATTTCACCACCGTTATGACTCATAGGAATGTACTCTATCTCTCGTTAGTGTTGGGGCATAAAAAATGTTTACGCACTGCTGGCGTCTGTTCTTATAGCCTGAAACCGCTGGAACAGATAAAATGACTCAAGAGAGACAAAATAGTGAGAAGAGATATTCTAAGCATCATCCCTGTGGACGCCAACATTGAAGGGGCAGGTGGCAGAAGAGGAACCTGTAAGTGACAGAGAAGGAGCTGTCAGTAGGAGAGAGAAGCCAAGGCAGGAGAGGTTTTCATCATAAGGACATCAAGTCCTAGAAGAGGGGCAGGGTGAAAACTGGGAGGGGTTTTTAGCAGTCATGGGGTGCTATGGTCAAGGATGAGTTGGGCGAGAGCAGGCTCAGTTAAGTGACAGAGCAAAGGCAGGATTGAGGTAAGCTATAGAATGAATGGGACTGAGTGAGGGGCATCAGGAAGTAGAGCTGGTGAGCAGAGTTGATTCTTTAAGGAAATTTGGCTGTGAATAACAGAAGGTAGTTGCTTGAGTGAAGGATTTTTAGGATAGGGAAGATACTGGTAGAAAGCTAAAACTGGAAGGGTCTGGGAGAGTGTGAAGATGAAAGGGGTTAGGAGAACAGATGGAGGCTCACCATGGCTACCTGCCTTCCAGTGAAATCTGCTGCTGGATCCAGGTGCCCATAATCTGGTCCACTCTGTTCCTATTCACGGGGCTCACCCTCTGCCCTGGAGACAAGGTGCATGTGTTTCCACTTTCTTGGAATGCTTTTCCATCCCACCCTCACGTGGCCAAACCTTACCCATTCTTTAAGGCTGCCTTGGGTCTCCTTACCTTTAGGAAGCCTTCATTGAGATGGTAGAAAGAAAGTGCCTTGGGTGAAGGATCAGTCAGTTGATGTGGGTTGAACCCTGAACTCTGCCTCTAAGTATGTGACCTTGAGAAAGGCACTCGGTGCCTCTTTGCCTTGGTTTTCTTGTCAATAATATCTGCCCTGACTCACACACAGGCCTGTGTAAGGATTCAAATAAGTTAACATTTGTGAAATGCCTTGGAAATTACATAACCGGGTCCCAATGTATGATATAATTTTCCTATTGATTTTGTTCATTTATGAGTTTGGCTGAATAAGTTAATTTGTTCAACACTTTTTTTCAGTGCCTATTATACCAGGCATTGAGCATATAGTGATGAATAAGATGAAGTCCCTACCGTGGTGGAGTTTATATTCTAGTGTAGGAGACAGAAAATAAACAACTATACAGTGTCCAATAGTTTTAAGTGCTATGACGATACATAAAGTGGGCTTAGGAATTACAGGGAAGGGTTTTATTTTTTGTACAGTAGCCGGGAATACCTCTTGAGGAGCTGACATATGAGCAGAAATTGAATAAAGTAATGGAACAAAGCCACCTGGCCATCTGGGGGAGGGGTGCCTCAGCCAGAGAGGAAAGCAGATGCAGCGGTGAGATGGGAATGTGTTCAGTGTGTTCTAGAGACTTCAAGGAGGCCAGTGGGCCTCGTAGTTTACAGTAAGGATGTTGTCCTTCATGCTAAGGGATGGGGAGCTGTGGGGAGGTTTGAGCAAAGAAAGGACAGGACCAGATTAAATTAATTAATCAACTAATTAATGAACGTGGTAAAGTGTACATGCGCATAAAATTTACCATTTTACAGTGTACGCTCAGTGGCGTTGAGTACATTCACAGTGTTTTGAAATCATCACCGTCATCTCGTTCCAGAAGATTCTCATCACCCCAGGAGGAAGCCGGTACCCATCAGCAGTCCCTTCCCATTCCTGCTGCCCACAGCCCCTGGCAACCCTGAACCTGCTCTCTGTGTCTGTGGAGTTGCCTATGGGACCAGATTTGTTTTTACAGTGATCACTCAGGCAGTTGTGTGGGGAGTGGGCTGCAGAGGGCAGGAGCAGAAGCAGGGAGGCTGGGGCGCTGGGGCGGTAGCAGTGGAATAGAAGAGAAACGGTACAGATTGAAGGTAACAGCCTCAGGATCTGCAAATGGACTGGGTGTTGTGGGGCGTGAGAGAAAGAGAGGAGTTGAAGATGATCCTAAAGTTTTTGGCCTGAGCCAATAGGTCAGTGATGGATTTAAGCCGAAATTGGGAAGACTTGGGGAGAAGGGAACAGGTTTTATGGGGAAATTGATCTTTTTTCCTCTGATTTTTATACAATTTGGTACTTAATGAGAAAGTTTTAATTAAAGCTGTAAAGATCTTAAAGATCATCTTGTTCAGTGATTTCTAAAGATAGGAAATAATCTCTGTAGGATTAAAAAGAATACATGCTACCACCACCACCACCCCCACCACCCCAAGATGGAGAATCTTCCTAACTCACACCCCACCCCAGGAATGTGTGTCTGATTCCTCGACTGTTGGGCCAGAGAAGGTTGAAAACCATTGACCTACTTAGTTGCCTTGTTTTATGGGAGAGAAAACCAGGGTGAGGAGGTCATTTGAATTGCCCACTCTTGTTTTAGTAATTGCTCCATGTGTATGTGTCTTTTTTTTGTTTGTTTTCAATTTGCTCATAAACTCCTTGAAAGCAAGAATTATGTCCTAAATTATTTATTTTCTTTTGTACCTTGAATAATACTGAGTAATATTAGGTTTCATTCCAAATGTAAAGTTGAGCATAAAACCTCATGAGAAGAAAATCAGGTTGCCTTCATTCAGTGTAACTGATGATCTGACCTCTTATTAGCAGAGGCATAACCAGTGCCGATTTCCCAGAATATTTGGGGCATTGGCAAAGCAGAAACAACACACATACATGCATGCACACGTACACACACACACCCGCACAACACAGAAGAGAGAAGGAGAATAAATTCAGCCTTGAAGAACTTCCCAAAATTAGAAATCTGATAAAGCAGAAAGAAGAGGATAAGAGATTGTTCTTATACTGACATAGATGTATTTTGTGCGTAACAGTTTAGCATTGCTTTTATATTGAATTATATGGAGTTGGGGCCAAAATAATTTTTTCAGTACCTAGGACTTCCATGACTCTGAATTCAGCCCTGGAAAAATCGTTCCTATATGTCTGGCCATCAGTCTGTGTTTGATATTAATATTAAATTGTGTCCATGTTGTCATTGTTATTCTCTAATTGGTATTTTTTTAAAATATATAATTAAGGGCTCTAGTTCTAATTTGCCATTTTTTGAGATTACTTAACAAGATTCTTGCATTGTTTTATTTTTTTTTCCCCTTGAAGGCTAATTTTACAATGTGTATTATCAGTATGACAAAGCTACCACTGGAACATTCCAGCATTAACTGTAGAGGAGAAATGTCAACTCAGATGCAATATACTAATTTAAATGGATGCTCAAAGCTTGTCACTGATGTACTTTAGAGGTGGCTCTTGCATCCCTCTGACCCACTGTGCTGTTTTTTAGCATCTGCTTTGGTAATGAACGTACACAAAATCCCACATGGCTATTCTTTGTATCAGGGCAGACGTTTTGTTGCTGCTTTTTCTTTAATATGCATTTTTTAATGCAACTTTATCGAGATATACTCACATACCATATAATCCATCCAAAGTATGCAATCAGTATCTCACAGTGTCATCATATAGTTGTGCATTCATCACCACAATCAATTTTCAAACATTCCTTACTCCAAAATAAAGAAAAAAATATATTAAAAATAAAAAAAGAAATAAAAAAGAACACCCAAACCATCCCATACCCCTTAACCCCCCCATTTATGTATTTTTTTTGTCATTATTTTATTACTCATCTGTCCATATACTGGTTAAAGGAAGTGTCAGTCACCAGGTTTTCACAATCACATGGTCCCATGATAAAAGCTATGTAGTTATACAATTATCATCATGAATCAAGTCTACTTTATTACCATTTAACAGATTCAGGTATTTTCTTCTAGTTATTCTAATACACTAGACACTAAAAAGGAATATGTATATAATACGTAAGAATAACCTCCAGAATGACCTCTCGTCTCTATTTGAGATCTCTCAGCCAACTGAAGCTTTATTTTCTTTCATTTCTTTTCCCCCTTTCAGTCAAGAAGGTTTTCTCAGTTCCATGATACCAGGACCAGGCTCATCCCTGGGAGTCTGTTCCTTGTTGCCAGGGAGACTTGCACCCCTGGGGGTCATGTTCCACATAGGGGAGGGCAGTGAGTTTACCTGCAGAGTTGGCTTAGAGAGAGAGGCCACATCTGAGCAACAAAAGAGGTTCTCTGGGGGTGACTCTCAGGCATAATTATTAGTAGGTTTAGCTTTTCCTTTGCAGGAATAAGTTTCATAAGGGAAAGCCCCAAGATTGTGGGCTTGGCTTATAAAATTGTGATTCCATAATGCTTGTGGGAGTATCAGGGATTCCTCAGGTGAGGAAGTTTAATATTTCCACATTTTCCCCCAGTCCCTCAAGGGGACTTTGCAAATAAGGGCAGAGATTTTTGTTGAATTTGTCTCTATTCTGTTTTTTCTTTATCCCCATGGATGAGAACAATGCCTACTACATGGTAGTTGCTCAGTAAATGCTTTTGAATCGATGGATGATTTTGTTTGATCTTCACAGCCACCCTCTGAGGCAGATACCACTGTTTGTATCTTGCTGGTAGATGGCAGAACCAGGATCACAGCTTGAGCTCCTTGCTATTCAGTCCGTGTTAGGGAGCAGTGTGTGGCCCAGGAAGGGTAATTTTCAGTTCCTGCCTTCTGCCTAGTAGACATGAGGCATAACTATACAAAAGGTTAAACAATAGGGAGGCAGTTATTTCTATACAGTAAGAGAGGTCAGAAGGACTAGAATTAAAAGCAGTGAAGATGAGTGAATGCATGTCAGTGGCCTAGAGCTGTGCCTGCACATAGCACATGCTTAACACGTGCAAACTGTTGTTGCTACTACCACTGCTGTGTCTCCATCTCCATCATCATCATCATCATCATCATCATCATCATCATCAGTTTTTATGAACACTATGAGATCGCTAGGTGAATGATTATTAGTATGTGGGTTGACATGGTCAGAGATGGTTTCATGGACAAGATGGTCTTGGCAGCTCGAATAGAACATGGACATGTGGGGACAAGGTGTGCAAGAATCCTAGGACCATCTGGGGACTGAGACCGGAAAGGTGTGCTTCCTGTTGCTTAGGTAATGAGGAGACCAACGCGTCATGTATGGAGGCCAGGTAAGTCACCGGGGAGTAATTCAGAGTTTGTCTATTGTGTTACGAATGCTACATTAAATGCATAATAAAGTTGGATTTGAAACCCTACGTGTATTTCTGCCTGAGAACAACCAAATAGCCTTTAATGCAAAACATAAAATTATATGGTCATTTATTTTGTGCTGTGATCTGTACTTGGAACGTTGCGTCTGCTTGAGAGAGAATACTGCTGTCTTTGGTGTCACATGGCTGGTGAGACAAACTGCATCCTAATAAAAAGGCCACATCCACTCATCCTTGTGTTTTGGGAATGTAAGAACCCAGTCTTCCATAATTATGGACTCAAGCATGTCTGTGAGGGTTAGTAAGAGGATTGCGTGCCACCTTGGGCTCCTTAGCAGGTTCTGATTTTCTGGGTGGGCCAGCCTTGTACCTTATTTGTCCTTGTAGCTCTTCTAGCACCAAACACAGTTCCTGGCCTAAACTAAGGATGCAATAAATTGTGGTCAAATTGAATTTCAAACTGTGCAAGGCTGGCCATCTGCACACTGGCGGGAGTAGTTTGCAGCCGAGCTCTGGCTTCTCAAGATGTGTAACACATTGAATACCGTTCTCAGGTCCAGCCTGATGACTGGAGGGGCCAAGCGAGGAGCACCCAACCCCTGGCTCTTGGAGGAGTCGGAGGAGACCAGAGGCCTGGGTTTCCATGAAATCCAGCAGCAGCAACAGAGAATCATCCAAGGTACTGAGCACCCCGAGGCGCATGTGTAGAGGCCTTGCCACATTTCTCCATGAGCCTTGCATGATCCTTACCCTCCATGAATAGTGGGGTGAGCACCGTTGGTCTTTCAGAGCCACAGCTCATGACATTTTCTGTGCCCCAGCAGGCCTGAGGAATAGACAGACAGCCACGGCCGGCCACTGCAGTGGCTCTCACAGCAATGATTCCCAAGTCGGGAGAGCAGAGAGAGCCCAAGCAAATCCCGTGCATGTGCCCCTTCCTTTTCTTTGCAATCAGGACCTATTCTCTGATCATAACACTCCATCTTTTTCTTACATAAAAGAAGTCAATTTGGCTTTGACCTTCAAATTCATCTTGTCTAATACCTGCTGAGCCTGCTGATTATTTTTTACTTTTTTCTATTTTTTTTAAGTTTCAGAAGAAATGATGATTGTTATATACAAAGTTCAAACAATATAGAGATATATATTAAATGAAAAGCTTCCCCATTTTCAAACTGCAAAGGGGTGAAGATGTAGTTTCCCAGACTTTTTATTCTATGCATGTACATTTACATAGTATAAACACATTTTATGTAATGGGTTCACAAGATAACCAGTCATTCCACAGAAGATTTTTTAAAAATTTAATGTCTCACGGACAGTTTTTCATGTTAGCATGTACAGCAGTATTAGTTTTTCTAATTCTTTTTTTAAACAGTTTTATTGAGGTATAGTTGACATGCCATAAATTGCATATATTTTAAGTGCATGATTTGGTAAGTTTTGATATATGTATACACCCGTGAAACTATCACTAAAATTAATGAACATAATCATGACTCACATTGGTATCCTACTGATAAAATGTTGACAATTTTAAAAAATTTTTGTTTTGAAATCATTTCAAACTACAGGACAGTTGCAAAAATAATACCAACCCCATGCAGAGAATTCCAACACAACCCCACCCACATACTCAGACCCACCAACTTTTAATGTTTTGCCATATTTGCCACATCATTCTGTCTATCTATCCATCCTTCCGTCTATCTTTTTAATGTATTTTCTAAACGTCTGAGAATAGGTTGGATATATTATGTTCCTTGAACACTTCCACGGACTTTTTCTGAGAATGGGGTATTCAGTTACATAACCCCCTTAAGTGCATTTTTTGAGTTCAAGAAATTTAATATGAATATAAGGCTTACAGTCTATACTCCAATTTTATGTTAAGTTTTTATTGAAAATTTCAAATATATAAATGTAGAGAGAATAATTTAATTACCCCACTGTACCCGTCATCCAACTTCAGCAATTATTAACTCATGGACTCTTGTTTCATCTGCGTCTATACCCACTTACTCATCCCTAGATTATTTTGAAGCAAATCCCAAGCATTATATAAATTTCATTGGTGAATATTCAGAATATGTCTATAAAATACATTTATAAAAGATGAGTGTTTTTAAGGATATAATCACACTACCATATCACATCTAAAAAATTAAAATAAATCTTTAATCATATATGGAGTTAGTGTTCAAAATTCCCTGATTGTCTCATGATTTTTTCTTTTAGATTGTTTGATTCAGGATCTGAATATAGACCATATATTGCAACTAGTTGATATATCCCTTAAGTCTCTTGATTATATATGTTCCTTTTCCTAGTCTTTTTTTTTTTCTTGGTTGAAGAAACTGGGTTGTTTTCCTGTAGATTCCCACTCTCTAGGTTTTGCTGTTTGTTATCCCCATGTGTTCTTGAACATGTTTTTCTGTCCTAGATATTTTCTGTAAATTGATAGTTAGATTTAGTGGCTTGATCAGAATGAGAATTGTGTTTATTATTTTTGGCAAGAATACGTCATGATGACTGTACCCTTGATTTTGTGTGTGTGGTTTTTTTTTAAAATTGAGAAGTTGTAGGTTTACAGAAAAATCATACAGAAAATATAGAGTTCCCATATGCCTCCCTTATACATGCAGTTTTCCCTATTATTGACATTTTGCGTTAGTGTGGTAACTTTGTTATAATTGATGAAAGAATATGATTATACTTTTACTAATAGCTATAATCCATAGTTTACATAAGGATTTGTGTTTGGGTTGTCTACACTGTACACTCCTATGTTGTTTTTGTTTGTTTGTTTTTTAGAGAATTTGTGGGTTTAAAGAAAAATTCTGCATAAAATACAGACTTCCCATATACCACCCTGTATTAATACCTTGCATTGGTGAGGTAATTTGTTACAGCTCATAAAAGAACATTTTTATAATAGTTCTATTAACTATAGACCATCATTTATATTAGAATTCACAGTTTGTGTTATACAGTCCTATGTTTTTTGTTTTTAAATTTTATTCCAGTAACATACATACAACCTAAAATTTCCCTTTTTAACCACATTCAAATATATAATTCATTACTGTTGTGTACATTCATAATGTTGTGCTCCCATCATCACCACCCATGACCAAAACTTTCCCATCACCCCAAACAGAAACTCTGTACCAATTAAACATTAACTCCCCATTCCCTACCCCTACCCTGGCCCCTGGTAACCTGCATTCTAGTTTCTGACTATGAATTTGCATATTCTCATTATTTCATATCAGGGAAATCATACAGGATTTGTCCTTTTGTGTCTGGCTTATTTCACTCAACATGATGTCCCAAAGGTTCATCCATGTAAATGGATAAACAAAAAGTGGTATTTACATACAATGGAATGCATGGCTGAATACAGCCATAAAAAGAAATGCGGTTCTGATTCACGTGACACAGTGGTTGGAGTTTTGTGGAAGATGGCTCTGCCGCTGTTTGCTGGTTGTTCAAAGGTTCTGGGGAAGAACAGCAGCCAGTATCTTGGTTGTCTTAGGGAGCTAGCTTGGCCTGTCACTTTACTTTTAATCTACAGTTACTAAATAGGCCGCCCACAATTATATGACTTTAAATTAGAAGATGGTTTATCTTTATGTCTAAATATAGGAAGTATCCAAACATCTAATTGTTCCAAAGGAATTTATGGTTGTACTAGTTTTCTATAGTTGCTGTAACAAATTACTACAAATCTAGTGGCTTAAAACAACATCAAGTTGTCATCTCCTGGTTCTGTAGATTGGAAGTCCAACGCGGGTCTCTCTGGGCTAAGATCGAGGTGTTGGCAAGGCTCTGCTCCCTTTTGGAATCTGCTTCCTCGCCTTTTCCAGCTTCTCGAGGCTGCCCCAATTCCTTGGCCACTTTCTCCATTCAATGCCAGCAGTGTTCTGCCCCTCTGCCCCTTTCACCCTCGTCACGTCTCGCCCACTGACCGCAGCCAGGAAAGGGTTCTGCTTCTAAGTTCTCGATTACAGTGGTCCCACCGCATAATCCAGGGTAATTGCCCCATCTCAAGGTCCCTAATCTTAACCACATCTGCAGAGTCTCCTTTTACCAGGCGAGCTAACTTTTTCACAAGTTGTGGGATTAGGATGTGGACATCTTGGGTGGGCGGGTCGTCATTATTCTACCTGTCACGGTGATCATCCGTTTTTTAAGTCACATGCTTACAACATTGGAGAATGGTTGTAGAGTGTGGCCTCTTGCAGATTACCTGCTTGAAGCTTGGTGACTTGGGTTATGTGATGGGGCAGTGCAGATTATAGTAATGAGCTATCATCATGATGTCAAAGTTTCGCTGGGTTTGTATTGTGTTTAATTTTGCACATAGCAGCATTTTATTTTGATGATTGTGTTCTTATAGGAGTTAAAAATACCCAATTTCTGTCAAAACTGTTAATCTGGACATTCAGGGTAAAGTATTTTAAACTGTATTAAACAAAATGTAATTGTTGAATGAGAATCTCGGCTCAATTTTGAATGGTAACTATTTTCAACTCCCCCTTCTGGTGGTCCAGCTACATGATTATCTAGTATAGTATTTGAAAGGTGCAGTTCAGATCCATCTTTGATGAAACCTCAGTTAGATAACAGCAATCTTGCTTTTCGTAAAGATATTTCATGCCTACAGTAGTTTTAGGTTTCTACCTCTTGCTCATGTATCATAGGTTTCCCACTGATACTAAAATGTATTTGCTTAAAGCTTTCAAATATAGTCCCCTCAGAGTCAGTCAAAATATTGTTTGGAAATATGTTATTTAGAGCATACTTCTAAAAAGGCATCATTGTGTAAAATATAGGTAAGAGAAGAACTTACAATTGTGGGTCAATTGGTTTTTTAGCAGGCAGGCTATTCAGTGTTATACTTTGCCTCTCACTTAATCTGAAGTCAAGAAAAGTTGAGTTTATAGAGATGTATTGGAAGCTAATTTTCATGTACCATGAACCAGGTTTAATCTTTCTGGTCACCTCCCTTTGGTTGCCTTTGTTTTTATAATAAAGATTTCTTAGGATCAGAAATGTCCAGGCGGTGTTTTTTCCCACTTTGGTGTCCAGTAAGTAAATAATACTTATTGACCGTTTCTTGGGTAGATAAACCTTTAAGTAGGTATTGTGGAGAAATTAAATATTAGAAGATAATGTTCCTGTTCTCCAAGAACATATTTTAGCAGTCAACATATTTGCAAAGATCACTGATTACAAAGTAAAACCCTATTTATCCAGACTGTTTGGAGAATCGATTGTTCCCCTTTTAATTTGCCAGATAGTTAAACATTACCATTCATAGGTTACCAATTAGAATTAGAGTACAAAAATTTTATACCTACATCAAAAACTGGATGAAACATAATTTAGTTTTTGTTTTTTTTTTTTTTTTTTTTGGCTATATAGAACAACATCTCGGGACAGTGATTCTGTCTGAATTTAACTTCTTCCCTGACATGTCCGAGGAACATCTCTTGCTCTTTTCCGTCAGGTGTTTTACATTAGAGCTTCTCAAAGATGGCTCTGCCCCCTTCCCTTAGAAATGCTGCTTTAGGAGTTGGAGAGCTCAAGTTATCAATATGATTATCATCATGTACTCAGTATTTTGGTTATCTGGACCTTTTGTGTCTGTAAGGGGTTGTCCAAGTTCAATCAGCAAATTACAATAGCTTCTGACACAACTGCAAATACTGGAGTAACAATTTGATTCTGCCTCTACCTGGACTTAGACCAGACCCCGTAGGTCAGGACACTCCTCTACACAATCGTTCTTCAGACATCAATCGCGAATTTGGGGGCCCAGGCCACCTGCACATCTGACCAATTGGCTCAAATTTGGGGGTCCCCCCCACCTCCTGCAGGTTTGATAATTTGCTAAAATGTCTAACAGAACTCACTGGAAGCACCATACTTACAATTTAGTTTTACTGTAGTAGAATACAAATAAGAAGAAACCAAAAGAAGAGATGCAGGGGGCAAGGTCTGGGAGACTCTCAAATGCAAACTTCTGTGTCCTCTCGACTTGGAATCAGAATGTATCACCCTCCCGGCACAGGGATGCATTTTCTCAATCATGGAAGCTCTCTCAAGCTTCGGGTGTCCCTAGTTTCTATAGGGTCTCACTACATAGGCATGATTGACAGAATCAATGCCCATGTGGTTGAATTCAATCTGCAGCCCTCCTCCCCTCCCAGAGGTCGGGGAGTTGGGCTGATGTGGGTTGACATGCGCTGATGTGACACGGCTCAAAGCCCCCACCCCCGACCACATTGTCGGTCTTTCTGATGTGGTCAGTCCACCACCCTAAGGCTGCAGGTGTGACTGGCCTCACCCTGTGACTATCCTGGGCCCACCATGAACAAAAAGACACTCCTGTCACAGGGCATGTCCCCTAGAACTGGGGACAAAGACCAAGCAAGTTTTTGATTATACAACAGAGTCTTTGGATTATGGAATGGAAATGTATTAGAGAAATGTAAACCTGGTGAGGATGTGCTAAGGTCTTCTAGACATTATTTGAGTAGAGAAGAATTTTTAGCCTCTTTCTATTTTGCATTAAAGAGATGAACTTTAGATAATTCAGATAATGAGTAAAATTTGAAAGAGAAGTATGTGATTTAGGTATTTTTCATTCATAATCTGTGTCTCCACTGGATAAAGCAACTTCAGGACATTAATGACTCTTTTTCTAATTGAAAACCCTAGAGGAATCTCCTTTCCTCTTTTTAAATGGTTTACCTTTTAATTCACATTGACACTTGACCCCCAGTCCTACAAATAGATTATTCTTTGGACATATTTGGAGTTTTACTATAACATCAGCTATCCTATAGCAGAAACTAGGTTGATGATAGATTTACTTTGGAGGCCATCCAAGTGGTTGTTACCAATGACACAAAAGGACCTCATTATAAAGTGATTTTGCTATAAAACGGTCCCTTGGAATGATCCCTACAGACAGCAGGCTATTTGTATGGTTAAAAAAAGTACATAGTGTCAAAAAAATGTCACTAAGGGGTCCTTACCTCACACCATTAGTTTAAATAAATTCCAGATGAATTAAAGAGTTAAGTGTAATGGTTTAATTCCATAAAATGTCTAGGAAGAAAATATAAGTGAATGTAAATGTGATCTTGGCTAAGAAGACTGTGATTTCTGCTTTCGTAGCTGTGCCTTTATAGGACCCAGTCTTTTAAAGGACCCCGTAAATAATGAGACAGCAACTGGCATAATGTTACCTTCGTCTGGCACGTAGCTTGGGTAAAAAAGTCATTGAACTTGGCCTCAGAGTGTTCCTCCCAGTGCACCTGAAAGCCAAGGAAAAAAGTTCCTACACAGAGATCACTGAGACTGCCTAGATAAATATATATAGATATATGTATAATTTGAAAGGAGACTCTTGAGTTATTTTCTCTTTAATTTTTCAGAAACCAGAAAAGGAATGCATTTTCATTTTTTTTTTTTTTACAGTTAAGTGGCTTTTATTATAGTCACAAGTTGTACAACCATCACCAGTATCTAATTCCAGAACATTTCAATCTTTGCCTTTTTTTTTTAATCTTCATTTTATTGAGATATATTCATATACCACGCAGTCATACAAAACAAATCGTACTTTCGATTGTTCACAGTACCATTACATAGTTGTACATTCATCTCCCAAATCAATCCCTGACACCTTCATTAGCACACACACAAGAATAACAAGAATAATAATTAGAGTGAAAAAGAGCAATTGAAGTAAAAAAGAAAACTGGGTACCTTTGTCTGTTTGTTTCCTTCCCCTATTTTTCTACTCATCCATCCATAAACTAGACAAAGTGGAGTGTGGTCCTTATGGCTTTCCCAATCCCCTTGTCACCCCTCATAAGCTACCTTTTTATACAACTGTCTTCGAGATTCATGGGTTCTGGGTTGTAGTTTGATAGTTTCAGGTATCCACCACCAGCTACCTCAATTCTTTAGAACCTAAAAAGGGTTGTCTAAAGTGTGCGTAAGAGTGCCCACCAGAGTGACCTCTCGGCTCCTTTTGGATTCTCTCTGCCACTGAAGCTTATTTCATTTCCTTTCACATCCCCCTTTTGGTCAAGAAGATGTTCTCCGTCCCACGATGCCGGGTCTACATTCCTCCCCGGGAGTCATATTCCACGTTGCCAGGGAGATTCACTCCCCTGGGTGTCTGATCCCACGCAGGGGGGAGGGCAGTGATTTCACCTTTCAAGTTGGCTTAGCTAGAGAGACAGGGCCACATCTGAGCAACAAAGAGGCATTCGGGAGGAGGCTCTTAGGCACAACCATAGGGAGGCCTAGCCTCTCCTTTGCAGCAACCGTCTTCCCAATGGTAAAACCTGTGGTAGAGGGCTGAACCCATCAAACCACCAGTCCCCTATGTCTGTGGTCATGTTAGCAACCATGGAGGTGGGGTAGGCGAATACCCCTGCATTCTCCACAGGCTCCTCAAGGGGGCACTACATCTTTTTTTTTTTCCTTGTTTTTTTTTTTTTTTTTTTTTAACTTTCCCTTCTTTTTTAAATCAACTGTATGAAAAAAAAGTTAAAAAGAAAACAAACATACAATAAAAGAACATTTCAAAGAGACCATAACAAGGGAGTAAGAAAAAGACAACTAACCTAAGATAACTGCTTAACTTCCAACATGTTCCTACTTTACCCCAAGAAAGTTACCTAATATAGCAACATTTCTGTGAACTTGCTCCTACTATATCCATCAGAAATTAACAGACCATAGTCATTCCTGGGCATCCCCAGAACGTTAAATAGCTTATCTGTTCTTCTTGGATTATTGTTCCCCCTTCCTTAATTGCTCTCTATTGCTAGTTCCCCTACATTCTACATTATAAGCCATTTGTTTTACATTTTTCAAAGTTCACATTAGTGGTAGCATATAATATTTCTCTTTTTGTGCCTGGCTTATTTCGCTCAGCATTATGTCCTCAGGGTTCATCCATGTTGTCATATGTTTCACGAGATCGTTCCTTCTTACTGCCGCGTAGTATTCCATCGTGTGTATATACCACATTTTATTTATCCACTCATCTGTTGAAGGACATTTGGGTTGTTTCCATCTTTTGGCAATTGTGAATAATGCTGTATGAACATTGGCTTGCAGATATCTGTTCGTGTCACTGCTTTCCGATCTTCCGGGTATATACCGAGAAGTGCAATCGCTGGATCGAATGGTAACTCTATATCTAGTTTTCTAAGGAACTGCCAGACTGACTTCCAGAGTGGCTGAACCATTATACAGTCCCACCAACAGTGAATAAGAGTCCCAATTTCTCCACATCCCCTCCAGCATTTGTAGTTTCCTGTTTGTTTAATGGCAGCCATTCTAACCGGTGTTAGATGGTATCTCATTGTGGTCTTAATTTGCATCTCTCTAATAGCTAGTGAAGCTGAAGATTTTTTCATGTGTTTCTTGGCCATTTGTATTTCCTCTTCAGAGAACTGTCTTTTCATATCTTTTGCCCATTTTATAATTGGGCTGTCTGTACTATTGTCATTGAGTTGTAGGATTTCTTTGTATATGCAAGATATCAGTCTTTTGTCAGATACATGGTTTCCAAAAATTTTTTCCCATTGAGTTGGCTGCCTCTTTACCTTTTTGAGAAATTCCTTTGAGGTGCAGAAACTTCTAAGCTTGAGGAGTTCCCATTTATCTATTTTCTCTTTTGTTGCTTGTGCTTTGGGTGTAAAGTCTAGGAAGTGGCCGCCTAATACAAGGTCTTGAAGATGTTTTCCTACATTATCTTCTAGGAGTTTTATGGTACTTTCTTTTATATTGAGATCTTTGGTCCATTTTGAGTTAATTTTTGTGTAGGGGGTGAGGTAGGGGTCCTCTTTCATTCTTTTGGATATGGATATCCAACTCTCCCAGCCCCATTTGTTGAAAAGACCATTATGACTCAGTTCAGTGACTTTGGGGGCCTTATCAAAGATCAGTCGGCCATAGATCTGAGGGTCTATCTCCGAATTCTCAGTTCGATTCCATTGATCTATATGTCTATCTTTGTGCCAGTACCATGCTGTTTTGGCAACTGTGGCTTTATAATAAGCTTCAAAGTCAGGGAGTGTAAGTCCTCCCACTTCGTTTTTCTTTTCTAGAGTGTCTTTAGCAATTCGAGGCATCTTCCCTTTCCAAATAAATTTAATAACTAGCTTTTCCAAGTCTGCAAAGTAGGTTGTTGGAATTTTGATTGGGATTGCATTGAATCTGTAGATGAGTTTGGGTAGAATTGACATCTTAATGACATTTAGCCTTCCTATCCATGAACATGGAATATTTTTCCATCTTTTAAGGTCTCCTTCTATTTCTTTTAGTAGAGTTATGTAGTTTTCTTTGTATAGGTCTTTTACATCTTTGGTTAAGTTTATTCCTAGGTACTTGATTTTTTTGGTTGCTATTGAAAATGGTATCTTTTTCCTGAGTGTCTCTTCAGTTTGTTCATTTCTAGCATATAGAAACATTACTGACTTATGTGCATTAACCTTGTATCCCGCTACTTTGCTAAATTTGTTTATTAGCTCTAGTAGCTGTATTGTCGATTTCTCAGGGTTTTCTAGATATAAGATCATATCATCTGCAAACAATGACAGTTTTACTTCTTCTTTTCCAATTTGGATGCCTTTTATTTCTTTGTCTTGCCGGATTGCCCTGGCTAGCACTTCCAGCACAATGTTGAATAACAGTGGTGACAGCGGGCATCCTTGTCTTGTTCCTGATCTTAGAGGGAAGGCTTTCAGTCTCTCACCATTGAGTACTATGCTGGCTGTGGGTTTTTCATATATGCTCTTTATCATGTTGAGGAAGTTTCCCTCAATTCCTACCTTTTGAAGTGTTTTTATCAAAAACGGATGTTGGATTTTGTCAAATGCTTTTTCAGCATCTATTGAGATGATCAATTGATTTTTCCCTTTTGACTTGTTAATGTGTTGTAATACATTGATTGATTTTCTTATGTTGAACCATCCTTGCATGCCTGGAATGAACCCCACTTGGTCATGGTGTATGATTTTTTTAATGTGTCTTTGGATTCGATTTGCAAGTATTTTGTTGAGGATTTTTGCATCTATATTCATTAGGGAGATTGGCCGGTAGTTTTCCTTTTTTGTAACATCTTTGCCTGGTTTTGGTATTAGATTGATGTTAGCTTCATAAAATGAGTTAGGTAGTGTTCCATTTTCTTCAGTGTTTTGAAAGAGTTTGAGTAAGATTGGTGTCAGTTCTTTCTGGAAAGTTTGGTAGAATTCCCCTGTGAAGCCATCTGGCCCTGGGCATTTATTTGTGGGAAGATTTTTGATGACTGATTGGATCTCTTTGCTTGTGATGGGTTGGTTGAGGTCTTCTATTTCTTCTCTGGTCAGTCTAGGTTGTTCATATGTTTCCAGGAAATTGTCCATTTCCTCTACATTATCCAGTTTGTTGCCATACAGTTGTTCATAGTATCCTCTTATAATTTTTTTAATTTCTTCAGGATCTGGAGTTATGTCACCTTTTTCATTAATTATTTTGTTTATATGGGTCTTCTCTCTTTTTGATTTTGTCAGTCTAGCTAGGGGCTTGTCAATCTTGTTGATCTTCTCAAAGAACCAACTTTTGGTGATATTTATCCTCTATTGTTTTTTTGTTCTCTATGTCATTTATTTCTGCTTTAATCCTTGTTATTTCTTTTCTTGTACTTGGTTTAGGATTGGTTTGCTGTTCATTTTCTAGCTTCTTCAGTTGATCCGTTAGTTCTTTGATTTTGGCTCTTTCTTCCTTTTTAATATATGCGTTTAGTGCTATAAATTTCCCCCTTAGCACTGCTTTTGCTGCATCCCATAGGTTTTGGTATGTTGTGTTCTCATTTTCATTCGTCTCTATATATTTAGCAATTTCTCTTGCTATTTCTTCTTTAACCCACTGATTGTTTAGGAGTGTGTTGTTTAACCTCCAGGTATTTGTGAATTTTCTAAGTCTCTGATGGTTATTGACTTCTAATTGTATTCCATTGTGGTCAGAGAATGTGCTTTGAATAATTTCAATCTTTTTAAATTTATTGAGGCTTGTTTTATGTCCCAGCATATGATCTATTCTGGAGAAAGTTCCATGAGCACTAGAAAAGTATGTGTATCCTGGTGATTTGGGATGTAATGTCCTGTATATGTCTGTTAAATCTAATTCATTTATCAGATTGTTTAGGTTTTCAATTTCCTTATTGGTCTTCTGTGTGGTTGATCTATCTATAGGAGAGAGTGATGTGTTGAAGTCTCCCACAATTATTGTGGAAACATCAATTGCTTCCTTTAGTTTTGCCAGTGTTTCTCTCATGTATTTTGTGGCACCTTGGTTGGGTGCATAGACATTTACGATTGTTATTTCTTCTTGCTGAATTGCCCCTTTTATTAGTATGTAGTGGCCTTCTTTGTCTCTCAAAACATCCCTGCTTTTGAAGTCTATTTTATCTGAGATTAATATTGCTACACCTGCTTTCTTTTGGCTGTAGCTTGCATGAAATATTTTTTTCCATCCTTTCACTTTCAGTTTCTTTGTGTCCCTGTGTCTAAGATGAGTCTCTTGTATGCAACATATTGATGGTTCATTTTTTTTGATCCATTCTGCGAATCTATATCTTTTAATTGGGGAGTTTAATCCATTTACATTCAACGTTATAACCGTGAAGGCATTTCTTGAATCAGCCATCTTATCCTTTGGTTTATGTTTGTCATAATTTTTCCCCTCTGTCTATTAATATCCTTTATTGTACCCATACCGAATCTCTTTAGTACTGAACCTTTCTCCAAGTCTCTCTGTCCTTTCTTTGTTTCTCTGTCTGTAGGGCTCCCTTTAGTATCTCCAGTAGGGCAGGTCTCTTGTTAGCAAATTCTCTCAGCATTTGTTTGTCTGTGAAAAATTTAAGCTCTCCCTCAAATTTAAAGGAGAGCTTTGCTGGATAAAGTATTCTTGGCTGGAAATTTTTCTCACTCAGAATTTTAAATATATCGTGCCACTGCCTTCTTGCCTCCATGGTGGCTGCTGAGTAGTCACTACTTAGTCTTATGCTGTTTCCTTTGTATGTGGTGAATTGCTTTTCTCTTGCTGCTTTCAGAACTTGCTCCTTCTCTTCTGTCTTTGATAGTGTGATCAGTATATGTCTCGGAGTGGGTTTATTTGGATTTATTCTATTTGGGGTTCGCTGAGCATTTATGATTTGTGTATTTATGTTGTTTAGAAGATTTGGGAAGTTTTCCCCAACAGTTTCTTTGAATACTCTTCCTAGACCTTTACCCTTTTCTTCCCCTTCTGGGACACCAATGAGTCTTATATTTGGACGTTTCATATTATCTATCATATCCCTGAGGTCCATTTCGATTTTTTCAATTTTTTTCCCCATTCTTTCTTTTATGTTTTCATTTTCCATTCTGTCATCTTCGAGGTCACTGATTCCTTGTTCAGCTTCCTCTAGTCTTGTACTGTGAGTGTCCAGAATCTTTTTAATTTGGTCAACAGTTTCTTTAATTTCCATAAGATCATCCATTTTTTTATTTAGTCTTGCAATGTCTTCTTTATGCTCTTCTAGGGTCTTCTTGATTTCCTTTATCTCCCGTACTATGGTCTCATTGTTCATCTTTAGTTCTTTGAGTAGCTGCTCTAGGTGCTGTGTCTCTTCTGGTCTTTTGGTTCGGGTGCTTGGGCTTGGGTTATCCATATCATCTGGTTTTTCATATGGTTTATAATTTTCTGTTGTTTTTGGCCTCGTGGCATTTGCTGAACTTGATAGGGTTCTTTTAGGGTTTGTAGACCAATTGAAGTCCTTATCTCTAATTTATCAGATCTACAGCTTCGTGGAGTACACTTTCTCTAACTAACCAGCAGGTGGCGTCCACGAGTCACTTGTTCTCCACAAGCCAGTTCTCCCCTGCTTAGCCTTTTTGGTGAGTGGGGGAGTGAGTCTTGTGGGGTCCAATTGGTGTACCAAGCTTGCGTGTGTAGTTGGTGTTGCCTGCCCTGTATATGGGGCGTGTTTCTGGGCAGTCAGGGAGGGGGTTGGCTCTAACAATCAAATCTCCCTGGTGATCCTAGAGTTTTAAAGCTGCTGCAATAGTCTAATCCTTCAGTTCAGTCCCGGCACAGTTTGTCTCTGCCACTGACCCACAAGTCCTTGGTATTGGCGTATGGCTCCTGAGACTTGCAAGTGGGCCCCTCTTCCAGGCCGTGCACCCCGGGTCCTCTGTTGAGGGATGACTGTGCTATGTCACAGGTGAGTGCCGTCCCCCCAGGGCAGTTCTGGGCTGGTGGGCTGTGTAGGGAGGCTCCCAGTCTGCTGAAATGATGGCTGAATGGGGCTTTGTTAATTTACACTGCTCTACCTTCCCAACTCTGGGACTATCAGCTGAGGTTGCAGGGAAGGCTAATGTCCACACCCAGTTTTGTGGTGTGTGCCTGTTATTTGAAGCACTTCCGTCACACTGGGTTGTCTGGGGCAGTTCTGGGGTATGGGGCTGGCGATGGGCAGGAGTGTTTCCTGTCCACCAGGATGATGGCTGTGGGCGGACACCCCCCTTTTCTTGGGAAGTTGTGGTGTTTAGTGAATTTTCTCAGCCACTGGATTATTGCGTTTTGTCTCAGAGCTTTCCTAGTTCTGCTCTTGACTTGACCTGCCCAAATAGTAAGTCTTTGAAGCTTTCTGTATTGGGCTTCTTAGAGTAATTGTTTTAGAAAAAGAAAAAAGGATTAAAAAAAAAAACAAAAAACAAAAAACGGGCCCTCCTCGGAGATCTAATGGGTTATTGAAATGCTAAGAGACAAAGCAACCAGGGCCATTAAGGAAAGGTCCACAGGGCAGAGAGATCAGCTTTTCTTCGGGATTTGCATATGCGCCTCAGGGCCCTTCCCCTTTCTATGTTCACCAGAACTCCAAAAATCCTCCGCTTTTATTTTGGAGTTTTTCGTGTTGTTTTTTTTCTATGCCTGTCTCCTCTCTGCTGGGCTGGCTGCTCTCAGATTCTCTGGTGTCTGGTCTCAGTCTATCTATGGTTGGAGTCTGTATCAGTAGAATGAGTTTCCGATAAGAGCAGCCACTGCAGTTCTCCCTTCTCCTTCCCGGAGCTGACAGCCCCTCCTCCCCCGGGACTGAGCCTGGCAGGGAGGGGCGCGGGTCCCCTGGCCGCAAAAACTTACAGATTTCGCTGATCTCAGCAGTTCCACGTTTTCATGAGTGTTGTATGAAGTATGCCCAAAGTCAGATTGCTCTGTGGTGTCCAGTCCACGCAGTTCCTGGCTTTCTACCTACTTTCCTGGAGGAGTAACTAAAACATACAGCTCACCAGTCTGCCATCTTGCCCCGCCTCGCATTTTCATTTTTAAAACACAAAGTGCCGTTTTATTTTTCAGTTCTGTATCCTGCTTTTCCACTGATTAACATATTATGAACTTCTTTCCACATCAAAATACACATCCACAACCTCATTTTTAATGGCTGTATAGTGTTTTCCCACTGTATGGATATACAAGTTTTTAATCAAATCCCCAAGTTTGGGCATTTTAGGTAGTTTCCAAATTTTCGCTGTTATAAACATACCAGCCTGGGTCCAATCAGGAGTGAGAAATTTAAACAGGAAAGTTTAATAAAGAGGACTGTTCACTATAACGGGATTAGAGTAATGAGGGTTTAGCTAGTAAGAAGTAAAGAGAACTCTAAGGAATATAGAAACAGCGGGTATAAGGAGCAATCCCTGACTCTAGGGCTGAGTTGGGGCCCCCAAAGGAGAGCCCCGTGCCCCAGGGCCAAGATCCAGGCCATGCTAGAGTGAGCACTGCTGTGCTTTTGTTTGTTTATTTTTCCATTTTTCATTCTTCTGAGAATATCCTGTCTATGCCTTTTGCCCATTTTAAAATTGGAATATTAAGAAATTTTTTTATTTGTGTATGCTTTTTTAAATAGTATTTTTTATTGTAGTATATAACATACATATACAAAAGTGATAACTTTCCAAGTGCAATTTAACAAGTAGTTAGCAAATTTCAAAGAATGTTACAGGTTACAGTTCTGCAGTCTCATGTTATTTCCTTATTGTGAAATGTAATGTGTTTGCAAAAAGGTAATATCTTTCAAAGTATGATTTTACAAGTAGTTATATAGGAAATTAACATAAGTATTATGAGTTATAGTACCATAGTTTCAGTTATTTCCTTACTGTGAAATGTATATACAAAAAGGTGATAAGTTTCAAATTACAATATACCAAGTAGCTATAGAAGAAATTTCAAAGAGTGCTGTGTATTGCAGTTCCACCATTTCAATTCTTTTCTTCTAGCTATTCTAATACCCCTGCAACAAAGAAGAAGAAAATTATATAGAGATTCAGTATTCATAATCCTTTGTTAGATTCCATCTTGTCTGTTGCTACCCCTTCCTCTAGTTTAATCACTTCAGGGATATCTAGGCAGTGACCACCCCAACCTGTTCATGTTGAAAAGGGGTGTTGACATTATGGGAAAAGGGGACACATCTTGAAGAGGCTATTGCCTCTGGGTTTTGGGGACTTAGCTGGCATAGGAGTTCTCTGGAGGATTTAAGATTCTGAAGAATAAACTTAGTGAGTTTCAGATAGGGGTCCAGGTATTCTGTAGGGTTTGGGGGACTACTGTTGACTTGGGCTTATCATAATGTGGCCATTTGGCAAATCTAACTGAAGCTTGCATAGGAGTAACCTCCAGGACAGCCTCATGACTCTATTTGAATTCTCTTAGCCACTGAAACCTTATTTTGTTGCCTTTTTTTCCCCTCTTTTGGTCAAAAAGGCATTCTGAATCCCTCGATACCAGGGTCAGGCTCATTCCTGGAACCCATGTCCTACGTTGCTAGGGAAAGTCATTCATCTGAGGGATTCTGTCCCATGTTGAGGGGGGGGGGGTGATGAATTTATTTGCAGAGTTAGGCTTAGAGAGAGAAAGTCCATATTTGAGCAACGAAAGAGGTTCTCTGGAAGTGACTCCCAGGCATATATGTAGGTGGGCCTAGCCTCCCCTTTACAATCATAAGTTTCACCCAGAGCAAGTCTCAAGACTGAGGGCTTGACTTATAAAGTAGGGGTTTCCTAAGTTCACGTAGCATGTGTTATGTCCAGGATAATCCATCAGTATCTCACATTATCATCACTTAATTGTACAATCCTCATCATTCTCCATTTTAAACAGTTCTTATGATCCAACACACCTCATAGCTCTTTTCAGCCCTTAATTATTTGTCCCTAATATTTGTGTGGTACTAATATGGTATTCCTATTAATTATAGTCCCTAGTATGCAAAAGGTAGATTTTTCCCATATACCATTCTGTTGTCACCTCTCTGTAATAGTGTCATACCTTAGAAGTATATCATGTAAGCATGTATCTATATATATCTATATAGTCCTGATCTGTGGGATAATGCCTATAACAACCCCTTTCAATCCTATTCGCCTTCATTACAGCTCTGATACTTATAATCTCATTAACAAACAATCATCACCCAATCCATTCCCATACCTTTGAATTCACCGTCATTAACATCTGAATATATTAGACATCATTCCCCCTCACTATCTTCTGTCTATCAGTAGGTCCCCAATATTTGACATTATAAGACATTGATTTTATATTGCTCAGGTAGTTCATAGAAGTGGTAATGTATAATATCTCTCCTGTTGTTGTGTTTGACTAATTTCTCAGTATTATATCTTCAGGGTTCATCCATGTTGCCGTATGTTTCAGGACGTTGTTCCTTCTTAATGCTGCATACTATTCCATTGTATGTATATACTACATTTTGTTTGTCTGTTGAAGGACATTTGGGTTGCTTCCATCTCTTGGCAATTGTGAACAGTGCTGCTATGAACATTGGTGTACAAATGTCTGTTCGTGTCACTGCTTTCAAATCTTCTGGTTATATACCAAGAAGTGGAATTGCTGAATTGTATGGTAATTAAACATCTAGTTTTCTGAGAAACCGCCAAATTGTCTTCCACAGCAGCTGTACCATTATACAGTGGTACAGCAATGAATAAGAGTTCTAATTTCTCCACATCCTCTCCAGCATTTGTTTCCTGTTTATTTAATGGCCACCATTTTTATTGGTGTAAGATGATATCTCATTGTGGTTTTGATTTGCATTTCCCTAATAGCTAGTGAAGATCAACATTTTTTCCATGTGTTTTTTTAGCCATTTATATTTCCTCTTCAGAAAAATACCTCCTCATATCTTTTGCCGATTTTATAATTGAACTGTTTGTATTACTGTTGTTGAGTTGTAGGATCTAGAGTGATATTAGCTGCATAAAATGAGTTAGGTAATGTTCCTTTTTCTTCAGTTTTTTCAAAGAGTTTGAGCAGGAATGTGGTCAGTTCTTTTTGGAAAGTTTGGTAAAATTCCCCTGGGAAGCCATCTGGCCCTGGGCTTTTATTTGTAGGTAGATTTTTGATGACTGATTGGATCTGTTTGCTTGTGATTGGTTTGTTGAGGTCTTCTCTTTCTTCTAGGGTCAGTCTAGGTTGTTCATGTATTTGCAGGAAATTATCTGTTTCCTCTAAATTGTCTAGCTTTTTGTCATACAGTTGTTCACAGTATTCTCTTATGATTTTTTTTTTATTTCTTCGGGATCCGTAGTAATTATCCCCTTCTCATCTCTGATTCTGTTTATTTGGGTCTTCTCTCTTTTTTTCCTTGTCAGTCTAGCTAAGGGTCTGTCAATCTTGTTGATCTTCTCAAAGAAACTACTTTCAGTTTTATTTATCCTATTTGTTTTCTTCTCCAGATCATTTATTTCTGCTTTAATCTTTGTTATGTCTTTTTATCTACTTGCTTTAGGGTTAGTTTGCTGATCATTCTCTAGCCTCTTCAGTTGTTCAGTTAGGTCTTTGGTTTTGGCTCTTTCTTGCTTTTTGTTATATGCGTTTAGAGCTGTAAATTTCCCCCTCAACACCACCTTCGCAGCATCCCACAGATTTGATATGTTGTGTAATCATTTTCATTCGTCTGTAGATACTTAGTAATTTCTCTTGCAATTTCTTCTTTGACCCACTGTTTGTTTAGGAATGTGTTATTTAACTTCCATGTATTTGTGAAAGATCTGGTTCTTTGGTGGTTATTGATTTCTAGTTGCATTCCATTATGGTCAGAAAATGTGCTTTGAAAAATTTCAGTCTTTTTAAATTTATTAAGATTTGTTTTGGGTTCCAGCATATGATCTATCCTGAGAATATTCCATGGGCACTAGAGAAGAATGTATGTCCTGGTACCTTGGGATGTAATGATCTATGTATGTCTGTTAAGTCTAATTCCTTTATTATACTGTTTAGTTCTCAGTTTCCCTATTGGTCCTCTGTCTAGTTGTTCAATCTATAGAAGAGAGTGGTGTATTGAAGTCTCCCACTATTATTATAGAAGTGTCTGTTGCTCCCTTCAGTTAAGCCAATGTTTGTCTCATGTATTTTGGCGCACATTGATTGGGTTCATAAACATTTATGATTGTTATTTCTTCTTGGTGAAATGTCCCTTTTATTAGTACATAGTGTCCTTCTTTGTCTCTTATGACATCTTTGCATTTAAAATCTATTTTGTCCGACATTAGTATAGCTACTCCAGCGTTATTTTGGTTGCAGCTTGCATAGAAAATTTTTTTCCATCGTTTCACTTTCAGTCTTTCTGTGTCAGAAGGTCTAAGATGAGTCTCTTATAACAACATATCGATTGGTCATACCTTTTAATCCAGTCTATATCTTTATATTCTACCAGTCTCTATCTTTTAATTTGAGAGTTTAATCCATTCACAAGGTTACTACTATGAAGGGAGTTCTTGAACCAGCCATCTTATCCTTTGTTTTTTAGTTAGATCTGGTTTTTTTTTCCCCTCTCTCTCTTTATTTCCTTTAAGTTACCCTTACCAGTACTCTTCAGTTCTGTGCCCTTTTCCACATCTCTCTCTCCTTTGTTTTTTACTCAGCTGGTAGAGCTCCCTTTAGTATTTCTTACAGGGCTGGTCTCTTGTTAGCAGATTCTCTCAGCATTTGTTTCTCTGTGAAAATTTTAAGATCTCCCTCAATTTTGAAGGAGAGTGTTCTAGTTTTCTAATGCTGCAGAATGCAAAACACCAGAGACGGATTGGCTTTTATAAAAAGGGGGTTTATTTGGCTACACAGTTATAGTTTTAAGGCCACAAAGTGTCCGAGGTAACACATCAGTAATCGGGTACCTTCAATGGAGGATGGCCAATGGCGTCCGGAAAACCTCTGTTAGCTGGGAAGGCACGTGGCTGGCGTCTGCTCCAAAGTTCTGGTTTCAAAATGGCTTTCTCCCAGGACATTCCTCTCTAGCAAGCTTGCTCCTCTTCAAAATGTCACTCACAGCTGCACTGAGTTCCTTCTCTTTGAGTCAGCTCATTTATATGACTCCACTGATCAAGGCCCACCCTGAATGGGTGGGGCCATGCCTCCATGGGAATATCTCATCAGAGTCATCACCCACAGCTGGGTGGGGCACATTCCAAGCAAATCTAATCAGCACCAAAACAGAGAGCTTTGCTGGATACGGAATTCTTGGCTTGCAATTTTTCTCTTTCAGAATTTTAAATATGTCATACCACTGCCTTCTCGCCTCCATGGTGCCTGCTGAATAGTTATTACGTAGTCTTATGTTGTTTCCTTTGTATGTGGTGAATCTCTTTTCTCTTACTGCTTTCAGAACTTTCTCCTTCTCTTCAGCATTTGTCATTCTAATCAGTATATGTCTCAGAGTAGGCTTATTGGGATTTATTCAGTTCGGAGTTTGTGGGGCATCTTTGATTAGCATAATTATGTCATTTAGAAGGGTTGGGACGTTTTCCCCAACTATTTCTTGAGACACTCTTCCTAGTCCTTTAACCTCTTCTCCTTCTGGGACACCAATGATTCTTATGTTTGTTTGCTTCATGTTGTCTATCATTTCTCTGAGATCCATTTCAAATTTTTTTTTTTTATTTTTTCACCATTTATTCTTTTGTGTGTTCATGTTTGATTACCCTATCTTCTAGTTCACCTATTCTTTTTTCTGCCTCTTCAAATCTGCTGTTGTATGTCTCTAGTGTATTTTAATTTTGATCCACAGTGTCTTTTATTTCCATAAGATCTGCTATTTTTTAATTTACTCTTTTCAAATTCTTTATGATCTTTTAGAGTCTTCTTTATTTCCTTTATGTCTTTACCCATCTCGTTGAAGTTGTTTTGGAGATTTGTTTGTACTTATTTAATTAATTGCTCCAAATTTTGTGTCTCTTCTGGCTTTTTTAATTTGTTCATTTGAATTGTCCATTTCTTCTGAATCTTCAAGTGCTTTGTGATTTTCTGTTGGTTTCAGGGCATTTGCTTGTCTTGATAAGATTATTGTAGAAAATGCAGGTTATTTGAGCTTTTGTTTATAATTTGGGAGAGCTACAGCTTGCTGGAGTGCAGTTTCCCTAACCTACCAGCAGGTGGTGCTCTCAAGTAGGTCTTCCCTGAACTTCTCCTGTGCTGTGGGCAAAGTTCAAACCAGGTGGGGAACCAATCAGTGCACTGGATCTCCGTGTGCACTGGGGACTGAGATGTGGACCCTGAGCAGTTAGGCAGGGAGTCTGCTCAAGGGTGCCCTGCAGATCATACATGCCCGAATCCCTGCCTGCTGTTCACCCGCAAGTCTCTGGGGTGTGGGAGGGACTTCTGATCATCAATGTGGCACCCTCTCCTATCCCTGCCTCTCGGTAGTGCACCCCCGAACTTCAGTGGCAGGGGAGAGCAAATGCTGCCTCCCAGGTTCCCTCACGGGAGCTCCTGGCCATCTGGCTGTGGAGGATCAACCCCCAGCAAACTGTCAAGTTAGGTGGACAGGAGTGGAGAGCCACTGCTCACCTTGCCTGGCAGCAATCTCACTGCCACCAGCCGTGGAGGCATTCCCAGTGGGAACAAATTCATCCCATTCCTCGAGGCACCATCTCTTGTTTTTTGTCCATGTCCCCTCAGCATACTGTGGGGGCCTCTCTATGGCCAGTCACGCCCCGAAACCACAGTCCTGGGCACGGTCTGGCCCCTCTCTAGTTTCTTTCATGGAGGAAAAGCCTGTCTGCCTCACCTACTCCGCCATCTTATTGGAAGTCCTGTGCATGCTCTTCATGTATTAAGTATCAGAAAGTTTAAATGTTTGTGTAGTCAAAATTTATGTTGTTTGATTTTTAATACTTAATATTAAACATTTAATTCATTTGGAAATCATTTTAGTATAAGGTATGAGTTAGGTATTTAATATTTTTTCTTCATTTTGTTTTTTCTTTATCCTTCCCTGATTTGAATGTTACTTTTATTATATTTTGAAATATGTTACATACCAGCCTATATTTCTGGACTTTAAATTGCTCTCCTTTGGTTTTGCAGTAAATTAATTGTTTTCCTTTTTCTTTCAGAACAGGATGCAGGCCTTGATGCCCTCTCCTCCATCATAAGCCGCCAAAAACAAATGGGTCAGGAAATTGGGAATGAATTGGATGAACAAAATGGTAGGAACAAATCTGAGATTAACTCAATTTGCCATTTAATTATAAGTACTCAAGGCATGAATGTTTGTTGAGTGATTTTAATATTATGAAAACTATAAAGTGGTTTAACATCAGTCAATTATGATAGTTTTAATGCAACGGAAGGTGAGTTGTGACAGATTTGTATTATAGTTATTAAATACTACGTAAAGAGATTTGATCAAAGTTTTCCAGTTCTCAGTAGCTGCTTTTTTTTTTCCAAGAGAATATCAAAATGTTTATTGATTACACATGATCATGGATTGGACAAAAGCTTCCTTTCCCATCTATAAGTTTATCTGGTACCGTTATTCAGTTTAGATATATTGCATAGGATGTGCTGACAATTATTTTTATAACCAAATAAAATTCTCTAACTTTGCTTGGGTGACCGTTTTTAATGATGAACTCCAGTTACGACACAGTAACTGTCAGTTCAACTACACCAAGGTTACTGAAGACAAAAGGCTTCTCTGCACACAAGCAGAGAAGATTGTAAATGAATTTTGAATGGAACCTGGCATCACCCTGAAGGAATTCTAATGTCGTACTGTTGGAGCAGTTTATCAAGATGGCTTCAGAGTAGACTAACTTTACACAACACATTAAAAAAAAGCATATTTATTCAGCATCACAATCAGACTATTAAATTTAGTAATCAACAGCATGATGTGAAAAGCAAAAAATCTACCTTAAAACCCTTTTCTGGAATGCTGTACACTTTCCACAGAGCTTTGCCTCTTGATCAATTTATCCCTAGAGCTTTTCTTTTACATGGTAACTATATGAAATCACCTGGTGCCTTGTAAGCCCTGATTTTGCACACCCAGTGGATTTTGCCCTTCATTGATCATAAATGTCAGGCTGTGGTGGGCGGGTGGGAGATGGAGGAGAGTGAAGATTTTTGTTTGGAACTCAATGTGACAGGTCCGTTTAGAGAAGATTAATTTGCAGATCACAAGCAGGATGGACTGGGTGAGACAGGGCTTTACATCACGGGCTACCCTTAAGACTCTTGCCCTGGAGGTGTGCAGTACGAGGTGAGAAGACTTACGGGAGTTGGAATGGAGGAGAAAGAATGGATGCAGGGACTGACAACTCTTTGACTGGCATGGCCAACATCAGGGAAATTGAAAGGAGCCGCTGCTTATAAGTGAGATTGTATGTTTGTTTTGGACACATCTAATTAGAGATCCAAGTGGGATTGTCAAGTGGACAGAGCTCAGTGAGAGAACAGGACCAAAGAGCTTAGATGGGACAGCCTCAGCGTAGAGGTGATGTGCGAAACCATAGAAGAGTTGAGTTTCAGGGAAAGCCCCTACTATGTCCCAGGCACGTTCGTGTATGTCATTTCATTTAATCTGTACAACAGCATCATGAAAGGAATGTTATCCCCGTTTGTTGGAGACAAAGCTCAGAGACTCGGCTGAAGCACTCACCTAATGTTATGTCACTTTTAAGTGGCAGAATTGAAACAAACTCTGGTCTTCTGATTGTAATTTGACTGCTTTTTCTACTACGCTAGTGTCCTCTCTAAGGAAGACGAAACAGGGAGAAAAAAGTCAAAGGTTCTAAGGCTCTAGCTTTTGGTGACTGGTACTTATGGAGGCTCATGGTGGAATGGCTTTCTAGAAGAGTCATCATCATCTTATAAGTATGAAGCAAAGCCGTGAGAATGGATGAATGCCTACCTGGAAGGGAAGGCTGCACTCATTGAAACTGAAAAACAAACGCTTCTTTTCTTGATCTTTAGGAAGAGTGAGTTAACTTGTCCCCTCAGTACTGTTCCATTTATCTGTCCTGCATAAGCAGATTACTAAAGCAAAACGAGAAACCCTCTATTGTTGCAGTCCTGGTAGTGGGTTTAGTAGTTTGCACCCAGGGAGGAGGACAATCGCGTCTTTCTTTCCTGATGATGCCGACATGAAGGTGCTAATTTATATATTTGCATATAATTCCGTTTTCGGTCATTCCTTCCTTGAAAGGCAATATTGGCAAGAAAATAAGGACAAGAGAAAATCTGCCTATTTGGTGTGTAATTGTTCTTTATTCCAAGGGTATTTTGCATATTCAACAGGGCAAACTAGAAAGGAGCCTGGCCACCAAAGTTGTGATACACCACTGTAAAGTAATCTATGTTGAGGTAATTAAGAAATGATGGTGCAGGATTTGGGGAAGCCACTTACTGACTTCCCAGATCAAATCACCAGCGTGATTCCTTATCCTGCCTTTCCTCTAATTGAGTAGTTTGTATCCATTGCTGCATTTTAGAATCACCTGGGAAGTTTTTGAAAATTCCAAAGCCCAGGCTGTATCTAGGTTAATTTTCCAGGGCTGCTGTCACAAATCACCGCAAACTTAGTGGCTTAAAACAGCACAAAATTATTATCTTACAGTTGTGTGGGTCAGAAGTCTGACATGTGTCTCAATGGACTAAAGTAAGTCCACAGGGCTGTGTTCCTTTCTGGAAGCTCTAGGGAGAGAACTGTTTTCTTGCCTTTTCCCACGTCTAGAGGTTGCCCACATTCCTTGGCTCCTAGTCAACTTCCATCTCTAAAGCCAACACCAGTGGGTGGAGTCCTTCTCACATTGCATCATCCAATCTCCTTTCTCTCCCACTTTTAAATACCCTTCAGACTGCATTGGCCTACCCAGATAATCCTTGATAATCTTCCTATTTTAAGGTCATCTGATTAACAACCTTAGTTCCATCTACAAATTTAATTATCCTTTGCCATGTAGCCTAACATGTCCACAGGTTCCAAGGATTACAGTAGGGACAGTTTTGGAGTGGGGCGGGGGTAGCGTTGTTGTGCTTACTGCAGTACCTTGTACCAATGGAATCAGAAACTTCAGGGGTGGGGCCCGGGCATCAGTATTTTTTAAAGCTCCTCAGCGGATTTCAGTGTGCCGCCAAGTTTGCAAACGAGTGCTCTAGTTGAATATGCTGGGAAAATATATTTAGTACTGTACTTTTTTTTAATGCATTATTAAATTGTGAACTTTAACATATATAATAACAGTGATGTCTTTCGAAGTACGATTTAACAAGTAGTTAGAGGGCAAATTTCAAAGAATGTTGTGGGTTACAGTTCCACCATTTCAGTTATTTCCTTCTAGCTATTCTAATATTCTAGCATTTAAAGTATATATGTATTTATGTAAAGTTTCAGCATTCCTAATCCTTTGATCCTATCTTGTCTGTTGCTACCCCTTCCTCTTATTTAATCACTTTCTCAGTCTTCAATAGTGTCTAGGCAGTGGCCACCCTAACTTGTTCATATTGAAATAGGATGCTGACATCATGGGGAAGGGGGCTGCAGCTGATTGTTATTCTTAAAGAGGCTGTTGCCTCTGGGTTTTAAAACTTGTCTGGCATAGGAACATTCTGGTGGATTTAAGTTTTTGAGAGAGAAAACTTAGTGAGTGAATCTTTTGTAGAATCTCAGATAGGGATCTAGGTATGGGGACTGCTGTTGGTAAGGACATGGCGTATAGTGGCCATTTGGGATATCTAGCTGGAACTTTCATAACAGAAACCTCCAAGATAGCTTCTCGACTCTGAGATCTCTTAGCCACTGTAACCTTGTTTTGTTACCTTTCTTTTCCCCTTTTGGTCAAGTAGGCATTTTCATTCCCTTGATGCCAGGCCCAGGCTCATTCCTGGGAGTCATGTCCCATGTTGCCAGGGAGATTCATTCCCCTGGGAGTCAGGTCCCATGTATGTGTGTGGTGGTGGTGGTGGGGGGATGGAGATTAATAATTTATTTGCTGAGTTGGGCTTAGAGAGAGAAAGGCCATATCTGAGCAACAAAAGAGGTTCTTTGGAGGTGCCTCTTAGGTGTAATTATAGGAAGGCTTAGCCTGTCATTTACAGCCCTAAGTTTCAAAAGAGCAAGCCTCAAGATCGAGGGCCTAATTTATTAAGTAGGGGGTTTCTGATTTCACATAACATGTATTCTGTCTCAAGATAAACAGTTTCTCATGTTATCTTCACTTAGTTGAACAAACAGCATCACTCTCAATTTTAAACAATTATCATAACATAAAACATTATCATAAAATAATTAGAGCTCTTAGCAGTTGCTAATTATTCATCCCTAGTATTGGTGTAGTGCTGGTAAGATAGTCCCATTAAATATAGTCTATAATATGTATTGGGTAGTTTTTCCATATACAACTCTGTTGTTAACTCTTTGTACCAGTGTCATAACTTATATCATGCTAACACTTATTTATGTTTTTAGTGCTACTCTGTGGGTTACATGCCTTTAAACAACCACTTTTGAACAATGTGGCGCTGATACTTATAATCCCAGTAAGGAACATAATCACACCTGTCCATTCCCATACCATTAAGTTCAACCTCATTTTCATGTCTGTATATATTAGATAATCTTTCCCCCTTCACTAGCTTCTGTCTTTCTCTCGGTCTCCTATATTCTACATTATAAGACACTTATTTTACATTTTTCACAGAGTCCACATTAGTGATAATGTACAATGTCTCTCCTTTTGTGTCTGACTTATTTCACTCAACATTATGTCTTCAAGGTTCATCTGTGTTGTCATATTTTCAAGACCTCATTCCTTCTTACTGCTGCATAGTATTCCATCGTATTTATATATACCACATACCACATTTTGTTTATCCACTCGTCTGTTGAAGACATTTGGATTGTTTCCATCTCTTGGCAATTGTGAACAATGCCGCTATGAACATCAGTGTACAAATGTCTGTTCATGTCACTGCTTTCAGATCTTCTGGGTATTCACCGAGAAGTGAAATTATTATAGGGTAATACGATATCTAGTTTTCCGAGGAACTGCCAAAGTCTCTTCCACAGCAGCTGTACCATTATACAGTGGTACAGCAATGAATAAGAGTTCCAATGTCTCCACATTCTCTCCAGCATTTACTGTTTCCTGTTTGTTTAATGTCAGCCATTCTTATTGGTGTGAGATGGTATCTCATTGAGGTCTTGATTTGCATTTCCCTAATAGCTAGTGAGGATGAACATTTTTTCTTGTGTTTTTTAGCTATTTGTATTTCCTCTTCAGAGAAATGTCTTTTCATATTTTTTGCCCATTTTATAACTGGGCTGTTTGTACTATTGTCATTGAGTTGTAGGATTTCTTTATATATGCAAGATATCAGTTTCTTCTTAGATACATAGTGTTCCGGTTTGCTAATGCTGCTGTTTTGCAAAACACCAGAAATGGATTGGCTTTTATAAAGGGTTTTTATTTGGTTACAAATTTAGTCTGAAGTCCGTGAAAATGTCCAAATTAAGACATCAACACAAGTATACCTTCACCAAAGGAAGGTCAATGATGTCCGTAATGCCTCTGTTAGCTGGGAAGGCACGTGGCTGGTGTCTGCTGATCCCGGGTTGTGTTCCAGCTCCTCTCTCAGCTCCTGTGCGTTCTTCAAAATGTTGATCTTGGGACATTTGTCCTCTCTTAGCTTCTCTGGAGCAAACTCTGGGCTAGCTTCTCCAAAGTCTCAGAAAAAGTCTGCTCTCAGCGGCCATCTCCAAAATGTCTCTCTCAGCTGCTCCCCAAAATGTCACCCTCAGCTACTCTGAGGTCCTTCTGTTTCTGAGCTCTTTTATAGGATGCCAGTGATTAAATCAAGACCCACCCTGAATGGGTAGGGTCCACGTCTCCATGGAAATAAATCAATCAAACATTTCACCCACAGTTGATTGAGTCACATCTCCATGGAAACACTCAACCAAAGGATTCCAACCTAATCAACACTAATACATGTGCCCCTGCAAGACTGCATTAAAGAATATGGCTTTTGTGGGTCATAATATATCCAAACTAGCACATTCCACCCCTGGACCCCAAAAAGTCACATTCTTTCCGAATACAAAATACATTCATCCCATCACAATATCACAAAAGCTTAAATCCTTTCAGTAATGGTAAGTAAGTACAAGATCCCATCAAAATCAGTCACAGGTGTGGTCTTGTCCTAAAGCAAAATTCCCCTCTGGCTGTGGACCTTTGAAACTTAGAACAAGTTATCTGCTTCCAATATACAAAGGAGGGACAGTCATAGGATAAACATTTCCATTGCAACAAGGAGAAACAGTAAGGAAAACAGGGTTCACGGGACCAAAAACAATTCCTAAAACCCGCAGAGCAAACTCCATTAGATTTCAAAGTCTGAGAGTCATTTATACAATAATGTTTTATCCTTGGGGCTTGAGAGAGCAGGAGTCCAACCCTTTCTAAGAGCCTTTGCGGCAGCCCTTTTCTCTGCAAACTCTGGGGTGAGTGCTACAACATATTCACGCATTGGGGAGACCACCTTCTTGGCCCTGCCCTCCTCAAACATCTGGGTGGCACCAGGACTCTGCCTCTACAGGGCAAAGGCTCTCCCCTCTCCAAACAGTGGGGTGGCTGCCAGGCTCTCCCCAATCCCCGGGGAATGTGCTCCACCCTCTGTGGGCCTTGGGGTGGCAGCACTCTTCCTGAGCATCAAGGTGGAAGGTCTGCGCTCTGCCCCTGGGGCAAACTCACCCTTTCCACGTGCGTGGGCCATTTTACTCTCTCTGCCCAAGACTTCTTCACTCCAGACCTCAATCTCCATGGCTCTGTCTTTGAAGAATTTTTTTCCTTCAATCTGTTCCTTCTCTGTCCCCTCCAGTCCAGACTGGCAGTGATTCTATCTATACACAGAGCTTGCAAAAATTTTGTAGGCTTGGCATGCAGTTTACAGGGGGGTCAAAATCATCAGACAATAGGACTTTCCACAAATCCTTTCTGGATAACTCCATCTCCAATCGTGGCTTCTACTGAAATGGTGGTTGGCTTCCATGTTTGGTTAAATCCTCACTTGGGGCTGTAGCCTCTGGGGTCTCACTTCCTGAAAGCCTGGAATTTTCCAAACTGTTGTGTTGTATTACATTGACTGATTTTCTTATGTTGAACCACCCTTGCATGTCTAGGATGAACCCCACTTGGTCGTGGTGTATGATTTTTTTAATGTGTCTTTGGATTCGATTTGCAAGTATTTTGAGAATTTTTGCATTTATATTCATTAGGGAGATGGTTTTGGTATTAGAGTGATGTTAGCTTCATAAAATGAGTTAGGTAGTGTTACAATTTCTTCAATTTTTTGAAAGCGTTTGAGCAGGGATTATGTCTGTTCTTTTTGTGAAGTTTGGTAAAATACCCCCGTAAAGCCATCTGGCCCTAGGCTTTTATTTGTAGGAAGCTTTTTTTTTTTTTGAAATAAATTCAAAGTTATAGGAACAGTTGCAAAAACAATACTAACCCCATACACAGAATTCCATCATACCCTGACCCCCCTCCCCTGATAGCTCAACCCAGCAACTTTAACCTGCTGTCACATCGCTATTTCTTTCCTCCCTCCCTCCCTCCCTCCCTGCCTATCTATCGTCCATCATCTATTGCTCTGTCTTCTGAACATATGAGAGCTAGCTGCACACATCCCTGAGCATACACTATAATTCACATATACACTTCCCATGAGCAAGAACATTCTTTTATGCAATCCCATTAAGCGCAGCTAAGGAGTACAAGAGATTCAACAATGATACGAAGCTTACATTCTGTATTTCCTTTTCCTTATGTCTCAACTGTGTCTCTTTGAGCCACCTGTCCTCTGTCCTCCAATCCCATCCAAGTTCATCCTTGGCATTCAATTGTCATCTATTTAGACTGTCTTTTTTTTTTTTTTTTCCAATTGTGGAAGCATATATACAGCCTAAATCTCCCCATTCCACCCCCTCCCTAGCCCTCCATTAGTGGGATTAATCACATTTAGAATGTTGTAATGCTCTTTCCCACCATCCATTACTAGAAATTTCCCTTCACCTCAAACAGCAACCCTACACTCATTTCTTAACTCCCCATTGCCTGTTCCCCCATTTCTCTTAATCCAAATTCTACTTTTCATCTCTATGTTTATATTCTCTGATAATTTCTTTGTGTTTACTGTGGGGCTTAAAATTAACCTCTTAAATCCATATCAATCTTGTTTTTCTTTGATACCACCTTCACTTCAATAGGACACATAAACTATGTTCCTATACTCCTCCATTCCCCCACCTTTATATAGTTGTCTAAAATTACATATTTTACATTGAGTTCAAAACCACTGATTTGTCCTTAGAGTTTGTGTATTTTATATCATGTAGGAAGTAAATAGTGGAGTTACAGTTCAAAAATTATTGACTTCTATTTATATTCCATTGTGGTCAGAGAATGTGCTTTGAGTACATTCAATTTTTTTTTTAATTTGTTGAGGCTTGTTTTATGTCCCAGCTTATGTTCCCTTCTGGATAAAGATCCGTGATCACTGGAGAAAAATGAGTGTCCTGGTGATTGGGGATGTAAGGTACTATATATGTCGTTAAAATTCTCTATATCTCTTTCTCCTTTCTTTGTTTTTCTGTTGGTAGGGCTCCCTCTAGTATCTGAAGTAGGGCGGGTCTTTTATTGGCAAACTCTCTCAGCATTTGTTTGTCTGTGAAAAATTTAAGCTCTCCCTCAAATTTGAAGGAGAGTTTTGCTGGATAAAGTATTCTTGGTTGGAAATTTTTCTCTCTCAGAATTTTAAATATGTCATGCCACTGCCTTCTCGCCTCCATAGTGGCCGCTGAGTAGTCACAACTTAGTCTTATGTTGTTCCCTTTGTATGTGGTGAATTGCTTTTCTCTTGCTGCTTTCAGAAGTTGCTCCTTCTCTTCAGTATTTGAGAGTCTGATCAGAATATGTCTCGGAGTGAGTTTATCTGGATTTATTCTATTTGGAGTTCGCTGGGCATTTATGCTTTGTGTATTTATATTGTGTAAAAGGTTGGGGAAGTTTTCCCCAACAATTTCTTTGAATACTCTTTCTAGACCTTTACCCTTCTCTTCCCCTTCTGGGACACCAATGAGTCTTAAGTTTGGATGTTTTATTTTATCTATCATATCCCTGAGATCCATTTTGATTTTTTTTATTTTTTTCTCCATTCTTTCTTTTGTTCTTTCATTTTCTGTTCTGTGGACTTCTAGGACTGAGATGTTGTTCAGCTTCCTCTAGTCTTGTATTGTGAATATCCAGAGTCTTTTTAATTTGGCCAACAGTTTCTTTTATTTCCATGAGATCTTCTATTTTTTTATTTACTCTTGCAATGTCTTCTTTATGCTCTTCTAGGGTCTTCTTTATGTCACTTATATCTTGGGCCATGGTCTTCTTGATGTCCTTTAAATCGTTTGCCATGTTTTCATTCCTCGATTGTAGTTCTTTGATTAATTGTGTGAGGTTCAGTTTCCTCTGATATCTTGATTTGTGTGTTTGGAGTTGGATTCTCCATATCGTCTGGTTTTATCATATGCATTAAGATTTTCTGTTGTTTTTGGCCTCTTGGCATTTGCTTTGCTTGACAGGGTTCTTTCAAGTTGAAAAAAAAATACCTATCTAATTTTTCAGAAACACAGTTTGGTGACGTACACTTTCTCTAACTAACCAGCAGATGGCATCTGTGAGTCACCTATACCCCTCAAGTCAGTTCTCCACCTTGTCCCCGCGGTGTGTGGGGAAATGATTCTGGTGGGGTTCAGTTGGAGAACTCAGTTTGGGTGTGTTGCTGGAGCCGTCCGCCCTGAATGTGGGGTGTGTGTATGGGTCGCTAGGGAGGAAGGACAACTTTAATATTCAAATCCCCCAGGTTCCCGGAGATTCAAGGCTGCTGCAAGAATATAAGCCTTCATTTCATTTCAGCCCCAGACCCTCTCTCTCATTATCCCACAAACCACCAGACTTGGCATAGTGTCCCTGGGTTCTCCGAGCGGGTCCCCCCTCCCAGCCGCAATCCTCCAGGACCTCTGCCGAGGGAATGCCGTGCTATGTCACCAGTGCGCGCCGTCCCTTAAGGGAAGCCCCGGGCCGCCGGGCCGTGCCAGGGCGCTTTCAGCCTGATGCAAAGATGGCCGAACGGAGCATCTCCACACCCCCCAACTCACACAGTTCCTCCTTCCCAGCTCCGGGACAACTGGCAGGGCTCTGGGCTGTGGGCATGGCCCCAGGCAGGAGTTTATCCAGCCCTCCGGGGAGCCAGCTGCTGGCCGCGGGGTTTCTTTCTGCTTCCGGCTCTTCTCTCCGCTCCCCCGGCCCCGAGGGTATCTGCAGCAGACTATCCTCCAGGCCAGACACCGAGAGGCTGGCCCAGCCCCCTCTTGCTGTGTTTTACTGCGTGGTTCCCACTGTCGCTGCTGCAGCTGCTCCTGGGTTTTTCCCTTTTTTAAAAAAAAAAAAAGATCCTGTCAGTCTCCAAACGCCAAACCCCGGCTTCCCCAGACCACCGCGCAGCTGCGGGTCTTCCAGCCAGCTTACTCACTCGTTTCAGAATGCAGACTCCTGGTTTCACCAAGTATATGGCCCCTTTGGAACTAGCAGACCTCGTCCAGCTGGCGCACTGCTGTAACTGGTATTCTGGGTCACCCTCTGGTTTTTATCTAATGTTTTCCACGGAGGTGTTTTTTTGCTCTGTCTCATCTAGCCGCCATCTTAGTTTCTCCTCCTGTAGGAAGCTTTTTGATGACTGATTGGATCTGTTTACTTGTGATTGGTTTGTTGAGGTCTTCTGTTTCTTCTCTGGTCAGTTGTTCCAGTTTGCTAATGCTGCCAGGACACAAAACACCAGAAATAGATTGGCTTTTATAAAACAGGGTTTATTTGGTTACCCAGTTACAGTCTTAAGGCCATAAAGTGTTCAAGGTAGGTCATCAACAATCAGGTACTTTCATTGGAGGATGGCCAGTGGCATCCAGAAAATCTCTGTTAGCTGGGAAGTCATGTGGCTGGTATCTTCTCTGGAGTTCTGGTTTCAAAATGGCTTTCTCCCAGGACATTCCTCTCTAGGCTGCAGCTGCTCTTCAGAATGTTACTCTCAGTTGCTCTTGGGGCATTTGTCCTCTCTTAGCCTCTCCATAGCAAGAGTCTGCTTTCAACGGCTGTCTTCAAACTGTCTCTCATCTGTTGCTCCTCTCTTCTCAGCTCCTGTGCATTCTTCACAGTGTCCCTCTTGGCTGTAGCAAGCTCGCTCCTTCTGTCTGAGATTTATAGGGCTCCAGTGAACCAATCAAGGCCCAGGCTGAATGGGCAGGGCCACGCCTCCATGGAAATTATCTAATCAGAGTTATCACCTATAGTTGGATAGGTCACATCTCCATGGAAACACTCAATCAGAGAATTACAATCTAATCAACATTAATACATCTGCCCAACAAGATGGCACCAAAGATAATGGTGTTTTTGGGGACATAATACATTCAAACTGGCACATCAGTCTAGGTTGTTCATGTGTTTCCAGGAAATTATCCATTTCCTCTAAATTATCTAGTTTGTTGGCATACAGTTGTTCATAGTATCCTCTTAATGATTTTTAAAATCTCTTTGGGATCCACAGTAATGTTCCTCCTCTTATTTGTGATTCTGTTTATTTGGGTCTTCTCTCTTTTTGACTTTGTCAGTCTAGCTAACTGTTGATCTTCTCACAGAACCAACTTTGATTTTATTTATTCTCTCTATTGGTTTTTTTTTTGTTTTTAGTTCTCTATATCATTTATTTCTGCTTTAATCCTTGTTATTTCTTTTCTTCTACTTGCTTCAGTGTTAGGTTTCTGGTCATACTCTAGCTTCTTCAATTGTTCTGTTAGTTCTTTGATTTTAGTGCTTTATTCCTTTTTACTGTATGCATTTAGAGCTATAGATTTCCCTCTCAGCACTGCCTTCACTGCATCCCATAGGTTTTGATATGTTGTTTTCTTGTTTCCATTCATCTCTAGATATTTAGCAATTTTTCTTGCAGTTTCCTCTTTGACCCACTGATTGTTTAGGAGTGTGTTGTTTAAGCTACCCATATTTGTGAATATTCTGGTTCTTTGATGGTTGTTGACTTCTAGTTGTATTCCATTGTGATCAGAGAATGTGCTTTGAATAATTTCTATCTTTTAAAATTTACTGAGGCTTGTTTTATGCCCCAGCATGTGATCTATCCTGGAGAACGTTCCATGAATTCTAGAGAAGAATGTATATCCTTGTAATTTGGGATGTAATGCTGTGTGCATGTGTGTTACGTCTAATTCATTTATCACATTATTTAGGTTCTCAATTTCCTTATTGTTCCTCTGTCTGGTTGTTCTATCTATAGGAGAGAGTGGTGTATTGAAGTCTCCCACAATTATTGTAGAAACATCGATTGCTTCTTTCAGTTTTGCCAATATTTGTCTCGTGTATTTTGGAGCTCCTTGATTGAGTACATGAATATTTATGATTGTTATTTCTTCTTCATCTTTGTCTCTTATGTCATTTTTGCATTTAAAGTCTATTTTGTCTGATATTAGTATTGCTACCCGTGCTTTCTTTTGACTGTAGCTTGTGTAGAATACTTTTTTCCATTCTTTCACTTTCAATCTCTTTATATTGCTGGGTCTAAGATGAGTCTCTTATAAACAGCATATTGATGGTTCATAATTTTTAATCCATTCTACCAATCTATATCTTTTAATTGGGGAGTTTAATCCATTCATATTCAATGTTATTACTGTGATGGCAGTTCTTGAATCAGCCATCCTATCCTTTGGTTTTTAGTTGTCAAATCTGTTTTTTCCCTCTCTCTCTCTCTATTTCCTTCAAGTTACTCTTACTAATACTCTTCAGTTCTATGCCCTTCTCCAGGCCTCTCTCTTCTTTCTTTTTTCTCAGCTGGTAGAGCCCCCTTTAGTATTTCTTGCATGGCATGTATCTTGTTAGCAAATTCTCTCAGCATTTGTTTGTCTGTGAAAATTTTAAGTTCTCCCTCATTTTTAATTGTAGAATGTAACATATATGCATAGAAGTGATAACTTTCCAAGTGCAATTTAACAGAGAGCAAATTTCAAAGAATATTATGTGTTGCAGTTCCACAGTTTCAGTTATTTCCTTATTGTGAAAATATAACTTATATACAAAAAGATAATATTTCTCAAAGTATGATTTAACAAGTAGCTATATAGGAAATTTTCAAAGTTCTTATGAGTTACAGTACCATAGTTTCAGTTATTTCCTTATTGTGACGTATAACCTATACACAAAAAGGTGATAACTTTCAAATTACAATTTAACAAGTAGCTATAGAACCAATTTCAAAGGATGCTGTGGGTTACAGTTCCACCATTTCAATTCCTTCCCTCCAGTTATTCTAAGGCCCTAGCAACTAAGAAAAAAATTTTTTATAAAGGTTCAGTATTCATAATCCTTTGTTAAATTCCGTCTTGTCTGTTGCTACCCCTTCCTCTAGTTTAATCACTTTCCTGATCTTCAGGGATGTCAAGGCAGTGAACACCCTAACTTGTTCATGTTGAAAACGGGTGTCGACGCTATGAGAAAAGGTGACACATATGGTTGACGTTCTTGAAGAGGCTATTGCCTCTGGGTTTTGGGACTTAGCTGGCATAGGAGTTCTCTGGAGGATTTAAGTTTCTGAAGAATAAACTTAGTGAGTGAAACTTTTATAGAGTCTCAGATAGGGATCTGGGTATTCTTTGGGGTTTTGGGGACTACTGTTGAATTGGGCTTATCATACTGTGGTCATTTGGCATATCTAGTTGAAACTTGCATAGGAGTAACCTCCAGGACAGTCTCTTGATTCTATTTGAGTTCTCTTAACCACTGAGTTTTGAAGGAGGGTTTTGCTGGGTAAAAAATTCTTGGTGGTTAGTTTTTCTCTTTCAGAATTTTAAATTGTCCATACCACTGCCTTCTTTCATCCATGGTGCCTGCTGAGTAGTCAGCACTTAGTCTTATGTTGTTTCCACTTGTATATGGTGAGTCACTGCTTTCAGAACTTTCTCCTTCTCTTCAGCATTTGACAATCTGATCAGAATATGTCTTGGAATGGGTTTATTTGAATTAATTCTATTTGGATTTCGTTGGGCATCTTTGATTTGCATATTTATGACATTTAGAACGATTGGGAAGTTTTCCCCAACAATGTCTTCAAATACCCTTCCTAACCCTTTACTCTTCTCTTCACCTTCGGGAACACCAGTGATTCTTTTATTTTGTGTGCTTCATGTTGTCCATCATTTCTCTGAGATCCATTTGAAATTTTTCTATTTTTTTCACCATTTGTTCTTTTGTGTTTTCACATTCCATTGGCTGTCCTCTAGTTCACTTATTCTTTCCTCTGCCTCTTCAAATTTTCTGTTGTGTCTCAAGTATATTTTAATTTGATCTACAGTTTCTTTTATTTCTATAAGATCTGCTATTTTTTTAATTTACTCTTTGAAATTCTTCTTTATGTTCTTCTAGTGTCTTCTCGATGTCTCTTGTGTCCTTAGCCATCTCACTGAAGTTGTTTCAGAGATTTATGTGTACATCTTTGATTAATTGCTCCAAGTTCTGTGTCTCCTCTGGCTTTTTCATTTGGTCATCTGGGTTGTCCATATCTTCTGGTTTCTTCATAAGCTTTATGATTTTCTGTTGTTTGCCTCATGGCATTTGCTTATCTTGATAAGGTTATTTTAGGATATGCAAGATTACTTGAACATTTACCTATAATTTGGCAGATCTACAGCTTGGTGGAGTGCACTTTCCCTGTCCTACCAGCAGATTGTGCTGTTGAGCCACCTCTTACCCTCAAGCTAGTTCTCCCCCAGTTTCATCTGTGTGCTGGGTGGTGTCCAAACTGGGTGGAAATCCAATCACCACACCATTTTTCCGTGTGCACTGAGGACTGCCAGCCCTGTGGGAGTGGAGTGGATCCTCACAGTTCAGCAGGGAGTCTGCCCTAGTGCCCAGTGGTCCTGACAATTCCCAGTGCTACGAGTGGACCACGCTGGGGCTGCAGAGCTGTGCATCTCACCTTCCAGCTTAAATGCACTGTAGTTCCTGTCCGCCATACACCGGCGAGTCCATGGGGTGTGGGAGGGGCTCCTGGCACTTCCATGTGGCACCCTTGCCTCTTAGCTGTGCATACTGCAAGCTTCCATGGAGGAAGAGTGGTCGTGGTCATAAGTCCACTGAATGCCAAGTTTCCTCACAGGAGGTCTTGGCTGCAGGGCTGCAAGGGGTTATCTCCCAAGCCAACTGCTGAGAAGAGTGCATGGGGCATGGAAGGCTGCTCCTTTCTGTGTTTGTCAGCTGGCTCCAACTGCCTGTTCCCATTGGCATTCTAGGCTGAACACTCATCTGTCCTAAATGCAGTCTCTTTGCCTCTCCAGCTACGTCCTCACTATGTGGCGTAGAAGTCCCTGCCCAGCCAGTGGCACCCTGGAGCTGCTGTTCTGGAGCACTTTCTGTCCTTTGTCTAGTGTTTTTCACCATTACTGTACTTTTATATTGCCCGTACACCTCTCTCATACACTCACACTGCAGATGGAAGTCCCATACAGGCCCAGAAGAACATTTATAAGGACATAGATACAGTATCCTGGCATCATCACAGTCAGGGATTCTTTCTTTCTAATCATATGTTTTACCCTGTTCCTTTCACTTCTTCCTCATGCCTCCCCATTCCTCTTTTTCATTCCAGATCTAGATGGATACATGTGTACATAGACAAATATGAGATATTTTTCCATGAGTTGCCAAAATAAGCTGGGCTTCTCTGTGGTGGCCTCCCAGCGAGATCCCAGTCAGGATGGTGGTTTTCTAATGTGCACATTTGCTGCTCAGAAATAGGGCAGAGTCAGCCATTTCTTTCTCAGGAACTGTGAGACTCTCTGAGGATGAAAAATTCTATCCCTTCCAGAACTATAGTAAGTCTTTCTTCCTTTCATTAAAGCCAAAAAAAAAAAAAAAAAAGCCATTATATCTATAGGTATTCAGAACAGGGCTGAAGCCCCATCTGGATTTTTATTGTGATCTGAGTATCTAATGAGGGGTCCAGAACACTAGAGAAGGATGCCAGTAGAGTTGTAAATATCACTGTAATTTAGTGGCCTGCTGAATTAATGTTTTGTTTTTCATTAAACAAGTAGGCTGGGATAATGGTCAGCCAGGCCATTTTGGAATCAAGTATCAAAACCTTATTCACAACATACATTGTACTTAGAACACAGCAACGAAGCTGAAGGGTCAAATTAAAATCGATTTTGGATCTCAATTTCCAGCCTTCTCATATAGAATTTAAAAGGGCCCAACCAGCACTAGTAATTACCCTGTTCAAATGCCCCATTGACCAAGAGGATTAGCAATTAAGTGAAAATCACAGTGGTGGAAGACCTAAACGTACATGGCACGTGAGGGTTGGCAGCTGGTGGACTTGGGGGATGGCAGGAGGAAAAGGTGGAGAGCTGAACCCGTGAGACCACCTCATGGATCACAGAGCGTAGTGCTCTTCAGCTCAGGGTGAACTGTGTGGACGGGGTGGGCATCGAGGACACATATTCAACTACCCAGATACTGTTCCCTAAGGAAGACTGGTGGTACTGGTTTACTAAAAATTTCTTTACAGCTCATCCTCAGGAAGACAAGACCTTTTAAGAAGAATGCTAAAGTAAGAACTTGAATGGAATTGAAATGAATAAAGTAGATGTTTCTGAGAACTAATTTTGGCATCGGTCAAACCTTAATGCCAGCACCAAGAAGAGCCACAGAGGCAGGGTTCTGATAGATGAAATAGTGTGCACCAGTCCTCGTTATTCTTTTTGATTCCCAAATTATCCCAGATCTGGTGAGTCATTTTGGTGTTTATCACTCTTTGAGTACTTCCTTGCTTTCTGGAAGAAAAAGACGTTCTGGGTTCATCTTTTCCCCTGTCCTAGCCTTGGAATTAGCTTATTTGTCAAGGAGCCCTGGTTCTTTTTCCCGGGAAATGGTATTTAGAAACCAAAAGCTCAGTGCAGGGTACACCGTTGCCACTGGGTGGTTATTCCTTCTAGACCCTTTACCATTATGATTCTTGATATGTGAAGTATTTTTATCCCTCTCTGGAACCTTTCAGGTTTTTTATTTGCCCCTACTATTTGGAAATTTCATCATCTTTGGCCTTGATGTAGGTATATTCATCGTATTGGCTGCTTGGGGTCCCTTACAATCCAGACATTCCATTTGGGGAAATTTTCTTGTAATTTCCTTCCTTCTATTTTTCTCCATTTTTTCTTTCTGCAGCTCTTGCTGCTCAGATGTTCAGGCCTCCCGGATCAATCCGCTAAGTCTCTTTTATCTTTTCTCTCAGTTATTATCTCTTTGACTTATTGGCTTACTTTCTGATTTCAATAACAACACATGTGTGCTTTTTAATCTTTAATTTGAGAGTTATTCCTGGGATTAATTTTTTATTTATGAAACAGAATAGATATATGCATATATGTAGGCTAAGCCAGGCCACCCATTTCTTATAGCCACAAATGCCTCCTCCATCGATCACTTACTCCTTCTTCAGTTTACTTTGGTTAGTCACCAAACCCTGTCCATTTTTCCTCCTAAAGATCACTAGAATTTGTCCATTTCTTTTCATCGCCACCACCCTAGTCTGGGCCATTGTCGTCTTTTGCCTGGGTTATTGAAACAGCCTAATACCTTGCCTCAGTCTTTCTCCACCTTGTATCTGAGTATTCTTTTAGACCACAGATCTGATCACTTTAATTTTGTGTGACTCCCCCATTGCCTTCACGATAACATCCACACTTGTTCACAGTGATATGGTCATTATGTGCCTTGGCACTGGATTTACACACTCCAGCCATAACGAGCCACTTTCAGGTCGTCAGTGCACCCATATGCTGGGCCAGGCCTTGGACACTTTGCTTAAGCTTTTCCCATTGCCCGGAATACCCCCGGCCTCCTGCCAGCTACTGTCCTTCCCTCTCTGCTGCATACCGCCACCCTCTTCCCAAAACACACACATCTTCCCTTGACTAACACTGACTCATTCTTCTATTTCAGCTTAGGTTGAGACATCATTTCCACTAGGAAATCTTCCCCTCCTACTTGCTCCCCTAGGGCCCTGTATTTCCCCAGTCTTAGCGTTCATCATGCAGTGTTCTCATTGGCACTAACTTGTCCATATTCTCCCCTGTACTGTAAGCAGTCCGAGGGCCGACCCTCTTTTCTACTCACTGTCGTAGCCCCAGTTTCCAGCTCACATGGCAGATAGTGATTGATAAACATTTGTTAAATTAATGAAGGAATAAGGCTGCAGCAATTGGTACTTTAGGTATTTTTCCAGAAATCAGGATCATTATAACTAAGTGGAGTGAACAAAAAGGTGTTTTCTATGAATTTGACAAATCTGATTAGAAAATGTTGTTAGGCATTTATGAAAAAGAGATCACTACCCACAAGGCAGAAATTCACCTCCACCATAGGAGCTTGTTGTCTTAGTTTGCCAACACCACTATAACAAAACACCCCCAGCTAACTCCATCTAACCTCGTAAGCAGGCCTTTCTAAGGATGAGCAGTTAGGCCTGCTACGTTAACGCTTTTTTTGCCCAGAGGCCTACACTGAACATGATTTGTTTTTCATGTTACTTTTCTCTGATTGGAGGATATATGAAAAAGTGAGAATGCTCGATCCCTGGAAAAGTCATGTTGCTCCCCAGAAGGGAAGAGTTATGAAAGAAGGTGAATATGATGGAGACAAATTTTAGCTCTTCACAGTTTTATCTAGAATATATGAAGGCCAGTTATGTCATGGAAGACCTTTAGCTGAGCTCGGCTCCTCTTTAATAATCTCAGAGAGTGTGCTTCTAAAAGTGGAAGTTGTTTAGCATATGGGGTGATGAAAAGGACTGAAGAACTTTGGTAATAAAAACCAAAGCAGCAGGAAGGAAGTGGTCTGATTAGAACCAAGTGCCTAAGCAGGGAAAGACAGCATAAGAAAGGAACTGAAGTTGCTGAGTAGTAGTTTCGGTTGATTTAGAATCCTTGAAGGAGCTGGAGCTGGAGGTAATGTGCTCATGACAGTTTATTTTGAGGAAGGACAAAATGTTCTTTCTAAACTAGACAATCTTGCCAGGAGAGTGAAATCTTAGAGAACACAGTTTGAACACAGTGATAAGGACCCTTTATTTTTTAATTATCATTGTTATTGTTTTAACCATTTCAAACAGTAGTTTAGGAACTGGATTGACATCAAAGGTAAAATAGTTCTGTGAACAAATCTGACTCGTTTCAGATCCATAAACACAAGTTTTTAAAAATTTTATTATATACTAAAGAATTAGCAACTAGTCATGTAGAGTTTGTTTCTAACCAGCTGTCTTGCCTTTGAGTATATTTCCATGGTAAGTGTTGCATACTTCTGATGACATGAACTTTAGGAGACCCGCGGTGTGTGTCTGAACCTCTGTTGATCATTTGGGTATTATAATTTGAGGTTCTGCGTGCAGGAGTGGCCTTCTGATTGTCATAATATCCCTGCTCCTAAACCCATTCTAAGCTTGGCCAGTCTCTAGGGGTGGGAATAGGGTGAAACCTCATTTCACTGTTTTCTTTTGTCATCCAATCAAACAGCAGAAAAGGAGCCATTTTTGTTTTGCTTTGTAATAAAAATAATACTTTTTCTGGTACCTTTCTTCCAGGAATGTCTTGTCTAGGAAGAAGTCAGTAGTTGTGTTTATGGGAGAGATGTTTAGGGTGGGCACATGGAGAGGCTGGATGTGAAAGAGTAGTTTGGGATGTAAGTTAATGAGGTGAGCATATTTATTTTTCATCTTATCTCATTTTTGCACATATCACCTGATTAATACCAGTGTAGTTAGGCCTCAGTTTTCCATGTGAAGGAAGAGAAAGAGGTATGGAGCATCTTCAGTGTGTGTGTGTGTGTATGTGTGTGTGTGTGTGTGTGTGTGTGTGTATGAGAGAGGGAGAGAGTGAGACTGAGAGACTGACAGATGCTTGGTTGGTTTTGGACTTAGATTTGAATAGGAATATGTCTGATGATCCAGGAGTTCACAATATATTAAACTGGATAGTGATATTACTCACCCTGGCTGGAGGGAAATGGAAAGCTAACTAAGTACCTCAACTTTCCCCACTGAGGTTTCTATTGTGCTCCTTTGATTGGAATAATGCAAAAGGCTGGACTGCTCAGGGTTTTGCTTGGTTGAATTTTAAAGACCTGCTGGGATATAGGTTGTATAGAGAAGAGAAAAAGTACCAAGATAATTATGAACGATTTCTTCTCAGCCACTCGCTTAACTTGTGCCACTTACCTTGAAAAATGTGTTCCTTTATCTTATCCATAGATGCATTGAGTTGCGGGTTGGGTTCTCTGGGGAGCAGAATCTGGGCTGGAGTTTAGTGAGCAGGTAGCTTATTAGGAAGTACCCTTGTGATCAGCACCCATGGAAGGGAGGCCATGAAAGCAGGATGGGTAGAGGAATATGAGCTTGGCGACAGCCTCAGTCACCCCCATGGGGAGCTTTAAGTGGCCTGTCAGAGTTGCCCATGTTGTATTCAAATGGCTGGGCCTTTATTCCCCCACTTTGATCCATCATCGGCTGTGGAATGTCCTGGGGAGACCATGGCCTTGGGTGAGGCAGCTCTTTGCCCTTGAGGTGGTCCCTAGGGAGGCTGAGGGCTGAAGTCTACCTGCTGACAGCATCCCAGTAGCTGGGGCAAAAAGTCCTTCCTTAAAGGGGGAACTGGTGGTATGTCTCCATGTCCACCACACATTGATATTTATCCATCAGGTTTAAGCATTTGAAAATCATTAGGTACAGAATAAGAAATTGACCAGGCCAGATAGGGAGTGAGTTAACTAGACTGCAAGTCTCTGGAAGTTATTGCCCTGTGCCTGAGATTTCTGTAAGATGTTTATAAATCCTGAATTCAAACCAGTATATTGCTTCTACTTTATTTCTAACTTTGGCTTTGTTAGTAGTTAAATTAAAGATATGGAACATTATATCTTTTCACCTTTACTTTTTACAGTTAAATGTGTATTATTGTGGGAGTATGTATTTTAGGGCCTTCTGTTTAAAAACTGTTATTCAATTAGAGCTTGTTTGAAAACAACTGGAATCTGTCAGCCAGACATAAAGTGTGCTCTTCAGGGATTTTCAAAATAAGAATTAAAAAAAAACAAACAAAAAAAAACAGTAGAAATGATCATTTGCTGTTTTTTATATGTACTATGTTCTACTAAATGTAGCTTAAGCATAAGGCTCCTTTTACTTTAAAAAAAAAATTCAGCCCTCATTGGTAGCTCTTTCTATGAATTTGTTTATAAAGAAAAAGGCAAAATGGGTGGATTTTGAATTGGAGACTGGAAACTTCCTCACAAGAAGCCACTTAAAGAGCCCAACTCCTGCAGTTCAGTTGGAAATAAGCTGGTTTTCCTTAGGAAGTAGCTTTTATGCTCTCTGGCATAAAAACCAGAACAAAGTAACTACTTCCCAAGAAGTGTTTTCCTTAACTAACGTTGACTCAGGGTCCATTCTGAATTACATTTGTTAAGATAGTGAAGGACTGTAATTGCTGGTTTGGCTGAAAGCCCTTTGATGTGACCGGAAACTGAGACGGTAAGAACAGGTGAGCCCTGGACTCTGCTTTCTGCAGTCTCTTAGTCTCTCTCCTCCTGAACCACTCTGGGGAATGGGGTGAGCACCCAGGCTTTCCCCCCTTGCTGGGGAGAGGGTGTCCTGTGCATTTCAGGGAAGCAGGGGCATCTGAAGGTCACGGTTCGGGTGCCTCCAGGCTGTCGGTCTCCTTTTCTTCCCCCTTGCCCCTTCCTTTTCCAGAGTAAGCACATCCCCAGGAAGCTCTTCTCCTCCTAGGATTATCCAAGCACACTTCCCAGCACTCAAGGAGAAAGGAGAGGTCTTCCTGGCTAATTTGCTCCAGTTATAGTGTCATGAGAGAGCAAGCAGATGTATATTCACCCTGTTCTTGACCCTGGCGATGGTGGAGTCTACCACACTGTTACAAGGTCCTGCAGGGTAGGCACTGAAGAGTTTAAACTTGAGAGTTTAAGAACAGGGCCCTGAATCCTCTGAGACTCGGGCAGATTATTAACTTCTGCACGCCTCAGTTACCGCATTTCTTAAGTGAGGGACACAGTAGAACCCACATCACAGGGTTTGCAGTGAAGATTGAGCAGGATAACACATGCAGCGGGTTTAGCACCACTTCCTAGCGTATAGTAAGCACCTAGTAAATACTCGTGGTTTTTGTCATCACAGTGCCTTCTACTTCCTAAGTGGTCGTGAAGGTTTGTTGGATTGCGATTCCACTGGCTCTCGTGGAGCCCAGGGCCACACTCTGCTCTGTTAACCCAGTGGGGCACAGGGAGATTGGGCACACAGGCCTCTGTCGCTTCTGCTACTGCAAACGAGTGTGGGGATTTAATGTCACTATACCCTTTAGGGTGAAACTGGCTAGGCATCTAGGTTGTAGCAACCTTCTTGAGTTTTTGTTATTTTATATAGAATTTGAAGAGGTAGCCAATGGCTCTCCAATGTGTGTTTCCATGCCCTCTGTTGCAACATCCGAATGTTTGGGTTTCCCAGTGGCCAAAATGCCTTTCATCATGAAAGTAAGCATTTAATTTATCCCACAAGGGGATTAGTTAATTTAATCCACTCTTTGGAAACAGATGCCCCCATATTTTCCAAGGTCACCCTGTGTACTTATGTATATTTTGACATCTCTTCTTTCTACTTTCTCCAGTTCTTTACCTTTTCTGTGGACACCGGGGCATGAGAAAGGGGGTAAAAATTACCAAATAGTCTGGTGATTCTGAGCAAGGGCTTTGGAACTGGAAGAGACCCACCCTCCAGGTTTTCCAGCCACAGGACCAAGAGCAATCTTTTTGATCTTTCCAAGCCTCGTGGCTCATATGTAGAAGAGGGCATGATAACCCCTACCTTGTTGGTTGTGCAGATAAACTAAACTGGATCATGGTTTTTCCAGGGCCGAGCCCAAGGACTGCCCCCGCAAAGTCTGGGATTCCTTGGTAAAATGTCAGCGATTTTTGCTGCAGCCATCAGACCCCGCACAGAGCTGCTCGGTTTTTCATACTTTGCGCTGACAGGCATGCTGCCTGGAGAAATGTTTGAACTTGCCTTTTTGAAAGTGCAGCTTCTCTAGGTGATCCGGCCCACCTGTGATACGGCTGATCTCAGGGTATAAATTTCTCGAGCACAGAAAATTTCCTTTTCACCACGCATGGTTCATTTCTGATATTAGTCACCAAACCTGGAACCTTCTGGTTTTGATTGGCCAGTCAGGGTTCACTGAGGCACATTCTTTCCTGAGATTGCTCCATATGTTCAAGGAAAGGGAGTGTCTGCGAGCCGCACAGGCGGTAACGTAGACACAGAGCCAGGAGACAGCAGCCTGTTGCCATTTTCCGCTGCTCCCAGCAGACAGCTGGGCAGGATGATTAATATTTTCGCATCTTTGTTCTCTCTGTTTAGTTATAACACTAGCGCTGTTTAAATCACTCTGAAAATCACATACCTGACATCTCTCCAGTTAAAAAAGAGCTGAAGTAATAACCCTCTGCCTATTACCGAAGAAGCGTTTTTGGTGAGAAAGGAGAGAAAAGTGGGTAACTTAGGGGAGAAGGATAATTCTGAAGAGCTTCATGGCGATGAATACATTAAAACCCAGAGAGTTCAAAGGCCTGAGCAACAGTGTGTATTTAGGAGGGAAGGATTGGCATCAGAGGGTGCTTCATTTTCCAGAGCTGGTCTCTGCTTCTGGCTCTTGGGCTTGTTTTGAACTTTTCTCACACGCCCACTCTAGACATGCTCTTAACTTACAACACACTCTTAAGGTTTTTCAGCACATAGAGCCCTCTGGAATCTTAGTGTTGTACTCGGTAAATTCTAGAGCCCGGAGATCATGGTTTGGTTTCATTACTTTTCTTTCCTCCTTGTGCCATTTTATATTTCTAAAGGAAAAGTGGTTCAAAAATCAGGCATTCATCTCCTACTCCGCATAAGACAGTTAAATTTGAGACATGATTTAAGGATTATACCTTGCAATAGATTTATAATATAGGTGTAAACATTTGCCTTGTGTAGTAGCTGTATTCCTATAATAATTGCTTGTAATAATTGCAGATCATAATTTAAATCCTTCAGCACAACTTTCTTTTATAGAAATAACTTAGAAAATCTTACTCTAAAACAACTACTCTTTTTGATAATTATCTCTTGTAGCATTTTATTTTTAAGAATCAGATTTAAGAATGACACATATATGGTAACTCTCTCCAAGTAGATTATTTCAACCCTATGAAAAATAAATAAAATATATGACTTCTAATTGGAGTTATAATTATTTTGATTGATTTGGGAGAAAGAATTTAATACTAAAGAAAAAATCTCTTAATGAAATAGCTTGATACTTGATACTCTTTATAATCAATAACATGGTATTAGGGAAATAAACATAATTGCTACTGTGTATTGGATGCCCGCTCTATTCCAGGAGCTATTCTTCATGGTGTACATAAAGTATTGCATTTAATCCTCGTAGCAACCCTGAGAGTTGTCAGTGTTGTTCCCATTTTACAGATGAGAAAACTGGGACTCAATTGAATACTTGCCCAGGATCACACAGCTTATGAAGTGTCAGAGCCCACTCAAGTTCTAACCCATTAGACCAGTTAGTCATAGGAATGTGTTCTGGAATTAGGATTCTTTTATATCACTCCTCAGTGAGGCTCCTCTCCTCTTCTTAGAAAACCAGGAGGCCTTAGTTCACTACTTTTAGGGCCCGGGTTGAAAGGATATTTCCTCTTTGGACTTTACTGGCTGTGGCATAAATATCGAGTCCCTAGCTTCTTGTGCCTGGGAAGTATGGCAGGCTTCTCATCTGGCACGTTCCTCTAGCTGTTTCTCTGGCTCTCTCATCCTTAGTTAACACAGAGGAATCAAGAACCTGCCTCAGACAATCCCACCTTGCCCAGATTCACTTCATTAAAAGAAGCTTTTTTAACTCACAGATTACCAAATCTGACTCAGGAACTAATAGAAGAGCTCAACAGACCAATAACAAGTAGAAAGTGAATCTGTCACCAAAAATCTCTCACCAAAAAAAGTTCAAGATCAGGTGGTTTTACTGGTGAATTTTTCCAGATAGTCAAAGAATTAATACCAAACCTGCTCAGACTCTTCCAAAACACTGAAAAGGAGGGAACACTTCCTGACTTGTTTGATGAGGCTAGCATCACCCTAATACCAAAGCCTGATAAAGACAGCACAAGAAAAGAAAATTACAGACCAGTATCCCTTATGAATACAGTTGTAAAAATCCTCAACAAAATACTAGCAAACTGAAGCCAACAGCACATTGAAAGGATTACATACCATGCAAAGTGGGATTTATCTCAGGAATGCCAGAGTGGTTCAATATACAAAAATCAGTTTATTAGCCACAGTAAGAGAATCAAGGAAAAAAAAAACACTTCATCTCAATTGGTGAAGAAAAGGCATTTGACAAAATCTAGCATGCTAGTTTTGATGAAAACACCAAGAAAACTAGGAATAGAAGGAAATTTCCTCAATATTGTAAGGGGCTTTTATTAAAACCCACAGCCAACATCATATTCAACAGTGAAAGATTGAAAGGCCTTTCCTCTATGATCGGAAACAAAACAAGGTTGTCCACCTTCACCACTGCTTTTCAGCACTATATTAGAAGTTCTGGCCAGAGCAGTCAGGCAAGAAAAAGAAATAAAAGGCATCCAAATTGAAAAGGGAAGAAGTAAAGCTATCCCTGTTCAGAGATAATGATCCTATATCTAGAAAATCCCAAAGAATATGCCAGAAAGCTACTAGACCTAATAATTCAGCAAAGTGGCAAAGTACAAGATCAGAACACAAATAACAGTGGATTTATATACATCAGCAATGAACAATCTGAAAAGGAAATCAGCAAAACAATTCAATTTACAATAGCAACTAGAAGAAAAAAATATCTAGGAATAATTTAACCAATGGTGTGAAGGACTTATACATGGAAAACTACAAATCATTGCTGAAAGAAATAATGAAGACCTAAATAAATGGAAAGATATCCCATGTTCATGGATCAGAAGTTTTAATATCATTAAGATGTCACTGTACCCAAAGAAATTAATGTGTTCAATGTAGTCTCCAAATCAAAATGTCAATAACCTCCTTTTCAGAAATGGAAAAGCCAATCATCAAATTCAAATGGAAGGGCAAGAGGCCCTGAATAGCCAAAACCACCTTGAAAAAGAACAAATATGGAGGACTCAAGCTTCTCAGTTTCAAAACTTATTTCCAAGCTACAGTAATCAAAACAGCATGGTACTGGCACAAGTACAGACATACAGCCAAATGGAATAGACCTGAAAGTTCAGAAATAAACCCACACATTTATGGCAATTGACTTTTTTTTTTTTGAGTGGTCTTTTTTTTTTAATGCATTTTTTACTGTGAACTTTAACATATATACATAACAGTGATAACTTTCAAGGTACGATGTAATAAGTAGTTAGTGACAAACTCAAAGAATGTCATGGGTCTCAGTTCCACAACTTAAACTATTTCCGTTATTGTAAAATATAACATATATACTGAAAGGTGTTAACTTTTGATGTACAGCTCAACAAGCAGTTATATAGGTAATTTCAAAAATTGTTATGGGTTACAGTTCCATAGTTTCAGTTTTTTCCTTATTATGCAATACAGGATATATACAGAAAGGTGAAGACTTTCGAAGCACAATTTAAAGTGTAGCTGTAGAGCAAATTTCAAAGGATGTTATAGGGTACAGTTCCACCATGTCATTTACCTCCTCCCAGCTATTTCAACAGCCCAGCATCTAAAATGAAATATATATGTATATTTTTCTATAAAGTTTCAGTGTTCATAGACCTTTTTTTTTTTTTATTCAGTGTTATTGAAATACATTCACACACCATACAATCATCCATGGTATACAATCCACTGTCCACAGTATGATAACATAGTTATGCGTTCATCACCACAATCTATCTCTGAACATTTTCCTTACATCAGAAAGAACCAGAACAAGAATAAAAAATAAAAGTGAAAAAAGAACGCCCAAATCATCCGCCCTTCCCACCCCATTTGTCTTTTAGTTTTTATCCCCATTCCTCCACTCATCCATACACTAGATAAAGGGGGTGTGATCCACAAGGTCTTCACAATCACACTGTCACCCCTTGTAATCTACGTTATTATATAATTGTCTTCAGGAGTCCAGACTGCTGGGTTGGAGTTTGGTAGTTTCAGGTACTTACTTCTAGCTATTCCAATACATTAAAGCCTAAGAGGTGTTATCTATATAGTGCATAAGAATGTCCACCAGAGTGACCTCTCAGTATTCATAGACCTTTGTTAATTCTTTTTTTGTTTGTTACTACACCGTCCTCTCACTTAATCTTTTTCTCCATCTTCAGGGGTGTCTAGGATGTGAGCACCCTCACTTGTTCATATTGAAGGGGGATGTCAACAGTATGGGGAAGGGGGCTACATCTGATTTTCTTCTTAAAGAGGCTATTGCCTCTGGGTTTTAGGTCTTGTCTGGCATGGAACACTCTGGTGGATTTAAGTTTCGGAGAGATAAAACTTAGTAAGTTAATCTTTTATAGAATCTCAGATAAGGACCTAGGTATTTGGGGACCACTTTTGGTAAGGGCCTAGCATACTATGGTCATTTGGGTTGTCTAGCTGGAGCTTGCATAAGAGAAACCTCCAGGATAGACTTTTGACTGAGAGATCTATTTGGGATCTCTCAGCCACTGTGACCTCAGCTTGTTACCTTTCTTTTCTCCCCATTTTGGTCAAGTAGGCATTTTCAATCCCTTGCTGCCAGGGCCAGGCTCATTCCTGGGAGTCATGTTCCATGTCACCAGGGTGAGTCATTCCCTTGGGATTCAGGTCTCTCATGGTGGGGGAGGTTAATGAATTTATTTGCCGAGTTGGACTTAGAGAGAGATAGGATGTGCGGTCGACTTTTGACAAGGTTGCTGAGTCCACTCCATTGAGCAAGAAGAGTCTCTTCAACAAATGGTGCTGGGGAAACTGGATATCCACATACAAAAGAATGAGAATGGACCCCTACCTCATACCCCATACAAAAATTAACTGTAAATGGATCAACAACTTAAATTTAAGAGCTAAAACTATAAAACTCTTAGAAGAAAACATAGGGAAATATCTTCAAAACCTTCTATTAGACAATGGATTCTTAGACTTTACACCAAAAGCACAGGCAACAAAAGAAAAATTGGACTTCAAAATTAAAACCTTCTGTGCATCAAAGGATGATATTAAGAAAATGAAAAGACAACTTACAGAATGAAGGAAAATATTTAGAATGCATGTATCTGATAAAGGTTTAATATCCAGAATATATTAAAGAAGTCCTGCAGCTCAGCAACAAAAAGTCAAACCACCCAATTGAAAACTGCACCAAAGACTTGAATAAACATTTTTCCAAAGGTGTGCAAATGACCAATAAGCACATGCAAAGATGCTCAACATCATTAGCCATTAGTGAAATGGCAAATCATGGTGTACCTATTTTCCTTACCAAAATATGTACTAATAATGGGCAGGTGATCTAGCTCAGCCAATTAATCAGGACGGAAAATCTGCTCTAGGGCTTCTGGGAAAGATGCTCTCCCTTATAAGAAAGATGTGGCTCACCCTTTACTTCTGGAAGGTGTGTGTATGGGACACCTGAAACCCCACTATGAAGCCATGTTATGACCATGAGAGGAAGCTGCCTGAGTGAGAGGTCCTCATTGAAGCTGGAGGAGAGGAGAGAGTGTGGTGGGGAGGAAAAGACCCCACCCCCACCCCACACCCCCCGCAAAGAATTCCACACCCTAACCCTCGGGATCTGTGAAAGGGGCATTTCAGATGTGATTAGGGGAACAGACTTTAGATGGAGATATTATTTTAGATTATCTAGATGAGCCCAGGGCATTCACAAGGGTCCTTAACAGTGGAAGAAGGAGGTGGGAGAGTCGGTGTCAGGGTGACGAGATGCGAGGGCTCGACCAGCTGTTGCTGGCTTTGAAGATGGAGGAAGGGGCCATGAGCCGAGGCATGTGGGCTACCTCTAGAAGCTGCAAACGGGAAGAAATGGATTCTTCCCTAGAGTCTCCACAAAGGACCACGGTTCTGCTGGTAGCTTGATTTTAACCCATGTCAGATTTCGATCTGAGAGCTGTGAGATAATAAATTCATGTTGTTTGTAGTAATTTGTTACAGCAACAGCAGGAAACGAATACGGAGACGAAACGAACCCGAATGCTTCATGACATTGCCAAACCTCTGAATCAGCCTGCCCTGGAGCCTCCTACCCCCAAATTTCTTAACATGTGAGACAAGTTTCTATGTTGTTTCATCCAGTTGTAGTCAGATTTTCTGCTACCTTCAACCAAAGCTGTCCTAATTGATACATACATGCTTAGTGAGTACTGTGTATACAATAGACTCTGAGTATTTGTTGAATAGTCAAAAAATGTTGGAGAAAAATGTTCGGAATACGCTTAAGAAGAAACAGAGCTTTTTTTTTGGACTCATACTAGTGTAATAACTTAGCCTTTTTTAAAAAAAATAAAAGACACAAAAGACGTTGGGAAAGATGGATAAATTATTTGAATACTGAGATGGCCTGAAACTTCAGCAGGTGCACTTTCAAATTGCCAGATTCATTTCCTATTGCGACCTCCAGGCATCCAAATTCTCCTTTCCGAAATAACATTTCAGCAGACTCTGTGAACACGCCAAGAAGTGATTATTTTTACAAATCCAGATGATTTCCTAATTTAGGATAGCTCAAGCAGGGGTAAAAATGAAGGGAAACATTGACTCTTTTTCCACCACCACAGAGTAGGAATAGCCACAGGGACATTTAACCAAATGTTGCTGACAACTCTGAAAGTGGTTGTCATCGGACAGCTGTTCAATGGCCTCTGTGAACTCAGCTGGAGGCTCAGCCCCGTTTAAGATCAGAGAGGGCAAAGATCAGCTGCTATTTGGTATTGGCTTCTAAGCCATTTCTCCACCACTTGTGTGTTTTGAATTAGGTTTTGCAATTTCTGCCCCAAAGATTATCCGGAAGACCCATAACCACCCTCTGCACTACCGTCATGCCCTACTCCCCAAATAGACACTCAACCCTGCCTCTCCCCCCCCTCCTCCAGCCACTGTACCTTTAAGGGGGACAGGACAAAGCTCACTAGTGGTCTCCAGGAAAAGGGGGATTCTCTCACCATGACATCCCACCCCTGCCCTGTCTGCCGAGGGCCTTCTCTCATGTTTGCATATTTAATATATTTAACATCCCTGATCATCACAGTTCTTCCCAAGACCTAACTGCTGTTTGAAGCACAGTTGTCTTTTTAGGGTAGTGGGGACATCGTAACTTGTGCCCCTAAATTGCAGATGGGTGGTGAGGTGGATAGCACAGAGGAATCGGTGGGTTCAGCTTTTCCAATGAGAAATGGTCGGAACCCGAATTAGACTTGCTGGATGCAGACTACCATTGACGGTTTTGAGTGTCTTGAATGGAAAACTGTGTATGTGTATAGTTAGTCCACTTCGTGAATAATAATATAATGTACACTCTACAAAGCACACTTATTATGTTACTAGAATATCTATATTTTTGTCCATATTTTGGGTTCTTCCTTTCCATCCCTCTCTTCCTGATACCACAAAGTTTTACTACTTTTTTCCTATTCAACAGCTGTTTTCATTACTTCCTAGGTTAATCTTTTAGTTTGTGCTTTTTTTCCCACGTTAACATGCCAAAATAATTTCCTTGCTCTGCCTCACCCATATCTTCAAAAGCTTTTGGTAGTATTTATCTACTGTTGCAAAAATGCATCCCTGAATATCTTCCTGAATATTAGATAATTCCTTATTTTTCCAAAGAGAAGAACCTCCTCCCTCCAAATTTTTTGCCCAACTTGGATTATAAATACTTTTAGGGCTAGAGTGGAAATAATCCAGTGTTACTTTATGATATTCAATTTTTATTTAATTTTACATATTTAAAATAACTTAGAAAGCACATATAGAAAAATAGCTTTTTCCAGTTTAATGAAATAACTTTATTCAAGCATGTGTGACACATCTTTGGCATCAGTGTTTTTGTCACTGACAGCTGTGTTTGGCAGTGGCACCCCACAACCCACCCTTCCCTCTTTTGCAGGCAGAGTCCACACTTCCATGTTGCCCTCTAGTTGGGACCAGAGGCTTTTAAGAATGCTTCAGTGGGTCTTAACATTAAGTCCTCTCAAGAGAGCAAAGGACTAGGAAATATTTTATTTCCCAATTCTACAAATATTTCTCCAGCGTCTACTAGGTGCACTGTGCTAAGTCCTTGGTTCAAAGACACATCGGACAGTGTTGTCTCCCCATCTGTCCCCCAGGGAATTTATACTCTAGTGGCAAAGACAGCATTGTAACAGAGAACTACAATATTTTACTAGAAAAACCCATAATAAGAGTTATCGAGTACCATTTGAAGGTTCTGTCTTTCTACCTAATTCAGATCCAAGCATGTATATTCTTCACAATCTGTATGACAGAATGTAAGCAGTGTTCGTAGCATGGCATTTTCTCCACAGGGTAAACGTGTTTTCACTGTAGCAGTGGCAGGTGCACTGATTTATAATTGTTTATCTTGGTTTTCCTGAAGATTTACGATGGTTTGGATGACCCTACGCTATTAAGCAGTATCGGTGGGTTTCAGGGCCTAGGGAATCAACTTTTTGGATCTCCACACCAATTGATAGCCAAGTTGGACCTTAGAAATAAAAAGGGTCCAAAAGAAAGCAGAGGCCCAACCGATCTTACTGGGGTACTGGGTTATCTGAGAGCTCCCAAGTGGTTTTTTTAACGTTAAAGTCATTGATAACCAAAGGGGTGTAGAAGTTCATTCACTGAGGGCACTCATCACCATAGCTGAACCAGGCCCATGCTGCTCTTTCAGGTGCTCCCCTATATCCAAGATCCCCCAGTTGTTCTGCTGCTGCCATCTGAGAGCCAGAGGTCACTCTCAGTTTGCAAAGACCCTCCTGTCCCGTGTCAGACTCTGCCTAAGCCCCCAAAGTTGGGCACTTCTTACCATCTACCTGAAGCCTTCGGAGCTGCAGTGTGCTTTAAAGCATAATTCCTTCTCCCAGGAAGCAATATAATTAAGTAACTAGGAACCAGTGTTCAGAAATAGGAACACACTTGTAAGGTTTTTTTTTTTTCTCCTACATTTGGTAGCTAAATTTCATTAAAGATTGAAGAGAAGTTGTTTTCTCTTATCCCAACATTCACCAATGTCAGTTTTCCTCCCCACAAGCACTCTTGTGTTTAAAAGCGGGGAAAATAGAGCTAATCATGTCAGGTATTTCTAGGCAAGGCTGAAGCACCATCAGGAGGCTCCCACGCAGTGGAAGTGTCGGGTGAAAATAGGATATTTGCTCAGAATAAAACATCAAAGAAGAAGCCATTCAACATACTTGTTGCTACTGGGTAACTAGAATATGAGACACGTATCAGCCCGGTCATAATGACGATGAAATTGCCATTGGGACAGATCTTATAAGTTGTGCATTATTTACTTGACCCCAGTGGGAAAATTCATGCACCTTATGTTAAGAGAGATTGTTGCAGTAAGTGCTGCTGCCTTTTAATTGTAAATCATCAAGATAAGGTGATAGGATTAAGAGAAAAACATAAATCTGATACAGCTTGAATTAAACCAAATTAGAAAGAAGAAACCTATCAAATTCAAATTTTCTCAGCAGTGATACTTCCATTCATTTATCTTAGAATCCAGGGATACATGTTATTATTTATATATATAATACATTTGTTTATTTGCAGTGATAATTCAGGGAAAAAACTATTCTTCCTTAAATACTCATTTTTTTTGTTGAAAGGAAAACTTAAAAGATGGTTTTATTTATAAAGTTATAAAAATATTTGGACATATATATTATAAAAGACAAATTATAGCTTTTGGAATAGGGACTCTAGTTGCTTTTACTTAACACAAAGTATATAATATTTTAAGTGGGTTCTATAAATAATTAGAAGCCATGAACTCTAGCAGGGCCCATATCTTATGTCAGAGTTGCCATTTTATTTAGAAAAATTATGAAAACCATTGTACCCCAAGGGAACCAGTGCTTACTTTGGAAGATGGCATTGAATACTAAAATGATGCCTTGTGTAAGTTCTCAAATTGGGACTGTCTATCTCCAGAGAGACCACACTTAGTTCCTACATGTGTGATGAGATGGAGATGAAGTGGTATTGACCTGTGTGACCCTGTTTTTTTCTCCACAAGGAGAACTAAGTAGAATCAGGCTGTGACTCCTCTTTGAGGCATCTTCTAAGAAGTTAGTGAGATCATGGTGTGGCTTAGATGTGGGAAAAGTGAATGATTCCAAGATAGATGCTAGACGGGAGGGATAGTATAAACAAAGAAGAGAGTTTTAAAATCGGACATGTGTCACTAGTTCACGTAGGCACCATTTCTGTAAGACAAAGTGAGGAGGAATAGAAAGATGGACATCTTTCCTGTTTTTATGTTCCTGATTCTGAGCACAGGGCCTGGCATGCCGTCTTGCTGTTGGGATAGAGGAGAACATAGCCCCTCTCTTGGAGGTGGGCTGCAAAAGAGGCCGTCTTTCAGGACGTTAGTTGGAGTTCCTCTATTGGAGGTCAAGAGCAGATATGTCTCCAAAACAATGAGAATACACCCAAGAAGTCAAATCACTTAATAAGAAGTTGCATGAGTAGAAAAAAAGAGATGCTGATTTGAAGTTGATTAATAGGTCTGACCTCACCAAATCATGCTGAATTTTTTTTTTAAAGCATCAATTTATGTGATAGATAAAATTGTGCCTGTGAACACTGGTGAAAATCAGAAAAGGATTCCAAGGAACATCCACCATTAAAGCATTATTGTCCCTTAGTACCTTTTTTATGTAATTAGGTTTATTGAGTTATGCTTTACCTATGGTATATTTTGTCCTTTTTAGTGAACAGTTCTATGAGTTTTGATGCACAATCAAAATACAGAAGTGGCCCATCACCCCAAAAAGTTCCTTTACAGTGATCTGGTTTCTGTCCCTACAGTTTTCTCTCTCCCCAGTTGAAGATAAGTGGAATCCTACAGTGTGTAGCTTTTTGTCTCTGGATACTTTCACTGAGCCTAGTGCATTTGAGATTGTCCCATGTTGCTGTGTGGATCAGTAGTTTGCTCCTTTCTATTGGCGAGGAACAGTCTGTTGTATGGCTGTAGCGCAACTGACTTATTCATCCGCCAATTGAAAGACATTGAGTTGTTTCCGGCTTTTGGAAGTTTTGAACGAAGCCGCCTATAAACATCTGTGTTCAGGTTTTTGTGCGAACAAATTTTTTATTTCTCTTGGGTAAATATGGTAGGCATGTGTTTAATTTTCTATGAAACTGAGAAACCGTTTTTAAAGGTGGCTGTGCCATTTTGCATTCCCACTAGCATCTGTCCATCTCTTTACATATGAGAGTTCCAGTTGTACCTCATCCTTGCCAGGACTTGGTATTGTCATTTAAAAAAAAAGAATAAGAAACATGTAAGCCATTTTTACTTATATCTTTTAAAGAATTGGTTCCATTAATACTTTTTATAATGTTGAGCACTTACCCTTACCCTTCAAGAGCAAACACTCTTTCTCTGAATTGTGAAAGTTTTGTCTTAAGCCATTTAAAAAAAATAATTATCTTTGTATATTAGAAATACTTAAATTTAGTTCAATTTAAATAATGATTTGTAGTGATTTGGCTTCATGCCAAATATAAGTAAATTTTTTTATTCCAATAAATTGGTAAGAAAACCAACTTGCCAAACCAGGACCATTCAGTATGGGGGTTATTTTTAAAAATACCTCAAGACCTTCTAAGATTTTACCCCCATGTGAGTGCAAAGGTATACTCTTGATTTTATGTTAGAAGATTACAGTGAGACAGACTAAGCACATACTTCATTCCTATAAAGTAATATAAAATGTTGAACTCAGAATTTTGTCCTAGCAGTAGCTATGGGGTATGTATTAAATTCAGAGACAGATTAATGCACTTACCAAACCTCCATTTCCTAAAAGTAATTATAAGTTTTCTAGAGTGACTGCCAATATGATATAAGCCCCAAAGAAATCACCCCTCTTTACTAAGACAGAACAATAAATTGGTTTTCCTGAATACAGTGGGTAAAGAATCCAAGTTCCTTGACCTTGAATATTTCACTGGTAGTGTTCGGTGCAGTAGGGAACAATCAGAATGACATTTGCTGAAATGTTTGAGATTTATAACATAATAGCTTGAGCATATGTGCCAAAAAATAAAAATCTTAAATCCTATCAAATCAAGATTAATTACCAATTAAAATACTAACAAATTGTGCGGTACAGGTGGTATAACAAGCTGTCTGCCTCCATATATTGCTACAAAACAAACCGTTTTGGCGGCAACATGAAACATCATGTATCTTCTAGAATCTCACTCAGTGGGAAAACAGAAAAAAAGTGCCACTCAGTCATTTGCGGTGTGGATTTTGGCATTTCATTAAGAAGTGCTATCACAAACCTTTTTCGCTGAAAGCATATGAAACTCTTTGGAAACTGCTAAATTTGCTGGCTTTGTACTACTGCCAAAAAACCGTTGCTTCTCCCCATCATTAACGACTACATATTTATCCCTTTTTATCTTGGTGGATAGTAACCCAAGCAGTACTCCCATGGAAAGGAAAACAGTAGTTGGCTTCCTCCCCCTCCCCAGCCTTGGAGAAATTAATCCCCTGGGCTAAATTTCTCCTTTCTATTTGGCTTTGCATTTAAGTTCACTGTGGGCCAAGTGGTAATGGTAGAAAGTGTGTAACCATGATTTTGTGTCTTCAATAAAATGCTTTCTGAAAGTTGTAGAAAAATTGCTCGTGAAATTTTTGTCATTAAACCTTCTACTAGGCTAGAATAATGAGTGATGGTGTTGCTAAGTTGGCATCCAGTGAATAGTCAATTGACTATTCCGATGAATTAGTAACAATCACTACTGGTCAGTAGCATGCTCTATGTCACGCATTCTTCTAGTTTTTGGGTACACCACAATGCACAAGATAATCCCTGAACCCCTATGTAATTATTTCATTCATTTGTGTTATATAACTTTGGTTAAAGTGTCCATTATTGGAAGATGATGGAAAAGAAGTACAGAAAACAACTACTGAAATATCCGTGTACTTCAAATATCGTTGTGACGAGTAGGTAGGAGATTGAAAGCATGACTTTTTTTTTTTTTTTTTACAGTTTACAAAAGTTCAGAATTTTGGAAAATTTAACAACTCAAACTAACTTAAAAAAAAAAAATCACCAGCTTGATCTTTTTTCAAATCTGTAACTTAGGCACCCATTTTCTTAAAAGAGTAAATGTGCCTTGCCTGTTTGCATGGTGTTATAAAGCTTTCCTTTTTGGAGCCCTCATCCGTCTCCCCAATCTAAAAGAAACCCAGCAATGTGCCATTCTCTTTCTGAGATCTTGGACTGCCTTGCTCTGAGTGGTGTAATAAGCTATACCTCTTCATTTGTTCTTACAAAACAAACTTTTTAGCAGTGACATGAAATATCATGTCTCTTCTTTCTCACTCGCAGTGGGAAAAGGAAAAAAAAGTTTCCTTGGTCATTTTCTTTGTGGATTTTGGCATTTCTTTGGAAAGTGCCAGTAGGTATTCATTTTCTTATGTTGTTCTGGATGTAAGCAGCCTTCTAAGTCACAAAGCAAACTTAGTCCCTAATGGTCCTCCAGACTCAGGTCAGAAAGGTGGGAAACTTTATTTTTCTAGGCAAGGAAGTGCATGAAAAATACACTTGCAACCTGCTTGGCTTCCCCAAGTTCTCCTCTTCAGCCAGCTTCTCCTTGCAAAGAACTGCACATCAATCTGTCACTGACGGTCAGCAGCGCAGCAAAGAGCCAATGTTATTGTGAACCTACAGCGGAATGACTTGCTTCCCAGCTGGTGATCAATCTGTGTGAGACAGCAACATGTTTGCCTCTGCAAATGAGCTGGACCCCTCTGCCACATCTCTCTGCCAACTTTTGAAAGAAAGAGTCTGTTTCAATTCTTTTTGGGAATAAAGACAAAAAGTCTGTCTCCCTTTACATAACCAGCTATTGAAAAATCCATGCAGATATTCACAGCCAGTATCCTAAGGAAATTGTCTTGAGAGGTCAGGGAAGTTGCACTAAAAAAAGAAGAAAAAATATGTATGTACGGTATATACATACTCACATACATACAGGATAAATGTCTTGTTTTTCTTTAGGCAAGTTGATGTGTTCATGATACTAGTTACACCGTCTTGGGAGACTGCTCACTTATATAAAAAAAAACATCTCGGGTTTAGGATTTTTGTCGACTTCTCCAAGCTCAAGATGAAGCCAACATTATGGTGGTGTTTTGAAAAATGCGACCCCGCTTTAATTTAGGTTTATTGGTGTCGTTGTCATTATTACTCTGATTCACTGCAGTAGAATGACTAAGTCCAGACTGAAAAAAAATTCCACTGAATTAGTGCTATCAGAACACATATGATGTGTCTTGCTGGTTGTGAGAGAGACCTTTCTTAAAATTAACCAGGGTGGTGAGTGGCCAGTATAGGCCAGAAACCACGGGATAGCATAGGACTTTGAGTTGGTAGATCTTAAGAAACAACTAAGGGAAGAGTGGGTGGAAGGTTTTGTGAATGAGGAACAGAGTGGGAAGAAGAAGGGTAAGGAAGGTGTTTTTGTGTCCAGCTAGTTAAGATACAGTGCTCTGGTGTATTTGGGGTAGGTACGAATAAATTAATGGTAACAGATGAGGGAATTATTCATGAACGGAAGAGGCAAAGTGAGAACTTTGGAGAAAGGCCAAAAAGGAAAGCTGTATATCATTTGGTGGGGATTTAGTAACATGAATGTTTGTTCTTTTTAATCTGTGATCATGTTAAAATAGATAGATTCCATTTAATTGTCAGGAGCAATGGGATTTTTTGCACCTTGGCCAGGGTAGGTGGGGTACCTCATTCTCCCTGGAGAGCACAGACCTCCAGACCCATAGTGGAGCCTATAAAAATAACATATATAGTTGGAAGGAAGGGAACGCTGAAAGAACAGGATTGGGAGTTGCTATGGCCTCAAATTCTTGCTCAGCTGGGTCATTCCCCTTGAGCAGTAGAAGGGAATTCTGCATTGGTAGGGGTTACATTAGCTGAACTTAATGGTTCCTTCCAATTTCACACCGTGTGAAATTGTGACAGACTGTCCAGCATTGCTGGATTTGCAGTTCCTTCAGGACTGGGATTGTGTCTGATCAATCATTGTGTTCTCCACTTCTTTAGAGGCACAGAATAGACACTGGATGAATGAATGAATCAATCCTTAGTTCTATTCTGGCAAAGAGAAAAGATTAAACCTACAGCTGATTTCAATGTAATTTAACTATTCAGCCTCAAACATGAATAACCCCAACTCATAAGAATAGTGAATGGTACTGCTCTCTTGGGCTGGATATCTGGGCTTCCCAGCTCCCAAGTCTGCCATTGAAGGTGGTGTGCGGGGAGGATATATTACAGAAAGGCATGCTTGTCTTCTTTGATTTGAATTTCCAAGATTGGCAGTATCTTCCTAAATATCTAAGTGACTCAATAACCTCCTTTTGCTCTTTCATCTTTAAAATTATCTAGCTATCAATCTATATCCAGGGTGCCTCCCAATTTCACCTACTTTTGAGTATAAATGTATTACATGAACTTTAAAGCCCAAGGAGATTATTTTACAATTAATGTTCAAATCTCACAGGCTCCTTCTCCTTAACTATTTTTGTGACTCTAAGGAGGATATCTCACATGTCCTTAGGAATCTGAGCTGCCAATACCATAATCCCTGCTGTTCGTCTTTACCACTTTACCATCCTTGCCCCCTACCACCATGACTTCCCACCACCACTGCTGTTCACCTCTGTTCCTTCAAGATGATCAGTTAAATTTGCATATAGAAAAGCTGACTTTGGGATAATGTGGATGATGGTTAGAAAGGGGTCAAGATTAAAGGTGCAGGTGGATTGAAATAGTTCAATCATGAGATGTGATGACTTGCCCTGGAGTGGTTGGGGTGAGGAAGGATATGGAGGGAAGCAGACAGATTTGAGAGGAGATGAAATTAGTAGGGCTTAGTGATTGATTGGATTCTGGCTTATGCAGCTGCCATAGATGGCAATGCCATTTACTGATACAAGGCACACAGGAGGAGGAATGTGGACATGGAGTGAGAAGATGTTGAATTCAAACATGCTTGAGGCACTCTGGGTGTGGGGAGGCAAGTTTGGAGCTCAGTGGAGAGCTGTGAACTGGAAATTTAGATCTGAGAGTCAGCCTATAGATGGTAATCAAAGCCATGGTACTGAACCTAGATGGAGACAAGTCAGGGGCCCAGGATGGAGCTCAGAGGACCACCATTATTTATGGGAAGGGTAGTAGGAAGTACCAGCCAGAGAGATAAAAGGAAAATCAGGAGAGCATGAGTGACAAGGTCAGATGATACATTTTGACTAAATTTCAAGGGCCCTTCTCATTTTGATCTATTCTCTCCATTTTCCCTGTCTCTGCATTTGCCTGTCCGTATTCAGGTCTGCTGATTATTTTAGTACATCTTTAAGCCCCCATTTGGCCTGAGGGGGAAGTGTTCAGCCCAGCTCGAGCAGTGGAAGTGAGGGAAGCACGGAGAAGCGCTGAGACACAGGCGTGAAATCAACCCCTGGGTGCTGGTGGCGGAGGAGGCCAATCATAATGAAGTGGAAGATGGGTGGGGGGTAGCTTGGGGAAGACTGAAGAGCACGTGGAGGGGTCTCATCTTTTAAAGTATTGGAGACTATTGAAGGTTGTTTAGAATGACAATATCAGTGATTAATTGTGGAATTAACAGAGCTGTGATGTGAAGTATCATGGCTGCCAGTGACCAACTGGAAATGACTGCAGAAAATCTGGGGTGAAGCAGGAATGAGGATGGTGGCAGTGAGAATGAAAAGAAAGGAAGCAAGTTTTGGTGACATATCCTTGAGTGGAGGTGCAAAGACAGGAGATGACTCCCGGCCTTCGAGCCTGTATAACCAGTTTAGTAATGGCACCAATGACAAACCCCCAAATCCTAGAATTAGAAAACACCTTTAACAGCATCTAACTCAATGTTTCCCAATATAGGCTCTAGAGAAGTAACCCAGGTTGGAATCTGTTGGATTCCTTAAGTAATTCTCAGTTCTTTTTCTTCTGAGTTTCCTTCTTTCAGTCTTTTTCCCAGTGGGAATTTTCCAGGGTTATGGAAATGGGCTAGTTTATGCCACCACTAGACACAGCCTCCAGTTTTCCCCTATCATCCTGACCAAGATTCGAAAAATCACATATGGAGAGGAACTTCAATTACATAATACCTTTTGCCATGTGTCATGTACAGTGGGGGGCATTTGGGTGAGAATTAAAGAGGGGGAGAAAATAGTAATGTGTGAGGGGGTGCTCCAGCTCCAAGCCTTCCCACCCCCTGCCAGGTTGGCATATCCGTGGTGCTTCCTGGATAAAAATGACAAAACTTATATGGAGGAAGTTATGGTAGTGGGAGCGATTACCAGTTATTATAGTATAGAGAAGATTTGGCTTTTGGCTGAAGTCCATTTTGAAAAATGTTATCAACCATTTAACGGTTCACAGATGGGGTATCAGCCAACGGTATCGAAGGCTGCTTCATTAAAAACAAGTATGGTCGGCGGCGTTGGGTTGCGTTAAAAGAAATACTGTCTTAGCATCAAGAGAAGTAATGGTCTTGCTGTACTTTGTTGAAACATCATCCATTATGTTTGGTTCAGGTACGCATGCCACGATAAATGAACCAGATATATTATCTACAGGAGGGAACCAGGCCCCTGTGGAATCAGAAAATAATGTCGTGTGAAGTTCCTGGAAGGGTTTAGAGCCGGGGTCAGCAAACTACAGCCCGTGGGCCACATCCAGCCTGCCGCTGTTTTTGTACAGCCCAGAAGCTGAGAATGGCTCTTATATTTTTAAATGGTTGAAAAAAAAAAATCAAAAGAAGGAGAATATTCTACGACTTTGAAAATTATATGAAATTCTAATGTCATTGTCCATAGATGAGGTTTTCTGGGGGGAAATACAGCCATGCTTATTTGTTTACAACTTGTCACAGCTGCGTCTCTACTACAACAGCAGAATTGAGGAGTTGCAACAGGAAGGTACAGCCTGCCAAGCCGAAACATTTATCATCTGGCCCTTTGCAGAAAATGTGTAGCAAAACCTGGTCTAAAGCAGTGTTTCATAAACTTTACCGTGCACGTGAACCACCTGGGGCTTCTGTTAAAATACAGATTCTGATTCAGTGGGTCTGGGGTGGGGCCCTGGAGTCTTCATTTCTTATGAGATCCCAGATGATACCAAAGCTACTGGTCCTTGAACGAAAGCTGCCAGCTTTGATTTTTACCTTAGGAAGAACTTTCTAATGATTAAAGAGAAGCCACAGTAGCTGCAAGCAGAAGTTAGGCTAGGAGCATTGGAGAAGAGATTCTTAAGTTGGGAAAGTAGCTGGAACTGGATGAGTTAGATCTCTTCCCACCTTCAAAGGTGAAGAGAGGACATGAAAGTAGGAAGACAGACACTGGACGGACATGAGGCCTCGTCTAGTCTAACAGCTATGGAATAATGTTTGAATTCTCTGCTAAATGGCACAGCAGCTGGCTTACCTTGGTAGCAGAAATAACAAGCCATGGAGGCATAATGGTAAATAAGCTCATAAAGAGGAAATGTTTCTTTGTGATTTTTATAATTTAATTTGTACTTAATGATACTAGCTGAGTCAGCCTTGGATGTACTGAAAAAGCTGCAGTTGTCAGACTCCTGCAAGTTCACTCGTTCACTACGAAATCAGGTGAAAGATAATCCCTGCTGTTCTTGCTCTAGGGTTCATTTTCCCCACATCCCTTCCCCCCAGATCAGTTAATTTCAGCCTGTGAATGGATCCATACTTGTCACAGGATCTCCCAACTGCAAATCACCTTAGGCCCTGACAAGTGAATCCTCATTAATGGCTGCTTTAAGATATACTTAAAAAAAGAAAAGAAAAGAAAGAAACTAGCCATGTTGAGCAAGCCAAGAAACGCTGGAAACCGTAGCACATTTAGACAGTGGAGTGAGTCATGGAATATTTAAGCAACCTGATATTTAGCTATTGATGAATACCTTTGAAACCATAAAACTGATTAAGTTGGTAGAACTGTATATTCAAAAATTCAGTCAGTGGTTGTAGTCGTGGTCTCATATTTTTCTACCTTGAATGCTTTTCATTTCAGCTTGTCACAGGCCTTTAAAGACATGATTTATGCTTCCTAATACCCCAGGGAGGTTAAGCATTTTCATATTTATTGCACTGAAGAGCATTCTGTGATTGCTTGCCCGTCCTAAAATCAGTTTGGTTGGAAAAGGACACAAGAATTCTGACCTCGGCTCTCTATCCAAACCAGGAGTCAGCACTTGAAAAATGTGAATCAATATCTTGCCCCCAGAGTTTGCTTCATTCTGCTAACCTGGGGGGAGGAACAGGTGGTGGGAGGCAGCTCACAAACAATGCTCCTTTTCCTTCAGTAAATCCACCTGCATCCCTGCATCCCAGAGCTTGGCCACGTCAATAAAGGCCAAACATCTTTCAGCTCTTTCCGACTTTTTCAGACAGTTCTTCATCATCCACTCTGTTATGTTCATCACCATCATAATTGTTACTCTGATTATTAAAAACCAAATAATACAAAGAGTCTAGGTTCTGTCCTAAGCATGTTGGTGATCTTAACTCAATGAATTTTTCGAGTATAGGTATTTTTCAAAATCTTAATCGTTTTAGATGTCCACCCCCACTTCCTTTTTTCTTGTAATTATGTCCCAGGTTTCTTACCACTTTCACAACTAAACCAATACCTTTGTCTACTCTTTCCATTCTACCACTTCTCCTTTCTTGCACTCTTTGGGTTTATTATGGTTACTCTCTTTTGGTAAGTCGGGGGTGGGATACATTTTAAGAAAAACATTTGAAGCTCCAGAGAGGTTGTTCCATTCGGTTAACTGGATAGATTGGGTCCCTTTTGGTATAGCTTGCTTTAGAACCAGTGACTCAGTTCCCATGATTAACTATTAAAGCGCTCCTTCCCTACAGAATCTCCAGTTTTCTTCTACCCCACATACCACTGTCTTCATAATCTTTTTAAAATCCTGTTTTTGTTGCATGGCTTCAATGCTCAAAAAGTTTATTGTTTTCTTGCTATATAAAGGATAAACTTAAAATTCTGCAGGCCGGTATTTTAGATCCTTTATAATCCAACCCTAATTTTCTTCCACTCTATGTCAGTGTTTTCTATTTCAATTCCATATACGCCCTCTACAGACATATTATGGTTATAGTGCTCTTTAAGCAGTGGATATAAAACATTGTGTCATTGTGTTCTTTCTTTACAACCTTATAATCTCTGTATTTGGGGTGGCAGGATGTTTTCATGATGCAGGTAAGTAGTGATAAAAGGCAGCACATTTTTAAGTGCAAGCCAAGTCGTATAGATGAGCATCACTTAAATCCTAGTCTCTCTGTGGCTGTGCCCTTGGTTTTCCCATATCTGCATGCTATCACTGGGGTTTTCTAATCCATCCCTGTGTCTTGTATATATGCTAATTATGTCACAGTCTGTATTTCTCCACAATCCACGATCCTTATTTCCATTTTGACTCAGCATCTTCACCTGCATAACCACTTCAAATCCAGTATGTCTAAAACGCTAACTCCTTACCTTTCCCCACAAACTTGCTCTACTGCTTGTATCTCTCTCTTGGTTATTGGTGTCACCATCCAGGTTAGGCACCTGCAGCCAGTCGCTAACTCCTCCTGACGTCCTCTCTGGGACTCTCTCACGTCTTTTCTCCCATCTCCATGTCCTGATCTAAGGCCCCGTCTGCTGCCCTTGGGCGTTGCCGCCATAGCTCCTCTGGTTTCTCTGCTCCCAGACTTTCTCTGCTCCAGTCTTCTTCCCCTCTGCTGACAGAATTAGCTTCAGAAAGACAAAACTTGGCGGCTCCCCAGAAAGTTAAATATAGACTCACCATATGACCCTGCAGTTCTGCTTCTGGGTATTTACGCCAAAGAATTGAAAACAGGAACTCAAACGGATACTTGTACAACAGTGTTTCTGGCAGTATTGTTCACCCTGGCCTATGGGTGGGAACAACTCCGGGGTCTGTCAACATTGGATGGATAGACAAAATGCGATATATCCACACAATGGAATAGTATTGAGCCGTAAAAAGGAGCACAGTTCTGACACGTGCTATAGCCTGGACGAACCTTGAAAACTTTACACTCAGTGAAAGAAGCCAGACACCTAAGGACAAGCATTCTATGATTCCACTTACATGAAATATCTAGAATAAGCAAATTCATAGAGACAGAGAGGAAATTAGAGGTTACAAGGGGCTAAGGTGAAAGGGAATGGGGAGTTACAGCTTAATGAGTACAAGTTTCTGTTTGGAGTGATGAAAAAGTTTCGGTGGTGATGGCAGCACAACATTCGTGAATGTAATTAATGCCACTGACTGTACACTTAAAAATGATTTAAATGGCAAAATTTATGTTAGGTATATGTTAGTGCCATAAAACAATTTTCTTTAGGTAGAATCTAAACAAACCTGATTGTGTTTTTCTCCTGCTAAAAACCTCTAGTGGTTCCCTGTAACATTTAAGATAAAATAGCATTTAAGAGTGTACTGGTTTGAAGGTATTATGTCTCCCAGAAAAAGCCATGTTCTTTGATGCAGTCTTGTTGGGACAGACGTATTGGTGTGCATTAGGTTGGAACCATGGAGGTGTGGCCACGCCCATTCAGCGTGGGCCTTGATTAGTTCACTGGAGCTCTATAAAAGCTCAGACAGAAGGAGATCACCGCTAGCTGTAGCTGAGACAGACATTTTGAAGACAGCCGTTGGAAGCTGATGCAGGCATTTTGGAGAACGCCATTTTAAAAGGCAACCTGGGAGCAAGCAGACGACAGCCACGTGCCTTCCCAGCTACCAGAGATTTTTCCGGATGCCATTGGCCATCCTCCAGTGAAGGTACCGTTTGTTGATGGACACTTTATGGCCTTAAGACTGTAACTGTGTAGCCAAATAAAGCCCCTTTTATAAAAGCCGATCCGTTTCTGGTGTTTTGCATTCCGGCAGCATTAGCAAACCAGAACAGAGAGGTTGGCAAGTGAAAGCTCATCTGGGGCCTTCGCCAGCCTGGTGGATTCTGTCGCCACACCGAGTGCAGCAGCATCTTCACAGCTCTTTCCCTTCTTGCGTGTTGTTCCCTCTGCTTCAGATGCTCTTCCTGCCTTTTTTATCTAAAAGACAGTCATAGATTAAATACCATCTTCTGTGTAAAACTCTTTCTCTCTTTCTTGGGAGGAATTGGTCCCTTTCTTTGGAACCTCACAATACTTTGGGTGGCAATTAAAGTATTCACTATTTTGAACTTTTTCTTTTTCCATTTTATTATCTCTGATTCCTAGAAATACAATGTGTTCCTCAAGAGAAGAAACTAAGTTGGATTCGTCTTTTTGTCTCCACTGGAGTACAACAGATAGTTGTTGACTGAATGAAAGAAAGAATGTGTGATGAGCAATATGGTGGGCTGAAGACACTGGGAAAGGCTTTCTAAGAAGGATCAGCTTGACTACATCTGAAGCCACCCTTTGAGCACCTATTTGATGCACAGCCTCTCAATAAAGCTGTGAGATGGGAATTATTATAACCCTTCTTCATATCTGGAAACTAAGACTCAGGTTGAATTATTTGGTTAAGACTACATAGCTAATAAGTAAAGGAGTCATAATTTGAACCCAAATTGGGCTGGAGTCCAGGCTCAGCCTCCTCTACCATCTCTGCCATGAAATATGCAGATGTCGGAGAATAAATGTCAAGAGTGTGTTGTGAGACCCTCCACAAAGGATGGTGAGTTCATGATTATTAAAGCACTTAGGAACTTGCAAAGGAAGGCTGTGGTTTTGTAAAAGGCCAGAACTGTTTTCACAACTGGTTTCCCTGACTGCATCTGTATCTGCATGGCTTTAATATTGTCTGACTCACAAAGGAAAATTCTCGATGCAGAGTAAACCAGTTCCACTTTTCTTCCCCTAGATCTCAAGAGTATCCCATGGAGGCAAATGTTTTAAACTGCACCTGAGCTATAAACAATTTATTCTGAAGGTAACAGTGTTAGTATTGCAGTATGTAAACCTTTAGCTAATAAAAATCAAAGTAGCCTAATTTTGAAAGTACACACAAGGTTAGAGGGAAAGCTTGTAAATGTTTTCAAAGACTCAGTATTTAATTCTATCACCAGCTAGCAAAATAAATAGTCCAGCTGCTAGTTCTGAAACAGACACGTGTTGGAAATGAAATGTTAATAGCTTTAATGCATTGGTCATTAGAAATCAAAAGGAACACAAAGTACGCTTTCTAGTTTATGAGAAACAAGGTGAAAGTTCCCCAAACACATTTGTGGTTACTACATTTAAAATTGCTTCCTTGTCTTTTATTTTAGTGGCTAATATTTAGTATGGTGGACATGTGACTATGGGGCCATTTTCTTTTCTTTTTTTTTCCTATTTAGATGCAAAGGTTTAGGAGCAAATGAAGGGTGGGAATGAGGAGAACTTAAATTCTACTTTTCCATGTGTCCAAGCTGTTTGCCATAGATTGCAAGCTGCATGCCAGATTTTTTCTGAGGAATGGGAGGTTACTTTCAATAATGTGCTAAGATTGACCTGAAATATTTATCCAGCACATCTGCTTGCATGCATGGCCTTACTTGAGGAGGTTATACTGGAATTAATTAACTCTGTTTGGTACTCTGAAATGCTTGCTTCATACCTTTTACTATAATAAAACTTATAAACTCAGTTGAAACATCTTTATTTTTCCTTGAGAACTTAAACAAAAAACTAGATGCAAAAAAAAACAGAACCTGTAAAAGCAGTGTTGTCTTGCTTAAAGCAAATGTTAGAGAATAAGCATTAAAACTGGAATTTATGTCTTCAAATATTTGTTTTTAGCTTAAAATTACGGTGGGGTTGTATCTCCTTCATCCATAACAGCAATGTCATTTAAAAAATCCTGTTTTATTGTTAGAGGGAAGATCAGAAGCCTGACTAGAGGGAAGTTATATTGTGTGCTGAGGTATTCACAGCATCACAAAACATTTTGTGAAATAGATATTATCATAAGAAGACTCAAACTTCAGAAAGAAGGAAGGGGGGGTTCTGGAAATTTCTACAAGCACAGCCTTGACCCATGTTTGGAGAGACCACGGCCCCTGACACCTCAAGTTTGTTCTTGGCATTGTCGCCATTGTTGCTTAACCTGTTACTCTTAGGCAAGGCAACTTGACCTCAGCCAGTCGCTTTTCTCAGTGGGTAAGATGGGGAGGAGACCTACCTACCTTCTAGAACTCTATTCCAGTCTCAGCCTCATGATTGTGTTCTCCCTTCCTTAGGACCTACCACCCAATGGAATGCTCAGAAACTTACTATTTATCTAACACAAAATGCTGAGCGTAGTTTGTGCATAAGAGGCTCTGGTGAAATGAATGTACCAAGTCATTAAGGATTAATACACATTTTGCACAGAAACTGACCAAGTCAAAAGTACCCTTTTATGGAATATAAGAATATGAGCTGGAGAAACATTGTGCTTCATTGGATTGCATGTTCTTTTAATTATTTAGCTTTAGAAATATGACACTTTGCTACCCACAGAGCCTCCGAAAAGAACCATGCTTAAGAATACAGTAGCAACTAGCCACGTGTAGCTCCTGAGCACCGGAAATGTGGCCAGTTTCAAGTGAGATGCGCTAGAAGTGCAAAATACACAGCGAAAGATTTTGAAGACTTGGTACAAAAAAAAAAAAAGAATGTAAGATATCTTGTTAATTTTTATATTGATTACAGTTGTAATATTTTGGATACATTAGGATAAATAAAATAGATTATGAGATATATTTCTGTTTCTTTTTACTGTTTTAATATAGCAACTAGAAAATTTAAAATTGCATATATGGCTCATATATTTCTACTGAATGGTGCTGCAGGTCTAGAAATCAGACTGATCCACCCAGGATTAACATACTTTGAGAGAAATTAAGAATCATTTCTTAATCTTTCATCTTAATAGTCTCCTGATGACTAAGGAGACTACGAAAGGATTCCTTAGATTGGTGTGGATGCTGAGAGAGTTTACCTGTTGAAGGATGGCTGCCCTTCTTCCCTAATTCAGAATATTTAGAAATGTCAGAGCTAGGAAAGGTCCTTCTCTAACTAGGTGGCGAGCTCTGAAAAGTAACCAGTTCGCGGATCCTAGGAGTATAGTTTGACCTTCACGTGGTTCTAGAATACAACTGAGCTCTATTGAAAAGTAGGGGGATGTGGTCAGTAGACCCTGGAGTTGGGACTGGGTTGGAGGCAGTTTTCCTTTTTGGCAGGGGCAGCAGAGTAAGCAGGAGTAGAATTATAGCCTGCAGCAGGAAAGGAGAGGGCCCCCCCAAACAGCAGCCACCCTTCCAAGTCTATTTTAAGAAAATTAAAAGTGAGCACCTGCACCCAGGCCTCCCTCCCCAGAGACACCCCCAGCCTTGCAGGGCTGAGGGCCCCTGGCGGGTGTACTCCCTTCCACACCCACTTAGCAGCAGCCCCCTGGCTGGGAAGTTCACTGTGTCTGCAGGCCCCCGTTGCCACAATTATTGTTTTGGTCAGTGCATCAGTTACAAGTTACATAGGTTTTGCGTGGCCCACCCCTAACCCTGTTTTCCACCATAAACACCATTACTTTTAGGGTGTGATTTTGCAGGATGCGTGCGGTCTTTCAGGAACACACATCATGTTGTAGCAGAGATACCCAAATGGGCTTTGTCCTTCTCCTTCGACAGACAAGTCTTAGGATGCCAGGGTGATTGCTACAGCCAGAGTGGGAAGATGTGTTCGGCATCACACAGTAGGCTCAGATTCTGATTTTTGTCCCTGGTGATCAGGTATGGCTGAATTAATCCTGTTCCTCTTAAGTTGTGGTTGAAGTAAGTCTTGTGGGCCACCTGGGAACCAGTCTACCACGTATATGTATACACATTATTTCTATGGGGGAAATGTAGTCTGGCATTCTTTAAAATTTTTTTTTCTAAATATTTAAAAAAACAAATTTATTTCTCATTCATTTAAACCCCAAATGGATGTTCCTTCTTAAGTGCCAACTCTTCTCCAAGTGATAATTCAGGGATTCAGGTTCCTTCCAACCTTGTCTTTCTCTATTTTTTTCTTTCTTTAAAAAAAAAAATTATTATCGTAACATATATAAAATATAAAACTTGTCATTTTAACCATTTTTAAGTTTACAGTTCAATGATATTAATTACATCACAATGTTGCACAACCATCACCACCGTCTGTTAACCAAAATGTTTTCATCACCCAAAACAGAAACTGTGTTCCTATTAAGCAATAACTCCCCTCCCCTCTAACCCCAGCCCCTGGTAACCTCTAATCTACTTTCTGTCTCTATGAATTTGCTTATTCTGTATATTTCATATAAGTGGAATCATACAGTGTTTATCCTTTTGTGTCTGGTTTATCTCATTCAACACAGGTTCATCCATGTTGTAGCATTTATCAAAAGTTCATTCCCTTTTGAGTAATAGTATTCTAAATATTATGGAACAATAATGTTCTAGAATAATATATTATTCCATTGCACTATATGATAACATATTGTTCCAATGAATAATATATCATATGTATTAATATATTACATTTTATTATGTTAGTCCAATGAATAATATTCCATAGTATTTTGTTTATCCATTCATCTGTTGATAGACACTTGGGTCATTTCCAACTTCCAGCTTTTGTGAATAATGCTGCAATGAACATTAGTGTACAAGCAATTGTTTTGAGCCCTTGTCTTCAGTTCTCTGGGGCATATACCTCGGAGGAATTGCTATATCATATGGTAATTCTGTGTCTTTAACTATTCTGGCAGTTTTGAGTTCTAAACAACCAGATCACTACTTTTGAAATTCCTTCTGCTTAGAAGTTGGCAAATGCCTATAAACCTATAGAGAAAAAAAGTCCTTCACCTCCACCACCACTTCACCTCCACCACCACTTAACAAAGAGAAAATAGGAAATGTGACCTTGAAGAAGCTGAAGGTAGTTGTGAAGATCACAGAAATTAGAAGGTAATTAGTGGTAAAATATGGATTTCAGGCTTTCTACTTCTTACCTAATAAATATACCTAGACATAACTTATTTTGAATTATTTTGTTTTCTTGGTTCAGAATTTCAGAAAACCTTCAGATAATATATTTCCCCCTCCAGGAGTTCTTTATTGACATGGAAGACATCTTTCAAAATGTAGAAATTCAGGATTTTCGGTCTACTTTGACACTTTATCAAAAAAAAGACAAATTGTCTGGGTTCTGGTTAACAGGGATCCTTTTAGTTGTTGACTGATCCTACTTGAGAAGAGAAAATAATTATTACAGGGTAAAGGTTGTGACCTTGAAGCCATATTTTGGCCGTGTGTGTGAGAGAGAGAGACAGACAGGCAGACAGGCAGCCTCCCTCTATGTAAGTCTAGGCTTTTAGATGTGTGTACTGAGTTTCTTTTTGTCTGGGCTGAACTCTAACTCCAGTAAACCCTGAGAATCTGAAATGAGTAGGACAACATTAGTAGATTATCTCAGAGAGTTTTCCATGCTTAGTATAAAGCAGGCGAAGCTATACCATTTACTTATCACTTAGCTAGAAAGAAGAACTAAATCCTGCACTGCAATTGTTTTGCTAGTATTATTGCAATAGCATCTTAGTAACAGGAAATTTTGATCATAATGGTTCCTAATGAAAGTTTTGGAAATGGTTTGCTTTTCACTGTTAAAATATCTAGGTGGTGCTATTTAAAGTCCATGCATTGCATTATTAGCATTATTAAGTGCAGTTATTATGTGAAGTGCCCCCACCTCGTTTCGGGTACACGTCTTTGTTTTAATGACAGTGAGTGGAATCATGTCATTTATCACACAGATATTAATAGTATATGTAATTTTAAAACCCAATGAATATATGAGATATGGATAATTAGCCTATTGAAAAGAAAGAACCTGGATGGGAAGGGGATGATAAATGAGAAGTTTTTGAAATTTCATAAAAGGGTGATTGATGATTCTTAAAGATGTTTTTTCTCTGCAGAACATTGGATGATAGAGGGTTTCAGACAGACAGCCAGCTTTTGTTAGAAAGAGCATACACGAGGCCAGATTTACTCACTATTTATACACAGGATTTGAAAAACATACTTTCCCTTCATCAGAAACCATCCACCCTAATGCCACCCCATTCATGAATCTTTTCCTGTGCTTTCCCTGTTGGATATGATCTCCTCATCCTTTAAACCCCATAGCACTTTGTACCTCTCTTATGTCATGTGATATCCTTTGCTTTGAATTATTTACAGTTATTTCTGAACTTGTTTCCTCTCTACTAAATTTCAGGCCCCTTAAGGGTCAGGGACAGTCATAGCTTTGCCTCCTTGGTTGAGGTACAAAGTGCTCTGAACGATGATATTTTCAGTTTTGGACTGGGTGCTCAGTAACTTTGGAAAAAAAATACACTGAAAATATCCATCATGTCCACAATGGCATGCCTAGGATGCACCTAGGAGAAACTAATACTGGGCATAGGCTTGATAATGGACCAGGCTGACCCAGAGGGATGAGGACTAAGGATCTGGAACCAGAGTTTCATGGTGGGAGAAGGAGGGATTCAGGAAGAATGGAGATCTTAGCTCAGGTGAGGAGGGAAGGTCTAAAAGGAGGCCTCAGGCAGAGAGAGAGCCTGGTGGGAGAAGGAGGGATTCAGGAAGAACGGAGATCTTAGCTCAGGTGAGGAGGGAAGGTCTAAAAGGAGGCCTCAGGCAGAGAGAGAGCCTGGAAGGCAGGGTCGGTGTTGGAGTGGGCAGGTACTCATTCTAGCAGTTGACCAAAACTAAAGCAGCCAGTTATGGGGACCCAGCCAAAGGGAGTAGGGTTCAGGGACAGAAAGGATTGGGATAGTAAGGCAGAGCTCCAATCTTGCAGGGACCCAGAACAAAGCAGAAGTTTAAGCCGCAAGGGATGGGCAAGCTCCTGGTACTGGGGCACAAAGGGAAGGGGCTTAGTTATCAGACCTTTGTGGCAGAGAACAGGGTGTAAAGTCACGATGGACCCATGGGCAAACATGCCCTGCTGCCCAGCTGCCCTGCTGCTGTTCTCTTTTCATGGCTCAAGCTCAGGACTGGTGCCCAAGCCCCAGTTGGGCATCAGGGCTCCAGCCTGAAATCTTGGGGCATCACCCAGCCAGGAAGCCCAGGGTGTTGCTATCGTTGAGGGATGGGGAAAATACAGTCTTGGAGCAGTTCTTTCTCGGCCTGTGCTAGGCAGCAGTTTTATGAGGTCAGCGCATCTGGAAAATGTTTAGGGACCATCCGGATACGTAGATATACCCTACAAACCAGCCTGTCATAGATGACTTGTGTGTTGAAGCCAAAGTCACCGCTATACCTAGCTCTCTGGCAACAGAAGATTTGCAGTGGCCTGTGTCTGACAGATGTGGCACACTTTTCAATAATAATTTAGGATCAGAACCAAGGATGTCGGACATGGAAGGCCATCTTAAAAGATTGTCTCGTGCAGTGTCTGGTTTCTTGGCAGATAAATATCTAACCTATGGTAGGGGAATTCTCTTTTTTTCTTTGGAGAATCACTGACCTGCAAAAGTAAAAAAAAAAAAAAAAAGAAAAAGTATATATATACATATATATTTCAAAGCTCATTGAAATATATAGCTTATTTTAGGTTTCAGTATAGGATTTCATTATTTTTTCCTTAAAATATATTTATTAGATTGCTTTTTCATTTTTTTCTTCTAAATACAAAGCTTTTTAAAAAAGAAAAATAAGTGGACCATAATTTTCTTAAATTCAGTTAACACATTTAAAAGAGAATAAAGAAATGATGTATAAGGTTACAAATTTCAGAGAGTTTAGAAAGGTACATGATGAAAAGTAAGAGTTTCTTGTAATTCTGAGGGAAAATTTATGCATATCCATATATATGTACTTATTAATGGGTTACTTTTTATGTAAAAGGGGATATATACCACACGTACTATATGCCTTTGCTTTCTTTTAACCTAATGAACCCCAGAGATCTTTCCATATCAACACGTACCTGGTTCTTCTTAGAAGCTGCATGGTATTGACCATAGTTTAACTTCCAGTGATAGACATTTTCTTGCTGGCATTTTTCTGTTCTAAATAATGCTGCCATGACCGTGCCCAAGCTGGTTCTCAAAACCACCGCTTCTGAAGGTCGGGGAGTGATATAACCCAGGGGTCAGCAGAGGTTTCCAGTAAAGGACCAGATAGTAAATACTTCAACTTTGTGGGCCAGGCCACATGGTCTCCGCTGAAACTTTCCACCTCTGAGGTTGGAGTGCAAAAGCAGCCCATTGTCAGTATGTTAGTGAACGAACATGGCTGTATTCCAATAAAATTTACTTACAGGAAGAGACGATGGGCCAGATTTGGCCCTGGGCTATATTTGCCAACCCCTCGGATAATCTGAAAAATAATTTTGATAGTAATGCAAAGGTTGGATTAGATCGGTATATGGATTAGGGAGGTGTAAGGACTCGAAGCACAGGAACTGGGTAGGAGGCTCCTTGCAATAGTCCAAGGGTGTTTCTTCACTGCAGCAGAGCTCACAAACTGCACTGAGAAGCTGGTGAAACTATGGGCCCTTTCACTCTCCAGATTTATTTCTGTGCTCGCACATAAATTTTTGCATATAATAATGCCTGTCCACAATCCCACATGGAGAGCCCCTGTTATAATTCAATAAGATGAGAGTTCAATAAGGTGGCAAAAAGGAAGGAGGGAGTCCAGGGTTCTGAGGAATTTTCAGTACTGTAGCAAAGTCAATAAGATGATGCCTAAAATAAGCCATTGGAATTTCCAATTAAGTCACTGATTGCATCAGCAGGAACAGTGTCTCTAGATAACACAGCCACAAGCCCCGTTGTAATGGGTTGAGAGAGTAGGGATTCAAGTCCTGGAGGCAGAATTGAAGACTAGCCTCTCACAAGAGTTGGTGTTGAAGGAAAGGAGGAAACTTAAAAAGTATGAAGGTTGACGGCTGGTTTTTTAATAGGAGGGGAAAATTTGAGCCTGTTTGTAGGCTGAGGAAAGAGCTGGAACTGAGAAGTTGAAGATACAGGCGAGAGCTGTGAGTGGGGCAAGGTCCAAAGGAGGTGGGGCCTAGTGGGATCCCACAGACACGAGGGATTGGAGGAGGGAGGATGCACAGAGTGCTTTTCTAATGGGCCTCTTTTCCCTGCACCTGCTGAGAATGGGAAGGGGCTGGGTGTGGAAAAGGGCTAGGAGAGTTGCAGGGTTTGGGGCAAGTGGGCAGGGATTTTTGAGAGTCCCTGGTGGCTGGTATTGAGTGCAGTTGATAAGTCCTTAGAGGACTCATTCAGTCAATAACCGTTTACTGAGTGTGTTCTGCGTGCCATGGGTTTCCCCATCTCGGAATACCCATAGAGATGGTACTTTCTACTTTCTCAACAAGAATGTTGTGTGAGTGAGTATGAGAAGTGTTACTGCTTCTCCATCTGTGCAGCCCAACACTCATTACAAAAGGGATCCAAGTGGGTTCAACAGGTTGATTCATAATAGTTTCTTTTATGCACAAGTTACTACAGTAGATAGACAAATGGACAGTAAGGGTGGCCTTAGCACAACTGGTGGAAAGGTAACAGATCCTAATGTAAAATGTCCATACACAGGTAATTTCTAATTCATCTGAAGTTTTTGTGAATCCTATGAAATTTAGCAGCTGGACTGGATATACCCATTCCCCCTGGGTTTTTGTTTGTTTGTTTTCTTTTGCATGTTTTGTTTTATTTTTAAGGAAAAATCAGATTGTGTAAGAGCAACATAGAGCTCTCTTTCCAAATACAGTTCAGAGCATGCAAACAGTCTTACCAGTGGAGGTGTAAGTGGGTTCTTTAAGTTTAGGGTCAGTCCTGGGACCCTACTGTTTATGCACCCAGTGACTAATGCCCTGGTAACAGAAAGGCTTTCAGTACCCAAGGTGAGAAGCCCTTCGCATTCTTGGATACAGCATTCTTGATGCTGAATATCTAGCCTCTATTTGTAGTCTGTTGCTGCTGAAATGCAGCTTCCTTCTTTCTTTCTCGTGTGCGTGATCCTTGCTGAGGTCACATATTTTCTGGAATCCGTGTTGCATGTGCCCTCATTGAAAAGGTGACTGATTATTAACAAGCTTTCATAAGGTAAGTTAGGGACCATTAATTCTCAATTAAAACACTTTCTTGAAATCAGAAAAATGGGAAGAGCGTGGCAAGAAGGCAGGCTCTGAAGAGAAAATAGTCCATTGCATTTTTTTTTTAATCATCATTTTATTGAGATATATTCACATACCACGCAGTCATACAAAACAAATTGTACTTTCGATTGTTTACAGTACCATTACATAGTTGTACATTCATCACCTAAATCAATCCCTGACACCTTCATTAGCACACACACAAAAATAACAAGAATAATAATTAGAGTGAAAAAGAGCAATTGAAGTAAAAAAGAACACTGGGTACCTTTGTCTGTTTGTTTCCTTCCCCTACTTTTCTACACTTCCATCCATAAACTAGACAAAGTGGAGTTTGGTCCTTATGGCATTCCCAATCCCACTGTCACCCCTCATAAGCTACATTTTTATACAACTGTCTTCGAGATTCATGGGTTCTGGGTTGTAGTTTAATAGTTTCAGGTATCCACCACCAGCTACCCCAATTCTTTAGAACCTAAAAAAGGTTGTCTAAAGTGTGCGTAAGAGTGCCCACCAGAGTGATCTCTCGGCTCGTTTTGGAATCTCTCTGCCACTGAAGCTTATTTCATTTCCTTTCACATCCCCCTTTTGGTCAAGAAGATGTTCTCCATCCCACGATGCCGGGTCTACATTCCTCCCCGGGAGTCATATTCCACGTTGCCAGGGAGATTCACTTCCCTGGGTGTCTGATCCCACGTAGGGGGGAGGGCAGTGATTTCACCTTTCAAGTTGGCTTAGCCAGAGAGAGAGGGCCACATCTGAGCAACAAAGAGGCATTCAGGAGGAGACTCTTAGGCACAAATACAGGGAGGCCTAGCCTCTCCTTTGCAGCAACCGTCTTCCCAAGGGTAAAACTTATGGTAGAGGGCTCAACCCATCAAACCACCAGTCCCCTATGTCTGTGGTCATGTTAGCAACCATGGAGGTGGGGTAGGCGAATACCCCTGCATTCTCCACAGGCTCCTCAAGGGGGCACTACATCTTTTTTTTTTTTTCCTTGTTTGTCTTTTCTTTTCTTTTTTTTTTTTTAACTTTCCCTTCTTTTTTAAATCAACTGTATGAAAAAAAAAGTTAAAAAGAAAACAAACATACAATAAAAGAACATTTCAAAGAGACCATAACAAGGGAGTAAGAAAAAGACAACTAACCTAAGATAACTGCTTAACTTCCAACATGTTCCTACTTTACCCCAAGAAAGTTACATAATATAGCAACATTTCAGTGAACTTGTTCCTACTACATCCATCAGAAATTAACAGACCATAGTCATTTCTGGGCATCCCCAGAACGTTAAATAGCTTATCTGTTCTTCTTGGATTATTGTTCCCCCTTCCTTAATTGCTCTCTACTGCTAGTTCCCCTACATTCTACATTATAAACCATTTGTTTTACATTTTTCAAAGTTCACATTAGTGGTAGCATATAATATTTCTCTTTTTGTGCCTGGCTTATTTCGCTCAGCATTATGTCTTCAAGGTTCATCCATGTTGTCATATGTTTCACCAGATCGTTCCTTCTTACTGCCGCGTAGTATTCCATCGTGTGTATATACCACATTTTATTTATCCACTCATCTGTTGAAGGACATTTGGGTTGTTTCCATCTCTTGGCAATTGTGAATAATGCTGCTATGAACATTGGCGTGCAGATATCTGTTCGTGTCACTGCTTTCCGATCTTCCGGGTATATACCGAGAAGTGCAATCGCTGGATCGAATGGTAGCTCTATATCTAGTTTTCTAAGGAACTGCCAGACTGACTTCCAGAGTGGCTGAACCATTATACAGTCCCACCAACAATGAATAAGAGTTCCAATTTCTCCGCATCCCCTCCAGCATTTGTAGTTTCCTGTTTGTTTAATGGCAGCCATTCTAACCGGTGTTAGATGGTATCTCATTGTGGTCTTAATTTGCATCTCTCTAATAGCTAGTGAAGCTGAACATTTTTTCATGTGTTTCTTGGCCATTTGTATTTCCTCTTCAGAGAACTGTCTTTTCATATCTTTTGCCCATTTTATAATTGGGCTGTCTGTACTATTGTCATTGAGTTGTAGGATTTCTTTGTATATGCAAGATATCAGTCTTTTGTCAGATACATGGTTTCCAAAAATTTTTTCCCATTGAGTTGGCTGCCTCTTTACCTTTTTGAGAAATTCCTTTGAGGTGCAGAAACTTCTAAGCTTGAGGAGTTCCCATTTATCTGTTTTCTCTTTTGTTGCTTGTGCTTTGGGTGTAAAGTCTAGGAAGTGGCCTCCTAATACAAGGTCTTGAAGATGTTTTCCTACATTATCTTCTAGGAGTTTTATGGTACTTTCTTTTATATTGAGATCTTTGGTCCATTTTGAGTTAATTTTTGTGTAGGGGGTGAGGTAGGGGTCCTCTTTCATTCTTTTGGATATGGATATCCAACTCTCCCAGCCCCATTTGTTGAAAAGACCATTATGGCTCAGTTCGGTGACTTTTGGGGCCTTATCAAAGATCAGTCGGCCATAGATCTGAGGGTCTATCTCTGAATTCTCAATTCGATTCCATTGATCTATATGTCTATCTTTGTGCCAGTACCATGCTGTTTTGGCAACTGTGGCTTTATAATAAGCTTCAAAGTCAGGGAGTGTAAGTCCTCCCACTTCGTTTTTCTTTTTTAGAGTGTCTTTAGCAATTCGAGGCATCTTCCCTTTCCAAATAAATTTGATAACTAGCTTTTCCAAGTCTGCAAAGTAGGTTGTTGGAATTTTGATTGGGATTGCATTGAATCTGTAGATGAGTTTGGGTAGAATTGACATCTTAATGACATTTAGCCTTCCTATCCATGAACATGGAATATTTTTCCATCTTTTAAGGTCCCCTTCTATTTCTTTTAGTAGAGTTATGTAGTTTTCTTTGTATAGGTCTTTTACATCTTTGGTTAAGTTGATTCCTAGGTACTTGATTTTTTTAGTTGCTATTGAAAATGGTATCTTTTTCTTGAGTGTCTCTTCAGTTTGTTCATTTCTAGCATATAGAAACATTACTGACTTATGTGCATTAATCTTGTATCCCGCTACTTTGCTAAATTTGTTTATTAGCTCTAGTAGGTGTATCGTTGATTTCTCAGGGTTTTCTAGATATAAGATCATATCATCTGCAAACAATGACAGTTTTACTTCTTCTTTTCCAATTTGGATGCCTTTTATTTCTTTGTCTCGCCGGATTGCCCTGGCTAGCACTTCCAGCACAATGTTGAATAACAGTGGTGACAGCGGGCATCCTTGTCTTGTTCCTGATCTTAGAGGGAAGGCTTTCAGTCTCTCACCATTGAGTACTATGCTGGCTGTGGGTTTTTCATATATGCTCTTTATCATGTTGAGGAAGTTTCCTTCAATTCCTACCTTTTGAAGTGTTTTTATCAAAAAGGGATGTTGGATTTTGTCAAATGCTTTTTCAGCATCTATTGAGATGATCAATTGATTTTTCCCTTTCGAGTTTTTAATGTGTTGTAATACATTGATTGTTTTCTTATGTTGAACCATCCTTGCATGCCTGGAATGAACCCCACTTGGTCATGGTGTATGATTTTTTTAATGTGTCTTTGGATTCGATTTGCAAGTATTTTGTTGAGGGTTTTTGCATCTATATTCATTAGGGAGATTGGCCGGTAGTTTTCCTTTTTTGTAGCATCTTTGCCTGGTTTTGGTATTAGATTGATGTTAGCTTCATAAAATGAGTTAGGTAGTGTTCCATTTTTTTCAATGTTTTGAAAGAGTTTGAGTAAGATTGGTGTCAGTTCTTTCTGGAAAGTTTGGTAGAATTCCCCTGTGAAGCCATCTGGCCCTGGGCATTTATTTGTGGGAAGATTTTTGATGACTGATTGGATCTCTTTGCTTGTGATGGGTTGGTTGAGGTCTTCTATTTCTTCTCTGGTCAGTCTAGGTTGTTCATATGTTTCCAGGAAATTGTCCATTTCTTCTACATTATCCAGTTTGTTGCCATACAGTTGTTCATAATATCCTCTTATAATTTTTTTAATTTCTTCAGGATCTGCAGTTATGTCACCTTTTTCATTCATTATTTTGTTTATATGGGTCTTCTCTCTTTTTGATTTTGTCAGTCTAGCTAGGGGCTTGTCAATCTTGTTGATCTTCTCAAAGAACCAACTTTTGGTGATATTTATCCTCTCTATTGTTTTTTTGTTCTCTATGTCATTTATTTCTGCTTTAATCCTTGTTATTTCTTTTCTTGTACTTGGTTTAGGATTGGTTTGCTGTTCATTTTCTAGCTTCTTCAGTTGATCCATTAGTTCTTTGATTTTGGCTCTTTCTTCCTTTTTAATATATGCGTTTAGTGCTATAAATTTCCCCCTTAGCACTGCTTTTGCTGCATCCCATAGGTTTTGGTATGTTGTGTTCTCATTTTCATTCGTCTCTATATATTTAGCAATTTCTCTTGCTATTTCTTCTTTAACCCACTGATTGTTTAGGAGTGTGTTGTTTAACCTCCAGGTATTTGTGAATTTTCTAAGTCTCTGATGGTTATTGACTTCTAATTGTATTCCATTGTGGTCAGAGAATGTGCTTTGAATAATTTCAATCTTTTTAAATTTATTGAGGCTTGTTTTATGTCCCAGCATATGATCTATTCTGGAGAAAGTTCCGTGAGCACTAGAAAAGTATGTGTATCCTGGTGATTTGGGATGTAATGTCCTGTAGATGTCTGTTAAATCTAATTCATTTATCAGATTGTTTAGGTTTTCAATTTCCTTATTGGTCTTCTGTCTGGTTGATCTATCTATAGGAGAGAGTGATGTGTTGAAGTCTCCCACAATTATTGTGGAAACATCAATTGCTTCCTTTAGTTTTGCCAATGTTTCTCTCATGTATTTTGTGGCACCTTGATTGGGTGCATAGACATTTACGATTGTTATTTCTTCTTGCTGAATTGCCCCTTTTATTAGTATGTAGTGGCCTTCTTTGTCTCTCAAAACATCCCTGCATTTGAAGTCTATTTTATCTGAGATTAATATTGCTACACCTGCTTTCTTTTGGCTGTAGCTTGCATGAAATATTTTTTTCCATCCTTTCACTTTCAGTTTCTTTGTGTCCCTGTGTCTAAGATGAGTCTCTTGTATGCAACATATTGATGGTTCATTTTTTTTGATCCATTCTGCGAATCTATATCTTTTAATTGGGGAGTTTAATCCATTTACATTCAATGTTATGACCGTGAAGGCATTTCTTGAATCGGCCATCTTATCCTTTGGATTATGTTTGCCATATTTTTCCCTCTCTCTATTAATATCCTTTATTGTACCCATACCGAATCTCTTTAGTACTGAACCTTTCTCCAAGTCTCTCTGTCCTGTCTTTGTTTCTCTGTCTGTAGGGCTCCCTTTAGTATCTCCAGTAGGGCAGGTCTCTTGTTAGCAAATTCTCTCAGCATTTGTTTGTCTGTGAAAAATTTAAGCTCTCCCTCAAATTTGAAGGAGAGCTTTGCTGGATAAAGTATTCTTGGCTGGAAATTCCTCTCACTCAGAATTTTAAATATATCGTGCCACTGCCTTCTCGCCTCCATGGTGGCTGCTGAGTAGTCACTACTTAGTCTTATGCTGTTTCCTTTGTATGTGGTGAATTGCTTTTCTCTTGCTGCTTTCAGAACTTGCTCCTTCTCTTCTATGTTTGACAGTGTGATCAGTATATGTCTCGGAGTGGGTTTTTTTGGATTTATTCTATTTGGAGTTCGCTGAGCATTTATGATTTGTGTATTTATGTTGTTTAGAAGATTTGGGAAGTTTTCCCCAACAATTTCTTTGAATACTCTTCCTAGACCTTTACCCTTTTCTTCCCCTTCTGGGACACCAATGAGTCTTATATTCGGACGTTTCATATTATCTATCATATCCCTGAGGTCCATTTCGAGTTTTTCAATTTTTTTCCCCATTCTTTCTTTTATGCTTTCATTTTCCATTCTGTCATCTTCCAGGTCACTGATTCGTTGTTCAACTTCCTCTAGTCTTGTACTATGAGTGTCCAGAATCTTTTTAATTTGGTCAACAGTTTCTTTAATTTCCATAAGATCATCCATTTTTTTATTTAGTCTTGCAATGTCTTCTTTATGCTCTTCTAGGATCTTCTTGATTTCCTTCATATCCCGTACTATGGTCTCATTGTTCATCTTTAGTTCTTTGAGTAGCTGCTCTAGGTGCTGTGTCTCTTCTGGTCTTTTGATTTGGGTGCTTGGGCTTGGGTTAGCCATATCGTCTGGTTTTTTCATATGCTTTATAATTTTCTGTTGTTTTTGGCCTCGTGGCATTTGCTGAACTTGATAGGGTTCTTTTAGGGTTTGTAGACCAGTTGAAGTCCTTATCTCTAATTTATCAGATCTACAGCTTCGTGGAGTACACTTTCTCTAACTAACCAGCAGGTGGCGTCCATGAGCCACCTGTTCTCCACAAGCCAGATCTCCCTTGCTTAGCCTTTTTGGTGAGTGGGGGAGTGAGTCTTGTGGGGCCCAATTGGTGTACCAAGCTTGCGTGTGTAGTTGGTGTTGCCTGCCCTGTATGTGGGGCGTGTTTCTGGGCAGTCGGGGAGGGGGGGTGGCCCTAACAATCAAATCTCCCTGATGATCCTAGAGTTTTAAAGCTGCTGCAATAGTCTAATCCTTCAGTTCAGTCCTGCCACAGTTTGTCTCTGCCACTGACCCACAAGTCTTTGGTACTGGCGTATGGCTCCTGAGACTTGCAAGTGGGCCCCTCTTCCAGGCTGTGCACCCCGGGTCCTCTGTTGAGGGATGACTGTGCTATGTCACAGGTGAGTGCCGTCCCCCCAGGGCAGTTCTGGGCTGCTGGGCTGTGTTGGGAGGCTCCCAGTCTGCTCAAATGATGGCTGAATGGGGCTCTGTTAATTCACACTGCTCCCCCTTCCCAGCTCTGGGACATTCAGCTGAGGTTGCAGGGAAGGCTAATGTCCACGCCCAGTTTTGTGGTGTGTGCCTGTTATTTGAAGCACTTCCGTCACACTGGGTTGTCTGGGGCAGCTCTGGGCTATGGGGCTGGCGATGGGCAGGAGTGTTTCCTGTCCACCAGGATGGTGGCTGTGAGCGGACACCCCCCTTTTCTTGGGAAGTTGTGTTGTTTAGTGAATTTTCTCAGCCACTGGATTATTGCCTTTTGTCTCAGAGCTCTCTTATTTCTGCTCTTGACTTGACGTGCCCAAATTTCAATTCTTTGAAGCTTTCTGTATTGAGCTTCTTAGAGTAATTGTTTTAGAAAAAGCAAAAAGGATTTAAAAAAAAAAAAAAAAAAACGGCCCTCCTCAGAGATCTAATGGGTTATTGAAATGCTAATAGACAAAGCAACCAGGGCCATTAAGGAAAGGTGCACAGGGCAGAGAGATCAGCTTTGCTTCGGGATTTGCATATGCACCTCAAGGCCTGATCTCCGCCCTTCCCCTTTCTGTGTTCACCAGAACTCCAAAAATCCTCTGCTTTTATTTTGGAGTTTTTCGTGTTGTTTTTTTTCTATGCCTGTCTCCTCTCTGCTGGGCTGGCTGCTCTCAGAGTCTCTGGTGTCTGGTCTCAGTCTATCTATGGTTGGAGTTTGAATCAGTAGAATGAGTTTCCGATAAGAGCAGCCACTGCAATTCTCCCTTCTCCTTCCCGGAGCTGACAGCCCCTCCTCCCCCGGGACTGAGCCTGGCAGGGAGGGGCGCGGGTCCCCTGGCCGCAAAAACTTACAGATTTCGCTGATCTCAGCAGTTCCACGTTTTCATGAGTGTTGTATGAAGTATGCCCAAAGACAGATTGCTCTGTGGTGTCCAGTCCACGCAGTTCCTGGCTTTTTACCTACTTTCCTGGAGGAGTAACTAAAACATACAGCTCACCAGTCTGCCATCTTGCCCCGCCTCTCAGTCCATTGCATTTTACATCTTGAATAAATCCTCTTGAATTTACCTCTTCTGGTATATTACTAGAACTCATCTCCTGAAGGGGGGATTTACCTTATATTTTTTTCTAGGGCCTCATTTTTCTTAGGGTAATATTTGTAGTATTGACTCAATCTTTAGGAATCTCTGAAAATATGTTGCTATTTAGTGGAGGAATCGATCAATTTAATCACTTATGACATGTACACTTTTTTTTTCTTCATAGTCAGTGCTTTCAAAATGTAGCATTTCTCTCTGGGGAAGCAGAAAGAACAAAATCAACACTGAGATTATTCTAGATTCTATGGCCATAAATTAATAAATATTCATGTAATATTTAATAAATGTGAAGAACCACAATAGCTGTGATGGGTGATAAAAAGGAAGTGTTAAGATGCAGTTATTTCCCTTGAGAAGCCTAACTGTAGCAAGGGATTTGGTATTAGATTTATTTCTACTACCTGAAAAGTAGTCATTGGTCAGTATTGCATGCTGAGAACCTGAGTACTTAGCAGTGTACTTGACAACAGGGATGTTGGGAGAAAATTATAAAATAATTGTCTGATTCTTCAAAGACTTTACATTATAGTCGGGGAGGGACGACAACACTCGTAAAACAATCAGCAGTTTATACATTTCTGTGTATAGCACTAAGCTGCACAGGTACATTAAGTTGGATTTTTTTTTTTTCCTAAGGGTTGGGAAGTTATAGATGGCATGGAGGTTAGGAAGATCTTATTTGTAGTGATAGACAATTTTAGATTTAGATATGTTAGCTCAGGCAGTGGTTCTCAAATTTTGCTGCATGTTACAAACACCTGGGGAGTTTTAAAAAATCTTAATGTCCAGGCTGTACCCCAGACCAGTTGAGTCAGAATTTTGGGATGTGAAAAGTTAGAAGTGGAAGACAGCAGCAACAGGTTAGCATGTGTTCTGGGGATTTGTTAGAGGAGGTTTCAAAGACGAGGTGTTCAACCTGTTTCATAAGCCCTGGTGAGGCTGTGTAAGATGATCAAGAAAAGTCTGTGCTTTTGTAATAGTTGCATCATGAGGTCCTTAACAAGAGAACAGTTTTACTTGGGTGCATTGGGTTAGAAGGCTGGTTCTGAGACCTTATCTGAGGCTCTGAGGCTGCAGGTGCCACACAAGACACTTCACGCCAGGAGTTGGTCAGTGAAAGGAAGGTACAAACTAGGACTGGAGAGAACAAGGTCAAGTAAATGATCTCGAGGTTTTGTTTCATAATAAGGTTAAGACATGAAGAAAGACATGAGTGTTTTTGTGCAGGAGGAAAGAGGCCTGGAGAAAGGGGGAAAGGATGGAAGATGCTAGAAGAGTCTATTGCCCACTTCCCTCATCCACAAATACTTTTAAGGCCTATTGGTTTTTCCTTGGGTTGTGGGGAGGGCTGGAATGCAGAATTCAGACATCAGGTGTCAAATCAAATCAAAGCAAGCGTCAAACGTTATGTTTGGCGACTGGGCGAGAAGATTTATAACAGATACGAACAGATAACTGGTTTTCATAGTTGACTGTGGTTAGAGCTGTCTAACCTTGTCACGCCCTGGCTGTGAGTTAAGGTTCTGATCGAGCACTTCAGAAGTAAGATAGTGCTCTCGCTGTGCAAATTCACTTCAAGCAAGTCCCCAGCCCAAGTGTGGTCGCTGGACCAGCACCAATCCTTGAACTGTTTGTCACCAGTTCACGACGAGGCGGGTACAAAGATAGAGAGTAACAATTCAGAAACTTTTATAGCATTTCGTCATTGCCATGACATCCATCGTGCACTATTAGTGGGCTTGCATTTTGTGTCTTTTATTTCATTTTTTTAAGTAATGGATTTCTGTTGTATTTTGCAAAAGCACTGGTTGGCAAAAGGGGGATGCAAAATGAAATGAAATAAAGTTTCAGTGGCTGAGAGATTTCAAATGGAGTCGAGAGGTCACGCTGGTGGGCATTCTTACGCGCTATATAGATAACACTTCTTAGGTTTTAATGTACTAGAATAGCTAGAAGTAAATACTTGAAACTGTCAAACTCCAACCCAGTAGTCTGGACTCCTGAAGATGACTGTATAATAATGTAGCTTACAAGAGTGACAGTGTGATTGTGAAAACCTTATGGATCACACTCCCTTTATCTAGTGTATGGATGGACAAATGGAAAAATAGGGACAAAAACTAAATGAACAATAGGGTGAGATGGGGGGGGATGATTTGGGTGTTCTTTTTTGCTTTTATTTTTTATTCTTATTCTGATTCTTTCTGGTTTAAGGAAAATGTTCAAAAATAGATTGGGGTGATAAATGTACAACTCTATGATGGTACTGTGTTTGATTGTATACCATGGATAATTGTATGATATGTGAATATATCTCAATAAAACTGAATTTAATTTAAAAAAAAAACAAAAGAAAGGATAAAAAATAAATTCTGAGGCAATTGAGGAAATTTGAACACCAACTGGATCTTGGATGATGCTAAGGAATTATTGTTTGATTTTTCCTTTAAGTGTGATAATGGCATTTTAGTTATTTTTAAAGTCATTCTCTTTTATTTAGAGTTATACTCGAAACATTAACAGACAAGATGATATGATATCTGTGACATGCTTCAAAATAATCTTGTATGTGTGGAGAGTGAATAATGTTATAGAGGAAAACAAGGTTGGTCATGTATTGATAGGTTTTGAGACTGGGTGATGTGTATATGGTATTCTCTCTATTTTTGTGCATGTTTGAAATTTTCCATAATAAAAAGCTTTTTTTTCAAAAAAAAAAAAAAAAAAGAAAAGAAAAGCACTGGTTGGTAACAGATTGGAAATTAATTTTAAGAAGTCCCACACCACACAGTTTGAGAAGCACTGTCCTGGACTGCTCCCCTCCAATCCTACTGATGCTCTTAGGCCCCTTTATAGAAACTCTGTAGCTCTCACTTATCTCCACTCAGGAGTCTGTGCTCCTAGATTTTCCCCCTCCTTAGAGGCTGGCATTTGCCTTCATAGTTGGATGGAGGGATAGAGGGATGGAAGGATGGACGCATGGAGGGATGGACGGACGGTTGGGTGGCTGTCCTCGCGAGTTCTTTCTAATCTGTACAGACACAAGCACAGACCTCTGCCAGTGTGGGCAGCATCCTTCCCACACCTGCCCCCAACCCTGTCTCCAGGCAGGTGCCCTTGTTCTTAGACTCTTCAGCACACATTCTGTGGATAGATGTGGTATTGGGATAGCTGGAAACACTGGAATCTTGGCAGTGGTTCCTGTAGGATTGAGGCTTGTTTCTTTAGGTCTGGGGAATGCCGTGCCCAAGGTAATTAAGAATAGGAAAGAAAACAGTGGTGAGATGGAGGCCAATCATTCCAAACCCTCAGCTTGTGCCTGCAGAATTACAACTCGATGCTCAGGAAATCCCTTTTTGAGTGGTGATGTGAATCCCGAGAAGCAGATGTCCTTCATGGCACTCAAGCTGAATTCCCGAGAAGCTCAGCTCGGCATCCTCCTGCCAAGGACTTCAGCCTCGCCGTCCACACCTTCCCTCGGGACGGCGCTCGACAGTTTATGGCCGCTCAGCCCTAGCCAGTTTGCTTGTGAGCAAAGACTGTTCTTCCCAATGGGGTAGGTTGGGGAGGGGGGTTCTGCCCCCCAGCGTCTCCCCTTTCTTTATATGGCTCCTAAAAATAGAAATTAAAAAAAAGGATGAGATTAAAAAACAAATACAGCATATTACTAGCAGTATCAGTATTTTCTTTCCACTGATCCAGTTCAGCTCCTCATTCCTTCTCTGTGCTATTGCAGATTCTCCTCTCCAGTGTAGTTTTCTCTGGTGTGGACGCTAGTTTTCTCTAGTGTGTCTGCCTCATTCGCTGTTGCTTCCGAATCTTAGCCCAGTGTCTGACACATAGTTGGTGTGCAGTAACTATTTATTAAATAGGCACCTTTGACCCACTCCCATTTTTCTTCCCAAAGCAGACATCTATTTGTGTCCTGCAATGCTTTCATTATTTTTTAATTTGATTATGTCCTTTCTCTACTCCTTAATCTATGGTTCGGCAGTTTCGCAACCCATTTTTATCATCTCCTGGCAGAACTCCAAAGATAAGTCGTGTTTACATGCAAAGAGCACTCTCCGAACAAACACGTTTTGTCAAAAACTCCCAAAATGCTGCCAGAAGTGGAGCCCTGAGATGACACCTAACTGCCGCTATGAAGGGTACATCAGTTATTAGTTTAAAAATAGAAATTAAAAAAGGGTGAGGGAAAAAAAAATAAATACAGCATTTAATAGGGAGTTTTAGTATTTTTCTTTCCACATTCCAATGAATCATCTTGCACACCCAGTTTGTAGATTATTGGCTTAAATTACGATCTCGGTTTAAATTTCTCCCTTTTTCCAGTAGAAATAGAACCTAGTGCGGAAGTGATGCTGTTATGTTTATTGTTTCAACAATGATTATCTTGGACTATGTAACGTAGGAACTTTCTGATGTGCAATTTGGAAACAGTCAAACTGCTTCTGAGAATCTTGCAGACCGAGTTTACTTGGAAACATTATGATTAATAAGGTAAAACTATTTATCTTAAAGCAAGGCTATGGATTGAAGTTTTTCTTAGAGTGAAGAGAACATTCGTCTTAAAACCAGGGATTTAAATCTCTTTATACTGGAACAAAAGCGTGTTTCACATCTAGGCCCCAGTGTCTTTGCAAGGTGCTTGGGAAAGTTCTAAGTAGCTCCCAAGGGGCGAGGCCTTTGTTCTGGAGGAAGAGGCCTGACTTCAGGGGTTAATCAGAGGGACACTGGGCACATCCCTCACTGCCGGTATGGGTCAAAGAGAAAAGTTCACATCTGGGTGTTACCAACCACCAGGCCCTCTCTTATGGTCCTTTCAGAAGTGATATATTGTTCACATCTCAAGAGAACAAACCTCTTGGGTAGATTTATTGGGGGAAATGCTCCCTGTCCATATGATAAAGTTATATATTTGTTTGCTTTGAAACTCGGGTAGATTACAATTAAGAACTTTGTGGTGGTGAAGTTATTTGAACAAATGTGCTAGCAAGTAATACTTGCTAAGGGTTCGTGTTAGCACTTAACACAGTACCTGAAATATAATAAATGTCTGTCAACTGCCTGGTTGAAGGAATGAGTTTAGATTGATTGGTGCCAGATTGGGCAAGCATGTGATGGTTCCACAGTTTTTGTTTTGTAACTATTTATTAAACTGCACATACAAGATTTTTTTTTTTCATTTCTCTTTGCATGTTACATTTCATGATAAAAAATGTTTTTAAAAGTTTAGGGAAAAATGTGATGAAGAAAATACCATACATGGCCTTAGTTTCCTTTAGAGGGTTATTGGTAATATGCTTAAATTTCCTTTGTCAAGTCAAAGCGTAAACATTAGAGTGTTTGCCTGTCTACACATGGAATTTGGTAATTAATTTGTGTTTGGAAAACCTTGCCCGATTCTGAACATTTTGGAGAACAGAGTTTCCAAGTGTATTTTGCTAACAGCCAAGAACAGCTGCACTGTGCATAGTTTTTCAGATGGCTTCCCTGTGACATCTGTGAAAATAGACAACTCCAGTAACCAGGCATGCCATGACCGCACGGCCCATCACGGCATTTGATGATGTACGGGAGCCAGAATCCCCACGGTAACCAGGCGCTGTGCCGATTTGCTTATTTGATGTGAACTCCCATTCTAAATCGACATGTATTAGATAAATGTTAGGGCGGAAACCTCTCTTTTAGCAAAAAGTATAAAATACATTAGTTTTTGTTTACCATATCTTAGAGAATAAAAAAGGTTATTCCTTATCGGTGCATTTAATTTGAGATGCAAGTTACAAATCAGTAATCAACAATGATTATTTACCTGGCTGTTGTGTCCCTTCTTACCCAGAAGTAAAGGGAAGTCAGAACCTGCATCATTCATTCAAGCAGGAAGCAGAATTGAAGATATTTGGGTGGGTTGGGAGTGGGGAGAGCCATACTTGCACACAGTCGCTTTTGTCTGTTCTCCTGCCAAAGTGGTTTTTGAATTTCTCTTACTTGCTTTCCATCTCTCCTTCCGTGAACCCCAGTCCTTCTGATTTATAATTCATAGGAAAAGATGAGATGAATCTTCTAAAAATCAGCTAGTTAATTACAGGTGACCATGGGGCAGTTTCTCAGCTAACAGATGCTCATATGATTAACTGTGGCAAAGATTTCTTTTACTCTTGTACGGGATGCTTTAGTTTTTACTAATAAAAGCATTGCCAAGGGAGAAACCACTGACCTGGCTTTTTTTTTTTTTTTTTCCCCTCCTCCGGTGCTTCCAATTAAGGATCTATTATCTCATTCCAGATAATTGGAAAAGAATATTCAAAATACCATTTCGTGTAAATATGGCTTTTGCCTGCATTATATTACTGAGAGTTCTGAACACATCTGGAGCGAAGGCGGCCCGAGGGACATTAAAGCAGAGTGTTTTGGTTGGCACGGTGACATTATAGTATATGCCAATTTGTAATGGCTTTTGGAAACAAGCAGTTTTAAACTCTCCCTGAACTATTCCCCTGAGAAATTATTCAATTAAGTACAACTAAAATTAATGTTTAGCATTTTCTGTTTAAATAAAATAGGCAGCTGTAAAGGGAAATCTGTGGTTCAATGCTTGCGCTCTTATTTTCCTCTAAAAATCAAGCCCTACGAAATAATTGGGTGTTCTGGAATCAGTCATTTCTAGAAGATACATAGTTGCCAGAGCCTCCTTAGAATACTTTCATGTTGTGCAAATGACCCTGTTACTGCTCAGCAGCTTTAGACACCCGGGTAGTTGTCTGGGTTCTACCCCTTCCGGGCAGGGGGGTGTGGGGGAGTTAGAGAGGGGTGCTGAAGGACTCCTTTATCTTTTAAGTCAGGCTTTTCAAACTTTAATGAGCATATGTATCACCTGGGGATATTTGGAAAATGTAGATTTTGCTTCATAAGGTCTGGGGCAGGACTCGAGATGCTGCTTGTCTAACAGGCTCCCAGAGGACCACACTTGAAGTAGCGACGTTTTAATCAGGAGTGGGTGGAGGTGTGTGAGTCTGTGCATGGGGCAGCTGTTTGTAAGGGTGGCACCTGGACTTGACTTTGACTTCCAACTTGTGGCTTGGCCCGGGGTGCATGTGGGCAGGTATGAGTCTTGCTTTTCTTCTTAGTATACCCTTACTTACTTCTCAGAGTCCTTTGATTCTCGTGGACCTTCACAGGGCCCCCAGCAGACTGTAGAAGACACATCTCTGATTGATTAATAGCCTCAGCTCTTTGTGACCTGTTGCCCTGAAACCCAGATACATTTTCCACCTCATTTTCTCTGGTCCATCTTTACGTAGCCATGTTATAAAGGAAAACAAAAAGTTCCCCTGATGTTCCTTTGTCTGTGTTACTAAACATCAAGGCCAGAGCCCTGGTGAACCAGAGGATGTGTGAGTAACTGTGGCTTTGTGGGTTTTCTCCAAGCATCATTACTTTCAAGTCTTGGCCTCTCAGCAATTGGGCCCAGAACTTTGATGGTCAGCTTACTTGAGGGTGGCCTGATTGGGACATGGCTAAAATCCATCCGAGGGGAAATCTCTTGAAAGACTGATTTATATCTACGATGGTTCTTTATCCGTATATGAAAGGATGTTCCATAAGAAAGTCTACAGTATTTATGTCTGCTTGTCTGGCTGTCCCCTTCCTTGTGCTGAAAACTAATTTACAAACAGAGAATTCCTAGATGGATAAAGATTGAGACATCTTTGGAGGTATCGCCATCTTCACCAAAGCCAGTCCAGCGGGCCCTTCCTCAGGTCAGTTTGGTGATCACTAGAAATTTATGACTAGTTTTCTTCCCTGCAGACTCTCCCTCTTTCTTTTCACCCTTTGTTTTTTTCCATCTCAATAGTTTCTTCCAAAAAACTGTGATCTTCATGTCCTTGCTAAAACTCTGCAAGGTTCTACATTGTCTAAGCAGTGTTTCCAAAACCTTCATGACTTTTATCATTTTCACTTGTAGGATCACTCATTTAATGTCCCTCTTTGGACTTAATTTTTTAAAATTTCATTCCATTTTTATCAAAGTCATACCTCTACATTATTTGAAAAAGCAAGGCTTATGAGACGTAGGAGTTCTCCCCTTCAGCCCTCCCTGCCCCAAAGGCCTGCTCCCCCAAAGCCATGCTTCTAATTCTTTGTGTTTTCCTCTACGGTTTGCCTCTGTTTCAAAATAATACACTGCTCTTTCTTAATATTTTCAATCTTAGACATCTGTTGACTTCTCCTAGGGAAGATGTTAATTTACAGCCGTCCTACACACCTGCTTTCCCTCTCTCCTGTCGCCAGGTCACAGATTTTAGTTAAACCAGTGTTTACGGTCTTAGGTGTTTTGATGATATAAACGTTCACATCTGAGCCACCGTGTGTCCTTGGATTAGATTTTATTTCTTTACACCCTTTCCCCCTAAAGTCACCAATTGCCTCTTCCTTATCATTTGACTCACTTGGTTATCTTTGTGGATATTATTTCATCCCCCATACCTCTGGCAGAATTGGGAGATTCCTCTCAATGTAGACAAGCTCCACAGGGAATCCCTGGTCCATCCTGGACTAACTGTACCCCCTGCCGCGGGCTCTTCGGGGACTCCCCTGCACCCCCACACAGGGAACACTGTTTGCCTTTCTTTGCTGTGCATCCCTTTCCAAGTCTTCTGCTTTCTCCTGTTCCCCTTTCTGGTGGAATACATTCTCCAGAAGTTTCCAAAGAAAGGGTGCGTGGGAGGTAAAATTTTTAAGACCATGCATGTTTGAAAGGTCACTTTATTCTCCCTTCATGCTTGATTGAAAGAACGATGGCATGCTAGGTTGGGAGTTGTGGTGTTTTTTTTTCCTCTCATAATTTTGAAGTTTTTGCCCTGTTAGCAACCCGTTAGTGTTGCTTTGGCTAAATCTGCCACCCTAATTTCCGTTGTTTGTACATGAGCAGGTTTTTCTCCCATCTCTCGGATCATTCTTCTCTTCCTCTCTAGTGTCCTGAAATTTGACGAATGTGGCATGGCTTTTTGTTTTTTTGTTTTTTTTTTTTCCATTCATTCATTGCTCTGAGCACTTGGTTCTCCATTTTGGTCTGGGAACTCATGTCCTTCAATTCTGGGAAACTTTCCTGGATTGTTTTGTTGTTAATTTCCTCCATATGATTTTTCTTTTTTTCTTTCTCTTCTGCGACTCTTAGTTTTGCTGTTAGGCTTCAAGGATGAATCTTCCATTAAAGATTTTTTTTTCTCTCCTATTTTTCAATTGCTCTTTTTGTCTTACTGCTTTGTTTTCTGAATGATGCCCTTAACTCTGACTTCCTTCCAGTCTTTCTCTCTCCCTCTGCTGCAATCCTATCTCTTTTTTTAAAAAATGTTTTTTACTTTTAATTTTGAAAAAATTATAGAGTCACAGGAAGTTGCAAAGATAGTGTAGCGATCCCAGGTACCTCTCACCCATTTCCCCCCAGTGGTTACATCTTCTGTAATTACAGAGCACTGTGAAGACCAGGAATCTGACGTTGGTATAATGTGTGTGTATAGTTCTGTGTCATTTTATCACATGTATAGATTTGTGTAACCATTACTGCAATCAATGTACAGAACTTTATCGCTATCCTATTTTAATTGCTAAGAATTCTCTCGTTCTCTGAAAGTTCCTTTTTATCCCCTTCTGTTGTTATTTGTGGGTCCATTGTCTTCTCTTATCTCCCTGAGGATGTGTGTGTGTGCACATGTCTAAGTTTTCTTTTGCTCTCTATGTGGGCTCTGTTTGCTCCAAGTTCCTTTTTTTTTTTTCCTCCTCCAGTTTATTCCAGAGCCTTCTCTCAAATGTCTGTTGATCTTTGGCTGAGTGTTCACATTTAAAAGTGAGGCACCAAAAAGTTGGTTGAAAGGGCTTGGTGAAGGGTGAAGTTTGTTAACAGGTGGGTCTCGCTTTAGGGCATGGGGGGTGGGAGACACAACTATTTCAAGGTGAGACTTCCCAGTATCAGAATAGATACATCTTTTCTCTGAGGCTGGTCTTTCTGGAGAACAGTCTTCCAGTCTCCTCTTTGCAGGTTTCCCCTGCTAGAGTTCTGGAAGCTGATGGGGGGAGGAAAATCAGGGAGGAGGAGGAGGAGGAAGAGTGAGGTGGGGTCCACAAAGCCCCCGGAGTACTCCTGTTTTTATGACGCCATGCCACTCCCTCTGCTGTGCCCAGTGTCCCAGGCACTGGGCCCCACCGTTGGGGTTCAGACGTCACTGGAGAAGGTGTGGGCTTCGCCACAGCCCACCAGAGGGCAGAGAAGTTCGCCGGGTTGCCAGGGCCCAAGCTGGGGGAAGGTGAGCTGAGCCTGGCAGATGGGCACCATGGCCAGGATGGCAAGCAGGCAAACACCCCTCCCAGATGAAGGCAGGCCGAGGCTGGAGGGTGGGCACACGGAGGGAGCCAGTAAGCAAGTGGGGCAGGATGATGGAGTGCTCTTTGTGTCTAGAGGGGCCCAGCAAGGCTGTGAGCTCACTGAGGGATTGCTCACTCTGAGCTCACGGCTGGGACAGACACCGATGGATGTTGTGTGTATCCGTATCCACTGCTACAGCCCAGGCAGAAGTAACCCAAGATGCAGAAGCCCCTTCCTCGCGCAGTGTCCCTGCAGCGCCCTCTGCCGGCAGAGCTTAACATCATGCCTTCTTCAAAGGAGAAACGCTCAGCACTCAGCACATTGTCTCAGAGTAGGTGCTGAAGGGTGAATTTGGAGCTGAGAGGAAATAAATTGATAACTAGCACAGAGGAGTGAAATACAATTTACAGTATTAGTGTAGTGATACCCTTTATAAACTTGGGACATTTTCAAGTCAGCAGTTTATTTAAAATTGATGGGGTGTCCCCTCCCCCTTTAGTTGCACTTGATTTCATTTAGTGCTTTGCATTTGGATTTCTTTTCTGTGCTTGGTGAAAAATCCAGGAAGCAGTGTTGAAACGAAATGAGTTGTTGTATACATGAGATTATAAAAATACATATAAAGCAAAACACAGGGTTATTAAAATGGTATATATAATCAGAAAGTCAAAGGTGCATGGGTACATTGTGGTTCTAAGAGGCTTGCCTGTAAGTACCTGCTTCTGGAAACTTCTACCCGAGATCTCTTCTCGTTAGAACCCTTTTTTAGAATGGAGAAACACGCCTAAAAATATGTCTCAGGTGCAAAGACTAGTTAGAAAAAAGGTAGGTAACTTTTCTGCAAAGGAGGAGTGTTCTCTTCTTAAATAGAGAAGTAGTTCTTCAAATTAGTCGTTTAAAAAAAATGAGCACATGGTTAACATCAGCTTTCTAACTGATAGATGTCACCGTACTGAATCCCTCAGAAACTTAGTATTAACCCACTGTCTTGGCTCTATCAGGGATTTTCTATAAAAAAGGGAAATGCAGAGAAATCAAGGTGATGTTACAATAGAATGAGAAAAATGCAGACTGTGTTTAGTCTGGAGTTAGACATAGACCTGAAAATTGAGACAGTGTAGTTGTGAAATACTGGGTAAAGCATTTGGATTGGAATACAGAAACCTGTCTTCTTGTGCCAGCCCTCCCACTTATTAGTGGTGTAACTCGGACAAGTTATAAAATCTGTATGAACCTGTTTTTACGTCTACAAAATACTATATTAGTTGTCCTATCTACTTTTCAGGATTATCAGGAGGATCAAATGAGATAATAAATGGTTGCAGTGCTTTAAAACTGTAAGTTGCCATCATCGTAAGAGTTTTCAAAATTCTTCATTTACAGGAAGTCATATGGAAACAGGGAGGGTAAAACTTAATTTAGAAATAAGGCTATTTTATAAACTCCACAAAAAGCTAATCTGTGTTGTTGAGATCTAAAAGGAAGAATCCAGAAATAATGTTCAAGACTTCCTCCATGTCTCATGTTCTCTTTTTGGATTTACATATTTTGTTCTAATCATGTCATAAGAATTCATCATTCTCTAACACTTCAGTAGCAGGGGCAGATATTGAGAATGTAAGGCTGTGACCCTGTTAACATTTCTGGGCCCCAGAGTGAAGGAAATCACTCAGGCAGATAGATCCTGTTGGATTTGAAGTGTAGACTGTTTTTCAGAGGGAGCAGAGATCTAATACTTTGGGTCTGTATGTTTCATGAGAGACTTAAGTAGTAAAATAGAGGTGAAAAAATTGTCCGGGGTTTTCTATAATTAATTGTGAGAGGGAAAATGTTAGCAAATAACCTTGGCTCACAGTTGGGGATTGTATTCTTGACCAAGGACTTGACATTAGATAAATCATGGTTATGACCAACAAGAAATAGCAAACGGCAAGTAATAATGGTACATTTTTATAACAATTAAAAATAAGAGTGTAGAGGGGTGACGTCATCAACATGGCGACATAAGCAGCTACTGAAAACTCCTCTGCAGAGATTCAAGGAAGAAAAGGACAATTCTGAATTGTTTGAAGCTCTGGAGAAGGGTATAGACTGCAGAAGGACCCTGCAAGTACTGAATTGAAGAAAGAGAAGAAATATCAGGTAGGAATCTTCTGTCGCAGACCAGGTGGTCCTCTCCCCACCCCCTTATTCGGTCTCATGTGGGAAAGGCACAGAATCAGCAGACGGGACCCTCTCACCAGGGACACAGACTTTAAAATCTCTCACAGCAGTGAGACATAACCCCACCATTTGAAGACACAGGGGACAGGGGAGGACATTTCAAGGCCCAGGTCAGTGAGGGATAAAGGATCCGAGAAAACATGGAAGGAGACTGTCTCCAGCCCTGGGTCTGACAACCCTTCCCCACACTTGATGGAAGCAGCAGCCAGTGGTGGTTTCCTAGCCTTTGGGACGGCTGGAGCACTGGGTCAGCTGAGGGAGTGCTCTGCCACAGGTGTAGCCCCACATTAAGACAGATTTTGGCCAGCGAAGTGAGGGCATAGGAATCCCACAGTTTCAGCTCACCTGTGTAGATGCAGCCCATGCTCGGAGGCGAAGCAGCCTCTGAGGACAATTAAGTTACTGAACAGCACCATCTGTTAGACAGTCTGGAAGGTGCAAGGGAATTGAAACACTTAAAAAGATGCTCCAGACCCTTTCTTAGGACCACAGGAGCTCGTCTGCATGCCCTGAACGGAAACCCAGCCCCATTTTGGCTGAGAAATACAGACAATGTGACTGTCAAAGCAGGGCTCTAAAACAAACCCTGGTCTTGCTGTCCTGTGGAAAACAGAGCACTGCTGGAAGCCAGCAGATCTATATTACCACACACAGTGAACCTGCTAGGTTGCCCGAGTGCCTACTTCCCATCCCTGTGGCAGGCCATGGTGGGTGCTTGATATTTGGGGAAGATTGGGGGACAGAGCCAATCTGACAACTGACCAACAAGAGAAACAAAGAAGTGTAGAGATCAAAGAGAACCAACAAGAAAACCCAGGCAAAAGACAGAAAACAATCTCCAAGATAAACTAATCAAGAAAATCAGGTGCCTAGACAGCAAAAAATCATGAACCACACCAGGAAACATGGAAGATATGGCCCAAAGAAACAAACTAACACCTCAACTGAGGTTCAAGAGTTGAAACAAGTAATCAGAGATGTTCAAACTTATCTTCTAAATCAAATCAACGAGTTAAAAGAAAATGTGACAAAAGAGATGAAAGATATAAAGAAGACACTGGGTGATCATAAGGAAGAATTCGTAAGCTTGAGAAAACAAATGGCAGAACTTATGGGAATGAAAGGCACAATAGAAGAGATGAAAAACACAGTGGAGACATACAGCAGCAGACTTGGAGAGGCAGAAGAAAGGATTAACTAGAGGACAGGACAGCTGAAATCCTACACACAAAAAAACAGACAGGGAAAAGAATGGGAAAATATGAGCAGGGGCTCAGGAAACTGAATGACAACATGAAGAACATGAATATACATGTTATACGTGTCCCAGAAAGAGACGGGAAAAGGGACAGACAGAATAATAGAAGAAATAATCAATGAAAATTTCCTAACTCTTACGAAAAGATAAAAAATTACAGGTCTAAGAAGCACAGCATATCCCACACAGAATTGATCCGAATAGAACTACTCCAAGACGCTTACTAATCAGATTTCCAAATGCCAAAGACAGAGAATTCTGAAAGCAACAAGAGAAAAGCAATCCATCCCATACAAGGGAGACTCAAAAAAACTAAGTGCGGATTTCTCAGTAGAAACCATGGAGGTGAGAAGACAGTGGCATGATATATTCAAATTGCTGACCAGGAATCCTGTATCTCACAAAACTGTCCTTCAAAGATGAGGGAGAGTTTAAGATATTTACAGGTAAACACACACACTGAGAGAGTTTGTGAACAGGAGACTTCCTCTATCAGAAATAGTAAAGAGAGTGCTACAGTCAGATAGGAAAAGACAGGAGAGGGAGATTTGGAGAAGAGTGTAGAAATGAAGATATCAGGAGATAGAAAGAGGGTAAAGATTGGCATTTGATGCTGAAGGAGTACAGAATGTTCAACAGGATTGATTGTATAGATATAGAAATGGATAACACAGTACTTGGTGATGGTAGCATAATATTCTAAGTACACTGGACAAAGATGACTGTGAGTATGGTTGAAAGAGAGGTTAGGGGCATGTGGGACACTAGAAGGAAAGTTGGAAGATAAAGACTGGGATGGTATATCTTAGTGAAACCTAGAGTGGTCGATGACTGTGATTAAATGTACAAATATAAGAATGTTTTTATATGAGGTAGAACAAATGAATGTCAACTTTGCAAGGTGTGAAAAACGGGTTGGTATTGGGGAAAAATACAGTCAGTGCAAACTAGAGTCTATAGTTAACAGTAATATTGTAATATGCTTCCATTAATTGTAACAAAGGCAATATACCAAAACTAAATGTCTATAAGAGGGGGAAATAAGGGAGGGGTATGGGATTCTTGGTGTTGGTGTTGGTGTCTGACTTTTTTATTGTATTTTATTTTAATTTTATTTTTTCTTTTGCTTTTTAGTTGTTTTTTTTTCCTTTTTCTTTTTTTCTTTTTTCGCCTCTTCCACTTTCTTTGTGGAAGAAATGGAAATGTCCTCATGTAGACAGTGGTGGTGAATGCATAACTATGTGATTATACAGGGAACTATGGATTGTTTACTTGGGATGGAATGTATCATGTGTGAATAAGAATGTCCAAAATAAATGGAGGGATACAAGTGCTGGAGAAAATGTGGTGAAAGGGATGTACCTAATCACTGTTTGTGGGGAAGTAGAATGGTGCATCCGTTCTGGAGGGCGGTGTGGTGGTTCCACAGGAAGCTAAGCATGGGGTTGCCAAATGGTCCTGCAACCCTGTTATTGGGTATATACTTGGAAGAACTGAAAAGAGGGACGTGAATGGGCATTTGCACACTGGTGTTTATGGTGACAGTATTCATGATTCGCAGTGGATGGTGGTGGCCTAAGGGTACATCGACTGATAAATGGAACGGTGAATTGTGGTGTATACATACAGTGGAATATTGAGCTGCTGCCAAGAAGGAGTGAAGCTGTGAGGTGAATGGACATTGAGGACAATGAGTATGTTGAGTGAAATAAACCAGAAATGAAAAGAGGAAAAAAAAGCAGGAGTATATTTTTAGTTTTATAGCATTTAAATAATTGATTCCACTGACCATGGAGAAAGCCCCAAGTTACTACAAAGAATATACATGTAGCATAAAGAAATACTCAACTGGATCATAAATTTGGCCTATCTAGAACTAATATGTTAATTGTAATCAAGACTAATTAAATTTACTGATCGATAATTTAGATGATATTTAGGGAAACGTGAATGAACCATCTTTCAGACAAACAAGAAAAGAACAAATCAGGGAGTCCTAGGGGTGTTTGATCTGACATCCTCTTTTTCCTTCCTGAATGTCATGAAAAAGCCTCTGGAATCGACAGACTGAGATTCGGATCCAGCTTTGCCACTTACTTGCCATGTAACTTTGGACATGATAACTTAGCTTCTTTGAGCTTTGCCTCTGATAACTCTTGCTCACAGGGGTCGCTCAGAAATTGTTATGTTCCCTTAGTGTGTTCTCATTCTGGCATATGATTAGGGATCCTAAGAAAATTGAGGTAATAGGCCTGCTGATAGTTCTGAGGCTCATATGGATATCCTTAGTGGAAAACCAGTTGGCCATATGTCAGATCAATTGCTGGACTCTTCTGTTGATCTAGTTGTCTGTTCTTGTGTCAGCACTACACTTTCTTAATTACTGTAGCTTCATAGGAAGTCTTGAAATCGGGTAATGTGACTTGGCCAACTTTGTTTTTCTTTTCAAAATGTTGTTTACAAGTGGTGAAAGTGGGCACCTTTGCCTTGTTCTCGATCTTGGGGAAAAGTGATCAATATGTCATCATTAAAATGTTTGCTGTAGGTTTATATACATATTGAATAGACTTTATTCTTTAGAACAGTTTTAATTTTACAGAAAAATTGAGATAATGATCCAGGGAATTCCCATATACCTGCATCCCGTATACCTGACATTAGTATGCTATATTTATTACAATTAATGAACCAATATTGATGAATTATTGTTAACTAAAGTTAAAAATTTTCCTTAGTTTCTGCCCCTCCAGAACCCCACATTCCATTTAGTTGTTGTGACTCTTTGGGTCACAACTCTCAACTCTGGCAGTTTCTTAAACATTCCTTGTTTTTGATGCCCTTGACAGATTTGAGGGTGACTACTCAGGGATTTTGCAGGATGCTCTTTTATTGGGATTTGTGGGATGCTTTTCTCATGATAAGATTAGGGTCATGAGTTATTGGGAGGAAGCCCACCGAGGTAAAATGCTGTTGTCCTCACGTCATATCCAGGGCACATACTGTCAACGTGTGATGGTTAACGTTGACCTTGACCACCTGACTGAGGTAGGGTTTGTCAGGTTTCCCCACTGTGAAGTGACTCCTTTTCTCCCTTTTCCATACTGCACTCTTCGGAAGGAAGTCACTATGTGCGGTACACACTTAAGGAGTAGAGACGTGGTTCCATCCTTAAGGGCCAATTGTCTACAATTTGGAGTTCTTCTGCATGGGAGATTTCTCTCTTCTCCCTCATTTATTAATTTGTTCAATCTTATGTTTATGCCAGTATAGACTTACAGATATTTATTTTTATACCTTGGATTATGATCCAGTATTTTATTTTGTTGCTCAAATTGTTCTAACTGGCCACTGGGAGCTCTTTCAGTTTTCTCCTGTGCCCCTTTGTCCTAGTTTGCTAATGCTGCCGGAATGCAAAACACCAGAAATGGGTTGACTTTTATAAAGGGGGTTTGTTTGGTCACACAGTTACAGTCTTAAGGCCATAAAGTGTCCAAGGTAACGCATCAACAATCAGGTACCTTCACTGGAGGATGACCAATGGTGTCTGGAAAACCTGTTAGATGGGAAGGCACGTGGCTGGTGTCTGCTCCAAGTTCTGGTTTCAAAATGGCTTTTTCCCAGGACGTTCCTCCTTAGGCCTCAGCTCCTCTTCAAAATGTCACTCTCAGTTGCTCTTGGGCGTCCTCTCTTAGCTTCTCTGGAGCAAGAGTCTGCTTTCAATGGCCATCTTCAAATTGTCTCTCATCTGCAGCTACTCTCTCAGCTTCCTTGCGTTCTTCAAAGTGTCCCTCTTGGCTGTGGCAAGCTAGCTCCTTCTGTCTGAGCTTATATAGTCCTCCAGTAAACTAATCAAGGCCCATGCGGAATGGGCGGGGCCACACCTCCATGGAAATTATCCAGTGAGTCATCACCCACAGTTGGATGGATCACATCTCCATGGAAACACTCATCAGCACTGATATGTCTGCCTCACACAAGATTGCATCAAAGATAATGCCATTTTGGGGGACATAATACACTCAAACCAGCACAGCCTTTTGTTTTGTTTTGTTTTGTTTTAGCATTTCCTGACTTCCTGCCCTGTCCTAAAATCAGCCATTTCTCCGAGGAGCCCTGGTTCCTTCTATTGGAAAAGAGCCAAGATCTAGTTACTAGGAGTGCTCAGTGCTACGAGGGTGCCATTTCTTTTAGACCTTTTCAGCAGAAAGAGCACAGAAATATAGGTGTTTTCTGAGCTGTGTACATTCCCATATCTATCAGCATTTCTATCTGTACCTATCTATATCTGTAGTAAGCTTAACAGGAGATCACATTAAGATCTCCAGGTCTAATCCAGTACCATATGGGTCATTCTGTCCTCATCCACTTGCTTATCTGTAAATTTCAACTCCAACATTCACTATCTGTTCACTTAATTGCTTACTCCAGTATGCAATGTATAGCAGTATCAAAATTGTTAAACCGTACCGCCACAGGAAGCAACTGTACTGACCCGAGGACAGTGCTTTTGTGTTGTTCCTTTTGCTTTTTGTCTTACAGACCCCCTCATTTCCAAAGTTACTGAAGTCAACACCTTCAGTGAGGTTTTTCATACATTTGTAATAGTTAGAGGCTCTCGTCACAGTCTCCATTCCTTCCTGGGATCCCCTGACCTCGTAAATGACATTTTAAAAATTTGCATGTAGTAAGGCTCACTCTTTGTGCTATAAAGCTCTGTGGATTTTGACAAATGCATAGTGTCCAATGTCCCTTATAGTATCATACAGAATAGTTTTAGTGCCCTAAAAACCCTTTGTGCTTCACTTATACATCCTTCCCCGCTTCTTCCCGAACACCTGGCAACCACTGATCATTTACTGTTTCTATAGTTATACCTTTTCCAAAATATCATAAAATCAGAATCATGCAGTATGTAGCCTTTTCAGACCGGCTACTTTTATTTAGCATTTAAGGTTCTTCCATATCTTTTCATGAATAGCTTATTTTTTTAATCGCCAAATAATATTCCATTGTATGGATGTACCACTATTTGTTTATCCTTTTACCTACTGAAGAACGTCTTGGTTGCTTTCTGTTTTGGGGCAATTATGAATAAAGTTGCTATAAACATTTGTGTGCAGGTTTTTGTGTGGACATATGTTTTTAAATCAATGGGGTAAATACCTGGGAGAGCAATTGTTGGATCACATAGTACAACTGTGTGTAGCTTTGTAAGAAACTGCCAAACTGTCTTCCAAAGTGACCACATCATATTGCAATTTCTACCAGCAGTGAATGAGACTTCCTGTTGCTTCCAGATTAGTATTGTCAGATTTTTGGACTTTTGCCATTAAATAGATGTGTATGCTAAGGTCTTCCTAAATGTCATTTATCGGATTGAGGAATTTCCCTTTCATTCCCAGTTTGCTGAGAGCTTTTGTTATGAATGGCCATTGAATTTTGTCCACTGCTTTCTGTGCTTCTGTTGAGATGATCGTGGGGTTTTTCTCCTTTATTTTGAATGGGGAATTACACTGATTTTCAAATGTTTAAACCAACCTTTAATTTCTGGGATAAACCCTACTTGTTCATGATATGTTACCCTTTTTTATATATTACTGGGTTTAATTTGCTAATATTTTGTGAGGAATTTTTATATCTTTATTCATGAGGTTATTTAATAAATCTTATTTTATGATTTGAAATATGGTCTATCTTGGTGAGTGTTCCACATGTACTTGAAAATAATGTGTTTTCTGCAGTTCTGTGGAATTTCCATAAAAGTAGGTTAGACCAAGTTGATTGCTTATGTTGTTCAAATCTTCTGCATCTTTACTGATTTTATTTGTCCACCTGTTCTGTAATTACTGAGAGAGAGAACTAAAAATCTCTAAGTATATTTCCTTTAGTTCTGTTAATTTTTACTTCATGTACTTTGAAGATTGTCAGCTGGGTGCATTCACATTTAGGATCATTATGTTTTCTCGAAGAATTGAGTCTTTTTAAATTATAAAATATTCTTCTATTTCTATAGTAACATTGTTTATCTTGAAGTCTACTTTTACTAGGTATTAACATGATCAAACCAATTTTCTCATCTTAATGTTTTTATGGTATATCTTTTTGTCTCCTTTACTTTCACCCTGTGTCTTTGTAAGCAGCTTTATTTGGATCTTGCTTTTTATCCAATCTGATTATCTCTGCATTTTATTTGGAGTGTTTGATACATTTACATGTAATGTAATAATTGATATGGTTGGGTTTACGTCTCCTAATTTTGTATTTAGTTTTTAGTCCTCCAGTTTGTTCTTTGTTCTGTGCCCTCCTCTTTTTTGGGTAAATTGATTTTTTTTAGAATTCCATTTGATCTCCTCTACTGAATTTTTAGCTATACCTGTATTTTTGTTGTGTTTTATTTTTGGTGGTGGTTGTGCTAAGAATTATGCTGTTTAATAGGGTAGCCAATAGTTACAAGTGCTGCTTAAAATTAAATTTAATTAGAGTAAATTAAAATGAAATTAAAAAGTTCCTCAATCACAGTAGCCACTTTGCAAGTGCTCAATAGCTGTGTGTGGCTAATGGCTATTATATTAGACAGTACAGATAAAGAACATTTCAATCAACCCTTAAAGTTGATTGGACAGCACTGTTCTAGAAAACAAAATATGCTTTCTTAACCTATCACAGGCTACCTTCAAACAGTGTTAAATTGCCTCATGAACAATGGAAGAACCATATAATTCTGTTTACGTCCTGTGCTTTTAAAAATTTTATATATTTACTTCTACACGTTGCAAGTCCCACAATACATTGTTGTTTTGTTTTAGTAGTCAATGGTCTTTTTTTAAATTCATTTTTATTGAGATATATTCACATACCATGCAGTCATACAAAGCAAAGTGTACATTCAGTTGTTTACAGTATCATTATATAGTTGTGCATTCATCACCAAAAATTAATTTTTGACATTTTTATTACCACACACACAAAAATAATAAGAATAAAAATTAAAGTGAAAAAGAACAATTAAAGTAAAAAAGAACACTGGGTGCCTTTTTTTTTTTTCTTTTTTTTCCCCCCATTTTTCTACACGTCCATCCATAAACTGGACAAAGGGGAATGTGGTCTGTATGGCTTTCCCAATCCCATTGTCACCCCTCATAAGCTACATTTTTATACAACCGTCTACAAGATTCATGGGTTCTGGGTTGTAGTTTGATAGTTTCAGGTATTTACTGTTAGCTATTCCAATTCATTAGAACCTAAAAAGGGTTGCTTACATTGTGCATAAGACTGCCCACCAGAGTGACCTCTCGGCTCCTTTTGGAATCTCTCTGCCACTGAAGCTTATTTCATTTCCTTTCACATCCCCCTTTTGGTCAAGAAGATGTTCTCCATCCCACAATGCCGGGTCTAGATTTCTCCCTGGGAGTCATATTCCATGTTGCCAGGGAGATTCACTCCCCTGGGTGTCAGATCCCACGTAGAGGGGAGGGTAGTGATTTCACCTGCCAAGTTGGCTTAGCTAGAGAGAGAGGACCACATCTGAGCAACAAAGAAGCATTCAGGAGGAGGTTCTTAGGCACAGTTATAGGCATGCCTAGCCTCTCCTTTGCAGCAACAGTCTTGCCAAGGGCAAGTCCTGTGGTAGAGGGCTCAGCCCATCAAATCACCAGTCCCCTATGTCTGTGAGCTCATCAGCAACCATCGAGGTGGCGAAGCCCAACACCCCTGCATTCTCCACAATGGTCTTTTAATAAATTTAGAATTCAGAAGTACGTTAAACATAAAGATACTAAAAAAAAATTTTAAATATTTACCCAGACATTTACTCTTTGATGCTCTATAGTCTCTCCTGCAGATGCTTGGTTCCATCTGATGTCATATCTCTTCAGCCTGAAGCATTTCTTGGAATGCAGATTAGAGATGAATTCTCTTAACTTTCATCTATCTGAAAATGTCCTTATTTTACATTTATTTCTGAAGGATAATTTCATTAGATATAGAATTAGAGTGAATAGTTTTTTTGTTTCTTTTGTGCTTTGACGATGTCATTCCACTGCCCTTTGGCCTCCATGTTTCTGGGGAACATTCAGCCATCATTCATACTCTTGTTCTTCTGTATGAAAAGTCTTTTTTGTCTGACTGCTTTGTCTGCACTTTACTGTTGGTTTTCAGAAGTTTGAGTGTGATGTACCTAGATGTGGTTTTCTTTGTCTTCATCCTCTTTGGGGTTCATTGACCTTTTTGAATCTGAGTTGATATCTCTTATCAATTATATAAGGTCACAGCCATTACCTCTGTAAATGTTTCCTCTGCCCTATTCTTTCTCTTATTTTGGAACTCTAGTTACACATATGTTAGACCATTGAAGGTTTTCCCACAGATCTTGGATACTTAGTCCTGGTTTTTTTCCCCACTCCTGTTTCAGTTTGGATGCTTAACTTATCTGTAAGTCACAGATTCCTTCCTCTGCTCAGTCAAGTCTGTTCTGAAGCCCTTTAAATGAATTCTTTATTTATGATTTTTTTTTTCTATTTCTAAAAGTTCCATTTCATTCTTATTTTATAGATGCCATGTCTGTGCTAAGATTCCTCATGTGTTTAATCATATTGTTCACTTTTTCCACTCAATTCTTTAGTATTTTTTATAATAGTTATTTAAAGTCCATGCCTGATAATTAATTGCACATCTAAGCTGTATCTGGGTCTGCACTGGTTGCTTCTTTCCTCTTTTACCCAGTAGTCATATTTTCTTGCCTTTTATTGTGTCTTGTAATTTTTTATCATATTTAAGACATTTTTATTAAAAGAACAATAGAGATTGAAGCAAATAATATTTACCTCCAGGAAAGGGCACATCACTTCTTACATCATGCCACTAGAGTTGAAGGGTGAGGGGTTAAATCAGTCTGATCTAAACTGTCATTGGGCTTATTTATAGATACTGATTCAATTCACTCTTGGTTTCAGAAGTGTTGAGAATGGTATCAGACTTTTCTGGATCTAAGCATTGGTGAGATCCTGGAGAGTTCTTGTACTTCACAGCCACCAGCATTTTGAACCATCAATGATCTCCCTCTTCTGTCACACAGCTTGGCTACCAAATATGTGAGTCATTATGAAATTCTCCCTGGGAGGTCTCTCTTGACAGGGAATTCCTTGGAGGTGTTTCTCTCAGCTCTACTGCCCCACTCCCAGCCCTTGATAGCAACTTTATTTAGAGGTGATTTTTCTCACTTCTCGTTTCTTTTTTCTTCCATTCTTCAGCTTTTGGCATATTGCTCTTGAGGACTTGGTTAAGACCCATTGGAAAGAGTTGGAGGGTAAAGGTAGGTGCAGACTTGCTTTGTTTGTGCCTAGGGCTTCTTGGAATTCTCATCTACCCTGCCAGCCTACCAGCAGCTGTTAAATATTCCCTAACATTTCCCTGATTTCTCCTTGTCAATGGAAGATTCTTTCTCTTCCCACCCCTTCATCAGAGATGAAAGCAGCCACAGGTCTTCTCTTTCCTCTGAAGGACTTGTTACTTTCTAGAGTTTGTATCATCAGCTCTCTGATGCATTCTGAAAACTATATTTTTGTAGCTTATCCAGATTGTTTTGATTTTTAAGATGAGAGGAATGGTCTCTTGCCACTTACTACATCCTAATCAGAAGCATCAGCACCAGTATAGCTGTAGTTTTCCTTATTTATTTGCTCAACAATGTTTCTTATTTCCTAGTTTTCCTCTTTCTTGGATTCATTCTTCATTGGAGTACATCAAGTATTTCTTTCTTAGAGGGTTTATAGGTGATAAGCTTTCTGAGATTTTATGCATTCACTAAATTGTAAGTTCCTTGAGGGCCTGAGTTTTTCTATTTATTTATTTTTACTAATAATCCCAAGCATCTAGAAGAGTGCCTGCCATAGAGAAGGAGCTCAGAAATTATCGGCTCAATTTGAAGGCTTTTTTCTGCTTTTGAGAATATTCTTTTACTTATTACTTTTTCTTATCCATTCATTCCATATTTCTTTACCTTTTCTGTCTTATTTTTCATTGTTGTGACCATTTGCACTGTATCTTGAGAGAATTCCTTGGCTCGGTCTTCCAGCTAACACCTTCACTATTCACTATGTCCATTCTGCCATCTAGCCTACCAGTTAAGTGTTTTATTTAACACTTTGAATTTCTAGGATTAAAAAAAGTCATCATAACATCATATCATCTCAGTCATTTCCAATGTATTAATTATACTTTTTCATAGTCTTCTTTCGTTTATGGCATTACTGCTGTTTCTTTAGGTGTTGGTATTTCTGGTTTAGTTTCTTCAAATGTTTGATGATTTTTTTATTATCTCTATCTGTTCATGTTTGTATTTGAGAAACTCTTGCCCATCTGCTTCTCAGGATTGTGAAGGAGGGTGGGGACAGGTGTGCTGAGATGCCAAGTGATCACATTGCCAATTGGTTACATTTCTCCTTGCCCTGAGGGCTCTATGTCTTCTGTGTATCAGAAACCATCTGGGACATTGTCCTGTTTCTCTGGCTCCTCTTTAACACTAATTACTTAAGTCTTTGGGCAAATACCACTGCCACCCACTGGCCAAGCAGGTAAGGAGAGAATAATACAGAGGCATGACAGCTTCAGATCTGTCTTGCCAGTTTCTCATCCCAATGAATGCCTTTCAGTCCTCTCCCTCGTCTTATATTCATTGTCCTCCGCTCTGGGTCCTCCGCTCTGGGTTTTCCTCTAATTTTATTTTTCCATGAATATGATTGTACCTGCTTTGAATATTTATGGTCACATATAGCACTCTCTCTTTTTTCAATGTGGATGTTAGGGATTTATTTTCTTAGTTTTAGTGTATCTTTCCTGATGTTTTTTGAAATTAAAAATGGAAGATAGGTGCATTTTGCAGTGTGCCGTCTTGTTTCATTCTTCCCTAATAGTCTCTCTAAGGTTCTGAATCCATTATCTATCCTGGAGTCCAACTTATATTTCCCAAAGTTTATCTTAACCCATCGTGATCTGTGTTTCATGGAAAATCACAAAATCTTTAAGAACAGTCATTTGAAGTGAATCTTACTGGCACACAGATCTTCTGGGCAGAACACGTGTGAAAGTTCAATGATAAGGTATCTAGACTACCAGTCTTTAGTGGACATGTCTGTATGCAGTCAGATCACAAGAAAGCCTTGAAAATATAGTAGAGTTGGGTAAGAGATATAAGGATTCTTTATTCTCTCTACTTTTGTATGTGTTTGAAATTTTTCATATAAAAAGTATTTTTCAAAAGTTGTAAAGGCAAACATCAGCTTTCCTTGACTTCAGAAGTCTGAAGAATAAACAGTAACAGATAGATTCAGCCAGTGTGAAGTATTAGGTGCCTTACTGATGGATGGAGTGAGCAGGGAGGGCCTGCAAGTCCGAGAGTCAGGCTTACAGGTAACAACAGGTGCTCTAAAGGGTAGCCCCAGTCACAAATGTTCATGCATGCAGGACTCTAAAAAACACGTTAGTTATCTGTCTGTAAATCATTTCAGTCAAAGCTGAGCACATTATCTCTAGGATCCCAGTCTTCTAAACTAATGGAAAGTGGTTGTTTTTGTTTTTTGTTTTTTTAGCAAAAGTTGTCTTACGGCTTACTGTCATGGCCCAAGAGTGCTTTTGTTGCCATAGGACTAAAGAGTGCACCAGACACATTCTGAGACATGAGTTTTTAATTATGGGGCTTACCTACAGGGTGGGGAAGTTGAGTCACGTTGCTCTGAAATCAGGAGCTTCTCTGAATGGATTCAGGAGCTGCTCTGAATGGTGGCATGTTCAGAGCACAACATGGAAATAGTCTGCCCTTTGGGGGACTGAATAAGCTGGTTATAAGGGCTGGACATTCCAATGGGTATGAGAGCATAAAGTGGGGAGTGGGGTCATGCAAAGTAAGGAGGGATTGATTGTAATCAGCAGGGAGGAGGGGAGGATTATAGATTATCTTGTGGATAACAGTATTTTAGGAAGTCTCAGGGAGGAGATAGTTTCGGGTATAGATTATATTTAGCACCTGATATTACAAGGAGAATAGGTCAAACCTTATCTGTCCTAGGTCAAGCAAACTGTTGCGTGCAGTCTTCAAGACACTTGGGGGCCCGGGGCTCCCACACTTACATTTTATAAAGAAAACTTTTATAGGTTTGCTGAATGCCTAAATGAGATAACGTGTGCAATGCTTTTAGCACTGTGTTCTTAAATTAGGGTGGATAGATTTCATCTCTGGGCTCTGATTTTTTAATGACTGTTTTTAAATTTTGCATTTCCAAACTGATGATAATATTTAAAATTTTAAAGACTACCTTGGGTCCTCTGGATGACCACTGCATTGGGTCTCGTTGTGCAATTCCAGCCCACATTTGTGCTTGTGTGTGTAATTGTCTTAGAGCCCAATAGCTGGTGAGAAAAGGAGGTGTCCTGAATATGTAAATGAAGTGTTTGCTTCCAAGACAAGGCCAAAGGCTGTCACTATGGCCTGAATAAAGGATGTCTCCAGAGTGGGAATAAAGAAATTGGTCGAATTGAGTATTCACAAAGTGTCACTGTTGTGACAGTGAAGGAGAACAACCCCAGAGGGCCTCCCACCTTAGTCTGTATCATAATTGTGTTTTAAGCAGCAAGTCAGTAGTCACAAAACAGGCTTTACCTGTCAACATTAAATTATTGTTATTAAGTAGAGTTTAGGTTTTGGCATTTTTTGTTTTTAATATATTTACTTTAAGCACTATAGAGCAAAGTTCTATAAACCAAGACAATACATACCTATATTTATTTTTATAAAAATAATTTAAACAAAATAACTTGTCAGTATTGAGGAGTGTGCAAGAAATTTATTTTTCTTTTAAATTTTAAAGGGGATCTCTATATACAACTCAAGATTGGGGAACAATGGTTTAGTACATGGTAAGTCTTCAGTAAATATTAGTAGTTGCTGTTATGGTTTTAAATAATAGGAACTTTTTGAAATAGACTAGTCTCGCCCGGCTTTCTTCTCTCCCCTCATGTTGGCAGGCATTCACTCCTACAGCTCAGGGAAATTGCTCTCTCCCATCCCTCACCTCCCACACCCAGAGCGGCTCTTAACATATTCAACAGTGACCGGCGGAACTGTCAATCCAGTACACGTGGTATATTCCACACCCTCCTTCTTCAGTGCTTTTCTGTGTGGCAACATTCCCTAATGTTTTTTTTTTAACCTTTTTCTTCTTCTTTGCTGCTGCTTTTCCCTCCCTCCCTTCCCCCTTCCTTCCTTCCTTCTTTCCTTCCTTCTCTCCTTCCTTCTTCCCCCCTCCCTCCCTTTCTCTTTTTTTCTCTCTCTCTTTCTTTCTTTCATCTATCTATCTATCTCTGCATAGGTCTTTTTAGTATTTGCTCTAGGGATGATGGTGTACTCTTTTGCAGTCTACTTAGAATCCACTTCAAATGGAGTGTAGAAACCTTACCATTCTTTGGGTCCCTTTACCCTCCCCACTTTATGTTGTAGTTGTCTTATGCATTATGTTTGCATACATTGAAAAGCAGACATTATCAGTTTTCCTCTGAACTATCAAACATGTATTAAAGGACTCAACTGAAGAAGAATAGTCTAGTCTGTTTACTTAGATATTTACCATTTCTGTTGCTCGTCCTTCATTCCTTATGTTCCAAGTTGCACACTGATATTAGTTCCCTTGTCTCTGTCTTCAGCAGTTCTTTTATATTGGATATACTGAACAGATTCTCTTAGTTATTCACCATTTCAGAATGTTTTTATTTCATCTTCTTTCCTAAAGGATATTTTCACTACATACAGAATTCTGTGTTGACGATTCTTTTCTTTCAGCACTTAAAAAATGTTGTTCCAACCCTCACATATATAGCCAATTGATTTTTGATGTGAGTGCCAAGTCCACTCAATGGGGGAAAGAATAGTCCCTTCAACAAGTGGTGCTGGGACAACTGGATGTCCATATGCAAAAGAATGAAAGTGGGCCCCTACTTCACACCATACACAAAAATTAACTCTAAATAGATCAGAGACCTAGATATAAAACTGAAATATAAGACTTCTAGAAGGAAACATGGGGAGCATGATTGGGACCTTGTTTTAGGCAATGGATTCTTAGACTTTACACCAAAAGCATGGGCAATGCAACAAAAAATAGGTAACTGGGACTTCATCAAAATGAGAAGCTCTTGTGCATCAAAGGACATTATTAAGAAAGTGAAAAGACACTCTACAGAATGGGAGAGGATATTTGCTCTGAATCCTCCTCAAGTTGTTCCCTTATTTTGAACTCTTTATTTATATATGTGTTGTCTGTTTGCTCCTCACAGACGGAGAACCATGTCTGTCCATAATTAGAAGTTGGGAAGAGTTCTGTCTTAGTGTAGGCCTGTGGCATATATTTCTAGGCCCAGATGAAGGTAGAATGAGAAGGCTTTGGGTTATGCTGGGGAGGAAGTAGGGAAAAAGCAGAAGCCTGTGTTTTCTGCCCAGCGTGATCCACCTGGTCCACCTGGGTACAGACAGGTGTGTCCAGGGGGAGTTTCTTCTGGTCAAAGGTGCACTCTTTGTAGTCTTTAAAGCCTGAGTGCTTCCCAGAGGCTCTGCTTGGGTCCACTGTGGTTCCCAGCCAACGCCCTGCCCGGATGCCATGGCTGAGCTAATAACTTTTCCTTCACTGAGTCACACATCAGCCTTTCCTTCTGTCCCTGATTTCTCTAATGTATTTGGCATCTTTCCTTGTGTGTGGTATTCTTAGAGGTCCCCAGCCCCCCTATTTTTAGATTCCATTGATAATTTTAAGTGGATTCTGATTATAGGAAGTAGAAAGAGTTAAACTAATATCTTCAAAGAAAGATCTCTACTGTCTGTGTGTGTGTTTAACGTTTGTCTTCAGCTGTTATTAGTAATACAAGCTAAAGGCTTAATAATATAATGACTTTAGAACTGCCAGCATCCATTATGAGTACAAAAAAACACCCAACTTATCTGAAAATATACATAGAATTTATTATGCTTTTTATATAGAATTTATTGAGACTGTAATTGACCGTAGAAAAAGATGATGAAATGTAAATGGAGTCAGCTACTTTGATGCCATATGATATTTCTTACTGCTTTTGATTCTGTCAGTTTTGTGTTATACTTTACATTGTCCGTTTTTTTGCGTTCTGTGTTGGAATGGCACTCAATTGCCTCAAATTAACACATTGCAGAAATATAAGCTCCTTCTTGAAACCAAATGCAAATACTTACGAGAAGCAAGCTATCAGTTTCTCTTTGGAGGCTCTACTGTCAGGAATCTGAAGTAGTCAGCTGGTTGTTTCACAACCTGTACTCTCAAACCTGTATTTAATTTGCTCTTAATAGACTGTGGTTCGGGGAATTCCCACCTTAGTAGCTGGTGGTCTGCGTGGTGGGAATCCCCCCCAGGCTCCCTGGCTGAGGAAATCTCCCTCTGAGATGATAATTCTCAAATTCTATCAAGCGAACCAACAGTGGCAGTATAAACCTTTTAAAAAAAACAATTTGGCAGTATGTTGCAAAATCCATGTAGCGGTCATAATCACACTTCATTAACTTAAGGAAATGACACAAATGAAAGAAAATGATCTTCAGGAAAGTATTCACTGACTCATTATTTAGAAGCGTTCTAAGTATCCAACAATGGGCTTCTATTTAATGAATGCTTATTTAATGGAACGAATATTTTGTAACCATTAAAAATTACAACCGAAGACTGTGTAGCTGCCTGAGAAAATACAAGTGATATCATGTTAAGGAAGGAAAGGAAAGGCTTATTGCAATTAAATAAAAACATATATATGTATGTAAAATTGTGCACATAAGGAACATATAGAAGTGATTAACAATGGTTATTGTTCTGGGACGTTTGGATAATGATTGATTTTTTCTCCTGTCTCATTTATAAACTGCTACTAAATATTTTTTATAACTTAAAAAATAGAGTTTTTAAAAAATACCTAGTAATAAGAAAAGGTTTACCAACCAAAATGAAAAACTTTTTGTTTGGCCTGAGATTAAAACCTTAACCCCTTCATTATAATGACTACTGATTTTGCTGAGCCAATCTGCTGCCAATTTGTTGGTTTACCACTAAGTCACATTTATGAATATTGCCAAATTTAAAATAAAATCTATCTAGAAATCCAGCTAACATATAACAGCTGACATTTTATATTAACAATATTTTGTACTTGACTTTCTTACAATAGCAGAGGCTTAATACTAAGCCCTAATTTTGTAACATATATTGAGGCACCAAAACATATCCTTCAATCCGGATTGTATTCAGTTGTACAAGAACAATGTACCAAGCAACTGTACAACACAGAACTTACTGTGGAATATTCTGATAGGGCATGAGGAATGGATCATAAAAATAATCACTTTTTTATATGCCACTATGTATAAACTTTTACTGTATTCTGTGCTGATGAGACAAAATCTGAAACGATACATCAAGTCCGTGCGTCTGTCTGAGGAAGACTACTGTCTAAACTGTGCCCAGAGCCTCAAGCCACAAGATCTGGAAGTCACTTTCTTTGAGGACCTGCTGAAGTTTGAAGCTAAGTGTGTTCAAGTCTGGGAGAGGACAACTGAGATATGTTAGAGGACTAGTCTTCTGAGTGAAGGAATACTGGTATTGTGTTGGTCTAGAAATAACTAAGGCGGAAGTCAAAAGCAGCCGAGTTTCAGCTCCATGTAAAGAACTTTATAATGTGTGGAGTCACCCACCAGTTCAGCCACAGAACTGATTTTGTCGTGACTTTTTATGTTGCTACTCACTGGAAGTATTCCCGTCCCAGGGATATTGTAAAAGGGCTTCCTGTTTAACAGGGAAGGACCTGCAAGATAATCCAGTGACTTCTTTTGACTCTAAAATTTTTATATTCTGAGGCATCTGCTTTGTCTTTCCATTATGTCTTTTTTGTTGTTGTTGTTGTTATTTACTGGAAAATTTGGGGCATACCTTATTGTTGTAAACTTGATTTTTTCCTGATTTACGTTTTTAATGGAGGCATAATTTACATACAACAAATGCACAGATCTTTAGTGTTCATTTCTGTGCATGTTGACAACTGTATCAGGTGACCATTGCTCCAAATAACTTTAGATCATTTCTGTCATCCCGGAAAGTTCCATCATGCTCTTTTCTAGTCAGTCCCCTGAACCGCCCCAGAAGCAACAACTTTCTGATTTCTATCACTGTAGATTAGGTATATCCTTATATTTCATATAAATGGAATCATAGGTCCATATTTATATTTTTTAATTTTCTACTTTTAGCCAACAAAATATTTTTGAGCTTTACACAGTTGTTGAGTTTGTAAGTAGTTTGTTTTTATTGCTGAATAGTATTCCATTATATAGATAAACCCCAATTTACTTCTCTGTTCTCCTACTGATGGATATTTGGATCGTTTTCAGTTTGGGCTTCTAATGAATAGGGTTGCTATGTATATTCTTGAAATGGTCTTTATGAGAACTGTGTTTTTCTTTTTGGTAAATACTTAAGAGTGGAATTTCTTTTATGGTGTGAAAATAGGGTTAACTTTATTAGAACTGACAAACACTTCTGCAATGCCCTTTGTCCTACATCCTTCCCAACAATTAGTATTGTTAGTCTTTAATTTTAGCATTCTAGTGGGCATGAAGTGGTATCTTACTGTGGTTTAAATTTGCATTTCCCTAATGACTCATGTTGTTGAGCTCCTTTTCTTGTACTTATTGGCTCTTTGTATATCTTCTTTTGTAAAACATCTGTTCACATCTTTTGCCTATTTTTAAATTAGGTTCTTTGTCTTTTATTACTGTGACCACATAGGAGTTCTGTATATATCCTGAATACAAATACTTTGTCAGATATATGTCTTGCAAGTATTTATTACCAGTCTGTGGCTTATTTAATTTTTCTAATGGTGTCTGTGGATGAACTGAACTTTTTCATTTCTATGAAGTTCAAATAATCTTTTTTTTTTTTTTAATTTTGAGAAAGCTTTTTTGTGTCCTGTCTACAAAATTTTTGCCTACCCCAGGGTCATGAAGATTTTCTCCTATTTTTTGTTTTCTTCTAAGCTTTGCAGTTCAGATTTTTACAGTTAGGTCTGTCCTCTCAAAATTCCTTTGTGTGTCATCCCAAAGTAATTTGGACAGAGAATAAAAATATACATGCAGGGCCCCCTTGAGGAGCTGGGGGTGAATGTGGAAGTGTTGGACTGCCTCACTGGCCTGATGCTGGTGTTCTCACAAACACTGAGGACTGGCGGTTTGATGTGCTGAGCCCTCTAATGTGGGACTTGCCCTTATGAAGCTCCTTACTGCAGAGGAGAGGCTAAACCTGCATATAATGGTGCCTAAGAGTCTCCCCCTGAGTGCCTCTTTGTTGCTCAGATGTGGCTCTCTCTCTCTCTCTAACTGAGCCACCTCGGCAGGTGAACTCACTGCCCTCCCCCCTATGTGGGACCTGACTCCCAGGGGTGTAAATCTCCCTGGCAGTGCAGGATATGACTCCCGGGGATGAATCTGGACCCAGCATCATGGGATTGAGAACATCTTCTTGACCAAAAGGGGGATGCAAAATGAAATGAAATAAGGCTTCAGTGGCTGAGAGATTCCAAATGGAGTCAAGAGGTCACTCTGGTGGACATTCTTACGCACTATATAGATGACACTTTTGAGGATTTAATGTATTGGAATAGCTAGAAGTAAATACCTGAAACTATCAAACTCCAACCCAGTAGCCTGGACTCAAGGCGATTGTCTAACAATGTAGATTACAAGGGGTGAGAGTGTGATTGTGAAAACCTTGTGGATCGCACTCCCTTTCCCGTGTGTGGATGGATGAGTAGAAAAATGAGGACAAAAACTAAATGAAAAATAGGGTGGGATTGGGGAGGGGGTGATTTGGGTGTTCTTTTTAACCTTTATTTTTTATTCTTATTCTGATTCTCATGTAAGGAAAATGTTCAAAAATAGATTGAGGTGATGGATATATAACTATATGATGGTACTATGAACAGTTGATTGTACACCATGGATGATTGTATGATATGTGAATATATTTCAATAAAACCAAATTTAATTAAAAAAAAATACCTTTGTGTATGTGTGTATGGAGGGAGGAAAGAGTTGTGGTTCTCCCCACCCCATACGGATATCCAGTTCCTCTAGTATCATTTGTTGAAAAGACTTTTCGTTCCCCATTTGATTGACTCTGACTTTGTAGATGAAACTTTTGTTGAAAATTAATTGACTATACACTCACACATACGTGCATATACACAGGTCTATCTCTCTACTCTCTGTTTTGTTCCATTGATATATTTGCCTATTATGCCAATACTGCACTGTCTGGATTACTATATAATAAATCTTGAATTTTGGTAGTTTAAGACCTCCAACTTCTTTTCCTTTTCAATATTATTTTGGTTATTCTAAATCACTTGTATTTCTATGTAAATTTTAGAATTGGCTTGCCAGTTTCTTTCAGAAAGCCTGCTAGGAGTTTGATTGGGGTTGCATTGAATCCAAGATCATTTGTTTGAGGAGAATGAACAGTTATCTTTAAAATATCGAGTCTTCCAATCCACATATATGGTTAATCTCTCCACTTATTTAGGTCTTCTTTAATTTCTTCTAGCAGTGTTTTATGGTTTTCAGTGTATAGAGATTGCACATCGTTTGTTAGATTTATTTCTAAGTATATGATGTAATTTTTGGCGCTATTGTAAATGATGTTCTTACTTTCATTTTTCAGTTGTTTGTTACTTGTGTATAGAAATACATTACCTTTTAATAGTTGACTTTGTATCTGTAAACTTGTTAAATTCACTTATTAGTTCTAGTTGTTCTTTGATAGTTTCCATTGAGTTTTCTATGTATGCGGTCATGTCATTTGCAAATATAGTTTCACATCTTCTTTTCAAGTCTTTTTGCCTCTTTTTTTCTTGCAATATTGAATAGTGTAGGACTTCCAATACTTGCAATATTGGACAGAGGTTGTCAGAGCAGGTGTCCTTGCCTTGTTCCCCATCTTAGGGAAAAAGTATTCATTTTACATCAAGTGTGATGTTAACTGTAGGTTTTCATAGATGTCCTTCATCAAGTTGAGGAGGTTCCCTTTCAGTCCTATTTTGCTGAGAATTTGTGCCATGAGTTACATTTATTGAGAGGATCTCCTTTATTCTGATCATTTATTTTACATCTTTCTTCTTTTCTAACATATGCATTTAGAGCAGTAAACTTCCCTCTACTGCTTCAGTTGCATCCCACATATTTTTATGTTGGATTGTATTTTTAGTACATTTTCTGTTTTCTCTGGTGATTTCATCTTTGACTCATGGGTTCTCTAGAAGTGGTTTCCTTAATTTTTGAATACTGGGGAATTTCCAGTATTTGTTACATATGCCTTTTCATCATGATGAAAGGTTATCTCTGATAATGCTCCTGGCTTGAAGTCTGTTTTGTCTGATGATCAACGTAGCCCTGCCATCTTTCTCATGCAGTCTATGCTTTATATTTAACATGGATTTTTTTTTTGTAAAAACATATGGTTGTGTCTCCTTTTTTTTTTTTCTTCTCCTTGTATGACATTCTGTGTCTTTATTTTAAGAGTTTATTCCATTTATATTTAATGTGACTATTGGTATGGTTAGGTTTAAGTCTACTATCTAGGTATTTGTGTTCTTTTGTCCCATCTACTGTTTCTTCCTTTCCCACCTTCTTTTGGATGAATTGTGAATTCTTCATATTTAATTTTATTCCCTCTATTGTTTTTTTCTTCTGTAGTGGTACTTCTTGGTGAGTTATATATGTGTGTTTTCCTTCTTTCTTTCTTTTTTTTTTTTCTTTTTTTGCGATTGCTTTAGAGCTGTCTTGTTTAATGCACCAGCCACTAGTGACATGTGGTGATTTAAATTTTAATTAATTGAAATAAGAGAAAATAAAATATGGCCCTCACTATAGTACAGAGAATGGATTGAAAGGGTTCAAGACTAGAAATGGGAAGATTAGTTGGGACATTGTTTTAGAACCACTGACCAAATTTTGTGAGATATTAGTAACAAATTGTAGGATTGAGAGATACTGGAGGTATAGAATGAACAGGAGCAGCCACCAAATGGAGTGTCAGAAAAGAAGGGGATGGGAAACAGCAGAGTTCATTTTAAGATTTAAGCTTCAGAAAACAAAGAAAAGATGGTGCCATTCATTGAGACATGGAATATAAAGGAGGGAGTCAAATTTGGAGGGGAAGAGGTGACGGAAACTGTAGTTTGGAGACATGGGATGTCAGATGTGTGTAGGAATTACAAGGTGGAGATAAGCAGTAGACAGTTGGCTATGTGAGTCAAGAATTTTGGAGAGCTATCTAGAGCAGAAATTTTTCAGGTTTTTACTTTAAATAGTGAAGTAAAAAGTACATAAAATCACCATGGTAGTATTATAGAGTAAGAATGTACAGAACTTTGGGAATCCCAACATTTAAAAGGAAGAGGAGATTCTAAACACAGCTTCTAGATAGATGAAAGGAAAACTAGGAGTGAGTATGTCATTGAATACAAGGGAATGTAGAGTTAGGAATGAATTGTTAAATAATAGTGGAAGATTTCTAGGCAGGTGTTGTATAGATAATGTTTGAAAGATTTGACTTAGACCTGCTTTTCTAAGAAACAGCAGAGTGCTTTGAAAATTACTCAATTCCTTTATATTTTAGGCTCCATTCATTTAATGCCTTTATCATTTTAGTATTTCTTTTAGCTTGCTGTGTACCAGGCAGTCTCCTAGGAATGGGAGGTATAGAGATAAAGAAAATTGGTGACTTGTACTGGACATTGTAGCTCTAAAGGAATCACTAAAAGAGAGAAAAAGAAAGAAAAGGAAGAAGGAAGGGATGGGGAGAAGGAGGAAAATCAAAATTGAAAGAATACCTTATGCTCATTTTAAGAAATTCAAATGACCGAAAAATATAAGGAAGACAGCAAACAACCACCCAGGATCCCACCGCCTAGAAATAATCATTATTAACATTAGATTAATATCATACAGATATATTCCTATAGGTTTGTAAATATAAAAGGATGGACAGAAATAATTTTACATAATTTGGATCATACGATATATGCTATTGTAGATTATGTTAAGTGCTTAATTTAATGTATAAAAGATTAACAACAAAAAGATCGACTACACGTAAGTGATTCTTTATAAGAAATAGTAATTCCTGAAAGATCCATCTAAGGTTAAGAAAAAAATTACATATAGCATAATTGTTCTGTGAACCTATAACTTCTCTAATAAAGAAAAAAATGATTCAAGAAATTACATGTAAAATTAGGTTTGGGTGATTTTAAAGATTGTGAAGAACTGTAAGTTTCTATATGTTTTACTTTTCAACATTTTGATATGACTGCTGGGAGAGACAATGAAGTCAGTACCTTCAGTTTCTTTTCACTTTTCTTCCCCTTTCCCCGCAACCACTTCCTGATTTTTCAGTTATAATTACATTGTTGATGTTTTTAACACTTGTATACTCTTCCATATATTTGTTTATTTGTAGCTCAGTATTTAATGGATTCAGTTTTCACTATCTCTTTTTTTAGTACTGACTTTTTAAAAATAAACTTGTTATTTTAAAATAATTTCAAACATACATGATAGTTGCCAAAATGCTACAAAATCCATACAGAGAATTCCAACGAACCCCCACCCAGATACCCAGATCCACCAACTTTTAACGTTTTGCGACATCATTCTATCTGTTCCAATCAATCAGTCATCTATCTGTCTGTCTATTTTGTGAACATTTGAGAGTAGGGTGTATATGTCATGCTCCTTGAACATTTAATAACTTCATCTACCTTTCCTATGAATAAGGATATTCACTTATGTAATCACCTTAAGCATAGTTATTAAGTTCAAGAAATAACATTGATATAAAGCTCCTGGTCTATTTTCAGTTTTCTCATGTGTCTCAATAATGTTCTTTTGGGAATTTTCTCCTCCGTTATTAGATCCAGTCCAGATCACGTATTGCATTTGGTTGTTACTGTTTTTTGTTCTTTTTTTTTTGGGGGGGGGGGGGTTTCATCAACATTTTTTTTTTAATTTAATAAATTTTATTTTGAAATAAATTCTATCTTACAGGAACAGTTGTAAAAACAGTACAAACCCCATACATAGAACTCCATCATACCCCAACCCCCCTCCCCCGATACCCCGATCCATCACCTTTAACACCCTGTCACACCACCGTCTCTTTCTTTCTCTCCCTCCCTCCCTCCCTATCAATCATCCATCATCTATTGCTCTGTCCTCTGAACATATGAGAGCAAGCTGCACATATCTTTGAACAAACAATATAATTCACATATACCTTTCCCATGGACAAGAACATTCTTTTATGCAGTCTCATTAAGCGCAGCTAAGAAGTTCAAGAAATTCAACATTGATATAAAGCTTACATTCTGTATTTCCTTTTTTATTTTCTTGTGTCCCATCTGTGTCCCTTTGAGCCTCCTCTCTTCCATCCTCAAATCCCATCCAGGATTATCCTTGGCATTTAATTGTCATCTATTTAGACTGTCTTTTTTTTTTTTTTTTTCAATTGTGAAAACATATATATAGCCTAAATCTTCTCATTCCACGCCGTCCCTAGCATTCCATTAGTGGGATTAATCACATTTAGAATGTTGCAATGCTGTCACCTTCCCACCATCCATTTCTAGAAGTTTCTCTTCACCCCAAACAGAAACCCTACTCTCATTTCTTAACTCCCCATTGCCCTTTCCCCCACTTCTTGGAGCCCCTACTCTACTTTTCATCTCTATGGTCATATTCTCTGATGCTTTCTTTGTGTTTACCGTGGGGCTTAAATTTAACCTCTTAAATCTATAACAATCTTGTTTTTCTTTGATACCAACTTAACTTCCATATGACACATAAACTATGTTCCTATACTCCATCATTCCCCCACCTTAATGTAGTTCTTGTCAAAAATTACATATTTTACATTGAGTCCAAAACCACTGATTTATCATTACAGTTCACGTATTTTAGATCCTGTAGGAAGTAAATAGTGGAGTTATAAAACAACAATACAGTAGTATTGGTATTTATATTTACCATGTGATCTTTACTGGAAATCTTTATTTCTTCATGTAGTTTCAGTCAATTGTTTAGTGTCCCTTCCTTTCAGCCTGCTCAACTCCCTTTAGCATTTCTTATAGGACTGATTACTGGTGATGAAGTCCCTCAGCTTTTGATTATCCGGGAATGTTTCATCTCCCCCTCATTTTTATCCTCCAGGTGTTTGTGAATTCTCCAAGTCTCTGATGGTTATTGACTTCTATTGGTATTCCATTGTGGTCAGAGAATGTGCTTTGAACAAATTCATTCATTTTTTTTTTTTTTAATTTTATTGAGGCTTGTTTTTATGTCCCAGCATGTGGTCCATTCTGGAGAAAGATCCGTGATCACTAGAGAAGAATGTGTGTCCCGGTGACCTGGGATATAATATTCTATATATGTCTGTTAAAATTCTCTACATCTCTCTCTCTCCTTTCTTTTTTTCTCTGTCAGTAGGGCTCCCTTTAGTATCTGAAGTAGGGCAGGTCTTTTATTAGCAAAGTCTCTCAGCATTTATTTGTTTGTGAGAAATTTAAGCTCTCTCTCAAATTTGAAGGAGAGTTTTGCTGGATAAAGTATTCTTGGTTGGAAATTTTTCTCTCTCAGAATTTTAAATATGTCATGCCACTGCCTCTTCGCCTCCATGGTGGCCGCTGAGTAGTTACTACTTAGTCTTATGTTGTTTCCTTCGTATGTGGTGAATTGCTTTTCTCTTGCTGCTTTCAGAAGTTGCTCCTTCTCTTCAGTATTTGAGAGTCTGATCAGAATATGTCTCAGAGTGGGTTTATTTGGATTTATTCTATTTGGAGTTCGCTGGGCATTTATGCTTTGTGTATTTATATTGTGTAGAAGTTTTGGGAAGTTTTCCCCAACAATTTCTTTGAATACTCTTTCTAGACCTTTACCCTTCTCTTCCCCTTCTGGGACACCAATGAGTCTTAAATTTGGACGTTTTATTTTATCTATCATATCCCTAAGATCCATTTTGATTTTTTTGATTTTTTTCCCCATTTTTTCTTTTGTTCTTTCATTTTCTGTTCTGTGGTCCTCAAGGAGGCTGAGTTGTTGTTCACCTTCCTTTAATCTTGTATTATGAGTATCCAGAGTCTTTTTGATTTGGCCAACAGTTTCTTTTATTTCCATAAGATCTTCTATTTTTTTATTTACTCTTGCAATATCTTCTTTATGCTCTTCTAGGGTCTTCTTTATGTCTTTTATATCCTGTGCCGTGCTCTTCTTCATGTCCTTTATATCCTGTGCCATGCTCTCATTGCCTGTCTGTAGTTCTTTGATTAATTGTGCCAAGTACTGTGTGTCTTCTGATCTTTTGATTTGGGTGTTTGGGTTCGGGTTCTCCATATCGTCTGGTTTTATCGTATGCTTTAAGATTTTCTGTTGTTTTTGGCCTCTTGGCATTTGCTTTACTTGATCTTTAATTTGTCAGAATTGCAGCTTGGTGGTGTACACTTTCTCTAACTAACCAGCAGATGGCGTCCGTGAGTCACCTATTCCCCTCAAGTCAGTTCTCCCCAACTTTGTGGTGTGTGGGGATCTGATTCTTGTGGGGTCCAATTGGTGCGCTTAATTTGGGTGTGATGTCAGTGCTGTCCGCCCTGAATGAGGGGCATGTGTCTGAGCAGTTAGGGAGGAAGGGCAGCTTTAATAATCAAACCTCCCAGGTGTTCCTGGAAATTGGCATAGGTTCCCTGGGATTTCTGAGTGGTTCCCCCTTCTCTGCTGTGCTCTTCCAGGGCCTCTGCTGAGGGAGGGAGGGCCGTGCCACGTCACAAGTGTGTGCCGGCCTCCAGGGAAGCCCTGGGATGCTGGGCTGTGCAGGAGCATTCCCAGCCCGCTTCAAAGATGGTTGAATAGGACACATTAACTTCCCCCTTTCCACACAGCTCCCCCCTCCCAGCTCCGGGACAATCAGCCGTGGGTGTATTAAAGGCCACTGTCCACGGCCGATATTGTGGCTTGTGAGTGGTGCTGCAGGAAAGACTCCCTGTCACGCTGGGTTTCTTGGCTCGGCTCTACCTGTAGGTTTGGCCCCAGGCAGGGGTGCCCCCGCCCGCTGGGGAGATGGCTGCAAGTCGTGTGTTCTTTTTCTCTTTTTGGCTCCCCTTTGCTCCCCTGGGCCCAAGACAATCAGCAGTGGGTGTGGGAAGGGGTATCCTCCACGCCAGACACCGGGGCGTTAGCCCAGCCCGCTCCTGTCGTATCTGCAGCTGCTCCCGGGCTTCTTTTTTTTTTTTTTAAAGAACTAGTCCATCTCCAAACGCCAACCCACCGTTTCCCCACACCGCAGTGTGGCCAAGGGACTCTCAGCCAACTCACTCACTCGTTTCAGAATGACTCCTGGTTTCACCAAATGCACGTTCCCTGTGGATTTAGCAGACCTTGTCTGGCTGGTGCTACTCTGGAAGTGGTGTTCTGGGTCACTTTCTGGTTTTTATCTAGTATTTTTCACGGAGGTGTTTTTTTGCCCTGTCTCACCTAGCTGCCATCTTAAGTTCTCCTGTTATTGTCTTTTTAGTCTCTCTCTCTCTTTTTTTAATTGCAGAAACAGATATTCAGTATGAACTTTCCCATCTCAACCACTCCCAAGCATACAGTTCAGTGGGATTAATCAGATTCACCTTGTTGCACTTCCCTCACTACCATCATTACCAGATTTTTCCCATCACCCCAAACAGAAGCCCTGCACCCTAATTCCCTTACCCTTCCCACCCCACCCCTGGTAGCCCTAGTGTTCTCCTTGCTGCCTCTGTGGATTTGTGTATTTTAGCCATTTCATAAAAGTGGAGTCATACAATATCTTTCTCTTTGCTGTCATCTCTTCTCAGGGACTCTGGCTTCTCCATTCAAGAGTTCGTTAATTTTTATTCATCTCTTGCTTGGCTCGAGTTCATCATCAGATGTTTTCTCATAAAGGGCCCAGCTAATCCCTGAAGTCTCCTGTACTTACCGTCTGTGGCCTTTTTACCCAAAGGACAACTTGGCTGGGCAGAAATTCATTGGGTCTGGCTTTCTTTCCCCTAGAACCTGGGGACATTTCTTCTCCATCTCCTGGAATTGCGTTAAAGCAGTTTTTTTTCCCCCTTTCTTTTGAATGAGAATTGCAATTTCCAAAGAATATATGTGAGTGCTTTCCCTTTTCCCTCACTGCACTTGAAAGAATTATTACTAGGAAGAACTATCACACTGCATTACTTTGATGTGAACCAGGGTATTTTTTGGAGTAATAATCACACATCTCTCTTCTTTTCTAGAGATAATTGACGACCTGGCCAACCTGGTGGAGAATACAGATGAAAAACTCCGCACTGAAACCAGACGTGTGAATGTGGTGGACAGAAAGTCAACGTCTTGCGGTAAGAGACATCCAGTTATGGTTCTTCCTCTCTGATCACTGTGGATTTACTCCGCTTTGAGTTTCTCACATTTGTCTAATTACTGCCGGGATTTGGTTGTTCTTCTAATATAGGCAGAACCATAAGATGAAGCACTGAAATTGCTAAAGGATGCTTAAGTCTTGTTAAAATGAAGTGAATGGTTTTGGGTTCAGAGGGAATATAATGCATTAATTTTTTTTTTAATTTAAAATAAGGAACTTAATGTATGTTTATAGAGAATAATAGTTTGGGAAATTGTACAGCGTTATCCAGGTTGGTGGCACTGGAATTTGCAGGTTTTAAAAGTGATCTCTTGTTTTTGTACCTTTTTTCAATCACAATTTCATTGTTGAAACCCAAACTGCAGAGTAATTAAGAGCACAGGTCCTGAAGTCCAACAGGGTTCAAATCCTATGTTTAGAAATCCTACCTCTATCAAGCCACATTACCTCTGGATACCTCATATGTAAAATAGGGTTCTTATGCCAAGATTATATTGGAATACTTGCTTAAAATACTGATTCTCAGCTTCTCCTCTAAAGATTCTGATTGAGCAGGTCTAGGTAAAATTCAAGTGTATTCATTACTTAACACGTACACCAAGCAGTTCTGATACTAGTTATTCTGCAGAAATTCTGATACAGGGTTTTTGCAAGTTTTAAATTATATATTGCCTGTGCCTAGTGCCTTACAGAAAGCTGAGTGATAATAAATGGTGATGACTGTAATAGTGATCGCAGTGATTATTTGATGCTTTGTCTTACAAAGATGTGCCAAGTTTATAAAGCCAATATCTTTTTTTTTTTAACTTTTTTCCCTTTAATTAGAGAGGTTGTAGTTTACAAAAAAATCTTGCATACAACACACAGTTCCTGCCTACCACCCTCTTATTAACACTTTGCATTAGTGTGGTACATTTGTTACAATTCACTGCTTACAAAGTGAAAGAACTTTTTTATCATTGTACTATCAGCTACAGGCCATCATTTACAATAGTGTTCGCTGTTTGTGTTGTACAGTCCTATGGGGTTTTAAAAATTTTTGTTATAGAACATATATACAACCTATAATTTCCCCTTTAACCACATTCAAATATATAATTCAGTGTAAAGTCATTATCTTTATTAAACATTGAAATATAATAGGAATAAAAAAACTAGCGATCTGAGCACATGCTTTGCCTAACATTTTTCTCGTTTAATATGAAAAATATAATGGTTCCCCTGAACTACTGCATTTTGAGCAGGGACCTCTGCACAAGGGACATCGGAGCAGTGCGGCCTGAGAAGCATCGCCTTCCCTGCCTGTGCTCACTGGTTTAGAAGGAAGTCTAGGACAGGGGGCGAGAGGGCCAGGTGGACGCCAGCCCCAGAAGCTTGGAGGAGGTGGATCTCTGAGGATCCACTGGCTTCCCTTTTTTATCACCTGTTCTGTTCCCCACACACCCCCACCCCCAGCGGTTCTCATCCATCATATTTCAGCCCACCCTATGGATCTGTTCCCACGGCACATGCCTATCCAGCTTCCTGCCAGGAGCAAAGCTGCTTGGTTTTGCTCCCCCAGTCTTCTCACATCACTTCTGTCTGCAGGCATTCTGTCTCCACACTAGATCTTGAAGTCTTAGAGAGAGAGACATGTAGGCTCACTGCCCCCACTTTGTCTCTTATTATCTTTCATTGTTGTGTAAACTTAATCCTGCTAAGCCTTAGTTTCCTCAGCTGTAAAATGGTGGATGGCCTGCTTGTCAGAATTAAATTGGGTAAAATATGTAATGTGTCCAGCACTGGCCGTCTTCCCTGGCTTTCCATATTTTACATGGAGAGGCGTTAGAGTGAAGTAGGCGAGAGCTCTAGACCCTGAGCTCACATCCCAGCTCCACCACTCCCCAGGTGTGTGATCTCAGTCAAGCCACTGAACTCCCCACTGCCTCAGTTTCCTCATCTCTGACATGAGGAATGAGTTAAGAAATGTCATTGTAAGCAGTGAGCAAGTATTAGCTATTACTGTTAGATGTCAAAATAGAGAGAGTCTTCACTGTTAAGTGACACTTTTCCTGGGTTTTTTTTTTTTTTTTTTTTTTTAAATGTGCTAAGCAATCATGTTGCTTTTACTTTAGAATGAACATTTTTATCAACTGGTCAGAAATTTTTTATATTTGCAACATAGTGTTCCTCAGCACGTATCATTCATGAAGTCATGCAGAATAAGAAGTTTCTTGTACCACTGCCAATTTTTTCTTTTATGATGTTAGCTAGTGTCAGTATTTATGACCAGAAATGTCCATAAAATCTCTGAGCTGGACTATAAAGTATTTGTTCTTTAAAAAAAAAAAAAGAAGAAATTTTGAGACTCCCAGAATTATTAAAATACATATTTTCAAAACTTGTTCTGTATCTTAAAAATATGTTCACTATAAATGTGTCTCATGCTCCATTTATATTTAATTTGTGCATATATTATTAGTAACAGTTATTTGCAACAATTTCAGAAGGGAGAAGTGCAACAGTATTAAATAAATTCCTTTATTCTTTTAATGGAAATACTTTAGAGAGAATTTTTTCTCTTATCCCTTCTGCTCTTTTTTCTAATATTTAGTGAAGAGTTCCATCATTATTGTAGCTAAAAAGCCAAATAACAATCCTTATATCATTTCTGATGCCCAATACCTGGAAGGGAAAATCACTTGAATTTTTACTTTTTAAAGGGATATTTGCAATCACACATGCATTTATTGACATGCAGTGCTAGTTTTTGCCAACTGATGTCAGTTTAGGAGGTGACATCTAAAGCTCTAGAGAGGTCAGACTTGTATTTGTGACACTCAGCAGTTTCCTTCTAAGTATTTAGCTGATCAGTATTAAGCCTCTGAACACGGGCACACTGTGGAATTTACTGAGTAGGTCCAGAAGCCCTTGGCAAAATTACACTGACCTTTTGTTTTGCTTCCAGCTTCTAAACTCTCAAGTGCTTTCCAATAGTCTCTTTCTTTATCCAATAAAGCCCATTTTCAGGCAAGAGTCAGGGACTTTGACAGCCTGAGAGGAGCAGCTGGGGGGTGGGGGTGGAGGTGAATGGGTTATGGCCCCGGCCTCAGCCAAATTGGAAAGTGTAATGGGAGACCCTTCCCACATTAAGCTGGGACCCCAAAGAGCTCATGGGGATTGTGGAGAAGCAGCCTTGGCATGAATAGAATAGGAGAAGAAAAAGTAAAGGAAAAAATTACAGTTCCTGACAAGTTGTGTTACCGATCCTGGGTGTGTACACTCGGGGTGAGCCAGGAAACCTCACACCCTGGTTTGAGGCAGAGTTGACTTCAGTTTGAGGCAGACTCACCTGTTACAGCCCCAGGTGCCTAGAAGAAAACAAGTGAAATGACTCTCTAGAGGAAGGTATATTTAGCCTAGGTCTCTAGGATCAACCAGACATAATTTAAGGGCAATGACCAGCACACAGTCAAGGATAACCCAGCACACATGGAAATACAGCAGCGTGAGCAAGGATCAGCAGGCTGTGGAAACCAATCTGTACAGACTTGTAGTGTTAGATTATATGGATTATAAAATCAATTAAGCTTGTTATGTATAAAGAAATAAACAAACTCTAAAGTATCTTCAAAAAACAGTAAACTAGAAAAAGTAACATAGCAAATTTGAAAAAGGACCAAATAAGACTTCAAGAAAAAAAAACAACCAACAACAACAACAAACATTGGCATTCAAAATCCAATGGATGCATTTGATAGCAGGAGAGTCAGAAAAAATTAAACCATGTTCCCTTTCCGTAAATGCTAACATTTAGAAGAGGATATCCAAATGCCACGGAAGTTAAATTAAGACCTTAAATAAGAAAGACATTTGGAGGGTAGGACGCTGGTCCAGGAGCCTCAAGATATTACAGAGTTAATCACCTGCTCTGCTCCAGTGCAAGTCCAGACTGATGGTTATATACACATACATGAAACCACAAGCAAGGTGTGTGTCAACTAGTTGTTGGGTTGGGAACCAAGCAGCTCATTCGAGTGTAACTCAGTTACTGTTCACATGGCACCCCATGGCTGCAAAAGAGAACCTAAGGGAGCTGGCCACCTGCATGTCATTATCTTACCCAGAGGAGTGCAAATATAAGTTGTGAACCATGAAATGGCTTGTTTTCCTCCCCTCAGCGTACCTTCCTTGATGGTCCGATATATCTGTAATAGACGCTTTAGCAGTGAGGAAATTTCTAGTTACAAATACAGAGCAAATTGCAAAGGGGCCACACAGAAGAAGGCCCGATGATGAATTTGTTTATTCAGTTGTTAACAAAGGATTCAAGCGCCTCTTTGTGAACCTTTTGCTGAGTAGCCTGTGCTTTAAACATTTTACGGAGATTCTTTGTGTGTGTGTGTGTGTGTGTGTGTGTTTGTGTGTGTGTGTGTTTCCCCTTTTTCCCCTTTCCTTCAACCCCAATGACAGCATCAGGTAGAAAAAGATAAGTTTTTTTCCAGTTCCTAAATGTAAATTAGGCTGATATTTTTCCACTGATACCTATATGTATTCTCAGGTCTGTTACTTGCATGAAGGACATTTACATAAAAGCAGGTTCTTTGTAATTGCCGTTTAAATATTCAGTGTGCCTCGTTCTCATTGGAATTCACAATAGAGCCTGTCTGAGTCTGTCAGAGGGAGCCAATTGTGAAAGCCCAGACAAAGAATTCTCAATGACTGGGGCTGAGGGACAGGATAGCCTCTCAGCATATTGACCATTACGTAGTGTTGTCCAAGCACAATTATTGTGATTTTAGCAGTGTTTCCGTTTTCAGGGATGTGGTTAGAAATAAGCCTCGCTGACGCGGCATTAACACTCCTCAGCTCAGCACCCTTGGGTCTGCCTTTCAGCTCATCTGAACACTGTCTTCTTAGGGGGTAGAGGTGGTGGTTACTGGTGGACATGGAGCCGGGCAGACCTGGTCACAATTTGGGCTCCACCACTTGGGTGACTTGGAGAGCGACTTGCTCTAAGTCTCAGTTGCCTTCTCTTTAAGCTGAGGATAGCAGTTCCCAGTATACATGGTTATTTTGTGGATTAATTGAAAATGTAGGTAGCATGGTGAGTGGTGCTAGTGACTCCTCGCTGAGAGTCAGCTCTGTTACAAGGAAAGCCTCAGAGGCTCTTAACTCTAAACCACAGGAAGGGCCTTCAGGGAGAACAGTGATGAATTAAGTGAATTAGGCAGAGATTTTCTGAAGTTCAGAGCTAGCACCCTCAATTGATTAGAAATGGAATGCTTTTGTTTTGTTGTGTTTTTTTTTCTCAAATAAACTCAAATTTAGAATTTTGGGGGTGAAGCTGTTATCAGTCCTGAAATCAGGAGATGTCCTCTCTAGTGCATGTGCGGTGGTGATGACTCTACCTTCCCTTATATAGTGCTAAACATACTTTTTCTTATGTTAAGCTCTTTTGCAACCTAGGTAAGAAACTGGGTTCCAAGTTGTCTGCATTTTAGGCAGAGGGAAATGCAGGTTTGAAGAAGGCACTAAGGTAGAAAACGAGAACTGGGGTTAAGGGTGCCTGTTAGAGAGGCAGCAGATGAAGCTGGCCAGGTGGGCTGGGACCAGCTCCTGAAGAAGCTGGAGATGCTGATTAAGTCTCCCTTTGTCTTTTGACTTTTATTCCTCTTCCCCTTCTCTTATTGAGGGGCAGTGCTTAGGTCTCAGTCCTCTGCTCTCTGTTTCTTGATACATTTTCTTTACACCACTTAATCTTCCCTCTTGGATGGCTTCATCTGTTCCCTCTGTGTGGACAGCCAACAGTTCTGCATCTCAAAGCCTGATCCTCAGGGTCTCTGTCTTCACCTGCCAATCAGTGTCCCCTGACAGCCCTCCAGCATCCCCTTAGTCTCGACATTTTCTTTGCTAGACTCGATATCATTATCCCAAAATAAGCTTCCTCTTCCACGCTTCCTGTTTTTTCAGGCTCAAAACTCCCTTCATCCCTTCAGATGCCTTCACGAATGAAGTGGGCAAGTGTGGATTATCTCTGGTGGCAAACTAGAGGGGAAACAGCAGATTTTTGCTAAGTAGGAATACAAGCCTAGAAATGCCAGGTCATCTGCTTTGTTTTGCTTTGTTGTTGTTGTTGTTGTTTTTTAAGAGAAGCCTGAAATCTGAATCTTAAGGTTAAATCTCCCAATATTTTAGTGTTGCCAGTAAATTCGTATTTTAAAAATGTCACATAGGATGATAAAACATGTCTGCACTGAACTACTTCGGGACTTCTTTTCACTTCTACCCAGTCAGCCCCAAGGCCTGTTCCAGCTCTGAAATCTCTTGCTTCCTTCCTTTCTTTCTGTTCTCACCATCCTATTTCTGGTCCTTAGCACCTTGATGTAGCCACTAAAAATGATAAAAGAAAAGGTCTATTGGTACAGAAAATATGCACGATTGTGACTTTGATCATATTTTTATAAACCTGCCCCCCATCTTATGGTTTTAGTATATTGATGGAGCAAACACTCAGTCAGCTATCAGTATTACAGGGATAAATAAGATGGATCCTTCTCCTGTAAGTTTCTCTTTATTCTTAAACATGCCCGTTCCAATTGATTTAAAACTATTTCCACCCCTCTAGACATATCTAGAGTGTTTCGGAAAAGTGGCTTTTCTCCATCCTGGAGGTAATAGGCTCCAAGCAGTGCAGCTATATGGTTAAAACTCTCAGGAGACCTGCTTCTGTAGTCCAGGAAGATACTGTCTCACTCAGATGAACATACTGAAATCGCTTGATATTCACACTCCTTTTGGGAGCTAAAATGTGCAGCTCACAGACCTCCCCTTCTCTTGGCACCTTCAACTATTCACTCACCCCTGTGCCTCATGGTTGCTTGTGAAGATTGTATCATGCACATGGGTTTGTGGTTCGAATGCCTTTTATATGCTACCCCATCACTGCTGTCTGCTGTGATTTTGAGTTTCTACTGTGGAAAAGCGTATTTTTCTGCTAACAGCTTTTATTTGGGGCAAAATAGGAGTAGTAAGTTCAAATGTTGATGCTTCAGCTTAATCCAGGCAAAATGAAGCATTCGAGAGAAGCACAAAATTGGAAAACCTTATTTAATAGAAGATGACTGATAGGGGCTGACAGCCTTAGACTTACCACCGTGACCCCGCAGGGACCACCCTGCTCCTCGTAATCTGTTCCGAGCCAGTGGGTTTTGCTATCATCAAGAGGTCAGAGATGATTACAAAGTAGAATCACTTTCTGATTACTGTTTTGCTCTGTGTGGTTTGGCAATATAAGGTGTGATTTCTAGGAGCGGTTTCTGTTCTTATTGGGTAATAATTACCCTGTGGGGACCTTGATTGATGATGTTACCAGTGGACGTGCGTGCGCATGCTTCCTGGTAATGTCTGCTCACCAATTAGCTCATCTGATGGGGTTTAGGAGGACCATCGGTAGTTGAAGCAGAATATGTTCTGCATACTCAAAAGCCGCTTTACCTATTTGTTGTCTACCTACTTAGCGGAGAAAGAGCACACCAACACCTGCCCCAGTGTATTTTGCCAACCCCAATCTAACCCTTCAGGAGTTAATCATCACATTCAAGTGCTTCTCATTCATATATTGATTTTATTAATTTGTAAATTGAAATGAAATGAGTAATTGGATTCTGGTTGTGACTGTAAATACCCAAGCTGGGTCAGTCTTAGGGGAGAAATCATTTTATCTCCTTTTTACAGATAGAACAAATGACTTATCCTGTGTCAGTTCTATCCAACACAGCCATTCTCTTCCCATTCTCTTGTGAGGAGCATTAGGTAACCGTCTCCACCCGCTACACACCCACACATTCACACACACACCCCACATGCACTCCACATACCCCCCAACACCGCACATACCCCCCCCCGCGCACACACAGCACACACACACACAAACCCCCCCACACAGACACATACACAGAGAAAATGGAGACACAGCTTTACTTTAATATTTACTTTAATATTTCCCAACATTGCTTAGGAGAAACAAGAACAATTTTAATGAAGTTGAATCAAACCAAAAAAAAAAAAAAAAGATTGAAGAATTTGTTGTAATATTTTTATAAATTGTAATTATTACTACATGTCTGTAGTAATTTCCAATTCTGTAAGAAGCTTCTCTGTTAACCACATTTGTTTTGTACATGAGGTGATGGTTAATTGTGTGTGTTAGTAAATACTGGCCTAGATATTGCTGTGGAGATGTTTTTGTAGATGGGATTGGCATCTATAATCAGTCGATTTTAAGTACAGCTGATGTGGGTGGGCCTCATCCAATCCATTGAAGGCCTTAAGAGCAAAGAATGAGCGTTCCAGAGAAAGGAGAAATTCTGCCTCAAGACTACACACTCTGCTTCTGTCTGAATTTCCAGCCTGACAGCATCCCTCACAAACTTTGTACTCAAGATGTCAACATCACCTCTTACCAGAATTTTCCTGCCCTACGGAATTTGGCCTGCCTAGGAATCTTGGATTGTCAATCATCACCACAACGTGAGCCAATTTCTTAAACTGTGAGTTTGAATGAAGTAGGAGGGAATGAGCAGTTTTCGGGGGTTTGTGGTATTCCACCCCCCTTGGAAATGCAGTGTTATAAGCCTTGATGTTAGCTTTTAAATAACTTGACCCCGGATGTAATTGCATTAATGAAGATTTTTATGAGCCCCAGGCATCCATTAATGGACTCCGTAGAACCTTGCCAGTATTCATTTTTTGGCTCACCTTTTCTTTCTAAGAGCCAGGCAATAATGACCGTTTTTGCTCGTTGAATGCTTGTTTAAGTCCTTGGAATAATTGATGTGGGGTTCATTTTTAAAATCACCAGTGGTTTTCTCTGCCTACAAGTCTTAACCCAGGTAAAATCCTCAGGATGAGCAGCCAAAGGAGTTTAGCATTAGACTTGGGTGTCAGCCCCTGGGGCCCAGCCCCCTCCCGGGGCAGCCCCTCAGTGTCTACTGTTCCCCACTTTCTGCTGCCTGGGAGGCCGGCCACCCATCTGGGTGCACAGACCTTCCTCGCGGGGGGTTCTCGGCTGCCTCGAGAGAGCACGTGCTTCTGAGCAGCCTCCAGACGCCCTTCCACACTGCCACTCGTGCTTGCAAAAGTCCTTCTCCCTCTTTGGGCTCTTAGAGCAGTAATTCCTTTCAAACTGACTTCTGGAGTCCCAAAAAGTCTTTTTATAAAATCTCTTGAAGATATGGATCTCAGATATTTTTTTAATTCAGTTTTATTGAGATATATTCACATACCATACAATCATCCATGGTGTACAATCAGCTGTTCACAGTACCATCATATAGTTGTGCATTCATCACCCCGATCTACTTTTGAACATTTTCCTTATACCAGAAAGAATCAGAATCAGAATAAAAAATAAAAATAAAAAAAGAACACCCAAATCATCCCCCATCCCACCCTATTTCTCATCTAGTTTTTGTCCCCATTTTTCTACTCATCCATCCATATACTGGATAAAGGGAGTGCGATCCACAAGGTTTTCACAATCACACTGTCACCCCTTGTAATCTACATTGCTATACAATCGTCTTCAAGAGTCAAGGCTACTGGGTTGGAGTTTGGTAGTTTCAGGTATTTACTTCTAACTATTCCAATACATTAAAACCTAAAAAGTGTTGTCTATATAGTGCATAAGAATGTCCACCAGAGTGACCTCTAGACTCCATTTGAAATCTCTCAGCCACTGACTCTTTATTTCTTTTCATTTCGCATCCCCCTTTTGGTCAAAATGTTCTCAATCCCACAAGTCTAGGTCCACATTCATCCCCAGGAGTCATATCCTGCATTGCCAGGGAGATTTACACCCCTGGGAGTCAGGTCCCTTGTAGGGGGAGGGCAGTGAGATCACCTGCTAAGGTGGCTTAGTTAGAGAGAGAGGCCACATCTGAGCAACAAAGAGGCACTCAGGGGGAGACCCTTTGGGCACAATTATAAGCAGATTTAGCCTCTTCTTTGCAGTAACAAGCTTCATAGAGGCCAGCCCCAAGACAGAGGACTCAGCATGTCAAGCTGTCAGTCCCCAGTGTTTGTGACAACATCAGCCACAATCCAGGTGAGGAAGTCCAACACCTCCGCATCTTCCCCCAGCTCCTCGGGGGGCCCCAAATAAATATTTTTATTCTCCACCCAGATTACTTTGGGATGTATTGCTATTTCACTCTAACCTATTCAGACCTACCATATCTCACTTCCTATTCAAAGTTCCATGTAATTGTGGTGTTTGAACAAACTGACTGTAGACATTATATTGTTTAGAAAATATTGGATCTCAGATTTTTTTATCATTCCATTATAATTCCTTACCTAGAAACACACAGACACATGGAAAGAAAACTGAAACAATTGCTTTCAAAAATGAATAAATGCTTGAAGCTCCCCGTTCCATAAAGTTACAGTAGAGTTAGAATAATACAATTTCTAAATTCCTTGGCATCTCCAAAATAATATGCCACCGAACCATTTTTCATGTGATATGGTATAGAAACTTAATTATGTTATATAGTATTTGCCTAAACAAAATAGAAATCAGAACAAAAATCACTTCAAATACTAGAGGACAAAAAATAGTAACAAAATATCTAAAACATAAATGTAAGTAAATTAAGTATTATTATAAGTATATATTACTCTTGCCAATTCTGTTGATATTAGTAAAGCACAGTTAACTGATCACTGACATATACATACCTGCAAAATATTGACAGTTGATTTTTGAAAACTTAAAGGAAAGTTTTATGGTTGGAATGTTGAATTTGCAGTGACTTCTCTACTCCTATTATCTGTTCTCTGACTTTATACATTTTATATAATTTCAGTGATGTCTACTTTTTTTTCTCACTATATTCTTTATATCCTTGGTAAAGAAGGGATGCCTTTTACTCCATTTTGCTAATCTAACTTCTATGTTGTTGATAGATGATCAAGTCTCAAAGAGTTAGGGGCATTTTTTCATTTTAGTAAGGGACAGGCATATCTTACTGTGACACTGAATTTAATGTTTTATACTTTCTGTTCCTTAGAAAGATTAAACTTCCAAATTCTTCCAAAAAGAAAAAAAAAAAGAAATCCTCTTTGTGATCCAAATTTGCAACTCTTTTGTCTGTTTTGTCAGTTCTGCTTCTCTTTAAAAAAAAAAAAAAACAAAATCTGATTTGGAACTGCTTCCTGTGGTTTTTTGCCTTATGTAAGTAATTCTAAAGCTGTGTCTCATCTTTTTGCTGGCATGTGATGACTCTGGTCAATTTAATGGTTATTATGTGTTTAAGCTTAACTACCCTCCTACCCCAACCCCCCCCCCCCCACAAAAAAAGTACCTTTTTGCCAGTGACATGAATAAATTCCAGGCCTTAGACAAACTTTTCAGAAAAAAAGCCCTTGTGGACTATAAGTACTAACATATTTCCAGCCACTTTGCAATGCGGAGACTATGATTGTGATATAATTTTATGTCTGAAGAGAGAGGAAAAAGAGAACCAACTGTCCAGAGCGTCTCTTTCTCCTATGACTGCTGCCTATAACTCTTAAGCCAAAACAAACATAACGGGTCTTTAGCAAATTAGAAGATACTGTGATGTCATATATGGGTTCTTTGAAGAAAAGGAAATAATATTACTACTAATTATATCAGCAGTTTACTATCTAGTTTTACCCAAGGTGAAACACCAAGTAGGTTTATCTCCAACAGAGATTGCAGATAAACCCAATCAAGTGTCTTTGGCATTGCCCAAAAGATAATAAGGAGCTTCTAGGAGAATTTTTGTTGGGGGATTTGAGGCTCTCTCTTCAAACTTTCCTCCTAAGGCTGAGGTGTTTATTTTGAGGGTAGTAACTTCCAGAGACAGTAATACCCTCCTTCCCTCCACATGAATATTTAAAGCTGGGTCCCAGCTCCTTATCTGCCCTGACAGCACACTGAAATGATCCCCAGCAAACAGTCCCATGGCATTACCAACCCCCAAGGGGCTCAGTTGGAAGGTTCTGGACTGTTACACAGAAGCCAAGCAAGTGGAGCCTTCATTCATCAGTCTCTAAATTTCATCCCTGGCTCCAGGGCCCTGAGCTCTACCCTGTGTTCTGTAAACTTTCCGTCTCTCCTCCTTGCTTCTCTCTTTCTAGTCTTCTTTTTCCTTCTCTTCTTTCTCATTGTCTCTTGGTTCCAGTCTTTCTCTCTTCACGGCACTTCTCTGTTCATTAGCTCAGAAGCACATACCTTTCATACCTCGTGCCTCACCACCCTCTCAGCCAGCATCCACAAAGCCCTGCCATCCTCTGCCTCGCTTTGTCTGTCCCAGCTGCTTCCACCCCTTAGTGTGGCACAGAGCGTGTAGCCTATGGAAGTGTGTTATAGAATATAATAGAACACAGGAATAGTCCAAGAAGTGCATTTTTAAAAAATTCTATTGTATAATATCTGTATGATATACCCTACCAGTTGCTTTCAAAAAAATACCTTTTGTGTCTATTCCCTTGCCATTTTCATTGCCCATTTAAAAAGTGTGCTGCAGATGGTGAATTAACACCTGAGTGATGTGGTGTGGCTGCCATTTTGCAAAATTGATTTCAAGACTGATGCAGCGTTCTCCCAACTCAATTTTGTCTTCTCATCGAAAGTTGTGCGGTTTTTGGTCATCTTAGCAATATGCAAATCATTTTTCTTATTTTTGCACTGGTCACAACTTCATGGAAGAGGGTTCTGTCATGCATTTGGTTGCTTATTCTAGAATTTGGTAGATAACCACTTTAATTTATGATTTCATGTTAGAGTAACATTGCCCTCTTCTAGAGATTTATGGCTTATCAGTAAAACCACTAAAATTAGATTATACTTTCACAGTCATCCCATAGACGAGGCTTTGTGCTTCATCTTGCTGATGATGAGAACTTCTGGAGGCTTTTTTAAACCCTTAGAGGGCCTCCATCAGCCAGGGGCCACTCAGGGAAAAGAACCACCATACTAGGTATTTCATCCAGAGGGGATTTAATACAGAGAACTTGTTACAATACTGTTGGGCAGACTTGAGAGAATGAGGAGGGGAAGGCAAAGTAATCCAGAAATGAGCAGCTTCTACCCATAGTCCTCGGGAGGACAAAGGTCCAAAGAGGGGATTTCCAGCTCCCAGGTGCATCCTTGCTGCTGCACCCCAGAGGGTGCTGCCCCAGTAGGGCCGAACAACCCTGGAGGGGCGCTGGGGCTGGTGTGAGGCCGGGAGCAGATGCCGGCAGATCCGGGATTGCTGGTGGTGGCTGCCTGGCTGGCTGTGGGACTGCAGAGGAGAAACAGCCACGTGGAAGCTGGAGTTCCTGCGGAAATGTAGACACTTGCAGAAACGCCAGGAGAAGCAGATGGGGAAAGAGGAAACCCAGCTTCACCCTTCTTCTCGCTGTCTGAACTCCTGCCAGTGCTGTTCCCAGCAGAGGAAACGGGAAGCCAGCTGGCAAGGGCGCCTGGGAAAAGTCGCTTGCAGGCTCCCGGGCCCAACGTAGCTGCGCAGAGTCGAGAAGGGAGGCGTGGAGCTGAGTGACAACAGGCGACACTTGGCACTCAGGTTGACACGCAGGTTCCTTCACGTGGGAACCATGAGGTGCTCCGTGTGTATTTCACTGAACATCATCCGAGATGCTTCCCAGCTTCTGATGCTTCTTTAGGAGTTATTAGGTTCTCCGTGGACCGGTTGACTGGAAAAGGTCTCTATGCATTCTAAAGGGCTGTTTGGTTAGAGCTATTCTTAAAGTCATGCCAGGCAATATGAATTTCAGAAAATCCAAAAAATACCGAGATTGTCACTAACAGAAGAAATAGTGTTGTCACTTGAATCTGCTGGGAGGAACTGCACCACTTCCAATGTTGGCCAATGAGCCTGTCGCTGACATATTAAGTAATCGTGGATGTGAACAAATATAGCAGTGGGACTTAATGTCTTATCATTTATATCAGTGGGACTTAATGTCTTATCATTAAAGATAAAGATTGGAAGATAAAGTTGAGAAAGTCTTCCAGAAAGTAGAACCAAAAGACCAAGTAGGATGCAAAAATTAGATCAGTCCCAGATCCAAATAATAGGAATTTTACAGTGAGAAAACAGGGAGGAAATTGTCAAAGAAATAATGCAAGAAATTTTCTTAGAACTGAAAGACGAGTGATCATATTGAAAAAGGCCACAGGGTACCCAGATTACGAAATGAAAACAAGACATGTCAAACACAATGAAATTTCAGAATACTCAAATAGAAGCCCCTGCAAGTTTCCAATAGGAGAAAAACAGATCGTGGTCTAGGTATCTGAAATCAGAATGACATCCAGTATCTCAACAGAAACACTGGATGGCAGTGAAGTATAATAGGAAGCTCTTGGCAGATATACTCCCCCTAAATAAGGAAGTAAACTCTAGAAAGATGACCTAGGGTGCCAGAAATGAGGGAGAGATGTACTGGGTGACTCTTGTAGGATGATCTAGGATATCATCTGTGCAACAGAGCAAGAGAACAGCTATTCCAGAATAGAGCTAGAAGTCAGGGGAAAAGAAAGAATATGTTTTGAGGAAGGTGGAGATGCTGCTGGAGGATGTGGGAGGATTGAGAAGAAGGGGAATCTAAGCAATTGAAAAGTAAGGCAATTATTAACTCCAGGAAAACAAAAAGTAATTCAAAAAAGGAAGCATAATTATAGTACATTCAGTGAGTTATGAGTGAATTTGTGCATAGCCATAATAATGTAAATTTTAGATATTAATTTAACCAAAATGGATGATTTAACTATAAGGAAGATATAAGGGAGAGGAAGAAATACAGTGGAAGTGTGCTAAATCCTCATATAATGTAAAAGGAAGTATGGAAGTGACTACGTAATATCTAAAACTGATGAAATTTAGAGATTATAGTATGTGCATATTATTTTAAAATGTGGAGGTCAGTAACAGAAGAAACATCCAGAAGACATGAAAGTGAATGCCTTTAATGGGGGCATAGTCAGAGGGGTAGGCAAAGATTGCTGCTTTTTATTGTAAACATTTTTAGAGTTATTTGACTTTTTTATTTGTGCATGAAGCATTTTGGTAAAATAATTTTTTTTAATGTTGAAGTTCTTTAGGTTTGTGGATTCTGTTGTGCCTTGAGGGGTAAACTTACAAATAGCAAACAAAAATCTGTTTATTAAAAAGATACAGGTTTCATTCAGAAAAAAAGAATTTAAGTAACTTTTAAACAGAGTACTTGGTACACCTTGTAGTTGGATATATTCTGAGGACAATGAGCTTTAGAAATCTAAACTTTACTAAGTAGGTTTGGTGTCGGTAGTGATATTAGTAGAGTAATTCTGAAACTAGTTTGTGTGTTAGTAGGAAAGTGTAAAGTCAGTAAATATATTGATGTTTTTGGAAACCAGGGTGATACAAATAGTGAATGAGAACTGTAAGAAAAGAACTTGATGTTAGATTTTAATTGGAAGTATCATTATGGAATCACGATGAAAAAAAATAATAATAAATTCCCTACCTTTAACCACCGAAAGAGCCTAGGAGTAATTGATGCTGCAGTAGCAGCAAGCACAGTTAGCACCCAGATCTTAGTTTCTAAATACTATTCACTGCAAAAAGGAACCCAGGCTACTTGCAGAAACAGCTGATTCCAAGCTTGAGGCAGGGAAATATACGGCAACCTAGAGCATCTTGTGTCAGAAATTAAGGAAGTGCTCAAAGAATGATGAGGGCACTTCAAAAGAACACATGAGCTGGCTTAAAGTAACTCCCACTGGTCAAATTTAGGGCACTTGGAGCAATAATTTTAAAAATGTATCCATGAGTTGTTGCTGATGTTCTCATAAACATTGAGGACTGGCAGTTTGGTGTGCCAAGCCCTCTCTCTTGGGGCTGGCCCTTATGAAGCTCGTTTCTGCAAAGGAGAGGCTAAATCTGCTTATAATTGTGCCTAAGAGTCTCCCCCTGAGTGCCTCTTTGTTGCTCAGATGTGGCCCTCTCTCTCTAGCTAAGCCAACTCGGCAGGTGAACTCACTGCCCTTCCCCCCTACGTGGGACCTGACTCCCAGGGGTGTAAATCTCCCTGGCAATGCAGGATATGACTCCCGAGGATGAATCTGGACCCAGCATCGTGGGATTGAGAACATCTTCTTGACCAAAAGGGGGATGCAAAATGAGACAAAATAAAGTTTCACTGGCTTAGAGATTCCGAATGGAGTCTAGAGGTCACTCTGGTGGGCGTTCTTATGCACTATATAGATAACCCTTTTTGGGTTTTAATGTACTGGAATAGCTAGAAGTAAATACCTGAAACTATCAAACTGTAACCCAGTTGTCTTGACTCTTGAAGACCATTGTATAACAATGTAGATTACAAGGTGTGACATTGTGATTGTGAAAGCTTTATGGATCACGCTCCCTTTATCCAGTGTGTGAATGGATGAGTAGAAAAATGGGGACAAAAACTAAATGAAAAATAGGATGGGTATGGGGGATGATTTGGGTGTTCTTTTTTTTTTTTAATAATTCAATTTTTTTGAGATATATTCGCATACCATACAGTCATACAAAGCATACAATCAGTTGTTCACAGTACCACCACCATATAGTTGTGCATCCATCACCAAAATTAATTTTTGAACATTTTCATTACCACACACACAAAAGTAATAAGAATAAAAATTAAAGTGAAAAAGAACAATTAAAGTAAAAAAGATCACTGGATGCTTTTTTTTTTGCCCCTGTTTTTTCTTTTTCTTTGTTATTCTTTTTTTTACTTTTTCTGGTATAATGAAAATGTTCAAAAAATAGATTGGGGTGATGAATACACAACTATATGATGGAACTGTGAATAGTTGATTGTACACTTTAGATGATTGTATGGTATATGAATATATCTCAATAAAACTGAAATTTTAAAAAAAGTTCTCAGAAGGTTCTCAAAAGGCTCTCAGCAGGTTTAGGGTTGAAATGATTAAAATTAAAATGTCACTGAAATTAGACACTTTTAAATGGTGAAATACAATTAGATAGCTGGCAGATTTCTAAAATTTGAAAGTAAATTACATTATATACTTTGTTCTTAAACTTAAAAGAATTTCAATATTCTGGTGAAATCAGAATTTTCCCCATATTTACAAAATAATGTAAAAATAGTACTCTTCATTGACAGTAGATTTCAACTGTGAAAAGATAAAGCCAAAAAGGGGAAAGGAAAATGGAAAAAATATTTGCATGAAGGTGCTAAAACAGGAGGAAAATGTGTCATAGAAGACTTTGGGATTGATCGTCAACCATACACTTTTCTAAAAATTATGGAATTATTTTTTAATGAATCTTCAGATATGAAAGTAAAATTCATCTTTACTAGGTTTTCAGAATCAGATCATTAAGACTGTTGATTAAAATTTCCAGAAACAGTGACATTACATGACAAATTACATATGTCACAGTGTCATACCTCACAGTGTCACTTAAACTGTGTTGTCTCGGAGTATACACCATGGACTACCGAAGTCCTGACATATATTTTCTTATCTTGAGTGACTCCCAAGTGGCAGTAGAACTTTATCATGTCTGACTCTGTTTTTCTAGGTTTTTGATTTTTTTTTTTTTCCTCTAATGAGTTTGTGTTTTTGTTTTTGTTTCTGGTCCCATCATGTTCAAGAAGGATTGACTTTCCCTGTAGATTTGATGCCTTCAGAGCCTTCAAAATGCTCGCTTACTGGGATCCAGTTTCCCAGTTTGTAAGGATGGTCCCTTCCTGATAGGCCAGAGACTTTGTAGCAAATTTTTGTGACCTCAAGATGAGAGGAATTTATGTAAATTGAATCAGTATTAAATTTTCCAGATATTTGTTAATTCTCTGATTTACAGTTGCACAACAGTTAAATGGCTCTAGATTTTCTAAGCAAAGCAAAGGAGGTCTATATCATGCAGAACCAATGTAAACAATCGCAAACCATAATAAGACCTGCTGCTTTTGTGATCAAGAAGAATATTTGGAAATTATTTATAATCGCAATATGAAGAACTGTTAAAACAACAATACTGAGGTTCCACACTTGGTGAAGTTCCATAATATCTGTAGGTTTTTCCCCAGTTGATATGCATATAATTTCTTTCCAGTTGGAAAGAAAATCCCAATGATTAGGTTTTATTACCCTGTGTAGCATAAACCAGTTTTGTATATAATCTAGCAATCTTATCCTAACATTTCTTTATTAATTGCCTATGAATAACTAGCATTTCACTGCTCTCGCAATAAATTGGAATATCTGACTGGTTCCCTCATTAATTAGTTAAATAAACTCTTTGACACATTAAAAAAAAATGTATCCATGAGTCCACAGTGATACTCAAAGAAAGTGGAGGTGAGGTTTGGGAGAGGATATTCTTGCTAGCTAATAAATGTAGAAGAATGATAAAATTGGATAACCACCAGTATAATTTTTCAAGGGACATCAGTGGATGGTAAAACTATTGGGTAAAAGACAGAGGGTTTGGGGAGTGAAGCATATTCACAGTCTCAAAATATTTCCCCACAGATTATTTATTCATTACAAAGGAAGAAAGATATTTTAAAAAAATAAAAAGTGATCAAACGTAACATCACCAGTAGTATAGCCACCTGGCATTATGAGGCTCCAAATGTGAGGCAGTAACACAACCTCATCTACACAGTATTTATCAAAAAACGTCAGCAGGAATCTAATCAAGAGAGACAAAAGAGTAATTCAGACTGAGGGAAAGTTTGTAAGACAATGTCCTGGGCCCTTTGAAAATGTCAGGGTCATGCAAGACAGAAAAAAGATGGAAGGACTGTTCTAGATTAAAGGAAACTAAAGAGACATGACAATTATATGTAATTAGTGGGTTTTTAAAAATTTTATTTGGACTTAAAACACACACACACACACACACACACACACACACACACCCACACACACACCCACACACACACCCACACCCACATAGCTAAAAGGATATTATTGGGATAACAGGGGGCATTTGATTATGGGCTGTGTATTAGATAATACTATTGTATTAATGTTAAAATTCTGGGGTACAACAATGATACTGTGATTTTGTTGGAGAATGTCCTTGTTCTTAAGATATGTATGCTGAAGCTTTTAGGAATAAAGTGTCAGCTGTTAGCAGCTAACTTTCAAAAGTTTCAGTAAAAAACATGCTATTATATGTTACTTGCTGAATCTCAGTGAAGAGTATATGGTGCTTCTTCTATTTTTTTCTACTTTTATGTAAGTTTGAAATTTTGTAAAATAAAAAGTTGGGGGCAAAAGGGAAAAGATAGTGAAGTTTCCCATGGATCAGCGTCTTTTTCCCACTTTAATATGTTGCTTGAGGAGGGAATGATTACCTGGTAAAATTTCTAGGTGTGTCACCCACAAGCTTTCTAATTAACATAAAACCGTAGGATGATGAATGCATTTAGGGTGAGCGAGATGCTGCATGAGGCTAACATGATAGATGCTACACGTACGGGATCATAAGGCTCCACGTACTCAGGAGAGCATCCCGGTCTCCTTAGAGGCCCCCAGCCCCCAAAACAAACAAACAAACAAAAGCCAAGCTTGGCCATCAAGAAGGTAAGAAACCAGAGCATTGCCTTCACTTGTGTTGGGCTCATGTGCTCCCTCAGCTGAGATACTTTGTGAGCTTGAGTCCTTACCCTTTGACTTTCATCCTGAATGTCGTACATCATGGTAAAATTGTGGAACATTCATCTAATCGCTAGGCCTTGGGCATTCAAAGGGCAGAGATGGTGTCTTTCAATTTTGATTCCCATCAACTAGCAAAATGATTGGCTTTGAATTGGATTTATTTGAAAGGCAACTGAAATAAAGGGGATGAAGACTTTCTGATTCTTCATTTTTTTTTTTTTTTTGTAAGGACTTGTCAGTCTGAAAAGATGAAATTTGAACCAGGATAGAAAGTTTATCTGATTATGAGTAGTATATCTAGGTATACCTGGATTTGATCCACATATTCAAAAAACTCAGATGTTTAGAGAAAATAAAAAGAAATACCACCCGTCACATAAGATAATTTCCTTAAGTTCAGTAGCAGTAGCTTGTGGTCACGTGCTACCTAGCCACCATTATTCATTTTGCAAAAGCTTCTACACACACCGTACAATGTAATAACATAGATGAACCTTGAAAACATTTTTGCTACGTGAAAGAAGCCAGACACAAAAGGCCACATATTGTAGGATTCCATTTATATGAAATGTCCAGAATAGGCAAATCAGCAGGGATGGAAAGCGGATTCGTGGGTGCCCAGGGGCTGGGACAAATGGCTAGTGACTGCCTAATGGGTGCAGGGTTTCCTTTTGGGGTGATGAGAAAGTTCCGGAAGAAGATAGATGTGATGGTTGTACAACATAGTGAATGTGCTTAATGCATGGGGATTATAGACTTCACAATGGGTAAAATGCTAAGTTTTATGTCATATATATTTTTCAACAATTTAAAGATAACAAAAAGTGTCACACAACACTGCTTCATTTAATAACAAGGACGATTTTCATCAAGAGTAATTTCTTCAGGATCCTATGGTTTCGGGCAGCACATGCAATTTGAGAAGTTTGGGGGTTTCCTGGTTTAAAAGATTCAAAACCATTTTATATAGAATAATAATGGGTTATTAAAGTAAACTAGGGTAATTCGGGGACACAAGCAATTTTCGAAGCTGATGACAAGGAGAAGAATTCCATTCAGCAGCCTGCCCCTCCACGTCATCCCCATAAAACTGGCGAGGGCGAGGCCTGGCTCGGTGTGGCTGTTCTCATGGTGCCACCACTGCCAGTCAGCAAGTTGGAACTCTAGGGAACCTTTTCACTTCCTGGCCTTTTGGTCTCCGAGTTTGTTTTCTTTCTCCTGAAGTACTTTATTTGGATGCAAGCAAAAGCAGCCCTTTGACCCGCCTAGGCCAGAAGGCCTCTGATTGAGTGTCTGATAAAGTTTTTTAGTTTTGTAAAGATCAGGGACCAGATGTGGCCAGCATGAGTGGTTTGTGGTCATCGGTTGCTAAACCTTTTCTTTCCACGGTACTTCTCAAAGGTTCTTAATTTTCCATGACACACCAAGAAGACGGAGTGTTGGGAATTGAGGTTAAGTGGGGTGGACAGACAGACTTCTGAAAGATGTGTGCCCCTGTGGTAATAAAGACTTGAGTCAAGCAGAGAGAGATGGGGAGGGCAGAGAACAAGGAGAGGTGAAAGAATGGAAATTTCAAAGAGGAGAGAGGAGGGGGATAAAAAAATCTGAGAGTACTCTCTGTGTGCTTGTGTGGAACCTGTTTCTTTAGCATGATTACTTAGACTTCTACCATGAAACTAGGTAAGTCCCAATAATGAAGGGTGGTCCAATTGTGACATTTTTAGATTTCCTGAATCGATTATTACAGCTGTAAAAGAAAAATTGAATTAGGCGTTGCCAATGGCAGAAAACTAGGAAAGATCCCCCATCAGTCAGACTGATAGGATATACGTGTGTGTGTGTGTGTGTGTGTGTGTGTGTGTAAAGAGATTTATTTTAAGGAATTGGCTCATGCAAGTCCGAAATCCACAGGGAAGGCTGGCGGGCTGGAAATGGAGTCAAGAATTGCTGTTACAGACTTGTGTTCAAAGTCTGTAGGGCAGGCCAGTGGTCTGGAAGCTCAGACAGGAGCTGATGTTGTGGTTTTGAGGCAGAATTTCTTCTCCAGGAAACCTCAGTTTTTGCTCTTAAAGCCTTCAAGGGATTAGATGAGACCTGCCCGTATTATGGTAGATAATCTCCTTTCCATAAAGTCAAGCGATTGTAGGTGTTAATTGCAACCACAAAATACCTCCACAGCAACATCTCAGCTAGTTTTCGACAAAGCAGCTGGGCACCATAGCCTGGTCCAAGTTGACACATAAAATTAACCATTACAGACCTATACCTCAAAAAATTTCATCTCCCCATCTCTGTGAAATTCTGCATTTAATTGTGCTGTCATTCAGAGAGTCATTTAGGCTGGATGTCACAAACTCAAATGCCAGTCAGGTAAAGAAAATGAAAGACACAGACCAGGTATCTGACAATCGGGCATGGGGAGTGCCCCGTAGAGTGGCTAACTTGCCGTGCAAGCCTGGCCGACTGTGGGCCCAGGGCTACCAGATATGCCAGCTGCTGGGTTTTTTGTTTCTGTTTTTTAAAGAAAGAGAGAAACTGATTTTATGCAAAATTTATCAGTTTTTCAAACACTGCTCAGGTCAAAACACACCTGCAAAGCAATTCAGACTTGGCTTCCTGGATGCCAAGTTAAGATCCATTATTGAAGTCAACACACTTCTAATACAGATGAAAAGGCTGGATTTGGTATGAGAATGGGGGTGGGAAGAGGTCAAAGGGTTTGTTATTACCCTCTTAGAGTAACTTATTTGATATTTTTCTTAAAAAAAATATTTCTAGGACATATTAGGGGGAATTGGAACTGTGTTGGAAAATTAATTTTATAACCTGGTTGGGGGTGGGGGGCAGGCCTGGGTGAGGTGGGCCTGTGAACCTTGGCAGGCCGGGGGCAGCCTGGGACCTCGGGGTGCCTGAGAGATGTGCAGGATCGGACCAGGCCGTGGGGAGAACCTGCGGAAAGAAAGCAGTTTGGTTTCAAACACAGACTACCCCAACTTTAGCCTTTGACCCGGTGCCTCCCCAGTCTCGACCCAGCTCTCCCCACTCCGCCATGCCCAAACCAAATGGGAAAACCTGTAAGTAAGGGCAGATATCAGGGGAGGATGAGCAAGGGAGATTAACTTGGTTTTCAGTGGTTGCTTTTACACTGTGTGACGTTCTTTTGAACCATGAATCAGTTCATCTCTACTGGGGCCTCCCTGTTTATTGCTTGTGTACCATGTTTACCCACTTTTTTAAAAAAGAGAAAAAAAAACTTTTTGAAAAGGCAAGGGAAGCCGGGTGAAAATCAATATTATTTTTTTAGTGAGGTAGGATGGATAGTGACCTGCCGTTTTTCACTAAAGAACCCGCACCAGTGTGATGTGAGGAACGGAAACATCAGTTCCCCAGGGCAGCAGCGAGCACTGCTGGAGACGCAGGTAGCAGAAGGGAGGGCAATCTGGCAGATGGCAAGACCCCGAGGAGCACGAGAAGGAGCGAGGGAGGCTAGTCGAGTCTTGAGAAGTCTAGAAGCCTCTGTTGCCAGTTGCGTGCTTCTCTGTTCCCAGTGGGGTGCCCCCACCACCTTCCCCACCCCGCGTTTGGCTGTGTCCCCACCTTTCCTGCCTCCCCTGATCCGGTGGCAGAATTTGTAGTAAAGTTCTGAAAAAGTGGAAGGGGCACAGGGGTAGGGGAGAGGGCACTTGGAAATGATAAATCCAGGCCTCTCTGAAGTCCAGGCTTACTTTGGGGTTCTTTCTATGAGAGTCTTTGAGAAGCAGAGATGTGGCTAAAAATGTGGCTGTTATAGAGAGAAAACACTTAGTTACAGTGATCAGTTTGGCTGTTTAAGTAGACCTCGCTTCATCACAGCTCATTGTGGCGTTTTCTGCACCTAGCCATCGTGAGGGCGGCTGTAATTAACCTTTTCATCTGATGTTACTGTCTCTGGGTAAACTGAGCCCCATCCATCATTCGAAAGGCCAAGTAAAAACTTGGAGTTGTTGAGAATGTCCAGGGCAACAGTTTGGTTTGGTTTCTAAGGCGACACGTTGAGGAATTAAATCTTCACTGCTTCTAGAAAAGGAGCAGGCGTGTTTCTGGGTTTTGTGGTACATATCGTCTCCAGGCCTGTGCCCTCGTTTCTCACAAACCTCCTCCATCCCTTGGCTCCAGTTGGCCCCGCCACTCAGGCCTCCCCTCCTTCTCACCTCTTCAAGGCCCTGCCTTTTCCTGACACTCACTACATCAAAACCAAATTCATCATTTACACACACACACACGCCACTGCTGTACGCATACCTGTACACACTTAAAACTCAAATAAAAAGCAAGTCCCTTCCAGTATTTATGTCTGGCCCCATATTCTTCAATGGCTGAAGCTGCAGCTGGACAGTTTCATATCTGAATCCTTCCTCTCCCCCTCCTTCCACTCCTGGCGTTTCTCACACGCTGGCTCTCTCCCTTCCGCGTTCCCACGTGGCCTGGGATGACTACAGCTGCAGCTTTCTGAGTGGGCCCCCCATCCTCCCCGTCTCCAGCCCCACTTCTCTCCTGTGCATCTGAGACTCAGCCTCCAACCTGATCGTCCTGAAACCCCACTCTCATTCTGCCCGACCCTTGGCAGCCAAACTTCCAGAGCCCCAACCTGCCAAGGCGCTCGGCAGTCTCCCCACACTTGTTCTAGCACCCCAACAGAAGCCCCCCCACTCCAACCCAGCCAGCTTATTTCCAGGACTCCAAACCAAGCATGTGCTCTTCTTTCTGCTTCTCAGCGTTGGCTCAGCTGGCACCCTCCCCTCAGCCGCTTCAGCTCTTCCTTCAGCTTCACTTAAGGCTTGCCTTATTGTGGCAAATACTCTATTATCCTCTGTGCCAGTTGTGTATTTTTACTTTTCAATTGATTAAAAATACTTGCATATAAGTTTTTTGGGGAAAGAAACCATGCCTTTTTCTCTGTAGTCACCATAGGGCATCAGATGCCTGCAGAAGTCAGGCAGGTACAGAAATGAGTGGAACTTTGGGGTGGCGAGACACTGAGTTAGAGAGCTCGGCCACCTTGCCGAGGGGTCACATGGAGTTGTTAGCACTGTGGGCCCAACAGTGCCCTCTCTTCTGATTTTTCAAGGAAAGCCAGAAATCTCAATTTCCATGTGAAATGGCTTAATTTAAAAATTTTGGCATCGTACGTTTTAGGTGATACATGCTAGGAGTACATAGTCCCTTCAAATTACAATTTAAAGACTATTTCATAGCAACATGGATACTATATACATTCAATGTAGAAATACAAAATAAAGGGAGTAAAAATTCTGCTTTTCAGGATGGGTTTGAGATTTGTAAAAGTAGATTTTTTTCTGGGAAATCAGGAAGTATACACTCATCCCATGAATTTGGGATGTACATACATGAAAGGAGAAAACTAGGAAGACAGATTTGCCAGTGGGTTATTTTTTCCCCTTTCACAGATGAATTTAGTAATATCATCTCCATGAGTTAATACAACCAGATGCCTTGAATATCTTCTCATTATTTTCATCCTACAAAAATGTTCAATGAAACAGACTTGGAAATGGAATTTTCCCAGACTGACATTAAAGGGCAAGTCTATTGAGTGGTGTTATTAAATGTGGAGAACTTTGCAAGTTGGGGAAAATCCCAGCCCTTTCCTGGCCAGATGGATGAGAGGCCACAGGAGGCAAGAGGCAGCCGCCCTCTCTGATGTGCTGAGAAAACAGCAGCAGCCGGCCCCGGCAGGTGTTCGGAGAATCCCCACACAGGTGCAGATTCCAAAATGAATGAGTATTTATTACATTTGGGCTTCCGTGGCATAGTCATCTTTCATCCATCTGTCACATGTTACTGAGTCCCTTTCGTGACTCTGTGCTCTAGGGAGTATCTCAGGCTGCACCAGCCATGGCCTTGCCTTCAAGTTGCTTCCAGCCCGTGGGAGAGAGAAGGAGGCATCACAACCACCAAAACCCAAGATGGACCATAACTAGTGTTTCTTAGTTCCTAAATGACCAGTTTAAAGCGTTAATAATAGTAACAAGAGGAAGCAGATTACAGTTTATACTGAGCTTTCAAAGACGCATACCTCTTGTGGTGCTCATATAACTCTGGGGCAGTGGGGGAGAGTTTGATTCCAGCCTTGTCTTTCTTGGCCCGGTGATGAGAGAAACCAGGCACTTCCCAGCCCTTCCAGAAGAATTCCTATTTCAGCACAGGCCAAAAGACTGAGTACGAATCAGAAACAAGGGAGTACTTTCCTACTGAAGTTAATTAAGGTCCTATAAGGTTTTGTTTTGTTTTGTTTTGGCAGCACCTTGATCTAGTTATTTGGTCGTGGATGACCACAGAGAGAAATTGAAAATATTTCATTAACTCATCCACCTGAGTTATACGTGCCAAGGTCATGTGCAGAGGTGCAGTGTCAGAGGCTAGGATCTGGAAGTTGGCCCCGGATCTCAAGGAGACTGTAGGCCTGGAGAGTGATTTTCTAGCTGTGGTAGTCATGAGAGTCACCTGGAGTGCTTTTAAAAATGCAAACATCTGGCCCCCACATGCAGAAAAACTGATTTATTGGATCTTGGACCTTGGAGTCTGCATTGTAACATGCAAAGCCACTCCCCCCACCCCCCACCAAGATGATCCTGAAATAGGTGATCCTTGAACTAGCCTTTGAAAAGCTTTGGTCTAGTAGTAAGAGCAATAAGGCAATAGACAAAATTTCTGCAGAAATAAAACAGTGCATGGTTGGGACCATCTGAGGGGCCCATCCAAAGTGCTGTGGGACTTCAAGGTCAAGAGAGGGTTTGTTTCCAGCCACAGACTGGAAGGCGTGATGAATGGCTGAGAGGGCATTTGAGTTAGTGCAGAAAAGATGGGTGGGGGGTTTTGATGGCTGGCAATGAGTAAGGAACGTCAGGCAAAGGGAGTGGAATGAACTGCAGTACTGAGGCATGGAGGAGCCATGTGTCTCCAGGGGATGCCAGAGTGTTCAGGGAATCTGATCCAGTCACCCCCCAGCTTAAAAACCCTTCAGTGGCACCCCAGGGCCCGCAGGATAAAGTCTAGACTCTTAGCATGGTTTCCATAACTTTGCAGGATCGAGTCCAGGCCGAATCTCTCCATTCCTTCCCTTCTGTGCCCTCCCCCTTGGCCACACTGTACCGCCCACCCCCCAAACACACACACACCCATATACATACACTCTCTCTCTCTCTCCTTCTCTCCCATGGACCATGATCTAGCCATCCTTTTATTTCAGTGGATTTGCACCTTTACCTAGAGTACCTGCTTTTTTCTATTCCTCATTTCCCTTTGCTAACTTTGTAGTCCTTCAGGATTCAGCGTAGGTGGCACATCCCCTTAGCACAGCTCAGACTCAGCACAAGGAGATCTTGCTAGCCTGCAGATTCTGTCTCAGTCGGTCTGGAGTGGGGCTTGAGATTCTGCATTTCTAACAAGCTTCCAGGTGATGCGGAGAGGATGCGGCTGGTTCAAGGGCCACACTGCGTGGCAGGATCTAGAACAGCAGTTCTCTACCCTGGCAACTCATCGGAATCACCTGGAGAACTTTAAAAAGATACTAACGTCTGGATTCCCCCTCCCCATAAAGCCTGATTTAATTTGGACTGGAGTGTAGGAAATTGAGATTTTAAAAGTTTCCCAGCCAAGCTGAAAACCACTGCCCTGGAAAATCTTCCCTGATGCACTCCACCCCCCAAATTGGGTTATGAGGGACACATGCCTAAGCATTTTCCTGGCCCCAGGGAGATCCTCCTCAATCGTGTACTGACTTAACGCTTGCCTTGTACCTGTATCCTCCACTGGACTGAGCTCCCGAAGGGCAGAGACCGTGTCTTATTGGTCTGTTCATTCATTCAGAAGGGTTTGTGGGGCACCTGTTATGAGCTCTGGTTCCTTGGATCATAGAACTTACAGCTTAGAAGGAGAACTGACATTAACACAGGATTTGGCATGGTGGGCCCTCTGTAATATTTACGGAATGAGTGCGGAGGACAGAAGGGAAGGAAGGATGAAAAGATGGCAGGAGAGAGAGGAAGGAAGCGGTTGTCACCAGGACTTTGAACAGTCACGGTACCCGGTGTCTCTGGATCTGGCTTGAAGTGAGCAGGTGAGTGTCAACCAACGCTAGATCATAAAATTAGACAGATGAAGCATTTTGAAGGAGGGCCAACATTGTAGGAAAAAAAAATCACTCATATGCATATCTGTAACTAAGCTGAATGAATTAACTGGAAACTGCAGGTGAGGGAATTCTGAAAGGTTCTGTGAGCAGATTTGGTAAATGGAAATTAATTGTATGGTGTCAGGTGTTATTTATCAGTAAAGCGCCCTTGATAGTCTCCTTATTTAGGCTTCTGTCTTTAGTGTTTTCTTCCTTTTAGAAGGATTTTCTTAGGGTCATGCACCACCTTAAGTCCTCTTTTCCCTATAACGTTTTCAGTTCCTTATCTGAATTCTCTTCAATGCTGGGGATTTTTAGAGACTTTAGCCTCCATATTCAGGTAGAAGTTTCCAGACTTGAATTATTAGTCTGTACTGTTCTTGAAAAATTGAGAGCAAGGAGTTTCAAAAACTTAGTGGTAATTGAAACAAAAAATACTGTACTGTACTTGAAAAGTCAAGAGTAAGGAGCTTGAAAAACTTATCAATAATTAAAGCAAATGATAAAAAGATGGAGAGGGACGTCGAAGAAGTGAAATACCCGGTAGAAAATCAAAGCAGAAAGAGAAGCAGATACTCGATGGAGGCGGGGGGAGGGAGGGGGAGGTCCGTAGGATTTTAAGAAGTGTGTTTCTGGCTGCTTCCCGCCGTTCCCGTGGCCCTAGAAGTTAGAGTAAGTTATCACCCTCTTCTGAAAGAGAAATAAGCTCTTTTTCTTCCACGACTTAAATAGGGTTTTTGTACCCTGGGAAACAGCTTTTTAATTTTGGAACTTAAAAGTTTGTTCTTAAAATGGATGTGTACTTGTTCCCATGGGCTTCTTAAGATAGTTTTTCACATGTGTTTGAGGGATGACATGTTTAGAAATGTATTTCCAATCCTCTTAGGCACTAAGAATCTTTCTGATATGTGAAGCTCTCAGTTCCCTTTTATCGTTTCTTGAGCATTTAGGATTCCCCAATTCCATTTTAGGTTAAAGTTGCCTTTTCAAGGGAACGTTTTGAGTGGAAATAAGCATTTATTTAAGTGTTCTGAACCTCATTTCCCTCACCCACCCATTTCTAATTGTAGCTTTGTAGGTAGAAGAGAGGAAATGGACAAACAAAAAGAGATACCAACAGGGAAAAACCTTGATGAGTAAATATTATCGAATATCCCATTTCTCCCTAAAATTTCCCCTTCCTGCTGGCCAACTAATATTTTTACTACCCTTCTAAGTACCCAATCAAAAATTTCAGGTAAGTGCTTCTGTCCGTAAATCCTGGCATGGTAGGTTTGACCCTGTAGGTCTATAGAGTTCTATTTGGCACAAGGGTCTCTAACAAACATTCCTTTGGCTACTGCTCTCAGGCAGAAGGAAAGAGTTTTCACCCAGATTTGCATTCAACATTTCCTTTTCTGCAAGGTGCAACATTTCATGATGCTCCAAGTTCCCAAGTCACTTTAGCAGGGCTTGGAAATGCTAATTCACAGCTGTTGACAGGTTTGAATACCCATCAGCCTGGAATGTCACACCCATTCAAAGTAATTGAGTATCCTTGTGTATAATCACTCTTAAAACACAGAAATGTGAAACCAGGTTGCTTCAAGCTAAGCGAGAGAAATCTTCCCTGAGACTCCGACTGCAGTTTCCTCTCAAACTCAAAAATAAATAACAAATGAATAAATAGGAGCCCACAGAATTCCTTAAAGTGTTCCGAAATAGCCTTGCATAACTGGGGAGCATGTGTGTGTTTGTAAGCACACACCACCTTGGGTGCTATTATATTAGTGCAGCTGTAAATTATTTTTCAGAGCTCTTGAAGCAGAGATCTAGCTCATTTACTAATATATCTTTGTCCAAAAAGGTTTATTGAAGGATTTTTTTTTAATTACACGAAGCATAGATTTCCTGTAGAAAAATAAAATAGAGAGCAGTAAGCTAAATAAATATCCATTGTGTACAAATAGTCACTGTTAACGTTTTGGGTATACCCTTTCCAGTCTTTTTTCCTCTTCACACATATAATATATCTGCATGTGTATGCCTTGCCTTTTTAAAAACCGTTTTAGGATCATATCTTACATATCATGTGACTTGTTTTCTCACTTCCTAGAGTCTGAAAACTTTCTATGTCTTTACAGGTTTTCCAACAAAGTAACGCTAATGACGTGTGATCTTTTTGAAAGTTTTAAGCAAGAGTAAACATTTCTAGCATACGGTATACTTCAATTGAAAGTTGGGAACCACAGGAAGCTTGGATTCGGGTGTTCATTTTCAGTGGAGAAGTACCCCAGTTTAGGAGATACCGCATCTCATTCTCATCTTGTAGCCTTTTGGATGTGGCAACTGGAAGCTTTTAAAGATGTGAGGCATTTTCACAAAGACCGGCAAAAAATAACATCTCTTTCTTCACCAAGCATTTCTTGGCTTCTCCTGGGAGCTAGGGCCTGTGCTGAGTAAGAGGGAGATACAAAAGTGGTCCTTTTCCTTCTGGATCTTATACTGGGAGGGGAGAGCAGGGGCACAAAGAGTAAACAGACATGTAAAATACAATAATTACCAATTGTGATTAGTCTAGAAAGCCAGAAGGCCCTCTGGTTCTAGAAACTGAAAAATGATCCAGTTTTGCAATGCTTATTTTATTAATACCATTAAGGTTGTCACTAGAGAGTGGTTTGGAGAACATAAGAGCAAGCTTCGAAGTAATTATGGCAGATGAATAAAATGCAGTATCATTAACTCCATTTTAATGCCTTATAAAATAGTCTCCAGTTACTCATAAACTTGGGATCAGTAAAATGACATTGACAATCTAGATCTCTCGAGGAAGGAAGCTACAGTGTTTGTTCCTTACTTTTGTGAGCCTTATCTTCCTTACTTCCTGGGTGAGGTTGGTGAAGTTAACCCAAACCAGTACCTTGATCTGGTGATTTGTTCATTGGTGCTTTGGACGAGGGGAAAATGATGAGATCTTGCTACTGAGTCATTCTCCCTGACTCCAACCCAACCCCCAGTCCATTTCCCCCAGTTCCCATTAAGAAGCAGAAAAGACTGCCTAAGGCCTGGTTTATTTACCTAATAAACTGGCTCTTGTAGTGCCTGGGAAATGCTAGAATTTTTTGGCCAAGAAATCCTAGTAACAAGCAAACAAGAGGTCCGGCAGTCAGGTCTGAAGAAACAAGCTGAAGGTCAGCTAATATCGCCATTCTCCTCCGTGCCGGTGGTCATGACAGCGCCAGGGTTTATTTGAAGATCCCAGACTCGGAATCATTACCCACATTGTTAGCTGCCCAAGTATTTTAGGCTCTGCCAACAGTTTCAGATATTAATGTATTCTAGAGATCAGTGAATGAAGAATTCCTCTGCACTTTTTTTTTTTTTCCTTTTTAATTTTTTTTTCCCCTTTCCATACACTTTGTTTGCAGTGTCTTTGTCTGCCGACGTTGCTGGGCATTCCTAATGAGAAAGCAAAGAATTGCAGAAGGAAAAGGCAAAGCGGGGAGGGAGGGCGAGAATAGGCCAGGAAAAGAAGGGCGTGTTTAGCACTTTAACAGTAAGGTGACATTTTTACAAGCTAGTCAGGTGCACTGGATTCCTGGGGGGAAAGCCCGTCCTGGAGATGCAAATTCAGAGCGGAAAGCTCATTTTTGGAAATGCCTAACTCATTGATTAACCTCCTTCGCTCCCAAAACTTTTATTTTTGAGTATCACTTTCCCCACAGGACACCCTGCCTAATGGCTGCTTTAGTATTCACTTCAGCTTTACCTCACAGCCCACCCTGGGCAGCTGCAAAAGGGGGGGAAATTAAAGCAATTCATATTCCTGGTGACTTACTGCTGCAGAATAATTGGTTTCTGTTTGCAAAGAATATTATCACGGGAAAACCCAGAAAACAGAAAGGCCTATCTAAAGAGATGCTTCCTGGGGGTAGGGTTGAAGGGGGGGCGGGGCAAAAAAAAAAATCACATCTTTGCAAAGACAATTAGCTAATAATTATTTTGTTAATATTGTTCCATCCTAGGATTTACACTTACGTGATACATGTACATATGCAGGTTTCTTTGCAGATTGTGTGATACCTCCTGGAAATGTTAATGAGACTCACCAGCTAAAGAGCTCTTTAGACAGTGCCGTGCTTTGGGGAAGGCCGGAATGAAATGCAGACTCCGAGGGCTTCTCCGACACACAAGAAGTCCCTTTGTTTCCTGTTTCATAAACCAGAAGCATGTCTAAAATTGCAGGGAAAGTGAGAGGGGCCTGGAGCATTGGCGCCAGAGGCTTGGCTTTCCATATTTAAAAAAGAGAAGAATTGGTAGCACGTTTTCCTTGCCTGGATTTGATAGACGGTATAGGGGGTTTTTGAAGTTCCGAAGGAAGGTTCTCTGAAGATGTGAGCGGGATCTGTCTTTTACTTAGACTTAATTAAGAAACTTGCTGGCTTTGTCTGTAGGGGGCCCATTACGTGCCAGCTCCAGCCCCCTCTGAATAGGGGCTCAGCCTGGAAAGTGTATACATGCCACCCCGCCTTTGTGTGGTGTTGCCAAACTGGAGGCAGGAGCAGGCGCGAACGAGGCCTTGCCAGAGGTCATCCCTTGTTGTTCAAAGTTGTGAACTCACATCCCAAACAGAAAGCTGAAGCAAGTGTACTGGCATCTCTTAGGGACCTAGAACTAATGAACCTTTTAGAAGATGAATATAGTCAACAAAAAAGTGGTAGGGGGTAGAAGAGCGCAGGCCTTGTTTGCCAGAGCCCCGTTCATAACTCCTAAGGATGGGCTGGAGGGCTAACACGAGAGGTAAACAAGGGCCTCGGAGGGCTTTGTTTGTCGACCAGGGCTGGTCAGAGCCAGGCTTCCGGAACATTCTTACCCCCAACTTGATCCAGCCCAGCGAGTAGGTTTGCCGTGGGCACTATTACTATATCCCGGGGGATAATTTCCTCCTGGTGGGCTAGTGGGGCCTCCCCTGTTCAGAACACAGTAGCCGAATGCTTGTGAATAAAGAGCAGTTGGAAGGCTGGGAGCAGTGTTATCAGCTAATTCGCATTTCAAAGGATGCTAATAAGAGGTGATAAATGCAAATACAGCGCTGGGGATGAGCGCCTTACTTGCACCAGAAAGCCCACGGAGCCCCTCTGGCTGCTGCTTCTCTCTGCCTGCCGGTCTCTCCTTTTCCCTTTCAATCTGCTGGGACCTCCCAGGATATCGGCTCCTCCCCCACAGCAAACACCTGCAGACCTCCCCCTCCCTCCTGGCTGCGATCAGCAGCACCCTCTGCCCAGGCGCGGACTCCCTTTGGGGCCGCTGGCCCTTGCTTGCCTGCAGCCTCTGAGCCCTCGTGCTCCCCTCCACCTTACTGGCACCTGGGGATCGGCCTCTTCTCTCCCAAGGGAATGGTAACTGCCCAATTCTTTCATCTCTGCCTCTTCTTTGGATGGGCCACATCTGGCAGCCCTTGGCCAACGCCGTCCAGGTGCCATTGCCTTTGATGTGATGGGATCCTCACCTGTTACCTTGGCCTCACATGCGTTGCCCTGCTCCAGAGCCCTGGCGCCCACATTCGCCACCCAGACTTTGCCGCTGCCCGAGTGGACTGGCTGGACTCCAGGTGGTTCTGAGCTCCTGTGCTCAGCACTGCAGCTTCTCTTTCCCTGAGCACATGCCTGCTACTCAGACAGAGCCTTGGGGGCTTCACCTTGGGCTTTCCAGTGGGTTCCTTGCTGTTGGGACTTTCTGTTCCTGTCCACCAATTAGTGTCACTCACCTGGTGACTGGACAAATCATCCACTCAGCCAAGTGGCACTATAGAAGTAGAGCAGTAATGCCCAAGAACAAGTGATTTTGTTTCAGTGAGGAGTTCAGTTCAGGTGTTGGACAATGAGCTTGTCTAAACCCTCTTTTCCCCACTTCCTCCAACCACTGGCAAAAGTTAGAATATTGTTGCCATCTCTTTATAAACATATCACTTCCTGATAAGACATGTATGCACAGGGTAAAGAAAATACTCTCCTGGGCCATCCTTGACCCAGATGCCAGAGGCAGCATCACCATCTTGCAAACAGGTTTTTTTTTTGTTTGTCTTTCCTGCGGCCATAATATTGGTGTGGGATCTTTGCTAGGTGGTCCTGGGTTTTCAGAATCCGAGAGCACCTTAGCCCCATCATGCTCTGGAAATCCACCAGGGACTCAGCCACCATCTTTATTACATTCCCTGAAGGAATGACATTTCCTATTCTGGCCATGAGTGACGTGGAATTTCCCGGAACTTCATCCTTGACAATTTAATGACAGTTGGGGATATCCTCACTGACCCTGGAAGACAGAACTGGAAGCCGCGTAGCCTTAAGATCTGTCACCTTTGATAAAGACTCTCTGCTTAGCATGCCCTCTGGTTATCAGGAGCATCTTTATTTGAATTTTATTCAGACCGGAAGTTATTCTTGAAGGATTGCTTCTCTCAGAGGGAGTGGGGGCCAGATACCTCTGCGGTCCCTTCTTTGTTGGAACGCGTGAGTGCTCGTGTCCCCTCGCCAGTGGCACGTAGCCCAGCGCGTGCTGCCTCGGGACACGCCGCCCATTTGCTGTCTCACACTGAGGGGTGATCGGGGTGGCACCTCCAGAACAGGGTCCAGCTTTCTATCAGTTCTTAACTGGAAGCAACAGAAACCATCTCTGATGCCTTAAACACAAAAGGAGTTTATTGAAAGGATATTTTATTAGTTTGGGGGGAAGAAAACCACTGGGGAAGAACCAAAAGTGAGGAGGCAACTAGGACTAGCCAGGCACCAGAGGCTGTGTCTTGGGGTGCTGCCCCCCACCCCACCCCCAGCTCTAGAAAATGGACATTGCTGCTTCCACCAGCAAAAGGCATCCTCCACTCTCCTGGCTTCCATGTGTGACATGCTCAGGAGTCATAGCTCCCAGTAGGGAAACAAGGAGTACTGGAGTTTGGCCCTTTTGGCCCTGCCTCCTTCCAAGACTCCTATAGAGTAAAGAACTCTTCCAATACAAGAAGTGGGTTCAGATGCTGGGCAGCTGAAAAACTAACAGGTGCCCACTATACATCCACTGGGAATTGTAGCTTTACCCAGAACCTGCTCTTGTCCGTTTTGTGGGGCCCAATGCAAAATGAAAATGCAAGTCCCCTTGTTCAAAAATTATTAAGAAATTTCAAGACAGTGACAGCAGAGCATTAAACCAAGCACAGGGGGTCTCCTGAGCAGGGGGCCCTGTGCAACTGCTCACTATCAAATCCCTGGAGCCAGTCCTGGCTTTACCTAGCAGGGCCATAGGTCCACGGTTAGGTGTTGGGGTCTTTATAAGGTCATACAACTGACTCCTGATTTCCCTAACATTGATCGATGTTATTTGATCTTATTTCCTCCTTACAACTTGAGGTATAAGAATAATTATCCCCGTTTTACAGCTGGAACAAACGAGGCTTGATGACAGTGGGACAGTGATTCCAACCCAGGCCTCCTGCCACTTAGGTTCCCTTTCCTTATGCCATGTCATGCCGTGCACCAGCAGCTTACAGAGTGGGGAGCTGTGTAGCATCCCCTAAAATGTCCTTGACCCTTTCTGTGGCACCATCCTCCAGGATTGCCAGTGTTACAGAAAAGAGAAGATCACTTGCTCTGTTTAAAATAAGCCTGTGTTTTGTGTTTTTCATGTGCAAGAACTGCATTGCAGGAAGGAAGGAGAGACGTGCTCTCCAGTAGCTGGACGACCTCCTTGCTCTAGTTCCTTAATTTAAAAAAAAAAAAGAACCCAGACTTTCTTTTACATGCAAATTCAGCTGCATATGTGTAAGGCTGTGTGACCTTGAGCAAGTCATTTACTTAGCTTCCCAGCACTTCATTTTTCTCATCTATTAAAATCCTTGGCTGCCGACAATGTGGAACCAGTGCCTCTCTGCCCTGACTTTCCCTGCTCACCCAGCAGGCACCCTCTCATGCTTGAAATTCTGTGCCCCTGTGCAGGCCCGTTCTCCTCGCCCCCTTTCTGCCACATGTTCTAGCTCCGGGTGTCCCCTTGGGTCTATCCCCTTGAATACCCAACCTATAGCCTCTGCCAGCCCCTCCACCTGCGAGGCGCCTGCCACAGCCTTCCCCTCTACTCAGTCCTGGTCTAGTGCATCCTGAAGTAGCAGGATCTCATTTTCCTTTATCTCTTCTCTCCCTTTTTCCTCTATAGCTATCCCTGTGGGTCACTTTCTTCTCTCTCTCTGGATTCCAGAGAGCCTACCGCAGTGCACCCAGGGATCCCACAGTCCTTCTTGATTGTCTTCTCCAGTGTCTTTCTCTTTCTCCTTTTCTTTTTCTTATCCTTTCCTTTGACTGCACACAATATGAGACTGAGTATATTTTAAGAATATTTATGATATATATATATAAAATACAGGGTTGTTTGACATGTTTTTAATTAAAGAATCATAGCTCTCCAACAAAATATAGCTCTTTAAAAAGCTGTAATGAATTTGATAATTTTTTATTGCCCTTAATTAATTTTTTCCCTTAAAGGTTTTTTTCTTTTTTTTTTTTTTTTTTTTCCTATTTTAAACCCAGGGAAGAAAAAATTTCCAAAGGCTATTAGTTCATTAGCTGTTAGAAGGAATAATTGATCTGTCAACCCAAAGGATTTATAAGGATTTGGCTCACAGAATTCATGAAAAGCAGTAGCATACGTTTAAGTTCTGTCTCAAAGAAAACGTTTCAGGAGGGGCTTCCCCTTACTTTTTTGTAAGATAAAAATTAGCATCTCTAGTGAGGAAAAGGCCCTCTAGTTTTTAAGGTCCTCCCCATCTTCAGGAGCTACAGCTGCAGTCCCTGGACCTATGCCTGAAATAACTGGCAATGCGTTTCACCCAAAAGAATAAATTGTAAATATCATAGAGCTTTTGGTTTCTTCCATTGTTTTTTCCTCATAAAAGGAATGGGAGAACACAACTAACATTTCTTTGACCTCAAAGAAAAAGAAGTTTTTCTGTTGTTGTTGCTGTGTTGGTTTTTTTTTTTTTTTTTTTTAGCAAATGCACCCCAATTGGGTTTGGTTCACAAAGGAAAGCCTGACTGCAGAGCTGGCAGACCCATCATTAGCCATCCCTGCCCTCTTAAATGGCCTGTCCATTCCACTACACAATATAGGACGGAGCCCGTAAACAAGGGATCCAAGAGAACCCGGGACAAGAAACATACAATGGAGTGGGATACATTTCTTTAGCATAAATAGCAGTCTCCAAGGGTGACTGGTGTGAATGGCTTCCTGCTGGGAGGGTCTCTGTGCCGGCAGAGGCGATCTGTGGCTGCAAGAGCTGCGGGCCCACCCCCTGGGCTGGGGAAGTGCTCGGTCTCCCCCGCTGGGCCTGGGCCACTGGTCCCCCGCGGGCCCCTCTTTCCTTTCAAGCTGTGAGTCCTGAGGAACTCGGTGACAGCTCCTCTTTCATACTACTGTGCAAATCCTTGAGCTGTTCCTAGTGCTTTCAAAAGGAAAATATAAGACATTTTACTTATTCCGTCCAGCAGGAGCAGGGAAGTCTGGTGAGACCCGGGGTCATTCCGGCAGGGCCCAGGGGACAGCTTCCCTCTGTAAACTTGTAGTAGAAATTCCCCAAGGGGATCAGTAACTACAGTTTATACTTCCTGAGTGTCCTTTACATCTCACCCTGTGGGCTGCTGTCCGGGGACTTTTCCCCCCCAGGACCTGTGCACTGCCACTTGACGTCCGAATAACCCAAACACGGAAAACGTGTGAGTAGAAGCAAGCATGTCCAGTATTACACGTGAAAGGCAAATTTCTTGGCCATCATGAGCCAAAAAGTTCAGGTTCCAGACTACATATTTATTTATTTTTCAGTCTTGTAAAAGAAGCAAATGATATATGCACCGGTTTTAAAAATAATCACTCAGTCCTCTGCTCTGACCTTTCTGATCCCCAGAGTCGATGACTTGGAAATTTTGGGGGTTTACTTCTTCTGATGATTACGGCCGTATTACTAAATGATGTATTTATGCGCACTATTTTTGATCGATCAACTTTAGACATTGCCTGTTGTTTTTCTCGTTTGATCTATAGTGAAACCCTATACACACCTCTCCGCTTTCCAGCATCGCTGGTTCTTGTTCCTCTGTGGACACTGTGCACTGACATACCAAGCCGTGAGCTGTGGTTCGATTACATTTCCTTCCCTGTAATTCCTAAATCCTAATCCTTGTGGTAATCGAAGGAGAATGCTCAAATCTGTTCCCTTTTCTTACATTCCTTCGTTGGCTTTAAACCATGCCACATTTAGCTTGCTTTATATGCATCCTTTTTTTTTTTTCTTCCAGCTATGTTGTTGTCTTTGTAATCTGATTTTTTTTTTCCTTGTTGGAAGAAGAAACATGTGCCTTCTTTAAAATGCCCTTAATACATACAAGCTTCTAACTCATTCTATTACTTGGAACCATTCCATTCTTCTAGAGCCTATTGATTTCCTTTTCTAATTTGCTTGTCCTAAGTTGCTCCTTATTTATACTACCTCTTACATTTCCCAGAGTTTCCAGTTGCCTTCCTTTTCTTCATGCAATTTATTTATGTATTTATTTATTTGTTTGTTTGTTTATTTGCCTTTATTAAATGCCTTGAAGTTTTTCTGAGCTGAGTGCGCTTGTTTTCCTAGACACCTGGATCCTAGAACCCTTAGGTTTCTTGTTCCAATCTGGATGAGATCATGATTTAGGGTAATTTTTTCCAAATGCATCAAAATCTCTATAAAATGCCTCACAATATTAATTTCCACATAGGAAAATTCATGAAATAATCTATCAGGGTATTTACTTTGTTTTTTTTCTTATTATTTGTTGTTTTTTCAGTTTTCCAAGATAGTTCCCTTCTCCAGACCTCTTCTGTTCCAATCTGAACTGGTTTGGGTTTTGTTTTTATTCATGTTTTCCCTTTTTCCCCCTTGGGTTTGTTACACTGTCATTCTGGCATTTCTATTCTTTGTTATCTGGGGCGCTTATAACTTTCTCTAATCTCCTGTCTTCCTTTTTGTCAAAAAATTTTAACCCTCTTTTTCTGAACTCTATCCTCAACTTTCTAAAAATGAGGGCATGAGTGGTATGCCTTACGCATTTTTTCATGTGTGAAAATGCTTTATTTCAACCTCATGCTTAATTGATAGCTTGACTAGGAAGTATTCTAAACTACAAATTATTTTCCTTCAGAGCTTGCTTTAATGTCTGATAATATCCAGTGTTGCCTATGACACATTCAATGCCAGTCTGATTCTTGTTCCTTTGTTTGTGACCTGTTTTTATTTATCTTGTTATTGTCCTTTTGTTTGTTTTTCACCCTGGAAGCATTTAGGGTCTTTCCTTTATCACTGATGCTTTGAAATGTCAAAACAATATATCTGGGTGTGGGTCTTTTAATTTCCAGGAGCTCTTTCCTATTCTCGATTATTTCTTTTCCAATGGATCCTGCCCTTGTTTTTATGAGTATAATATTTTCTCCAAATCTCTTCAATAATATTAGAGCTTTTTGCTTTATATATTTTGTTTTTAAATTCTCTTCCGTTATCAGAATTTTCTCTGTATCCTCCAGGGTCAGTTTTTTCATTTATCTTGTACTTCTATGCCCTGCTACAGGCCTTGCTTAAGAATCTTGAGAGTTAGTTCATAAAGAACAATCTGAAAGTAGAAAGGCTGATGGGAAGCTTTACATAAATGAGTGACTGATGGGCTTCACAGCCAATTGCTAGGGAACTGCGCTTCCACCCCCATATGCCAAAAAGCAGGGTGAGAACTCTGCTCTAGGACAGTGGAGTCCCACACTGGCAATTCTAGTGCCAAGCAAGATAGTTCACTCAGTTTCTTTAGGGAGAGCGTTTAAGCTTTTTGTGTAGGAGCAAACGCGGGCCTGATGGTTTTGTCCCTCAGAAAGTAGGAGGCTCCACCTGCAGACCTTCAGTGAATCCGCCTGTTTTTCGCCCCTTTTCTCACTCCTGATCACTGTTTCTGAAGTCTGGAACCTCCCAGGGGTTGTGCTTGGCAGATTGGTGCCCACCTCAGTCCTGGCTCCCCCTCATGTGTTTCCTAGACCACAGCTTCCTCTGTGGTTTTGTAGCCACCCCTATTCCATTGACCTTCTTTCTTCCAGAAATTTGTGGGGCTCTCTTTTTTCCGCTGCTGGTTCCTCCTCTCCAGTTCTCTTTATTGTTGTAGAATTACACTTTTTTTTTCTTTCTATTTTTATTGCAGTGATCCTCTTTATCTCCTTTTGGAGGGAGAAGAGATGAACACATGAATTCAGTCTGCTTTCTTAAATCGTAGCTTTTCCAGAGCAAATCTGATCTAATGTCTGTTATTCCTATTGAGCTGCCCAAATATTTCATATAGAAATCCAATGGGTAAGATATCCTTCGTAAGTCCGAGTTCAAAGTTATCCACATTCCCCGAAAACATCTGGACTTCGACAAGTCAACAAGCATTCTTTAAGTATGTTCTACAATAGGCATAATGGAGTACTTAATACAATACAATATAAGGTATTATGGGGTATATAAAGATGTAAAAGATGAATCCCCAATCTTATAATCTAGTGGGAAGCCCACAGTGTGAGTGATGCAAAGCCCAGAATTATAGATGTTTTTAGAGGTTCCGCATATTGATTAGAATGAACTTGAAAGAAATGGACTAACCACCTGGCACACTTTTTCCTTTTCCCCTTTTCCTCACAGAAATTGGAAATCATCAGATGATACAGTGAAAGGCATATGATCATTCATTCATTCTTTTTTAGGGTGCAAGTTACTGTGCCGGGAGCTGGGAAGAACACAGACAGGAGTCACATATATATCCCACCTCGAGCTCGGTTGGGAAATAATATATATATTTTACATATTTAAAAAATATATGTATATATTTAAGAGATACATATCTTAAAGGCAAAAAGATAAATGGTGTAAGAAAAAAATATAGGTAAAATGCCATGGGAATTTAAAATAAAGGGAGAGATTACTTCTTTCAAGTGTGTATGAAGTTAGAGAAATTAGAAACAAGCTTATTGACAAATGGCCCCTAGTACAGGACCTTGTACTCTAAAAGTCTTTGCGGAAGAATGAATGAATAGATTATGTGCCTCAACAAGCTAGAGAGGGTGTTGTCGTCTTCAACTAAAAGCCCTCACTCATGTTATGTTTTGACTTTCAAGTCATCTGCCCATGTTCCTTGAGGATTTGGTACTTGATTCAGTTATCTTTTCACCCATTTTCCTGCCATCACGCAAGGGGACTCCTGGTGATCTAGCCCACACTGTAGTTCCACATTTTATCACCTCTGTAGCCACACCCTGGAGTTTGTATATTTGAAACTATACAACTCCTAAAAATTCTGAAGGCAAGTTCCTCTCTCTGAACCCACCTCCTCCTGTCATTCCATCATTCCACCTTTCCTGCTCGTCCAGACCTGCTCTTTGACATCAGTGACCCTCAGTCTCCTAATTCTTCCCTGTTCCCCTAACGAATTATCAGCCCCGCTTTCTTCATTTCTCTGTAAGCGCCAACCAATGGTATTTATTTCTCCTGTACTACCATTTGCCCTTAGTTGCCCTGACCCTTTTGACGTTCCTGTGCATTGACCACTCTTGTGATATCCCTTAAAATGTTCCTTGCTGATCTATACTTCCTAAAAATTTAACTTGCACAATTTGTTCAAATACCATAATTACATGGAACTTTTAATAGGAAGTGAGACCTGGTAGGTTTGCGTAGGTTACTGTGAAATAGAGACACATCCCAAAGTAATTTGGACAGAGAATAAAAATACATATGCAGGGCCCCCCTGAGGAGCTGGGGGAAAATGCAGAAGTGTTGGCCTTCCTCACCTGGATTGTTGCTAATGTCTTCAGAAACATTAAGGACTGGCAGTTTGATGTGCGGTGCCCTCTCTCTTGAGGCTTGCCCTTAGGAAGCTCATTTCTGCAAAGGAGAGGCTAAACCTGCTTACAGTTGTGCCTAAAGGTCTCCCCCTGAGTGCCTCTTTGTTGCTCAGATGTGGCCCTCTCTCTCTAGCTAAGCCAACTCGGTGGGTGAACTCACTGCCCTCCCCCATGTGGGATCTGACTCCCAAGGATGTAAATCTCCCTGGCAACATGGGATATGATACCCGGGGATGAATCTGGACCTGACATCATGGGATTGAGAACATCTTCTTGACCAAAAGGGGGATACAAATTGAAACGAAATAAAGTTTCAGTGGCTGAGAGATTCCAAATGGTGGGCATTCTTATGCACTATATAGATAACCCTTTTTAGGTTTTAATGCATTGGAATAGCTAGAAGTAAATACCTGAAACTATCAAACTGCAACCCAGTAGCCTTGACTCTTGAAGACGATTGTATAGCAATGTAGCTTACAAGGGGTGACAGTGTGATTGCGAAAATCTTGTGGATCGCACTCCCTTTATCCAGTGTGTGGATGGATGAGTAGAAAAATGGGGACTAAAAAAAACAAATAAAAAATAGGGTGGGGGGGGTGATTTGGGTGTTCCTTTTTACTGTGTTTTTATTCTTATTTTCACTTTTTCTGGTACAAGGAGATGTTCAAAAAATAGATTGGGGTGATGAATGCACAACTATATGATGGTTCTGTGACCAGCTGTACACTTTGGATGATTGTATGATATGTGAATATATCTCAATAAAATTGAATTTAAAAAATGTTCCTTGCTGGAGTAAGTTTCCCTCCTAAATTTAATACAAGTATAAGATTAACTAACACTTAGAAAGTACTTACCATGTACTAGACACTCTTCCAAACCCTTTAGTACATTAACTCACTCATTGGATCCTCACAGCAACCCAGTGAGATAGGGGCATTTAACATCCACATTTTGCAAATGAGGAAACTGAGGCACAGGGAGATTCAGTGATTTGCCCAAGGTCACCCAGCTAGTAAGTGGTTGAGCTGGGATTCAACTATAGTAATACCTAAACTCGATTTTCAGTCCTCAGTCTAAGTGAATCACAATTCATTTAGAGGGTACCAGGATATCTGGGCATCTTTACCTGGATATTAACAGCATTTTGCCCTATTTAATCATAAATGTGATTAATATCTCACTGTTAATATCACACATTGAAGTTTCTAAAAGCCGTACTCTGTACATCCACCAAGTTAATTGTAATGAAAATATTAGTTTCTTGCTGTATGTTCTGATTCGGATCTCAGCTCTGTTGTGAAATATAGTGTTGTACTAGTGCAGATGAAGTTTCGGGCAACAATTGATAGCTTGGCTGATAAATTTTCTATCTATCATTTCCCACTGACTCCTCCTCTTTCATAATATCAATTACTACACCCAAGAGGGCATATTCTGTTAGATGAAGCATAGCAAGTTTGGGAAATCAATAAGTATTTTTTTTCCCTACTGTCTTCCAAGATAAGTTTAGCTTAGTGTTTACACTTTAGGTTCCAAAATCAACCAGTATAGATTTGAATCCCAGCTCTAGCACTGAGACCTTGGACAAGTTACTTACCCTCCCTAAGCTTCAGCTATTTCATCCATTAAAATGGGGTTAACCATATTGTAAATTGAAAGTGAACAGATCACACGGGCTCTGACCCCCACCCCCATCTACACAAGGCAAAACTCAGCCCGTTTATCAGTCAGGCTCTTTGCCAAAAACAAACACACATCCCTTGTGTACACAGAACCAGCTCCAAGAATGCTGACAAATTGTGGTTTCCTGAAGATTCCATATTGAGACAGAGGAGCAGGTTACCTTACACCCCACAAAGCGAATTTTCCCTTTAAAAAGAGTCCCCACTTTTTCCGGCCACGCCTCTTTCCTGGGCCCCCTGACTCAGGCTCTGCGCACTCCAGTTCTCTCCTTTACCAGACAGGTGGGAGGAGGCCCCGGTTCCTGGGAGTCATTCACAAGAGAAGCAGCCCAAGTATTCCACTCTATTAAACAGCCCCAGCTTTAGAGAGCTGGTAAATCCTTGAGTGAGCATTTCCCAGCATAATTATGCACCAGCACTTGACTGTATTCTGGAAGGCCTCCGGTTGCTCTTGTACTCCTCGTGGTGAAATGTCATGCTTGTTTGTTCCTGCTGTTCACAGCCAGTAACTGTGGATATACAAAGTCCACCTCCACACCAAAAGCTCCACTAAGGAGCTCTCGGTGCTGGTTATCAGAGCTCCTGGTTTGTTGTTTGTTTGTTTGTTTGTTTTTTCCCTCTTACTACTTGTGAGGGTTCCTTTTCTGTCTCCATCTCATGGTTACATTTATTCAAGTCCCTTTCCTGGACATATTTTCTTTGGGAAACATCACTTCAGGCCGTTCATCAACTTGACTGATAGGGACATTGACGCTGTCTATAAGGAAGTACTTCTTGGAGAGGAAATATATTTTGTCACAGTAGACTTGAAGATCGCTATTAACTCAAAGATGAAATGGTTTCTCTTTGTATGGAATTTATGACATTCATAAAAGGAAGTCAGTAAGAGCATATTTTCCTAGAGTAATCATTTTATTGGCTGTAGCATTTGTGTTTTTATTATTTTAGAAATTTAAAAAATCTGACAAGTCTGATAACCTCCCTCCCTTTTAATTTGCTTGCATAGATGATGACTCCCACTCATCAAAACTAAAGAACTAACCGAAAAGCTAAATGAAAATTCAGCAGAGGGGGAGTATTTGTTGCTTCCAAAGAAAGTTCTTCATTGTAGATTATCCAGGAGCTGTGTACTATCAGAGGCCAGGGATTTAAGAGGATGAATTTCCCAGGGTTTAATCATTTCATAAGGCCTCTGAGTGTGACTTTTTCCCCAATAATCTACTTATCTCAGTAATTTACCCCTCCTACTGCATTGCGAGGAAAATGAGTCTCCCAGGTTGTTTGCATGATAAGTAGCTGGGAATTGTGTGAGCCTTTCAAGCAGCAGCCCTGAGTTAATTGTAGCAGTCTGAGCTAATGGTTTCCCATGTTATTTGGCAGGTTAAATGAAGAAGAGGGCTTGAAAACACCCTTTATCACAAGTACCATGCATTTGAAAAGCTGAAATCTTAAAAATGTTAGCTTCGTGGAAGATATTTTCCCTTGCAATATAAATGGGTGAGAAAAATGTTCTTCTAGAGATAGGACAAGCAGTTTTGCAAATAGCTCAGGATGTTGGCTGCTTGGAAGAGTTTGGGGGAGGTTTTGTTTTTGTTTTGTCGATGGTTCACACTAATTTGCCCCCCCCCCCCAATCCTTTTATTTAGTTAAGTGAGAATTTAAAGAATATGCTGTTCCTTCAAACAAGTAATTGGACAAAATCTCTTTGGAAAATATGACCTCTGCTTCCTGAAATTTTCTTACTGTAGTTTTTTTAGTTTTGTTTCATATTTATCCGTTGAAACTTTTAATACTAGACAACACATTGACTAGAAAGTACAAAATAGATTTTCTGTTTAAAAAATGGATCATTAGATTGCAGTTTACTCTGAGGGGCGTGAAATGGAATATTCTACACGATATCATTAGAGGACAGAGGGATGTATTCAACCTTTAAACAGAAACCAAGGTATGGAAGTGTGATGATATTGAGCCAAAAACTGGGTCAGAGCAAAGATACTATGTTTCCCACATTTAGTATTACATAAAACTCAGAAAGTTTAGAGGGAGGAGAGCAAGTGCCTACTTCCAAGAAGATTGTGGAAAAAAGAACAACCAGAAGCACCTTCTCTCTCTGCTCACTCTCGTCGCCTGGTCAGTGCCTTCCAGCCTTCAGATACTCAGCCGAGACATCCTTTTCTCAGCGAAGCCTGTTCTAACACCCTTTAGGGAGACTCATGTACTCTTATACCTTTCTTTCGTAACGTTTTCACAATTGAATTTCACATTTTTTGTATGAGCAAATTATTGTCCGTCTCTCCCCACAAGAATTTAAATTCCCTTGAGTGTGTAGGATCTGGTCTCCTTCAAACCCCACTGGAATCCCAGTACGTGGTGGGTGCTGAGTGGATGGAGGGATGAGAGTAAAAAGGTTTCTGGCAAAGGATTTTGAGGTGAGTTAATAGGTAAACTGATGGCTCTACAGAAGGAGGCTTATTAAAAGGATTGAGGAAGGAAGAAGAAGAAAGAGTCATGGACCTGGAAAGTCTAAAGATTCTTTGGGAGCAGAAATGCTGCAGCATGTGTATATATGAAATATTCCGTAAATTCACTGGCCCTGAGATATATGAGTGAGAAAAGAATGACATTTGGAGTGGATTTTGTAAGAAACTGATGAGTGAATATACAGCTTGGTTTCCAGCCATCTAGCTGCTGCAAACCAAGCTGGTGTTCAGGTTTGCTATTGCTGCCGTTATGCAAAATTCCAGAAATGGATTGGCTTTTATAAAGGGGGTTTGTTAGGCTACAGATTTACAGTTCTGAGGACACAGAAGTGTCCAGACTAAGACATCAACATGAGGATGCCTTCACTGAAGAATGACCGATGGTGTCCAGAATACCTCTGTCAGCTGGGAAGGCACATAGCTGGTATCTGTTGGTCCTTTGCTCCTGGGTTGCGTTTCAAAATGGCTTTCTCCAAAATGTCTCTGGGCTTCTGTCGTGGCTCCTCTCTCACAGCTCCTGTGCGTCTTTGCTTCTTTCTCCCAGGGCATTTCTAAGCATCTGGGGGTCCTCTCTTAGCTTTCCTAGGGCAAACTCTGGGCTTCATCTCTTAGCTTAGCATCACCAAATGTCCTTCTGTCCACATCTCCAAACATCTCCAAGTGTCAGCAGGCATCTGGGGCTGTGTTGGCTCTCTGCTTCTCTCTTAAATACTCCAGTGAACTAATCAAGACCCACCCTGGACAGATGAATAGAAAAATGGGGACAAAACTTAAATGAAGAATAGGATGAGATGGGGAGATGGAATATTTTGGATGTTCTTTCATACTTTTATTTTTATTCTTATTTTTCTTATTTTTGGAGCAATGAAAATGTTTAGAAATTGATTGTGGTGATGAATGCATAGCTATATGATGGTACTATGAACAGTTGTACACTGTGGATGATTGTATGGTATGTGAATATATCTCAGTTTTTTAAAAAATCACTATGGTTAGGTTACAAGATAATAAAGCATTGTTAAGGGGGGAGAAAAAGACCTACCCTGAATGGGCGGGGCCACACCATGGAAATAATCGAATCAAAAGTATCGCACACGGTTGGTTGAGTCACATCTCCATGGAAACACTCAGTCGAAAGATTCCACCCTAATCAAAAGACTAATGAATCTTCCCCCAGAAGACTGCATTGAAGGACATGGTTTTGGGGGGCATATAATATATCCATATTGGCACAGCTGGGGTTTTGAAAAGAATTGAATTTACAGAAGTGTGGGACAGAGATAAGGGACCAAACAGAGATATGGAGGCTCCTAGGGACCAGGCAGGGTGGGTTCTGTCCACCAGGCCCCCCAGGCCACAGGAGCAAGGGAAGAAAACAGTGTTGGGGAAGCCAAGGCCAGCGTGTGGGAGAGGAGGGCAGGCAGGAGGTGGGGTCCTAAGGGCGGCCCCCTGCCGGGACTGCAGCGCTGAGGCAGGGGGAGAGCAGGAGAGAACACGCCAAACTCTCTCTCCTGACCTCCGACCTCCAGCCACTGCCTCCACTGGCAGAATCCAGCAGGAAGCCAGAGGGCAGGAGGGCCCAGGTGTGTGGAGGGGTCAGTGCCAACCAGGGCGCAGAGAAAGGACCTGGAGAGGCAGACGGAGAATGATCAGCCCAGTGAGGGAATTTAGATTCGTGGTTTTCCGTTTGTTTATTTATTGATGGTGGTAAAAATATTTTTAAATATAGTTATCCCTTCCACGTCACAACTTTCCTCATTGCAGTTTTGGAATATCGCAGGTCAGCTTAAGAAATTAAATGGGAGTTTTCAGGGAGTTTTGTGGAAGCCTCAGGCAAAGTCCAGCAGATGACACAGAAGAGGTTTAGAAACTCAGAAATGCATAAAATGTATGTAAGTAAACATGCAGTGTACAAGTAACAGGAGAGGCACATCTGGGGATCAGCAGTCAGCTGGGGAGTTTCCTGAAACCCTGATTATTAGAACCTTGGTGAACGAGTCATTTTAACTGTCAATTTTTCCAAATACTGCAATTTTATTTTAAAATTTTTAAATTTACTTTTTACTTTGAATATACATTATAATTCCAATACAACAAATGTGGTTTATATTTATTACCCTGAGAAATTTCACTCCCCTCTCCCTTTCTCTACTGACCCCTGCCTCATATAGACAACCATTTTTATTAACTTCATATGCCCACTCCTAGTGTTTCTTTTTGTGGGTTCACTATATATTCATATGTTTCCCCTCCCTTTTTTATATGAAAAATAACATATTACATATACTTTTCAGCACTTAGCACATACATCATTTTATTGTGTATAGATATATCTGCAGGATAAATTCCTAGAAGTGGACATTTTAATAAATTTTGCCAAATTGTCCTACCAAGGGATTGGACTATTTTGCACGCCTAGCAGCATTGTGGGAGAGTTTTCCACCAGCCTTGCCAAAAGAATGTGCTGTTTAGCTTTTGGAATTTTACCAATCAGATGGATGAAAAATATTATTTCATTGTATTAGGTCAATCTACATGAAATTGACATTTATGTCAATCCGAAATGGTCTA